>NC_143506.1:22780000-23405000 GCF_051622355.1 Phaseolus vulgaris | reverse complement strand
TGTTTTTGGTTTTGTTTTTGACGAAAAATATACTTTCAATTTCAACATGCTCGAGATGATGCTATTGAAACCTGTGACATGCCTTGGGCCAATCTGATCCCATACCTCCAATCTTTTACTGAAAACAAGAATATTTAATAGATTATGAAATGTCAACTCAACAGTAGAATATTGATAAGATATGCAAAAACCTTATATAAAAAATGTAGAGAAGGAAGTCTTTTAAATGAAATAAAATGATTATGGTGAAATCATGAAAGCTCTTATATGAAGCAAGAGATTGGAATGGTTTTGCTCTAATTTTTTATTTTTATGAGACAGCAACTGTATGATCTTGCATACATTGCCTTTTACTCTAGCTGATTATTGTTTTCTTCTTGAACGAGTATACTCGATGTTGATAATCAAAATGGAAGTGCTCGTCTCTCCTGCTGTTAAAAATGGACACATTGGAATTCTGTTTGTGTTTCTATTTTTTCTTTTTCCCCTTTTCTGACATAACATTTGCATCATGAAAAAACTTATTTTTATGTTTACCAATTTCTGTCATTAGTAGTGTCACAGTCACTTAACTTGATACTGAGCCATTTGAAGTAGCTGCTTTTTACTTTGTTTTAGAAGAAACATGGTAATGTTATATAAGGCTTTTGTTGTATTTCTACTGCTTCTTGCATGCAGGCTGCAAGGATATTGATGATGCACTCCATTGTCACGCTCTTCCAAATGGAAACTTTGAAGTTGGAGTTCGTATCCTTTGTTTGAGGACATACATTTTACTAATGATGCATGTGTCAGTAGGCTTATATGTATTCAAATTAGAATTTGTGTTACTACAATTGGATGGATGTTATCGTTTAATATTATTTGCATACCATGGGAATTTTTGGTTCAGCATGTGGGAATTTAGTTAGCTGGTGCTTACTATTTTACTTCTTTTAGTATCCTTTCAAAATTTGCTTATGCACTAATCTCAGTCCTGCATATGCATATAATATCAGCAATCGATTTTCTCATGAACAATTGAGTACTTTAACTCTCAAGTGAAGTGCCCACTTAGAGGAGTCAGATCCTAGTATATGGTTTTGCTTTGTTGGCTCAAATTTTAGACAACCTGAATGCTGTTTTGCAAGGGTTTCTTTTGTAAACACATTTTCTGTCTCAACTGAAGTTATAAGATGATGCAGTTAGGTGCTTACATCTCTGAGCAATTAATGTCTATCCTCTATGGATGCTGCTTTATCCTCTGGTCCTCTTTGCTTCATTAGTTTTTCTACCTTTTTCCTGTGTCTCCTCATTCTTCCCTTAGCTCTTGCTATGTAATTCCTCTATAATAGTTTATCTTTAATGGAATTCTGTCAGATATTGCTGATGTTACAAATTTTGTTCATCCTGGCACTCCACTTGATGATGAGGCTTCACAGAGGGGTACATCTGTCTACCTTGTGGAGCGGCGAATAGACATGCTTCCCAAACCTCTTACGGAGGGTAATATCATTTTACTCTTTCGAAAAAATGTGATTTTGGTGGTTATAGCAATTTCTCTTGCCTTCATTGATAAGCCTTTATCTGGCAGATATATGTTCTCTTCGTTCTGATGTGGAAAGGCTAGCATTCTCTGTCATTTGGGTATGTGTACTGACGTAGTTTTGCAATGATTAAATCTAGTGTCATCTACATATTTTGTACACACCTGTATGTGCATTAATATGGTGTAAATATCATTATCTGGTTGTTGAATCTTCTAAATATTTACCAAAGAATTACAAACATCACTTAAATCTTTTTCCTTTATTTTGTTAGAAGTTTTGGTACTCCACGTTGAACTTCTGCTATGTTTTTTTACTTCATTGTTGCAATATTACTTCTCTTCTCACTGTCTGTCCACAATAAAGCTCATTTACAAACATGCAACCAGCAAATGACTGGTTTTTCTGTTTTTTTTTTCCTACATTGAGCACTACAATTTAGATTCACAACTGCCACTGCACCCATTTTTGTTGAGATCATCTTCACCATTTTTGTTGCCTGCATTGTATTGTGTAATATTCCTTTTATTCCAACTTCCATTACTACCTTCCCCATCCACACTTCATTATTATCACACAATTACTACTATTACCATCATGTGCTATATCACATTATCAGAGCCATAATTCACAATCTCCATTTTTTTTTCTTTTATCATTGCTTTATAATTTTAATTGAATTGGGGCAATATTGTTACGGGAAATGTAATGCAGGCATTACAAACTTGACATAATACAAGGCTCCTTTGTTTAAGCTTTTAAAAAAAATGATTTGGAGGTATACTTTTTTCTTTTTCTTTTTAAAGTGTACTTACGTACTTTCCAACATGGGTAATTAGTGTATTTCGTTGCCATCTGCAAACATTATCAGTTATTGCTGGCATATCTATAGGGTATTGTGCCACTGTGCATAATGCAGAAAGTGCATATGCATTTATATTAATAATTTGATATTCTTGAAGTTTATTTTATCTACTCTCTTCAATAATATGATCAGAATATGATCACCAAAAGGATGTCAACTGAAGCAATTTATATTTAACTACTCTTTATTTCTTCACCACATTGAACTAACACGATTTACTGTGTTCAGGAAATGACACCTGAAGCGGACATTATTTCCACCAGATATACAAAAAGTGTCATAAAGTCCTCTGCAGCATTGTCTTATGTTGAAGCACAAGCGAGGATGGATGATAGGTGTGCTTTTATTTCTCTCAGATCCTTTGTAAAAGGAAATGGTTTGGTGTGTCTTTAATTAGCACTCAGTCATAATCTAGACTGGTAAAATATAATAATGTTTCTTTTCTGGGATTCTGTTATTTCAGAGTATATTTGTGCTTTAATTATTTACAAATTGTGAATCTTGTAAGATAAACAAAATCATGAGTTAGAAGGGGTGTATTCTTCATATCAAACCAAAGCTGGGGCTGAATGAATGGGCTCATGTTCATGTTGTTCAAACTGTTTGGTGATTGATACTTTCTTCAATTTTTTATGTGCTTAGATGTTCATTTTCTTGTGGATTGCTAAATGTTTCGTCTAGTGTATTACTTTGTCTGGAGCAATATTATTTTCAAAGTAATTTAGTTAGTCTTTTATTTCCTCTTTGTACAGTCGACTGAGGGATCCCATTACTACAGATTTGAGGAATATGAATAGTTTGGCTAAGGTATGGATTTTGTGGACGCAGGCTTATTGTTTTACTCATGTTATTATAAGTACGGTTATATTTACTTGTTATCTAAGGAATTTGTCTGAAAAGTGTAGCTTTGTGTATGATCTATCAGAAAATGAGATTGAGGCGCATTGAGAGAGGAGCTTTGACTCTAGCATCGGCTGAAGTCAAATTTCAAATTGACACAGAGACTCATGACCCTCTTGATATTGGTACTATATTCTTGCTTTTTAACAGTATTTAGTATTTCTTTTTGAAGTTGTAGAAGGTGGGGAATTGTGTATACTTAGTGAATAAGAAGTTCTGCTGGTGTCATTAAATTATTCATTCTAGGAGGATTAAATCATTTGGACAAGGGACATATCAGATCCTATAGGATTAAACCATTATTATTAGCAGACAGACCTTGAATTAATGATCTCTAATTATGAACTTGATGAAGGGTGATAGATCACTTTCAATAATGTTCTCCATTTTGTTCCATGGTAAGACTTTTACTTCAAAGCTGTTGTCTAGTCTAGGTCCTTGTTTTGGAATAATGTTTTGTAACACATTTTTGTACATATTGTTGGATCTCACGAAAATAGATTTTTGATTTTTTTTTGTCTCAATTAACTTTTACTGCTTGACAATGTAATTCATAATTCCACACACACAATGTTAGTGTGATAGAAACTGGTTCAAATACAAACGAAGGAATGGATTTTATTAAGAAATACCCGCTAGTTTTGAGAGGTTCAGGTCTCCCCCAATTCCTTTACTAATTCCCTCACAATGATTGACTCCCCTCTCTACCCTTCTTCCTATTTGTATGCATCATTCATAACCCACTAACTAACTAACTAAGGCCCTTAACTTATAGACCTATCAGTGTGTCATGTTAAGTATATTGTCTTTAAGTTATTTTGTGTTGGTATGTTCTTAGCATTACTGATTTATACTTCTTTTGTATAAAAAATTCAAAGTCTAATTTTGTTATCGTATATTTCTCCTTTTCTCATTTCTTCTAATCTGTAAAATTTCAACAGTAATTGATTTAATTTTTTAAAGTATGTTTCATTGTACCTACAGTTAATTGGATATTTTGTAATGAAGAGTGGCTGAGCTGATGCCTTTCTTTTTACTTTGCTTTTAGATATTCCTTCGTGGAAGGAGAGGAAGAGAGCAGTTTTTTTCCTCCCTTTCTATTTCTTAAAATTATTTTTTCTGTTTGAATTTATATGCAGGAATGTACCAGATCCGGGAGGCCAACCAAATGGTGGAGGAGTTTATGCTTGCTGCTAATGTTTCCGTTGCAGAACAAATTCTTAAAAGTTTTTCGTTGTGCTCATTATTAAGGTTTTTTTTTTACTTTAGTTTTGATATGTTTTTTTTTTGTCTACTAATTGGTTTACTATATATCTAAATTCCAAACTTTCTCTTTATTGTATTATTTTTGCATGTTTTTTGCCCTGTGTTTTTTTTATCTGTGTTTTTCCATGTCAATTATTGGAATTCAATTTTGGAATTGAGGATTACAAGTAAAATTCAATATGCATTTAGAACCATAAATAGTCTTTGATTGATTGCATGGGGTGGTTAAAAGAGATTTAGTGGGTGAAAGCAGAATGAAACCAATCAAGAAGATGCAAGCACATTTGCACCCAATAGAGACAAGTACTCCAGAAATGACCTGTATTGGCTAGATGTTGAGTCTTGGGCGTGAATTTTGTTACAGATATGGTTTGATTGTACTAAATACAGAGATGTGATTTGATATGAAAATATCTTACCAAATATTTCTCATTATTAGATGTTGATTTTGGTCCTTGTTATTGTATTTCTTTACTATAAATAAGAAATTCATGTGTACACAATACATATACAATACACGAAATTTATTATATTCTACCTGGATTTTTCTCTTCTCAACATGGTACTAGAGCATACCATCCTTATTGCCGTGTTTAGTCACCAATCCTCTTCAACCTGTTTTGTCACTAATCCTTTCGCCATGGTATCCGAAGCCTAACAAGATGGAACCCTAATCCATGCTTTTCCTGTGGGTCCACTGCTTACCGGTGTAATTTTTTTTAGAAACTGTACATTCCCAGTTTCTGTTTTTCTACTGTTCATTGCTGACATTACTGTTCACAGCTGTATCAGTATACACCGTTGACGACTTTCTAGTAAAGTAATTATTTATTGGTTCCTGTTTAGGCGTCATCCAACTCCAACCAGAGAGATGCTTGAACCCTTATTACAGACTGCTGCTGCAGTTGGCTTGCACTTGGATGTTTCATCATCAAAAGCATTGGCTGATTCTCTTGACCATGCTGTGGTAAATATTTTGTCTTGCCTCTTTTTATTAATTATTTGCATCATTCTTGTTTTTTAATAATTTTCCATCTTTGCCGTCCTGGCCCTGGTTGGGCTCATGGAGAGGTCCATAAAGCAAAGTGGTACTTGGACAGCAATCCGAGAACCTACCCGATGTGACCATGTATGATCGGTGGCGGGAGGATGTTTCCCAACACCCTTAGGTCGGTCCTAGGGAGATCACCTCCCCGGACCCAAACTTACGCGATTTGTCGTAACTAACCTATATTCTTGGCGAAATTCCTGGAAACTGATTAAGTTCAAGATTCCTGGAAAACATTCCTGATCACCCCTCGTTATACGGAAATCCTTGCCTATAAATATTAGGAAATTTAAGGAAAATGATTTTTTTTTATGTGGCTGATTCAGAAAGAAAAGAGATAAAATCAAATGCATTATATCCCACAACCCAGGAACACCTTTGAACCATAACACCATCAAACATAATTTATATGTTTCATGCACGATTATTAGCTATGATGCTACAAGGATATCCAGCAGCGGTATCTTTAATAGTTTACTTTCTTTAGCTTACACGCACATAGCTAGCTTAAGCATATGGTCTTACTTTGTTTCACTCTTATCTTGTACAAAATGCCTTTTTCAGGGTGATGATCCGTACTTCAATAAGTTAATCCGTATACTGGCAACTAGGTGCATGAGTCAGGTAAATTGAATTTGAATGAGAATCCAGATTTAGAATTTACAAAGTAAAATTGAGTTCTTGTTATTTTTTTAGGCAGTTTATTTCTGCAGTGGGGATCTTAGCCCTCCAGAATATCATCATTATGGGCTTGCAGCTCCTTTGTATACCCATTTCACATCACCTATAAGAAGATACGCAGGTAGTTATGCTATAATTTTAATAAAATGTTTACTTTGTCAATTGTGAACAATGTGAGATGAAACATTTTTTGTTGTAGATGTCATTGTGCACAGGCTACTTGCTGCTTCTTTAGGAATATCAAAGTTACCGTCTGTATTTCAAGACAGACTCCAGCTCAGTAGTATTGCAGACAGTATGAAATCTCCTTCATGCTTTAATAGAACTTGATCATTTATGTTTCTGTTTTCAATTGTGTCCAATGCCTTGAGTGAACTTTTATCTATGTTTACTTTATTCATTGGGAATCAAATAATAAGTTCATGATTCTTATTGTTTTGGTGTTGGCATATATGGTTCAGATTTAAATTATCGGCATAGGAATGGCCAGTATGCAGGGCGAGCATCTGTAGAGCTACATACTCTAATTTATTTCAGGAAGAGGTATGCAACATAACTTTTGCTTCCTGTTGCTGTTATTTTTATCTATACACAGTTTTGCAGCCTATTCTAACATTTATCTTTCCTTATGCAGGCCTACAGACACGGAGGCTAGAATAGTGAAAATAAGATCTAATGGCTTTTTTGTGTTTGTTCCCAAGTAAAGTATCTTATTCGTGCTTTTGCTGCTTTTGCTTTTAAATTTCCTTTGTGATATATCAGTTGTAAAGGTGAATCTCAAAAAAGAGGAAAAATTGTTTTGATTTAATCTGAGCAGGACATAGTCATGTCAATAATGTTAATCACTGAAGAAGCTAATGTTAAGTTGACCTTTTCCCCGTTCACAGATATGGCATAGAAGGACCTATATATTTGACAAAATCCGGAAAGGGAAATGGAGAATGGTACGTAGATGAGCAACAGCAGAAAATAAAAAGGATGGATGGTAGCCTTTCATACAGTGTTTTGCAGACAGTCCAAATTCACATGGAGGTTGTGGAGCCTCAGCCTAACCGTCCCAAACTTCAGCTTACTCTCATCTAGAGGTATATGATCATTGAACAACAGGCATTACTCAAATATAACTCATATTTACGATTGCCATTTGCTTCTCAGCACTTTTAAGGAAGGAATTTACTGTGGCATGAAAAAGTTGTGGAAAGAATGAGACGGAGATGAGAGATTTTGGTTGGAGAAGTTTTTCCTAGATGGAACTCAAGGTTTATATGGTTGATGGGGTGGTAGCTTTTAGTTTTTACGACTATTTATTTTTAAATTGGGAAGTGGAATTTTTATACATGATGTTGCAAGCGTGAACACTCCAAGTAAAAGGATGTGTTTAGCTTAAAAGCGCCGTAATGTATTTGTAGAGAATATCAGAACTATTATTACATTAAAAAATGTGGAATCATTCAAGAGACTCCGGAGTTTAGTTGTTGTAGAGAATTTTCCCAGATTATTTTTTCTCACCAGCTATAAGATTTTGCTTTTGCAACATTATCATCAACTGGATCCGGAACTCATGGTTGTCTCTGATGTACTGCTATTAGGTGTGTGTGCACGAATTATTACACAATGTGATTTATATGCAGGGATACTGGCAGCGAAGAGTTTATGAGCAAGCAACTCGTTTAATTAGGGAACTTGTATTTTATATAGGGCTGTAGCAATTCTTGAAATGTACGTGAGAATTAGTTTGCTTGAAATACTGGGGATAAAAGAGATAGTGAAATTCATGTAGTATTTTTACATACCTTTTTTTTTACTTTTTTATTTTATTTTTCTATCTTTTTTAGTTTTTTTCTTAAACCAAACATCTTTATGTTTTATTCAATTCTCTTATTTTATTTCTGTTTTTTTATTTCTTTGTCACTATTCTTTCTTCTCACGGACCTAAACATCAACGCCTGTCATGTTATTCCCTTTTCAGGGCCTTTCTTCCTGCACCTTATAAAAAATGTGAAATGACGAAAATGATCCTAAAGAACTTTGCATTACGGAGTATCTATTTTCAAATGATTTTTTCACTTCTGGAAATCTCATTCTAGAAAACAACTTTCCATTCTTTGGAATTCATTTTCCCATTTTAGAATACCAATTTCGGAACTCATTCGGAACTCCATTTATGCACTCACGCCACCATACAATCAAAAACAGTACAACACCTATTTTTTTTTTTTATTATTTTGATCTCAAATCACTAATGAAACCTTCTCAACACACTAGTAGCTCCATGGTACCTTTGTCGAGCTCAACCTTTATTGCAGCAACTTCCATGATCCACTTGCAACTCACACTGCCATGAAAGTTGTGTTTCGAAATAAAATGTGAAGGAAAGTTTTGGATTTCAAAAAATGATAGGGTGCAGAAAGAACACCCTCCTTTCCATTGTTTTCAAAATTTTGTTTTATCAAGGTTGTGATCAACAAAAAAAGACACGTTTTCATTTCAATTGGTTCATCTTTTTCGGCTTTATCTTCATGCACCTAAATGATCACCACTTGCACCCTCCGTTGCCCCTGCACTTCTGTTTTTTAACCCATTGTTTGAGAGGAAGGGAGAGACTTCCGAAAATTCTGTTCCAAAAATCATGTTTTGAAAATTCTAGAAACTTTGTTATAAAAATTATAGAAAGTTTATTCTGGAAGATTTTTAGAACAGGTAATTTGGAAATCACCATGAAAGATAAGATCGTCATTTTAAAAATTATGAAGATTCAATTAGAAATTATGGGATGTAGGAAGTAAAAACTCTTTTTTTTTTACTTAATGGTATTTTGTTCTCGACTGGTTTAATGTGATAAGTCATGTATGACAATTACTTCCTGTACTACATCTGAATCCAATTTCAGCATGATGAAAATGTTCTTATGGTATATATAAAAATACATTCCAGACTCTCTTTTCTGAAAAATGTTTGTGGACAATTTTTTTGGAATGAGATTTTGATTTTGAGAGTTTCTTCCTGCACCCCCACAATTTTCAAATTTCTCAAACTAGTTTTGGCCTTTTATTTGAAAAGAGCGTTGTGGATGAGTTGCTTTTCCACCGTTCTTCTTATTCATTTTAACTGCACGGAACAAGATGGAGGAGTGAGTTGCATTGTCAAAGTGTTGGATAGCTTTTAGAGGTAAGAACTAAGTTTTTTTAAGAGGTTGGGTAGTTACGGTGTTTTGTGTTTTTAGGTTCTGAGAAATCGGGATCCAGGACTGTGCTATGAATGGATCAATCCAGAAGTGAAAATGTGATCTACGGATTGGTCGTTCCATAAGAAATTTGTTGACTTACAAATTGTTGTATTCAGAAGTAGTTTTTCAGTTACGGATTGATGGATCTGGAATGTATTTTTTTTAGCTTACGGATTGGTGGATTCGAAATGCATTTCAATCTGGATAACTTTCGGACACACTCATTTGGGAAATTTTTGGATCACTCAATCCGGGAGTATGTTGTAGAATCACAATTATGGAAAACAAAAACAATAGAGAGGAGATGGAGAGACACCACCGAACCACCACCAAGTCGACGGAGACACCACATAACCACCACCAAGCGAAAGATGCCTCACGATTCCTGTTTGATGAGATGAAGTCGTCGTGCACAAAGAAAGACAAATAAATGTAGGTCTGTGATGTGCGTAAGGAAGAAGAAGAAAGAGTCTGGGTAATGTGTTTTAGGGTTTTTAGAAAATAATAAGAATAATTTTATCTTTGTAGAACATTGTGGGGGAGTAGGAAGAAAAACGTAGAGGTGCAAGAAGAATCTCCCTTTGATTTTTGAATTCTATTCCGAATTTTTATTTCTGAAACACAATAATATTTTATGAATCAACTTTTCCATAATGTATTATTTTTAATTCCATATTTTTATTTTCAGAATAATGGGCATTTCTAGAAATTTAAAACTATGTAAGGTGCATGTTGGTGTAGGAAGAATTTGTCGTCTTGTATTTGATGTTTGAGAACAATGGGTTATCAAAGGTACGTCGAAAAGTTATGAAAGGGGTGATTCATTTTATTTGGTTTTATTTTAATGATGCACAATGGGTTATCAAATTTTGGAGTTCAGAATAAGCTTATGTAATATACATTTTAAAATGTATTTTCTAAATTGTTGTATTCAAAAGTTGTGTTTCTAAATTTTGAAAAACACATTTTGGAATGTAGTGAAAGAAAAAACTAACTCCAGATTGTTGTATTTGGAAGGGTTTTTTTGTAAATTTCAGAAAGCGCATTCCAAAAGTGTTATATAAGGTTCAAAATGAGAAATGTGGAAACTTTCTAGAACAATGATTTCATAAAACAATATTCAGAGCTTATTTTAGAAAGCGTATTCTGCAACAATAATTTTTCATTTTGAAAAGCATATATTTTAGAATAGTAAATCTACGTTTTAGAATACATATTGCAAAAAAATAAAATATATATTCTTAATTGATAATTTTGGAACACATATTTTCAGTTTGAGAATCGGTGTTCTGGAGACTAAAAAAGTTGTTTATTTGGTACTTAAATTTTATTTATATAGAGTTAATATGGATAAAGATTTCTACACGAGGATATAAGATGATGTTGATGTGTGTTTGGGTATAAATGATGTTGATATGAAGTATGTTTTGTCTAGTAATATATTGGATAATGAATGTAGGTCACAAGATTGTAGTGACATGTTTACGACAATATTGTAGTTACACTATAATTGTCAGACATATCTTGTGAATGAAATATAAAGTTGTACTATTTTTTTGTAGGTATTCACTACCTGGGATGAGTTGTTGTACTGGGAAAGAAATATTGCTTATAATTTTAGGTTTATTACTGTGATATTAAGGTCAAATACAACAAATGGACAACAAGGAAAAAAGACATGTGTATTATTAGGTTATGAGAGAGGGGAGAAGGGTAAGTACAAACAATACATGAATGACTTAGAACTAATTGTTTGTGGAAGTACGAAATGTGAGTGTCCTTTTAGATTGCGAGAAAAATTAGTAAAATATGGTGAATTATGGATTGTGAAATTAATTTGTGCCTTTAACAATCATGACTTGACAAATACATTGGTAGATTAACATGAAATGAGAAGTTCATGCTATTGATATGAGAGAGTTCAGTTAAGTATATAAATATTTTGTTGACGATTAAGGAGCATAATGAGAAGAATGTGACCATCATAAAACATGTTTATTATGCAAGGTATGCCTATCGTAGATCAGATCAAGGTCATAAAACTGAATGCAACAATAAATGATGTTACTTCTATATTCATTGGTATAAGTTTAATGAGGGTATCAATATGGTGATATATATTTTGGACACACATAAATTTAATGAAACTATTGAATTCCTTTAACATGATACTCATGATGGATAATACTTACAAGACTAACAAGAATAAGATGTCCCTACTTGAGATTGTTGGCGCTACCTCAATTGGGATGACCTTCTTTGTTGCATTTGTTTTATTGCCATGTGAACGTGAAAACAACTTTGTATGGGCATTTGTTAAAGGGTTGTTTTTTAGATTTGATTCCTACTTTAGGGTCTTAGTTTGCCTTTATGAATGCAATAAAGGTTTTGTTTCTTAAAGCTTCCAATATGCTATGTCAGTTTTGCAATAACAAAAATGTGAAGGCAAAATGTAAGACATTTGAAGTTGTTTGTTCTCCATGACTTGTATCTTTTTAATATGTAAGTGATGTATAGTTAATTTCACAAAAATAAAAATTTATTAAGTAAGAACGGATAAAGTAATGCACTTAGGCAACACTATAATAAACAATTATGACCTTTTCCACCATATATTTTGTCCCACTCTCAAAGTTATGTCAATTCATAATTCTTTTGTTATGTAGGGTTGAGTTTGGACATTAGAACCTAAAATGATACTTCAGATATCCACAAGATATTTATGTTTTTGTTGGGGTTCCATTAATAACATGATAATTTTTCAACGTAATAAAATTAAATCTTCGTTTAAGAAGAGTTTTCATGTGGTGGGTCATGTGTTCAACGTCACAACATGCAAAAAGTTATAGAATTTTGTGTAAAAATTTGCATTACATCATATAGCGGAAGAGAATGATTAGGTAAAATACATTGGATTAGATAAATTACATTTTTGTTGTACCCTTAGGTCTACTCATGATATTCCTTCGAATCATATCAACACATCGTTTGTCAGAAGATAAGAAATTGCTTTCAATAACAACGTCTGTTAGTTGAAGAATGAAAATAGACGAAAGAACATTAAACAAACCTTCACTTCATCTGATAAGCGCTGATGAATGTCAGATGGAAGGAACATCACAAAGATCAATCATTATGTCTGATAAAGAAGTAAAAGAATATATGATGATAAACTTAATGTAGACTTCAAACCAACATATCATCAAAGAGTATTCTTAAAACTTTAGTTTGCTTTTCACAGAATCGTGTCAAACATCAACATTCAAATACTTTTTGGGACATGAGTTAAAGCTGCAAGGACCGCTAACTCTCATGACATTTATTTTCAAATTTTGGCTCAACTACTTGCCTTGTACTGTGGACATTCTTAGCATGCGATGGTACAAAAGGCTCTACGACTGAATGGAGTATATACTGTTAATCATTCAAGAGATTGCGTAAAGAATAAGAGCACTATGCATAAGGTGCATTAAATCATAGTTGACAAGTTGAAGCTTGTTAGATGTAAGGAAGGCATAAAAGAAGAATTGAAACTACTCAACGGATATAAACAACCTCTCAACAACTATCTTCTTCCAACGATTATGTAAAACATACCATCAATAGTCAAACAATATATGTTTGGAGAAGATTTCCGCATAAATAGTCTTGAGATAGAAAAATAAGAAGAAAAAATAAAATTACTTTCTCCATAAGTTAATTTTAGTTTATTCACTAAAATTAAATTTTAAAAAAGTTAATAGAAAATAATTTCTAGCTCGTACGTAAGTTAATTTAGCTTAAGAAAATTTGTGTTTAAGCAATTTTCAAAATAGATCCATCCTTTATGAAGTAGTTCTGATTAGTCAATAATGTAAACATGTATATTTTGATCATGGTAGTAAGTATATTATATTGTGATTCATGATACAAATTATACGAAACAATATGATTCTGCTCTATCGTGTAAACAATCATTTTTGTTTCCGTATTGCACAATACAAGTGTGAACATTCAAAAAGTTATAGAATTGTGGTATGGTTTTATATCGGGCTTTGAATCGTGTTGCATTTTGTTTCGAATTTTACCTTTGGTAAAAACCATTTTCCTTCAACAATGATTCCCCTCTTCTCCTCAATGAACCAAATGTAGTAAGAATCGGACAGAGTTCATTTGAAACCATACTTTTTTTTTATTATTAATCCTTTTGTTGATATAATAGTCCCATTGAAATTGAATCTCATTGGATTAAGTACTTACAATTAAATTAAAATTAATAGTCAGGAAATAAATCTTTTGATGAATAATATTGTAAACACAATAATCTAATTATTATTTCATCCACACCAAATTCTTCTTAGTAGACCATTAATATAATATGCAATACCAATAATAACTAACTTTTTTTTTTGTTATTGGGTAATTCATTGAGATCTATGGTTAAAGTATTAACAAATATTAATACAATATTAGTTATGTCAATTTAGGAGCTTAAGTATAAGTCTTAGTTTCATATTAAATAAAAATAAGAAGTTAAAGTTAAATAATAAAAAAAAAAACAATAACACACATTAATTATCTTTAGATTTTTGAATTGCAGAATACTCATCTTTGTTTTGTTACTAAAACTAGAGATATAATGTGATCATTGGAAGAATAATAGAAACTTTATAAAGCTACATTAGAAAATGTGTTCTTTACCAAGAGAAGAATTTAGTAAAGAAGTTCCCTGATTTAGACTTCTGTAGACATGCAACATGAGCATATCTTCCAAAGTTGTCCACTTGCCTTTCTTCTCCTCTGGTATCCTTTTTGCATACCTTGCATGTTTTGTCAACCCACCCCTCTTCAACATATTCCCCATCCACTGTTCAATTGAAAAGGAATTTTTCAGTACTAATTAAGACACAGATTCAACTAACCACAACCAAAACATGAGCTTCTGTATATTAACCTAAGAGCATCCATTAGAAAATGAAAAAAATGCAACTTGGTGATAGAATTTAGTAACCAATGCACTTGAGTCTGATAAACAGTTATTGGGACATAAATTATGGTAAAAAGGGCATGAAAGTTATCCTTCTATTGACAGAGAAAAAAAAAAATTAGTATAGAAGGTCATTAGCCAAAGAAGAAAATGAAGAGTGAAGAATGTTGGCCATTAATGAAGAGGCAAATTAATGTGTGATTTATTTGAAAGATAGAAGTATTGTACCTTCAACATAAGACTTGAAAAAATCCTTGTATGTACCACCAATTTTCCTTCTTAGAGCTCCATACTGAAGTAAACAAAAAGAAAGATGGTAGTTAGAGGGATCACAAAAAGAGTAAAAAGAGTTGGAAGAGTAGAATATACCTGTTCCCTGTTCATCCTTTCTCCGGATCTTGTGGCTTCTCTGGCCTCTTCTATAAGCTGAGCATCTTCTGCAGATCTCACTTGAGAAAAATCAAGAGCCTCAGTCACACTGCTAAACAAAGATTGCTTTTTCTTATTCTCTTCTTGCTTCTCTTGTTTGGCTGAAACTCTGAACTTTATGCTTCTATTCACTCTGCTGCAATCAGTAGTGTCATGTATAAGTCCTGAGTTTGGAGAAAAACTGGTATATGAAGGAGTCAATGGCAGAGTTCCAAGTCTCATTTTAGCTTCTTTTGGTACTCAGCACCACCCTGATTCTGAACCATGCTCCAAGTGTTATTATATATATATATATATATATATATATATATATATGCATACAAGTGTGCATTTCTTAAGTTTTGGTGGCATTAAACTGCAGCCACACAAGGTTGTGAATTTATCCACAACACTCTAGCCACTCATAAAACCTGGTGGTTAATAGAAGACTATGTGGCACCTTAGGGAACTCAAAAACGATAGGAACTCTCCTATCTCTTATTTTGCCACCTAATAGTGTAATTCCTATTTCTTATTATTAAGTAAAATATCTGGCTAAAGGCCGCCTAGGATACACCATGGAATATTAATGTTTGCTGGCTTTTATTTTCACAATTTTAATCCACTTTCACAAAATTCAATTCATAAAATTTTAAAGTGGGTCTATCATTTATCATCAATAATAAGAATTTGTTTATGGGTTAATATGATTTTGATTTATTTTATTTTTGTATTTATTTGCTTGAAGTTGTGTCTAAAAAAATATTTTTTATCTTTTAAATTTTAATAATTTAGAATTTGTATATTTATTTTATTTTTAAACTAAAAGTGGAAAGTTAAGAATTAAAAAACAATATATTCAACAACTTAAAGTACAAATAATAATTAATATACACAAACAAGATGTCAAATAGATGAATTAGTTGTGAAAAGTAGTCTCGATAATAGATTTTTTATTTGATTCAATTCTTTCAATCACGATATATATATATATATATATATATATATATATATATATATATATATATATATATATATATATAATTCGGCTAAGTAGATGAGACCTAGAAAACTATTTATTGACTTCGTCTTCTTCCCTTCTCTCAGTCAGTCAGTTTGCACTTCAACTTTCTCCTTTCGTCCTCCTACAACTCCTGGAGAATGCCGAATGAGGTACCTGCAAAAGACACTCCGACGCTCAAGGCAGCAAAGGACGCTCGACACTCGGATGTATATGGTAATTAATGACTTGTTCTTTGAATATGCGCTATTTATATTACTTTAGTGGGCTTACCTTATTGGGCCGGATTAATGAGGTGGGTCGTACTTAGAAGTGTATTACCTAATTCATAATGATGGTTTAACTTTGCTGACCTTAATTGAGCGTTAATGAACCGAGGGCCGACCGTCCTACGCGAACATGTCATTCGATCGGCTCAGTTATGGGAGTCGAGCCTGGTGTTGACCGGTCATACCAATATATATATATGTATATATATATATAGGTATATATATATGTATATATATGTATATACATTTTCTAACCCTTCCTTTTCTACAAATATATCCATGTAAACATAAAAAACAGGGAATGGCAACATATATCTATGCAAACTTTCTGTCATGCATTCTAGTCTTCTATAAAGATTGGTCTGGGAGAGAGAAAAAAAATAAAAATGAAAGCATTCTATATAAATTACCATCTCTTCCTTTTGTGCAAGGACTTCCTAGGATAAAAATAGAGTAGTATTTTTATAAGGTCGAAAATTTTCTACACGATGTCTTTTAGGTTATTATCTCGAAGTCTTCACACCTTCAATCTATTTGGTCTTTTGATCTTGGTATCTTCGCATCTATGGGTCTCTCAAACTTAGGCAAGATACTTGTAATAACACTTTGGCACTCAAATCAAGTGCAATTTTATATTAGAAACGCGTCAATGATTAAGTGTTCATTACTTCTCATCTCAAACACATCTACCTATTTATAATTGTTTTTTGGACCTCTACCAATAGGGGAGGACCATGCTAGGTTCATATTCCCTTAATCATGATTTTGAGGGATAATTAGGTTCCCTTTGGCATTAATTGTTATTACAACTTTGACAGTTAGGTTGAAAGGTCAATTGGTTGTGATTCATGTAATTCGTTAAGTTGAAAGGTCGATAGGACGAAGTGCCCAAAGTTTCGAGTATGGACTCGATGCCTCGAGCTACCAATAGTACATTTGCTCCCATGCTTGAGTATAAGTGAAAAGCCGTACTCAAGTATTGGTTAGAACTTGAAAGAAAATTTCATTTTCTTTTGTTGTGTTGTCATGCCGTTAGTCTGACATGTGGATGGGGTCGATGGGTATACTTTCCACCCAAGTCCGAGTTGTAGAAGACTGCAAAGGGCCTAAAAGGTGATTTCTGTAGGAGGCGACATATGTCAGAATTCATATTGTCACACGATCTAGATCGTTGGTTTGGGAGTGATCCAATGCTTGGTATGCAAATGTGATGACTGTTTACGGCAAGTGCATCACGTTGTCAGAAGTAATAATGTGTTCCTAAGAACGAATATTGAACTCATAAGAAACAATTGAATAATCAAGTGAAATGTTTGCTAAATATAAAATAGAACAATAAAAAGTGTGTTGAAAGTGGTTATATTGACAATGATTAACAAGAAAACAAAACAAAGAGTTGTTCTCTGTCTTGGACAAGTTACCTACAGTCACATTCCGACGCTCAATGTGCAGTTTATATTAAAGTTTATATGTCAAAGATAAAGTGTTCATTATCTCTCATCCCAACAACATACCTATTTATGAACATCTACCTATTTATGAAGGACTAAATATTCCCTTAATCATAATTATGAAGGATAATTAGACTCCTTCCGTCATTAATCACAATTATAACTTTGACTATTAGACCCAAAGATGAATAGAATAAGATGATGAAAGTTCCAGATACATACTCGGTACCTTGTGTTTCCCCCTAATACCAGTAGTCATCAACCTTTTTCATATTCATGGAAGCATTATTATTAGAATTATAGAATGGTAATTAAGAGAGATTAATAGATAAGAAATAGTTTGATTGGACCGCAAGACAGTTGCTAAGAGTGTGGTATACAGTATTTTTTACTTGTCTCCTTTATTGATTCATTCATTACGAAGGCAGCGTAGAGAGATTGACTTGCTGCAGATATCACACAGTTCGAGAAATGAAGATCAAACAACTGTTATACAGGGATATTAGGCTGGAACGCGGTTTGAGTCTGCAGCATTTGGTGGTTTTGGGACCAACCAATTCATTGGGTTTGAGGACTAACCAAATATGATGCACCTGTTGCATCTTTAATGTAATGTTTGGTTAAAACAAATGAAATGGAAATAAAAAAAATTGTGATGAATCTATAGAATATGTAAATTTCTTTTGCATGTTTTTTTATTGGGTTTCATTCTTACACCAAGTATAAGTTAGTTTTTAGTCAACAAGTTTAGCATAATTGCTTTTTGGTTTTTAAGATTAAATAACTAATTAGAGGTTTAGAGTGAAAAATGATTTGCTAGTAGCAGCTATTATGTTTTTCATCCTCATATTTGTCATTTTGAAAGCATTAGTTAGTGTTTGATTGCTTAGCCTAATTTGATTATTATAAGGTTGGGATGATTTATTCATGTTGGCTATATTGTATATATTTTTGTTCGTTGATGAACTATTGCTTAACTCTCTTATCTCTTATTTTGCCACCTAATAGTGTAATTCCTGTTTCTTATTATTAAGTAAAATATCTGGCTAAAGGCCACCTAGGATACACCATGGAATATTAATGTTTGCTGGCTTTTATTTTCACAATTTTAATCCACTTTCACAAAATTCAATTCATAAAATTCTAAAGTGGGTCTATCATTTATCATCAATAATAAGAATTTGTTTATGGGTTAATATGATTTTGATTTATTTTATTTTTGTATTTATTTGCTTGAAGTTGTGTCTAAAAAAATATTTTTATCTTTTAAATTTCAATAATTTAGAATTTGTATTTGTATTTTATTTTATTTTTAAACTAAAAGTAAAAAATTAAGAATTAAAAAACAATATATTCAACAACTTAAAGTACAAATAATAATTAATATACACAAACAAGATGTCAAATAGATGAACAAGTTGATGAAATTCTTTCAATCAATATATATATATATATATAGAATTTCATCACTATATATATATATATTAATTCGGCTAAGTAGATAGGACCTAGAAAACTATTTATTGGCTTCGTCTTCTTCCTTCTCTCAGTCGGTCAGTCTGCACTTCAACTTACTCCTTTCGTCCTCCTACAACTTCTGGAGAATGCCGAATGAGGTACCTGCAAAAGACATTCCGACGCTCAAGGCAACAAAGGACACTCGGCACTCGGATGTGTATAGTAATTAATGACTTGTTCTTTGAATATGCGCTATTTATATTACTTTATTGGGCTTACCTTATTGGACCGGAATAATGAGGTGGGTCGTACTTAGAGGTGTATTACCTAATTCATAATGATGGTTTAGCTTTGCAGACCTTGATTGAGCGTTAATGAACCGAGGGTGTCGATCGTCCTACGCGAACATGTCATTCGATGGGCTCGATTATGGGAGTCGAGTCTGGTGTTGACCGTTCGGTCATACCAGTATATATATATATATATATATATATATATATATATATATATATATATATATATATATACACATTTTCTAACCCTTCCTTTTCTACAAATATATCCGTGTAAACATAAAAAAACAGGGAATGGTAGCATATATCTATGCAAACTTTCTGTCATGCATTCTAGTCTTCTATAAAGATTGGTCTGGGAGAGAGAAAAAAAAAATGAAAGCATTCTATATAAATTACGTTAAATTTTAAGGGTAGAGTCACCCCTCAGTCCGATTCACAAAATCCTTGGAAAACTGCACACTGCTTTGGCATTGAAGCCTGTGTCTCTATAAGAAAGACAACAAAAAAAGGAATAATTACAAGTTAGATATTTCTACACAATGTAAACCATGCCAACCTCCAAAAGAGAAACTGGGGGGACCTTAAGTGCTACATCAGGGCCTCTACAATTCCTTCTCAAGAAATTGTATCCATAATTAAGTGCCAATTTCTTTAGGACAGATGAGCCTTGCTTTGCTCTTACATGAGAATGTCCAAGAATGAAAGCAATCCCAGCTTCTTGACCAGTATAAAGATCTTCCAGTTCTTCCTGCATTTGCACCCCCACCTCAGACCTTGCATCACCCTCAGGCTCATAGTCAATAGCAAACCTCACTCTCCTCTCATTCACTGTTGGTTCCATCTCAATAACATCAGTCACACTTTGAACTGTAGGGAACCCAACAGATACACTAGCTTGCTGTATACTCTCACCACCACTCTCATATCCTGGTTGGATGGAGAAACCAGTTGTTCCAATAACAGTTAGTCTGTGACTTGATGATTCATTAGAGTTTGAGACATCATCCTCAATGCTCATGCTACTCCTCCTACTCCGGTACCAATCATATTGGATGAAATCTGCAAGCCTTGCTACCAGTTCAGACTCAAATGAATCAACATCTTGATGAACATCACGATATCCATATCTGACTATACACCTGTAGGACCGATGAGCAGGAGGTCCCACACGCCCCACAAGATACCTCTCAGCAGCAGGAACATGAGGGACAGGCACTGATTTCACACACACAAAAACAAGGATGCGATGATATGCAGGGAGGTTGGTGACAAAGCGGGAGAAGTTTGCTGGGATGCCAGCTGTGAGATCAGTGAACACTAGTCCTATTCCTGGAACTCTAGCAATTCCCAAGCTAGGACCTAAGGCTAGAAGCCAATCTAGTGATACCTTGTTGTGAAGGTCATATTCATATTTTCTGATGGTTGCGTAGTGCCAAAGGAACATTATAATCATGAGGAAGAGGGCCAGAAGGATAGGTAACCAGGCACCCTCACAAAACTTTGTCAGTGAAGCTGAGAAATAGAGCAGTTCAATAGAGCCAAAAAACAACAGGAAGCAGAGTGCTACTATGGGGGGTTTATGCCAGCAAACTACGATTACCAGCGAAGTAAGGCATGTCGTTACCAGCATCACAGTCATCACTGCTAATCCTGCACCGAATAAAGATTGATTTAAATGTCATTCTAATTAACACAAGATACCTAATGTCTCCGAAATCAAGAAATCTCCAATTCACCTAGGGAAAGTAAATGTTAAGAGTAAACAATAAGTAGGGTAAACCCCAAGGATCTAGCATAAAAAATTATGATAGTGGAAAGAAAATTTCATGCTTTGTAAAAAAGAAAAAACCATGATTCAGTCAGTGTTGCATAAATGTAACAGTTACCTGAAGCATTTCCCATGTGTTTTGTGTCCCTGAATCCAATGGTCACAGCTATACAGAGGATCATTAGTAACCAATTAATTTCAGGAATGTAGACCTGACCATGTATCTTGTCAGATGTATGAACAACCTTGACTCTTGGGAAGCAACCTAGAGATTGGCTCTGGTTTATGATAGAAAATGTTCCGCTGATGATTGCTTGGCTTCCCACAACTGAAGCTAGAATAGCTAAGATAAGCACTGGCCACCTCACACTTTCTGCAGCCAAAACATTGTATAATGTTTTCTATAATATGCTCTATACCAAGCAAGGACAATCATATACATACTTCCAGGAAACTAACAAAGGCATTATAGATAAGTTCATATATACAACCACATTGCCAGGAGTTTTTCCACCTAGCTATTTATGTGGCTTCCTTCCAATTTTACCACCTTCAGACTAGAAAATAATTGTAAAGTGAGCTAGGACAAGGAATACCTGGAACTGAGACATAGAAACTGATTTGTAGTTCAGAATCATGATGATGTGACAAATAAGCAGCTTGTCCCATGTATGCCAATATAAGCGCAGGATATACCAGAAAGGTGAATGCAGTCTGCACATGACAAACTGTTAGAAGACCTTTTCCTGGTTAAAAATGACCTTCCAGGCCCATAAGAGCTGTCAATATTCCAGGAAAGAAGTAGGGAAATAGAAAATGTGAAAATAGAATTAACCAACCTGAATGGCCATATATGAGAAATGGCCAAGATCAGCAAACATAGCTTCTGAGCCTGCACACAAGGTCAGCATAAGAATTCCTTCATGTGCTAAACAACATCATGTTGAAGCAACCATAGATACTTTACAACGCTCCGCGAAAAAACCAAATCTATTGGGGTCATATCTCTTGCTTGATTATAATGAAAGTAAACTAAATTTGTTTATGTAAATAACACCATGCCGTTGAATATTTTTAGGGGAATAATATTGGAGGAGCATCCTGAATCGATTCAAAAGTCTTACTAAAATAACAAGAGAAGAGTTTATTCAAAGGTAAATGTTCACATAGAAATTAATCTGAATCTGATTTGGCAAACTTGTCCGTATTTCTAGAAGAAAACAGAAAGAAAAATTAAAATGGGTTTCTCCACAAATTAAAAGTAGCTTATACATAAGCTAATTTGTAGAAGGTTCATTCTTATTTTTTACTTGTATACAAGTTAATTTTAACTTGTAGATAAATTTCTTTCATTTTTTTTCTTATTTGTTCTCCTAGAAGTACATATGCAGAAGTTTCTCTAGACAAACTCTATCTCTTAATTTAATCATAATTTTTTACCAGGAGGTTGCAGAAAAGACAACAACTACACAACATATGTATTTTTGTAGATAGGCACACTTTGGAATTTAATGAATATGTTATGCAGGTGTACCGTCCAAGATATTATACTTAACCATATATATGAATTTTCTATATTTACCTGTTATGCACAGCAATATTCCACCCAAAGACATCCATCCACTTATCCTTGTCTTCTTCAAGAACTTGAACATATAATATGGAGAAAGAGCTTTATATACATGTGGATTCCATTTGAATATATTATATAATCCAAGGGTGCTGATGCACAACAGCCATGCTAACACAATTGGAGCAAAAAGGAATCCCACCCTATGTGTACCATAGTGTTGTAGTGCAAACAAACAAACCAGTATGAAGCAAGTGATGGGAATCACAGCATCTGCAAACGCATATCAACAGGTTCAAATACAAAAACAAGGAAGAAATCCTGCAAACTAACCATTTCAACAATTATGATAAGCTATGAGTGAAATTTTTAAGTATTTTATTCTAAACAGATACACACTACTTCATTTTTTTTTCAAACTTCAATAGAAATACAGAGAATGACATTAGTGAAACTTACACTGGTGGTGTTTCTTGGACATAGATACCTCAAGACCAGATACTGCCGAGAAAACTACACAAATGGATGGCCAGTCAAGGAATTGATAAGAAAATATTTGTATAAAATATGGTTAATAAGGTGGAATCTTACCAGAAATGGCTGGGGTAAGTACTCCATCCCCTATTACCATACAAGTCCCAAGAAGAACCACGATTAGGAGAACCGTATGCAAGCCCTTATATTTCTCAAGTACCATCTTAAATCTAGAAGTATCTTTCTCTGGAGGCTCCTCCATCTTATATGTAGAAAGCGCTTCATCCGCATGTTGTCGATTTGGTAGGAGACTAACTTTGGCATGCCTACAAATCAAGGAATATAGAGCAAATGTACCCCCTGCAGAACCATGCAAGAAAACCATAAAAAAGAGCTGAAGCGGCATATCGGCTTCCCTCATTTTCATTCAAATGCTTACCCTCTCCATTATCATCAGCTCGAAGAACTACAAAGACGTATTTGAATAGTGGCACCAGTGTCAGAGTCCAGAATACAAAAGAAAGGGCACCGAAAATCTCTTCATTGGTCTCTGAATGTTCAATATCTTCCGCAAATGTGCTCGTGTAAACATACAAAGGAGAAATGCTCAAGTCCCCATATACCACACCGAGGCTTTGGTAGGCCAAGAGCATAATAGTCTTCCAAGAGTCCTTCTGAAATGCAAGTTGGCATCTTACTCTTTTAGTATTCATTTTGAACTAAAATTTTATGTCCAGCAGTCCCTTATCAGCCAATGAAGAAACCACATACAGTATGAAACGTTTCATGCTTTGTTTTTGCAAAGTTTTTCCAAGTTAATGCACTAACCTTTGAGGTATCCCAACACTTTCTGGATTCAAGATCCATTAGCTTCACTTCTGAATGATCTCCACGCAGAAGGTATCAGCTTTAAGCACACTTGTAGCTGCAGATCTGCCCTGTGCAACAGCACCACCTATGTTACATAAAACGAAGGAACTTGCACTCTGAAACAAGAGAATAAAGGAATCTCAGACCAACAATTACAACCACCCATCTTGTGTGCCCACAATCAGAGGTGATTAGAAGAAGGAAGACATTCACTCACTTTTGGATAAACTCACATGACATCCATATCTCTGTCAAATCTCCCTGAACAGTGGGCACAATTTTTTATTTCTTCAAAACTTAAGAAGGGCAGAAGAAACCCAAAAAGCAGTATTCCTAAGATAATATTTTTCCATTAAATCACAATTCCATATAATAATATATTCAAAGGAAATAGTGCAGAAGAAAAAAAGGTAAGAGATTAAAAAAATAGCATTATGAAAAATATTTGTGGTGAAAGAATCCACAGGTTGTGTTAGTCAGATACACTGGAGCTAGAACCATACAAGGAAAGAAAGCAGCAAGTGCATCTCATACATCCCACACACAATCATTCAAATAACCAGTTGTATCATGTGCCACCTTATTTTATCATTTGCCTTTTTGCTTTCTCTTTTAATTTTACCTTCTACCCATTTAATTTCCATTGGTGTGGCTGGACCATGGAGAGATAATAAAAACAAACACTTCACTATTAGCTGGTAAGTCCAACAGGAATGATTAAGCCTTAGAGAGAAAGGAAGCACCTTAGGAAATTAAATCTCTAACAGAAATATGGAGTTGGGACAATGATGGAGATGAAGACAGAACAAAAAGAAGATAATTTTGCGGTCAATTATTATGATGAATGGATACATAAAGTCACAGCAGAAGCAGGAAAAAAGAAAAACAAGAATATAATGAGCCAACCGTCCCCATGAGGTTGACACAAAGCATGATCACGTGATTTAGCGACAGTTACAAGTTCACTAGTCCAAACCCCTGCCCCAAATCAACCCAATTTGAAGGATCACTTATCTTTTTTTGATTTCCCTTCCCTTCTCCCTCACCTTCTCCCTCACCTAATTTATGTAACACAACTCTCTTTTCTTCATGTTAGGTTTTTACGTCATTTTACTTATCCACTACACATCTTTTCAAAATTCATACTTCCCCACCCACCTACCCTTTCAAATTCTCCTTTAGTCCGTTACCAGATAAAGCAGCCAGATCAGTGATGACTCAGTTACAAAAAAATTAGGCTATCAATATATAAAAAAAAAAATAGAGTAAAGTTTTAACTGATGAATTATATAGTATGTTTGATTTCCCGTTTTGTAACGTTAAATTTAATTTTCTTTTGAATTTTCTTGTTGTCTGATTCAACTGATATGCAAGCACACATCTAGATGGAAACATATAATGAAGAATCAGAATTTCAAGTAACGAAGTTTTAAAGAGGTGAGAGGAAGCCAAATGGGGTTAAAAAAGAAAGAGTGAAATTAGTGTCTAAGAAACTAAATTTGGAAAAAAGGAGAGAATGGACCATAATGCTGCAGTGAGCACGGTGGAGTGAGAAAGCAAAGGCATGTGCATCACTATAAATGCTACATTTTGAAAGGTCATGGTACCTGAACAACTGAACGTGCTCCTCACTTTCTCCACCACCCAAGTCCAGGATTTTTACAATTCCTTTATGGAGACATTAATGCCAATCTTTTCCGTCCTTACAACAAATCAACCAAGATGGCTATGTGCTATGCTCTTTTTGAGTCACTTTATCCTTTTTGGCATTCACCCAAATCAACTTTTTTGACCCTTATACCTTTCTTTCAATCACGTCAATATGGGAACGGAATGGGATCACGCAGCATCTAGCATCGTCCCAAAGTCCTAACTTCTGCTCGTGAAAATCACTACTTCACTCAACACGTTTTCTAAAGTGAGTTATATGAATATATCTCATATTTATATCATGGTGCAACGCATGTGCCACGTGGGAATTTTGAGAGGTAGATGATAACGAATCCATGAAACGAATCAAACCTTACCTTGATACATCATTTACTTGTGTATGTGCATGTTTAATGGTGCCACTTTTCACTCCAACCAAAAGGGACAGATACATCCCATGCCGAATTGCAGAGAATTTTATTTTGTTATTTTTTAAGGTTGAAGGATGAGACAATGGTAGAGGCACTGTTATGTTCTAGATTAAACGAACAAGATTGGAGACTGAGGCTGTTAATTTTCTCTACCAACCGACAGTGACGAATGTCGCCAAATAAATTATGGTGGACAAAACAAAAAATTACTATTATTTTTTGGCTTGTAAAGAGAGTAGAACGTGACTAGAATCAGAGGAGGGATGTACATTCCCTTGATAAGGATGTACACTGCCATAATGACACTGTCACTGTCGTTTACAGCTAGTGAAATGTTTTGTTTTTGTTTTTCAACACTAACTGTTAAAAAATTCAACTACATAATGAATAGCACGGGAGTAAAATGAATGTTTTTTCTCACCCTTAGTTGAAATTATTAAAAAAAATACATAAAGTGTGAAAATAGAGTTTCTCCAAAAATATAAATATCTTTTAGTATAAGCTAAATCCAACAACAAATATCTAATCAGGCTTTATAGCAAAAAGTGAAGGGTCACACTAGTCCCCCAAAAAAAGACATGACAAGGTCCTTACACCATGCATAGGTCACCTTCGACTTTCAAGTGAGTTTCCATGCTTAATAAATGTATTAAATTGTCTAGTTAGAAAAGACTTTTCCAGCTTCAAAGTAAATATTGATCACAACAACTTCAACTCATAAGGTTTCAACATTTTTAACTCTCATTGCCCATTACCATCTCTTTCTTTTGTGCAAGCACTTCCTAGCATAAAAAAAATGAGTAGTATTTTTTTAAGATCGAAAATTTTCTACACGATGTCTTTTAGATTATTATCTCAAAGTCTTTACACCTTCAATCTACTTGGTCTTTTAATCTTGGTATCTTCGCATCTTTAGACTACGGGGTCTCTCAAACTTAGACAAGATACTTGTAATAACACTTTGACACTCAAATCAAGTGCAATTTTATATTAGAGACGTGTCAATGATTAAGTGTTCATTACCTCTCATCTCAAAGACATTTACCTATTTATAATTGTTTTTTGGACCTCTACCAATAGGGGAGGACCATGCTAGGTTCATATTCCCTTAATCATGATTTTGAGGGATAATTAGGTTCCCTTTGACATTAATTGTTATCACAACTTTGACAGTTAGGTTGAAAGGTCGATTGGTTGTGATTCATGTAATTCGTTAAGTTGAAAGGTCGATAGGACGAAGTGCCCAAAGGTTCGAGTATGGACTAGCCTCGAGCTACTAATAGTACATTTGCCCCTATGCTTGAGTGTAAGCGAAAAGCCGTACTCAAGTATTGGTTAGGACTTGAAAGAAAATTTCATTTCCTTTTGTTGTATTGTCATGCCATTAGTCCGACATGTGGATAGGGTCGATGGGTATACTTTCCACCCAAGCCCGAGTTGTAGAAGATTGCAAAGGGTCTAAAAGGTGATTTCTATAGGAAGCGACATATGTCAGAATTCATATTGTCGCACGATCTAGGTCGTTGATGTGGGGTGATCCAATGCTTGGTATGCAAATGTGATGACTGTTTCCGGCAAGTGCATCACGTTGTCAGAAGTAATAATGTGTTCCTAAGGACGAATATTGAACTCATAAGAAACAATTAAATAATCAAGTGAAATGTTCGCTAAATATAAAACAGAAAAATAAAAAGTGTGTTGAAAGTGGTTATATTAACAATGATTAACAAGAAAACAAAACAAAAAATTGTTCTCTGTCTTGGACAAGTTACCTACAGTAACATTCCGACGCTCAATGTGCAGTTTATATTAAAGTTTATATGTCAAAGATAAAGTATTCATTACCTCTCATCCCAAGAACATACCTATTTATGAACATCTATTTATGAAGGACTATGATAAACTCATGTAGACTGATATTCCCTTAATCATAATTATGAAGGATAATTAGACTTCTTCCGTCATTAATCACCATTATAACTTTGACTATTAGACCCAAAGATGAATAGAATGAGATGATGAAAGTTCCATATACATACTCGGTACCTCGTGTTTCCCCCTAATACCAGTAGTCATCAACCTTTTTCATATTAATGGAAGCATTATTATTAGAATTATAGAATGGTAATTAAGAGTGATTAATAGATAAGAAATAGTTTGATTGGACCGCAAGACAGTTGCTAAGAGTGTGGTATACAGTATTTTTTACTTGTCTCCTTTATTGATTCATTCATTACGAAGGCAGCGTAGAGAAATTGACTTGCTGCAGATATCACATAGTTCGAGAAATGAAGATCAAACAACTGTTATACAGGGATATTAGGCTGGAACGCGGTTTGAGTCTGCAGCATTTGGTGGTTTTGGGACCAACCAATTCATTGGGTTTGAGGACTAACCAAATATGATGCACCTGTTGCATCTTTAATGTAATGTTTGGTGAAAACAAATGAAATGGAAATAAAAAACTGTGATGAATCTATAGAATATGTAAATTTCTTTTGCATGTTTTTTTATTGGGTTTCATTCTTACACTAAGTATAAGTTTGTTTTTAGTCAACAAGTTTAGCATAATTGCTTTTTGGTTTTTAAGATTAAATAACTAATTAGAGGTTTAGAGTGAAAAATGATTTGCTAGTAGCAGCTATTATGTTTTTCATCCTCATATTTGTGATTTTGAAAGCATTAGTTAGTGTTTGATTGCTTAGCCTAATTTGATTATTATAAGGTTGGGAGGATTTATTCATGTTGGCTATATTGTATATATTTTTGTTCGTTGATGAACCATTCTTAAAAAATAACCTAAATTATATATTCTAGTGTGATTTATTTTTGAGATTGTTAAATGAAAAAGATCATGATTACATTATTTATTTAGCCTTTTCATATTACAAAAATTAACAATAATGAGAATAATTAAATTCAATGCATTTTGAATTTCCTCTTTGTTTCAAAAATTTAATGCAATGCTTGATTGGTAAAAGCATGGTGTCCCAAAAATACTTTTCCAAACTGGAAAACAAGTTTAAAAATTACTAATTATGACTAATCAACCATTATTTGGTATAGAAAATAGTTATACTAATGCAACAAATAATGAAATACAAAATAAAGTATAGAAAGTTCAAAATATATGTTTTTTACGAACAGGTTATAAACATGCAAAATTTGTGTAAAACAATTATATGAATTTTATAGATACCTCTACATACGTAATCGAGATTTTAGATCACAATCGATCTTCAGGAATCTTAATTCCTTAACTAATTAAGAACTAATTTCTATATTATATCCCTAATATTTCTTTGTAATTTAATCTATAAGTACGTTTTAGAAAAAATAATTACAAGAATTAATGTATCAATTCTATTTTTAACACTTAGATCTATTAATAATTCTAATCCAAATATAAAATTAAAGTGTTTTTTTTACACAAAAATCCATCATAAAAAATAAGCTTAAAATTGTAACAGAAATTGAAGTGAGGCAAAAAAAAATAGATATGGAAATTGTTGGGAATCCCTCCTTAATTTAGTGGGAGATTATGACCAATAAATATTGGTAATTGATTCATTAAATATATTCAATGATAGACATTCCAAAGTCTTGAAATTGTATTTCTCTTAAAAACTTTGAAGTTTAATCTAGAAAGTTTAAGATAATGTTCTCAAGATATCTTGAAAATATGACAAACATTAATTATTCATTATCTCTTTGTGAATAAGCCTTCCTCTCATTCTCTATATAAAGGGAACTTGTGAAGAAGAGAAAAGCAAGCAAAAGAGAAGAGCAACACAAAGAGAAATGAAATAATAACTATCTACCATAGTGTGAGATTATAAATCCCAATGAGATGCTAGAGAGACATTGTATTTCATCTTTGTTAGGTGAGATTAAGTGTTATCCTCATAGAGTGAAAGAAACTAATGTTGTAATCCTACTTTCACATTGAAAACATTTTCCTACATAAGAGTAAATCTTAGGTTCAACTTCTTCACTAATGTTATTTTGTTAAACATGTTTAGTTGGCAAGTGAGTTTGTTTTGGATGTTTTCTTGTTTGGTGGTATCTAATGTGGGGTTTTTCAATTGAGAGAAACAGCAAATTTAATATTAACAGTAAATTTTATAGTGAAACGTTTATAAATTTTTAATATTAACAGTAAATTTTATAGTGAAACGTTTATAAATTAAAAATGCAAGTAAACTTTAATATTAACAGCAAATTTCCATAGTGAAACGATTTTATAAATTAAAAATAATGTTTTATTATTTAATAATTTCACTTGGGTCTTCTTGTTTATGGTTATTCTTGCCCATTTTTCTGACCAATTCGGTCCAATTGAAAAGACTTTTAATATGTTCCAATTTTAAAAAATAGATTCAAAAGTAGTCTTCAAATTCTTCATCACACTAACCGTTTGCCACTGCTTTTAAATGCTCTCTCTCTCGTTCCATTTTTTCTTTTTGGATTTACAGCTTTGCAGTATTTACATATTGGGCCTATATTTGGGCTTTGATCTTTTTGCAGCCCTTAAGACCAAAATATTATAGCCTTGCCATTTTGTTTCGCACCCTCTTTCTACCGTACCCCGTACATTTAAAAATCTCCATTTTACCCTTAAATTTTTCAAATTGTATCGAAAGTTTTTTTTCTTTTGAATTATGTAATTTAAATTTTTTTTACTTCCCTATAACTAAAAATAAATTTTTTTATAAAAAAATGACTTTTTAATTGTATAATAAAAGAATTTTTAATTATGTACTGTGAAATATAATATTAATTTCATGATTAGATAATTTGGAAGTTAAAATCGATTTTCATCTTAATTTGGTATATATTTTTTAGTTTCAAATTACACTATTTAAAACGTTTACAAATTATACAATTTAAAAATAATTTTAAATTAAAAAATAAAATATTTTGATATATATTTTTTAATTTTTGTTAACATATGAATTTTTCTCTAATTTTTTCATATTTTTGTATTTTTTCATGATGACAAATGATTGTTGTTATTTGAGGTGTCACCTCAGAATAACTAATGTCTTGCAAAGTTTAACAACTTTTATTTAAAATAAATTGTACAATTTAAAAATAACTTTAAATCAAAAGATAAAATATAAATTTTAATATTTATAAGGGTGAATAAGAAAGTATGACTTTGGAAAACAAGCTGCCTTACTTCCTTAGCCATATTTAATTCACACATTTATCTCCTACGGTATAGAAAATCTTTTTTTTTTTCTCTGAGTTTAATGCCTAAGTTTACTCTATTTGTTTAATCTAACATTTTCATATTTAAAAATTATCTTTTAAATACATAAACAAACTTAATTTAAACATTTTAATATATGTATTTACATATACACGTGTGTAAATTTAAACTTTTGTTATTGCAAGAACTAAGTGATATTTTAAATCATTCTTGTAAAGTGAGACTAACTCGTAACTTTTTTTGCTTCTTATATATATGAAGATGTGTAATGTTAAAAAAGTGGTGCCATTTTTTATTTTTCTACTCTTGCCGTTATTTTAATTGCATGGATCTTCCTCTCATCTTAGGTTATTTAATGAAAGAAAAAATAATTATATCACGAATCCATTTGTTCCTTTTTCTCAATAAAAAAAAACAATTTTTAATACATGTTAAAGATTTTTTATGTTCGTACTTGAGTTTTTAATAAAAGAATAAAATAAATCACATTTCTAGTTATTTTAACGAACCGAATAGTATTATAAAAATTATGGCTAACTTTTAAAGTTAAAAAGAAAAACATTTGTAGTTATAAAATTAAAACTTCTGATTTTCATAAAATTTTAATTCAGAACTAGTATTTTGTTCTCGGTATAAAAAAATTACATAAAATACATTAAATGATAATTATAGTATATAAATTATATTATTTACGATAAATATATAAATTATATTTCAAATTTAAAACGAACATTTAAAAATGATTCAAGGTTATTTTAGTTATTGAAATTATTTTTGAAAATATGGGAAGTGTGATTTTTGTCTAAGGTATGGCCATTCTTACTCTGACATCAAACATTTCATGAGTACTACTTATTGTGGCATTTTGGAAGAACTACTGTAACAGACAAAAAGATAGAAGAAACAGATTATGTGTTTTCACCATAGAAAGAAAAAAGAAACAGACATGAAGTTCAAATGGTAAATTCAAAACGACACAAAAAAAATCTTCATTATTTATTGTAACACAAATGAAATACACAAACATGGCATCTCCTCCTCAATACTATATAAATTAACAAATATTTATAAATTCAATTTATCCTCTCAGTTTGTATATCATTATAAACAGTAAACAGCAACAACTAAAATACCCACAATCCATATTAAACAACTCTGCCGTATTTTGACAAAATATGCAAGTTGATCTCCGAAACCATTACACCACGATCATGTAAGTCCATCTACCAAGAACAAACACAAGGAACAATATCACAAAATGGTAAATTGAACATTGAAAGAAAAGACCATATAGTGTTTGTGTGTGTGTGTGCATTTAAACCATGTTAGGTCTATGAATAGATGAACACTGACCTTAGTGACCAGCACCAGGGCTTGGAATATCACCATGTTTTCTATAGAAGTCATAATCATAATCATCATGAGGTGGAGAAACATAAGCTTCATCGTATTGGTCCATTTGTGGAGGATTAACCTTGGCATGGCATGCAATGCCAGTGGATGAACAACCCTCCTTGTTCCTTAATCTCCCCGTTGCCACAATCTCTTGACACATCAAAGACAGAAGAAGAGGTAGCAGAATGAGCACAAACCTTGGCTTAGATCCCTGCATAGCCATGTTTTATGGTCTAAGGAAAGTGCAGAAGATCAGAGAATAACTTCAAAAGTTGTCAAGCCCCATTTCAATAATTTATAACGCACTATGTTCATAGCATGTTTGTTTAATCTTTTTCAAAAAGTAGGGTACATGGTATAATTAGTTTCTCATAAAGTAGGGCTTGTTAAGGGCCACAATGATCACAACACCATCTTGCTTATCTCTATTGACTGTCGTTATATACTACAGAAAAAGATGTTTTTAATTAATCTCAAAAGCCAATTCTTCTCTTCATGTTTATCCCTAATTCATATATAAACAAGAAATAGTTGCTTAATAATATTGAGCCAGACATGATTAATGACCATTTCTTTTTGACCATATATAGTGAGGACATGCATTATCCTCCATGTTCAAATCTAGGTCAGTATAATTATGAGGCTACGTGATTATGTATCTGCAGGCCTCATCCCTTCACTCATCAAATACTTTCTACGTACCACCAAAAATTTGCTTAGTTTAATTAATGTTAGAATTGGAAAATATTGTTCAGTATAATTAACCAAACAAAAATATTTCAAACTAAAAAAAATAGACACATAATTTATATATTGATTATTTAATATAAATAAACAATTCTATATACATTACTTTTACTTTTTCATTCAATAATTTGCCTTGATTTTTTATTTAAAATAAATATTTTTATTTAAATCTTATAATTTTCTTTCTACATATTAGTTTTGAAATTATAACATTGAATCAGTAACTTTTAAAAGATATCATAAACCGATCTTTAAAGATTTTATTTTTAAAATTTATGATTATAATATAAAAAGTTATGAGGAAAGAATGAAGAATAAGGAAAGAGAAATTGTTAGATTTTAGTAATGATGAATGATGTGGAGATAACAACCTTCATCAATTTGGTTCTAATACTAATTGTTTGTATTAATTAAAAACGTAATTTTTATTATTTAAAAGTGTAAAATTTAAATATTATAAAAGGTTTCATGAGAGAAGAATTAATATAACTAGTAATAATTAGAAACACTAAAGAAATTAAATATTTAATTTTATTTATTCATTGTTGATAAAAAAATAAAAATGGGTGGCTATATTTGTAAGTAAAAGGTACCACGAAAGGTGTTTTTGGTGGTATGGAGAATAATGCAAAGTATTATGCCAAGCTGAAAGAATTTAGAGGAATTTTGACTAAGCCAAATGAGGTGTTATGCTTGTTCTGTACACAAATGCAGGAAACTTGTCTCGTTTGCGAGTAAGGAGGTATGATTCATATTAGAGTGAATGCTAAGTGTGGGTCAATTTGAAATAAAATATGTGTGTTTTGCAAGGTCAACTTGTGAACAGGGAGACTTTGCTGCGATACATTGTTTTCATCGCATGCTCTTGGACCTTCGTTGAAGAAATATATCCTTAACTTTTGCACTTTATTTTCACAATTTCAATACATTCTTCACTATTGTATACGTTGAAATCAACTCAAGATTATAAGCAATTTTTTTAACCGACAATCAATAAATTGAATAAAAAGAACATAGAAGGATGTTCCAGTCCTTTTACAAAAAATATACCAAACAATTTCTCTAAGAATCCTACAACGAATGTCATCCTGCCTAGACAAGTATTTGGAACAGATATCTAACCTCTCAAACCACATAAAAATCAATGATTTGCTATTATGTTAATACAAGTAGTTGGGCATTGGGTCCAATATGAGAAAGAGAAAGACACCCTTGGAACCTTGTTTTTTAACCAAGCTCACGATTGCACTTGAGTCAGAGAAGATTTCGCTTGCATCCACTTTTGCTTGGTTAAACACTACTCCATTTCTTTGTTTTCAAATGCACCAAATGATGGATATCCATACTCATTTTCACAACTTATTACCTTCTTTGTTGAATCCGATATCATGAAATTGTTCGAAGTGTTCATTCAAAACAAATAGTTTACGGATTATAAACACTTATTTTTTATTTTATGGGTTAAATAAATAAAAAATAACATGGTATGCAAATAAAATTAAATAGAAAAGATAAGAACATTACCATTTCGCAACACATCTTTTACTAAAAAGCAATATTCAAAGATTATTTTGTAATCATATTATTTAAAGCCAGTTAAATAATAATAAGTAGTTATAATAAAAATTGGCGGAATTAACACATTTGATCCTGAATTGAAACAACCAAATTAGATGAACAAAGGAGTTATAGGTGTCACATCCAAAATATATATATATATATATATATATATAATTCACTACAAGAAAAACACAAATTATATACAAATTATTACATACGAATCAAAATCCGTATGTAATATCAACATTATATATAAATATTTTTCCTATGTAATATCAACATTACATACGAATTTTTTCCGTATGTAACTTTGACACCATGAAGCGAAAAGTAAAATAAAATCTGCAATGGGTGAGATTCGAAAATAATTAAAAATAAATTTTATTGCATTATTACATACGAATTCTAAATCTGTATGTAATTTTGGGTCTTACATACAGAGTCTCACAATTAATAAATTTTAGATTATACAATTAGTCAGACCTACTAAATATAAGTACAAATGATATCATTAGTCAAACTCACTCACTGATATAGTTAGACAATTAGATCCATTGATATGAGTATAGATGATTAGTCAGACTCATTAGCTTATCAAATCTCACTCATTTCATATATGTAGGGACTAGTAAGGATAAATGAGCTTATCAAATCAAATCTCACTCATTTAAATCTCCAAAGTACAACCTTCAGCTACAATTAATTTAAATTTACACTACCTCAAGATAGGGTGACGTTAAACATAAAATAAATTGATAATACCAATTCTAAGCCATAAAAATATCAATTAAATAAAACAATGAGATTATGACCACCTCATTTGATATCAAATGCAAGGGAACATGGAAAGTTCCTTACCCAAGTCAATTCATACACCAATTTAACATAAAGATAGGAACAAAGAGGAAAATAAGGTTAACTAGCGACATCTCACTCGACAAGAAAAATATAATACTTTACATATAATAATTGTCTCATTCACTTACTTAATTGTTTTTAAAGATTGATGTATTGATCTGGTGTTGTTGTTTTATCTCTTGATCTCGTCATTTCTCTTGTAATAGTGTTTACTCATCTTACAATATTTTTATTTGAAGTGTAACTTGTATTATCATACTTCTTTCAATTTGAATTCTAATTTTTGTATTTTGATTCCAAATGAATTAAGACTTCAATGGTTAGTTTGTAAGAGATAAATAATCCAAATGATTGATAAAAAGATAATTCAATAAATTATACCTAAAGAATTTTTAATGGAATAGAAGAAATTAAGTTTATTTTTGCATTAAAGTCGTCATATCATAAATAATACATTTTGTACTTATCCTAATAAATGAGATTTTACTTAGATAAAATAATTTATCTAGATTGGACGATGGCTCTTCATATATTTTTTTGTCAGACAAATATTCATTTATTTAATTTTTTAGATTTGTCAAATAAAATTTATTATGTTAAATTAGATGGAATACATACAACTTGTTTTTAAAATATTAAATTCTCCAACTCATAAAATATTAAATACTTTAATATAAAATATAATTTTATAACTTTGTGGGATGTTACAGTTTGGAGCTATTTAAAGTAGGGGTAGCAAAGTGGGACAGGCCGTGCGGCCGACTTGCGACCCGCTGAAAAAAAAACGTGGGACGAGTTGTTTATTTCAATCCGCTGGTCCGTCCCGCATAATCTGCAGCCCGCAGCCCGCGCAGGCCAAGTGCGGAGCGTGCGAGTTGACCCGCATAACTTTAAAATGTATAAAATTATTTTTACATCCCCATATTTTCTTCATGTAGCCTTATATTTTACATTCCAAAATTTCTAATAACATCTTACTACGCATATTTCATGAAAATAATATTATGAGACCATTTACCTAATGCATCTAAATAAATAAAAAATCAAATTAATTATTTAAAAAATTATTTTTTTAATAAATATTTCTTATGCGAGCTGGTCCGCAGATCCACGAGAACCCTTATGCAGGGCTTTAAAGTGGGAAAAATACATATACAAAGAAAGGATCGAGGAAGGAAATTTTGATAGAGGTTATAAACTTTTTTTTATTGTTTTTACTGCATGCATCATGTCAGCAGTGCTTGAATTTTGTTTGTATAAATACTTATGAGATATTAATAACTATAAATATTTAGTAACCTTTTAAATAAATAGAAGTTACCTAGAATTTCTTTCTTAGTAAGTTGGTATAGTTAGTGAGTATACATGACTGAAGCACATAAAATAAAATGAACTATATATATGTACATATACGTCTGAGAGTCATATAAAGTGCATTTGGTTCTTCTAATTTGAATCAGAGAAAGAAACAGGGTTTTTGGCAGGCCAAGAAATATTGAGCCAAAGAGATAAGATTGCTCAGACATTAAAGAAGATGGCATATTGTGGGGGGTTGTTGCTCATATTTTTTCTTTCATTTCAAACAAAACTTTCTGAGTTAAATATCATATCACTTTTTTGGAGTTTTGTTGTGTCCTTTTCTTTTGCTTTCATCTCCACTTACATCCTCAAAGGAGAGTTTAAGGTATATTTCACTCTTTTCACCCTAAAGTTTGACTAGAACTCTAAAAGTACATCTCGTATATCATTTACCAAGCACATGCATTAAATTATATTTATGTATTTATAACATTTTTTTCTTCTATTTGGGTTACTTTAAAGCATATTCTAAAAATGGACATTAAACAAGAATTTATGTTACGAGGCAGCCAAATGCCACAACATAAGTGGTGAGTGAATATCAAAACATTTTTGCTTTCATAAATAACACCAATCCTGTGGTATCTGTTTAGTTCTTGGGTCATGCTAATGTCATTATTTAACAATATTGCATATTATTCTAGTTCTAATTAACACCAAACCGAAAGGTGAAGACGGTGATAAAGTCCTTTCAGAAGGGTCAATCAACCTTAAAGACAAAAGGGCTAGGGCCCGAAGAAGCCTGTGAACCAGAATTACATGTTCAATCGATTCAACCTTTCCTAATGTCTTAATAAGTTTCAAATGTCATATAAAGTACCATCATTGCTTGCAATTCAATAGCCAACTATCACACCAATTATGATGACAATGATAAATGAATATCTTCATCTCATAACTTGTACAGTATACATATATTATTTTTGAAAAATATTATTTTGACACCCACTTTAGAGGTTATGAAATGTAAAAGAATATTTTTTTCATTTGAAGATGTGTAATTTGGAGTAAGAGATGTCAAATTATCATTGCTCTATTATTTTCTTAATGTTTAATGGTAGGTCATTCCATCAAATATTATATTGGGTTATTTCATTGCTGTAAAAAATGGACGAATGTATTAGCTCCCATTCTTCAAATTGAATATTTTGTAGAGTTGATCTATTAAAATTTTGACTTGTTGGATTTAAGGTTTAGGGTGGGAACATGAAATAATACACAAGAGTAATGAAAAATAATAGTAAAACACATAAAACACCTTTATATTTTCCAAAATTTCTAAGAAATGGGCTTAAGGTACCAAAGTAGCGCGGGAAGGTATAATAGAAAGCATTATTAATGAAAATAATAAAAGTAATTATGGAAATGATAATAATATTTTAAAGAGACAAAAGACGAGATAAAACTTATAGGAATTGAGTTCATATTTAATTCTGATGGAGAAAACTTAGATAAATTTAAATAAAATGGAATTTTTTTTGAGATTCTTTAGAGAAGGGTAGTTGAGACATCGACCATACACCAAGTGATAACCTCTACTTAGGGATGACAAGATAGGTCATGTGGGACGATCCACAGTCTATTACCAAAAAGTGTGGAGCGGATTCATTAATTTAGTCTACTGACCTGCTTTGCCCCACCTTGCATAATCCCACATAAATAAAAAATATTTTTTTTAAAAAAAACAATCATACCTCATTCACTTATTGTTGTAGTGTGTGACCTTTATTTTTTTAAATTAAATTTAATGTACTAAAAAAATGTTTTATTTTAATCACCTAAAACAGTTAGTATTAAGAGTGATAGTAAATTTAGTTTTAAGTAAAATCTTATATTTAAAATTTGTTAATAAAAAAATAATATAAAGAGACTTCAATATGATAGTTAAAAAATTAGTCATCTTCATTAAAATATTTTGTAACAAAACTTTGAAAAGGTACTCTTATATATTTACATACATATATAAGAAAAAATATATGTAAAGCAAAACTTTTAATTATTTTTAATCAAGTCATCTAACTGTTAGAATATATGGCCTTAAACGAGAGGGGGTGAATTATTTAAGAGAGGTTTTTGAAAACTTTTTCAGATTTAACAAAATTCTTTGTGTGAATCCAGGATAGGAATCAAGTTTGTCAAGAATTTAAGCAATGAAACATCAAAACAACAGAAAAAACAATCGGTTGTTTATATCAGCAAAACTTAAAACAGTAATTAAATGAGTTTAGAGTAAGAGAGAGATACACCAACAATTTATACTGGTCAATTCTTAAGCCAAGAGCTACATCCAGTCCCCAGAAAACCACTGGGTAATTCACTAAGCAACCAAACCAGATTACAAAACACACATCACCAAAGTAGTGACCTTGAACCCTTCAAGAAACACACTCCCTTTGACAAAACACACCAAGAGTATTGATCTTGACCACCTCAGGAACACATAACACTCCTTGACAACACAACACCAGAAATGCAATAGGTTTAGAAGGGATTACACTTGTTCACAGTACAACCTGAAATCAATACAATTACAATCTTATTCTACTCTCTTTGAAACCCCAAAGCTTGATGTGAATGTTCAAATCTTAGAATCAACTTTGTCACAACTTAAAAACTCAAATATGTTTCTCTTGCTTGTTTGAAAACATAAATAAACCATTTATATTTTTCAAAGATTGGTCAAAGCAATTAATAAATGAGCGTATTCAGTTGAAAAACATTTAAAGCACATTCAATCATTCAAAACTAAATTGGGTTAGGATTTTCAAAGAAACAATCGGTTGAAACCACGAAACAACCGATTGTTTGGTTTGACAGTTAAGTCAACCAAATTAAAACAGTTTTCAACCTTTTCAAAACTCCTAAGAGTAAAACAACCAGTTGATTCGACATAACAACATGTTGTTTTTCACTTAGTTGGAAAAACACTTGATTTCAAAAGGGTTTTAAATCACAACACTTTTAGATTCAACAAAGGAGTGGATTACATTTTATTCTACCCAGATCCCACCCAAACACAACAACAACACCAACCTTTCATCAAACACTTTGTATTTGGATTCTTCAAAGCACTTGATCACTCTTGATCAATACTAACAACCCTCATACTTGAATTTATATTTTTATCTTAATTGAATGAATTGAAACACAGATAAAATTTTAATTTTTTAATAGTAGGAGTAAGTTTTTTTTTATAATGAATGAAATTTTAATTTTTGAAAAAAAAAATTCTTATGCAGGCTAACACGCAGACCCGCGGGTTATCTCTTATGCAGGGCGGGCCAGTGAAATAAGCTCGCAATCCTTGCGCGGGGTGGACCAACCCAGCTTGCATTTTGTGAGCCAAACGCAGGACGAGCCTATAAACGACACTTTATACAAAATAAATGTCATCACATACACATTTTTTTGTAGTGACTCTTTTTCATAATTTATGAAATCCAAAGTACGGGGTCTATGAAAATATGCATCTTCACATATTCATTGTTTCATTACTTCTAATAATTCAGGAAACGATTGTTGTCACAAAAGATCATGTTCGAAACAATCATTCTCATTTTCGAAATAAGGATTAACATTATCCTTGTCAACTAATTCTTCTTCATCGTTAGATCCTATAGAGGATAAAGCTTGTAACAAGGATGTCTTTATTTTTGCCTTGCTTTTTTTCTTTTAAGCTTAAGTTCAATTCTCTACGTGCTTCCTTTTTTTTGGGGATCACAAGAGTAATGTGCTTATTTTTCCAAATTCTGAACTTTTCTTCAACGTAATTAATTTGAAATTTTCCACCATAACACTTTTACCCTTAAAGGAGTATGGAATAAGATTGTTAGCTTTATATATTAAAAATAAAGATGGTGTGTCTAAGGGTAAAAGTGTTCTAGTGAAAAAAAAATTATAAATTAATTATCTTGAAGAAAAATTCAAAATTTGAAAAAATAAGTCAATTACTCTTGTGACCCCAAAATAAAGGAAACACACACAGAATTGAACTTGAGCTTAAAAGGGAAAAGCAAACAAAAATAAAGGTGTCCTTGTTACAAGCCTTATCCTCTTTAAGATATAGTGATGAAGAAGAATTAGTTGATTTTGAGGATAATGTTTATCCTTATTTGAAAAATAAGAATGACTATTTTGAACTTGTTCTTTCGTGAAAACCACAATTTTACAAATTATCTAAAGTAAATGAAGTAAAATATATGTGAATATTAATATTTTCATAGACTCTTTACTTAAGATTTTAGAAATTATGAATTTTTTTTTTTGATAAAAACTCCATTAGAAAAGTAGATTTTCTCTTAAGAAAAGTAACAAAAGAAAGGATAAAAAAAAAGTAAAAGCAATACAAGATCCCCTGAGAAGAAGATGAAGAAAAAAAAAACAATAAAAGAAGATAGGATCCACTTAATAAATAACTTAATTATACACTTAATTATTAAAATTTTAATTGTATTGTAATAAATTTGAAGTTGAGATGCCTATAAGATCCCCATTTATAATAGAAGGCATCACTTTGTGTGTGAACAATCCTTGACCAACCATTCTCTAAATATAATCATTTTGTTTAAATTTATCAAAGTTTTCTCCATCTGAATTAAGAATTACCTCATTTTTAAAAAAAGTTTTATCCCATCTTTTGTCTTTTATATTATTGTTACCGTTTTCATAATTACTTTTACTGTTCTCATTAATCATATTTTTTATTATACCTTCCTTCACTACTCCGGTACCTTCTAGTATCAGAACTAATTTTTGGACAAAAAATTAAAGAAAATGTAAGCGTTTAATATGTTTTACTGTTATTATATATCATTTTGGTGGATAAATTGTAATAATATGAGAATTCCTCCTTCAATTTGTTGATAAGTGTTCATGATTTTTTTTTCTCCTGGTGACACAATTTTAAATGTAAAATAATATTAAAATTAAGGAAAATACATAGTTTAGTTATATTCAATAATTTAAACCTAATTTACCTTAAATTAGACATAAATAATTGTACTAAAAATTGGTTGAGAATACAAATAATATAACTTTCTGCTTCATATACATTACTATCCACTTCAAAAATATATAAACAAATCTTAATATATAAATCCTTTGAAAATGACTATCTTAGTTTTGAAATAATCGAAACATAACAATAATCTATCAACAACGAAAATAATCCATTGTTATAAAAAAAAATGTAAAATATAATGTACGAGGCTTTTGTGAATCGCTCCGCTCCACCGACACGATTTTGAATAAAAACAATTACTTCTTGAAAAAAAAAATGTGCATCACACAGAGGACGGCTATTTTTGTTTGACGCGTGTCAAATCATATGAATGCGTTGAATTCAATATTTCTTTTCACATAATATTCCTTTTACAATGAATTTCAAAGGGCTAATCCATTTCACATTAATATTATGATTTAAGTTTTTAATCCAATCACTTTCCTTCAAGTTGTAACTATATATTATACTATAGAAGAAATTGTTAATTTTGTCTTTCAATATGTCATCTTTTACTAGTTTTTTTAAAAAAAAGTATTTTCAATTTTTTTAGTTATTTAAGTTTGGAAAAATAATATTTATTATATTTATTAAGAATTAGTTCAATAAATTCACTTATAAACTCTAAAAAAAAAAGATTTTTTTTTAAGATGATAGAAAGTAAAGAGTATATAACACATACTTTTGTTTTGGTTGGACCTATATAAATACTTTTGATTAGTTTCCTTAGGATCCCATTGGATTTTGACCTATTAGTATGAACCCCATTTTTAGGCAATCTTAACTATATTTTAACCGTTTTTTCCAAATATTTCTCAATAAGTCTTCCCAAGAGACTGTAGAGACAAATATCTTCCCAAGAATTTTCAACTTCATAAATTAAGAACCCCATTACAATCTTAAACACTAACTTCAAAATATGTTGACTAATAAACATAATCTTAATTATTTCAGAGATTTTATTTATTTTTAGTGACTAATATTTCAATAAGATACAATTTCAAAATTTAAATTGATTTATTATATTATATTTTGTCTACGAAATAAAATTTTAAATTCATAATCGTAATAATATATAATAAATTGTTACTTATTTTAAAAAAATAATGGTTAATTTTTTTCCTATTATATTATTTAGTCGTATTATTTTTCTGTCAATTCAAAATTATATATATATATATATATGTACTAGTTTTAATAATTTTTCTCGCCTATTAAATTTTTGTATTTTTTCTTTTAATTTGAATAGTTTAAAATTTTCCATGCATTCCTCCCGTGATTATTTTCATTCTTAATTTTTCTTATTTACAATATTTTTATCACTGATTTTCATATTATTGTTTTTTAATAAAATTTATCTTTCATTGGTTAGGTATTTTTGTGAATCATTTGAAAGAATTCTTTTACTCATTTTTTTTTTCATTTTTGAACCCGCCCACCTCATTTGCATAATTTTTTATTACATGTTTTGTGTGTAATCAAATTTACATACAAGATATATTTTGGTAATAATTTGTGTTTTATGTAGGTTAATGGATTGAGATTATGTATATTTAATTATTTTTATTTATACAAATATTATTTATATTCTGTATTAGTAATTCTTTAGTTACAAATGTAAAATAGTCATTAAAATTATAATGTAAAATAATTAAAAAAATACTAAGTTCCAAAACTTGGAGCAGAAGAAAAAATGAGAGCCTTCACATCAACGCGGTTGTGGAGGCAAGGCAAATGCAATGCAATTCTGTACTTAATATTTTCCCAACAAAACGCGGTTCATAGTTATGAACTTCAAAATCAAAACAAAATCTAAAAAAAAAAAATTTTTTAGACATTAAATCGGTAAGAAACCAAATTAATTTTTTAAGTTAAAAGACATGTGTTAAATATGATTTTAAATTTTATTGAAAGAAGAGGTAAAAAAAGTACAGTTCAAATTTTAGTAAAATTCTAACTATACACAAATCAAAGCAGAAGCTTCGTCCCTCTCTCCTCTTACTATAATGCTTCCATGCCCACTACAAAAACTCGTTTTCTAGATTGAGAAAAGATTCTCTGACATTATAAACAGTAAAAAAAAAATATTTAACCCAATTTATAATAAAACAATAATATTTTGAATTTATTGTTATGTTATTTAATGAGCAAATTTTAGGTTTGAATTTAGTGTTATGTTAATGAATGGGGAATTTTTAGGAGTGATTAGAGGATGATAATGTTTAGGATTTTAAACAGCAGAATTAATATGGGGGAAGAACAGAGCTGCTGAAATTTTGTGCAGTTTTGAAACAATTTTTGACAGTTTGTTGATATTCTGGATAAAGAGCTAGGTGTTTTGATTGTTTTTATATAAGATTTGTAATATACCTTAAATACCTTTATTAATAAAAATAAAACTTAATGAACATCAACTCAAGAACAAAAATTCTGTTTATTTTAAATATTAATTTTATCTGATTTGGTGGCCCAAGAATTCCAAGTCCCTATTTCAGTTTTTTCCGACGAAATTACGGAACCTATCAAGGGATGTGGTGTGGTTTTGAGGTCACGTGCTTGACTATTATCTTAAAAAAAATCTAAAATTTCAATCATTATAATATCAATATAATATGGTGAATTCTTACTAAATATGCTTATTTTACAATCACAATTATATAAACTATACTGATTTGTTTGGTTCAAGATCTTTGTCTGGTCTAAAACATAGAAATATAGTTCCATCACACCAAAATGCTAATTAGTTTGGAGTTTCAGACCTAATGTAAGTATCTAATCCTAGTAAGACCAAAGGAAGCTAAAGAAAATTATGCTCAGTTCCATGTGGAATTTGAAAACATCTCAGAGAAGAAAACTTGACTAAGCAACTTTGGGTTGGAAGTCTCCATTGGGACTTGGAACTTGGAAGGAAGTAGGAAATTACTTTGGGATCAATCACTGAATCCCATGAGTTCAACTTTCATGGTCAACTCCCATTTTTTTCTTTCACCAACCCTCTTCATATTTCTTTTTCTACCATTTTATTTTCACCACCATTTCATATACCAACAACTTCTCATTTCTTCAACTTTTTTTATTTTAAATCTTTACACAACTTATTCACTTTCATCTCTCCTTTGCCAGTGCAAAAACATGCCTACAATTAGTTACAGTTTACTTTTTTATAATAAAAAATGGTAGTCAACATATTTTTTTTATCACAGTAACTTGTATAGTTAATGGTTTTCAGAAATAAACTATTATTATTTCTCTTTTCTTTAAATAAACCATAAAAGAAGATCCTCTGTTTTGTTTTGAATTCCTGTTTCCTCAGCATCTCTTTTTCTGAACAAAAATAACTAGAATTCATACACAGCGTGATTATGCAAATTAGGCATGAAAAACGGTCTCGTTTCATTTCCATCAGACTATAGAGTTCTTTCCCCGAAGGAATCAATGCGTTGCTATCAGTAACTGATGAAGTGAAACTTGTTTAGATTAGATATTTTTTATTATTTTGAAAGCATAGTTGACATTTGGACGACCTCAATTAAATATAGGTAAAGAAGAAGTTACAAGAGTTGCTGAAAAATCATGGGCAACAAAAACAAAACACACCCACTGATTTACAAAATCATCAACTGCCACTGTTCTACGCTCTCATTTCTGACCTTGTCAACTCCCACATTTCTCCATACAACTTCCCACCCTTTTTCCTTCTCTCCCAAAAATATATATATATAAACACACACATCTCATACCTCACCTCATAAATCAACAATACCATTAATTAACATCCAAAAAAACCCTTCTTCTCTCTCTTCTTAAAGCTATTCCATTCTCAGCTTAATTTGCTCACTATAATGGCAAAACCACAGGCAAATCACCGCCACCTTGCATCTATTCTGCTACTGTTTCTGCTTCTCACATCGTCCACCCCATCATCTGCTAGACCCTTCACTGGTAGCTATTTCAGCCTCGGGCCAACTCACGCCACCTTCAACCTCGCGCTTCCCAGCGAGAGGCTGGTGCTACCGGAGACACCCGGACGCGTGTCAGCCTGTGCCCACATGAGGGTTGCCGGAAAACAGCCGTTTCCGGTAACGAGACTCGCCGGAGTGAAACACAAGCCATTGGTCCTGAACATGCTTCCCAAGGGGCCAGTGCCACCTTCTGGACCAAGCAAAGGAATCAACAACCTGAACAACTAGTTTTTTATAATAAAGATTAATCAATATTGCATGGAAAGTGAATATTCATGCCAATTGCCATCACCCTCTCCTTTCTTTCTGATCTCATTAGTTTTAAGATCTTCTTTTCTTAATTTGTAAATACTTAATACATATACATGTGCGTCATACAGTTGCAGGATTATACTTTTTATATAAATTACAAAGGATGTTCTTTTATGTGCAGGTTTTGCTGCAGTGTTATGAATTTTTAGAATTCACCATAAAAAAAACACATAAACTTCATTATTTGTTCTTTTGTATTACATATTTGTGATATTTGATTAACGTGGTTTCTATGAGCTATACATGAATGTAGCGAGATACATATATATGTAATAGTTGTGCACACAGTTCATCGTGAGCTGTTGAAACTGTCATCTCAAACAACTCACAACTCAGTGATCAAACCCATTTGAAAACACGCTATTTCAAAGTTTTTTGTTTTGCTATTATTAAATATTTGTTTCCATGTTGTAATCAAATTCTCATTGACACAAGAAATCTTTTAATTTGTTTATGGTTTTTTCCTCATTGGGTTATAACAGGGGTATTTTTGTAACAGAATAGAGACAAGTCATCTTTTCTTTTTCTCTAAGAAATGGTTTTCATTTGTTTACAGTTAGACCAATCATAGGTGATAAAAATAAATTTTCAGTTTAAATATTGTATTACTTTAATCATAGTAATAAAAAAAATATTAATTTATCAAATTAAGGTCCATATAACTTCTTTTCTGTAAACATAAGCATTATTTAATTTTAATTAATAATGCGTGCATCCCTTTTATCATAAATTGTTATATAGTTGTTCAAACTTTACTTATGATTTTTAGAAAGGAATTTTAGCCCAAAGTCGGTTTAATTTACTCAGCTTTAGTTTTCAACTTTAAACCTAGTTTAATAAGGAAATTTGTAGTTAAGTCTTCAGTTTTTTTTTTCTTTTAGAGTTAAATTTAAAAACAAAAATTATTTTTGAAAAAAAACACAGGGAAACAAGATTCTAAAATAAATTTTAATTTTTAACTCACTTCTGGAAAAAAAAATCATAATTTAAAGTTTATTTAAGTTCATAATTTATTGTATCGGTTGTTTAAAATTCTCCATCATTTATTATAATGTCCTCAAATTTTCAATTTTGACTCAAACTAAGTTTCTATAACTTTTATTTATTTGAAACTGAATTTTTCCATTTTTTTCACTCGTCTTTTACATTCATTTATTTTTTGCAACATAATATTGCTTTTTTAAACCATGTCAATTCAACAAGAACAAGAAAAAAATAAATAAATAAATTTATAATAATCTAATACAATCATGATGTGTTTTGTGTTCTATTTAATAAGTGTAACTTTGACCCAGTTTAGTGTTTGTTTTACTTGGATGTTGTGCTAGAAATGTTCAAAATATATTTATATCACAAAAACAATTGAGATTCACTCAATTTAGCTCCAATTATTTAAGAATTAACAAGTTATTTTAGTAAATGATTAATATATTGCTAATTAAAAGTGATAAGTACTAAAATTGTAAAATAAAGTTTTATAAGGATAAAAATAAATAAAAAAATACTTAAAAATAATGAAACTTTTATATTAATATGGAGACTACAAATATACTTAAACATGCAGTGTAGAGAATTTTTTTAATTGTTTTATACGATATATTTATTGTTTTTTATAATAATTCATTTAAGATTTATATTTGGTCGGTAATGTAAAATTTCCATTTAATAGTAAATAAATTGGAAATGAAGGTGTTTACGACAAAATAATGAAATAAATAATGTTGTATAATTTTAAAATTTAATGAGTTAATACAACATTTAATGTAATTAATATATACTTTTGTTAAAATTTGAATAATTACATTTTTATTTATTGATTTCTAGTTATTTTCCTTATAATAATGGATAACAAAACCGACAATTGTAAATTAAATTAAAGACAGAAAGAAGTTTGGTTCCTCTGTGTTTGTTCTAAAAGAATTTTATTTCTCACAAGAAAAATGTTAAATGCTATGACATGACTATTTCTGAAACACAAACTGAGACAGTTCTGAAGAAATTATTAATAAACTGAAGTTAAATAATCTTTTTGTAACATGCTTTCCCATACTTTATTAACAAATGTATTAAAAATACTCATAAGAAATAAATACTATATGGAATAAGACGATACTATTATCATATGTATACATACATATATATATATATATATATATATATATATATATATATAAAATTTATTGTAAACTTTAAGTTAAGTATAAAGATCTATAAATGAACAAAATTAAAACTTTTATAGAATTTTCTAACACACTTTCTTAACATGATTAATGTTATCGAGATTCATAGAAATTTCTTTTTATTTTAATGATTTCGTGGTTTGAATGAGAAATTATAAATCATTAGTATAACAATTTCAACTTACAAATAAATTTTGAATTACAATTTTATGATAATCTTATTTGGTAGAAGATATAAAAATTTAAGATACTAATATTTGACAAGCTTCTCTTTAAAAGTTTTCACTAATAACAAAATGTTTCTATATTATTTTGTATTTTCACTTTGGTGGATGAGATGTCTTTGTGAAATCCAGATAATGGTTCCAGAATTGATGAGTTTTTTTTTTCCAATATGAATATATACCTCTGGTTACCTAATATTTTTTTTAATAGGAACCAATTTTGAATGTTGACAATTCTTTATTAGACTTGAAAATTGACAGAATAACAAGATATTATCTCCAAATTTTTTGAATACATCTTTGCATGAATTTGTGTATGAGAAGTCATATTAAAATTTATTATTATTAGAAAAAAGAGCGAGAAAGGAAAAAAAAAAGTAAAGAAGAAGAAATTGTTTTATTATCATATTATCGTAAGTGAGAAATAGAAGTGCAACTTATATAAAAGATAACCATACACATAGAGTGCTCATATTTGTAATATGTCTATATTTTTGTTCAATTAATCCATTTTTCTCATGGTATGTGGACACCTTAGTCTATGCCTAATTCCATTAAAAAAATTACTTGACATTATTAGTATGCATGCTTTTAAGTTAGAATCTTTTAGGAAAGACATTGAAGCTTTTAAAAACAGTAGAAATTTGATATTTATTATGCATGAGAAAGATCCAAGTATAGAATACACATTAAGAAAAGATATGTACTACCTAACACTATTTGGAGTACACATAGGAGTTGGTCCTCAAACATCAATATAAAAAAGTTACAAAGGTTGAGTGTACACAACTAATGATGTGCAAAACAGAAGTTGAAGTGATTTTCCAAGTACAAAGGTTGGCACATTGCTGAAAATTTTGTTTAAGTATTTTATAACTACAATGGTCAAACCGAGCTGAGCATTAGGTTTTACAGAAACAAAAGAGGTATGATTCATAGAAATATCAATGATGTATTTAAAGCAGGAAGAATATATATGTTCTTTTTAATTTTTCCCTGAAGTAGAATTTGATTATTATCCTGGTGTTTGACATAACATGTGTTAGGATAAAATTAAAAATAAACATTATTATCATAAGCAAACTTAGAAACATTAACATCGGGATACTAATCAGTTTTCATCCAGTTTAATTGAAACATTATTATCATTAGGAAACATTAACATCATTATTATTAGAAAAATTAATTGAAACATGACTTACCCCAAAGTGTGTTTCATCCAGTTTTCATCGTCTCTTTTCTGTAAATTAAAAAACTTACTTTATCAGTATCACTATACTTAAATTTTAAATCCCTACTTGCATTTGGCATTGAAGATGTATGATGAATTAGAATTGAGAAGGAATAGGGTTTGCTAACTTGAACAAGGACATTCGGTCGAGATTCAAATATAACCAGGAGAATACCTAAAGGACATGATATTTTTTCCAGGACAAGTTTGTTTGCAAGTTGGACACAAAGAATTAATCAGAATTGCAAAAATGAATGTTGAGCAGTACGATGACATGGTCTAATAACATTTTTTAGAATTTGCTATTGAGCACCAGCAACGACACCTTGAACACCAGCAGTGGCACGTTAAGCAACAATGTTGAATATGAAGTTTTCGTCGTTGATGTGAGGCCAAAGACTTCCAAACACTCAAAACCCTACAAATCTTCAAAACCCCAAACAAACAATAAAACAAAATTCATCCAAACAAGTCCAACCCTAAATTACATAGATGAAAGAGCGAGACATATGACAGACAGACTTACCGAAGCTCAGTGTTGTCCAGGTGAGAAATGTGGAAGAACGTCAGACAAGAATGCGAGACAGGAATGTAAGACAATGAGGAGAGACGATGAGGAAGAACGCGAGTGAGAAATAAAGTAAGACATTGATGAAGAAAGTAAACACACACAAAGACCGCAAGAGCGAGGAAGAAAGGACGAAGAGCGCTAGGGAAAGGGAAAAACAGTGATCCGTTTTTTCAATAAAGAGGGAAGAAGAAAAGCATTTTCTCGCAAATTATTTTTCATTTCAATTTTTTATTAAAGCAAAAGGCTATGGGTAAATAAGATAAATGTGACTTAAAGTGGCAACAGGTTAAAAACCGTAGCTTCTTATATTTTTAAGCCACGTTTCTAAAACTGTTGCATATAGTAAGTTTAGGCAACACTTTTCTACCAATGCTTTATTTTAGCGTTGCCTAAACAAAAAATTGTTGTAATGATTAATAATTTTTTTTGTGATTTCGAACATGTAATAGATCATGTAAAATAAGGTTGGTGTTAGTACAAGGTAAATCAAAATGAAAGGAACCTATATAATGAATAATCATACTTTATCCATTACCAACTTTCATTGTATTTGTACCTTGGTACATATTCTTTATTGAGTAAACAAAATAATATTTGGTGATGTGGTGTGAAACCCCAATATGAGGATACCAAAGAGGATCTTCAATCGTGGAATGAGTATCCATAATGGATGATTCAAAATTATAATTTGCTAGAGAAGAAAATTGAGACATGTAGGAAATAGGTTCATCATACATGTGCCAACATTGAACAAACGTGTGGCTAGGTTTACCATATATTTGATAGAATTGTTTAGAAAACATGTATCCACCACGATTGTACAAATTTTTAAAATGAGTTATATCATTTTGAGGATTTTTGAGATGCCATGGTGCAAGAAAAATGTTAACTTGAAGCATATGTTGATCAACCAACTGATACTTCTCAAGACGTTCTTCTTGAGCAAGAAGCAATGCTTCTATTTCATCAACCGTATACGGGTCTAACCGTATATGGATTATATTCATCCACTAGACAATCAAGAATAACCTCAATATGCTTATTTGCATAAATAGGTGCTCCAACAGATGAAAAATTGTCAACATCTTTCTTTCTATTAAAAAGATAGGTAGAAAGAGTGCGATCTTTCTTGGGATTCTTGAGTTGCACTTTTAATTTCTTGATCATAGCACGTGTGTGCGACACAAAGTAGATAGAAATACTATGATATGTGCAGATGTATCAAGACCAACCATTTTCATTAAAATGGGTGTAGTCATAGAAGCAAGCAACCATACAAAAATAATTAGATCTTGTTGCTTATACTGAGTGTATTTAGCATTAACAAGAATGATATATGCATCATCTAAGGAAATAAATTATGGAGGAACATTTGTGCTATGAAGAAACTTTGAAAGAGTGAAAACCGTTGCAACTTATACAGAGAAGCATCCAAATAAAGCAAACCATGCATGTGTCCATGCACACAACTCATGTAACTATACATAGAAATAGAAGTGAAAATTATAAATAGAGAAGCATCACATAAAGCGAACCATACATGTGTCCATGCACAAACTCATGCAACTATACATATTGTCTATAAATTATTGTATGAACTTGATCATAAATCAAATTGCAAATAATATTTGAATTTTCTACATCTCCTCGTGCCAAGTGAATATTAATGGAACCCAATTAAATCATGATGCAATGAAAATAGGTAAAATTATTAGAAATTGTGAAGATGATTGAATATTTGATTTATAAACTTTGTGGAGGTGGGACTATGCATGTGAAAAATTATTAGAAATTGTGAAGATGATTGGGTATTTGATTTATAAACTTTGTGGAGGTGGGAGTATATAGCATGTGAAACTAGAAGCCATGAAAATTGGTTTTGATCATATTTGGTAAAATATCATCCCGTTTGGTAAAATATCATCCTCTTAGTGTGAGAAAGACATTATACGAATATTCTAAAAGCACATGATGACTTATTGATATGCACTTCTATAAAAAGTCATTTGAAAATTTAAAATATTTTATTTTACTATTGAGTATTCAAACTTTAAACTTATTCACATATAATATGAAATACGGGAGAACAATTTTGATATCCAATTTGAAGAAAGATATTGACTTCATACTCAATAAAATAAGAAAATAAGTGATAAGTAATTGATCGATTACCTTAATAAGATTAAATTTAAATTTTTTTAATTTAAAACTCTATAAAGTTGTGAGAGACAAACACAAAAATTCATGTGTTCATAAATTCATTACAAATATATTCCTTTATTATTCTAAATCATGTAATACTCTTTACATTTTACGAAATTCTCATTAAATAATTTTTAATAATATCCATTAATAATAAACTCATATTAATATTATTCTCCATTCACATTTTATGCATAATTATTTCCAACTCTTAAAACATCATGAATGATTCACATTATTGTGATCTACTTTTCTTTTCTCTTCCTATACGGTCATTCAATCCTCCTAATTAAAAACATAATAAAAAAAATCAAAATTATATTTATCCCCAATATCAGTGTTGGTACTAATTTTCTAGGAATTAGAAATATGAGTCTCAATTATATTAACACCATTAATATATTAACACCATCTAAAGTAAAATACATACACTTCACATATCAATAAATTAATATTTTAATTTAAAATATTATTAAATTATTATAATAATAGTTTGTCAAAAGTGTATGTATGTTAATTTTTGTGTGTAAAAGAAATCTTTTCCTAGAGATATTGATAGTAATACACATTTCATTATTTTCTCATGTAAGTTTATAAATATTATCATTAATGACTTAACTATATTAGTCTAATCTTACATTTGTTATTTATTCTCTTTCTTAAAAAAATAACAATAAAATAAGAGTTTAAATCAGTTTGTCTTTTATTTGAACTAAAGAGAATTAATCTATCAAAAGTTGTGGCCCCACTTTTTTTTAATCACCGCAGAATGGTGAGTATATTTGGAAAAAAGTTTATAAAAGAAAAAAAAATAAGAAAGAAAGAACTCCCCCTTAAATTAAATTAATTTATACAATAATTTGAAAACAAAATTTACCAACACTAAATAAAAAAAATTACAAATTAACTTCAGTATAAAATAATTTTCATCCATAAAAAAATATTTTCATTTTTTTATTCAAAATTCTATATGGAGAAAATTGTCTAAAGTAGGCTACTTTTATTTCTTAGGCCTATAAATCATAAACCACTCAAAATTTAGGTAGCCATTTTTACCAAATCAATTATAGAGATAAAATGAAACACAAGAAGTATTTGACTAGGCATCTAATATGAGCCAAAACATTATTGTTTTGTCTTTGTCATGTATCCAATGTGTTTGAAATTTAATTGAAGTCACTAAGCACTTGACTTTAAAGTAAAAGTTGGGAACTTCCAAGCACATCACAAAATCCAACAATATAAAACAACTACAAACATCAAACTACTCATCATTTCTTAACTTTCCTTTTCAACATCATTACTATATACTATTCAAAACAACCCACTTATCCAATTAAAGTTGTTTTATTCATAAGAAGAAAACGATTACTTATTTATCTTTCTTTGTCATTGATTGATTCTTCCTTCCTTCTTTATTTTGTTCTTTTGAATTTATTTGTTTTCTTTCAAAACTAAAAATGTTACCCTTGTAAAAGTGCTGTTGTTATGAAGATGCTAATGCCATGAAAGTATGAGAAAACTTTAATGATACAATGATTACGAAAGTCTAAGAAAACTTCTTTCTTATGTTATACATAACAATAACAATTTATGGATTACATTATATATATAGTATAATGTTAATAATATTAAAAAATAATAATAGAATATTTAAAAAGTAATAATAATAGAAATCATTAAAATAAAAAAAAATAAAAAAATTATATATAAATTAAATAAAGAAAATATTATTAAAAATAATATATTAAGTATAATAAATTAAAATTTTAATATTTAATTAAAATTAATTTATGATTATGTCACATAAAATAAAAAAAATATTAATATTATTAAAATAATAATAATAATAGAATATTCAAAAATTAATTATAGTATAAAATGATTTAAAATAATAAAATAAAAATTAATTAGAAATAATAGTAATAATAATATATAAATAAAATACTAATAAAAATAAAAATAATAAAAAGTATTAAATAATAAAATTATCATTTTAATATTTAATTAAAATTAATTTATAATAATAAGAATAATTTGATCATTTTATAAATATATTATTTTATAAAAGATTTAAAAAATTATATTAATCAAATTACTCACAAACTTTCCATTCCTTTCTTCTTATTTTTCACTCTTTTTTTCTTAATTTAAACAAATTTAATTTTTATTATTTTTATAAATTTTTTTTATACAGTTCTTCACTGATCTATTTTTTATGTTTAATAATTATTTGTAATGTATATTTTTAATTATTTAAAAAAAAAACTTAACTACATTAAAAAAAAGTCACCTATAATAAAATTATGAAAATTTATAAAATAAATTAGTTTTTAATTATTTTTTATAAACTCATTTCTTATAATTTTAATATAAGTTTTAGTAGTATTCTTTATTTTAATAATTATTATAATAAATAATTTTTTATATTTTCTTATAAAAAAAAGTGGACTAAATGTATGTGTAACTCCACTTATTTATCTCAGTAATATAAACTATTAAAATTATTTCCTGATACTCAATCAATTTTGACTAGCATCCAAAGAAAATTTTAAAACTCCATTCTTCCCTTTTTCAATATTCAGAAGTGATTTTTATACATTCTGAATTTCAAAATCTGGAAGGTAAATTTCATATTTTATTTATGCTTCTGGATGTATATTAAGAAGTGAGTTATGAGTTCTGGATTTTTATATCCAGAATGGTGTATTGTAAATGATGCTGAAGATAGAGATCTGGAATTCATTTATGTTTGTTTACGAATTTTGACATCTGGAAGGTCATTTATGCTGTCCAGATAAACTTCTGGATGGTGAAATTTGGAAGTGATATATTAGGTCCAGATTTATATGTCCAGAACTTTGTAATTTGACTTACGGATATGAATATCCAGAAGGCAAATTTTTTAAATCATTAATAACAAATGAATATTTTACATAAGTGTCTTAAGTGCAAATCTGAATTGATATGGTGCAAGAGAATCGGCCTAAAATCTATAATCTTTACTTTGCTCTTAATATCGGAATAGAGATCTGGCCACAATAAGAACTAATATATTGGGCTCATTGGTTACGCTCAGTAACTCTTGGAATGGGCCGTGCTGATCCGGCAAATTCTTCCTTGACCTTATAAATTGTGATATGATCTATGCATTTTAAAATTTCTAAAATTATTCTTTATTTTAAAATTGAAAATTCAGAATTAAAGAAATACATTTCAGAGAAGTAAATTTAAAATATATTTTTTTTAATTTCAGAAACGGAATTCTAAAATAAAATTGAAAAATTAAAATCTTATCATGAAAAATTAATTATAAAATAAAAAAATATGTTTTGAAAAACAAATCTTAGAATACAAAATCTGGAAATATATTAAAAAAAACTCTGAAATTCATAAAAGTGTTATATGGAAATCTAAATCTAGAAATGTATTCTAGAAAATTTATTTAAGAATGTATTTTGGTCCGCAATCACTTTTTAAGAGCATTTTTGGCATTTCATATAAAAATTGGGTGCAGGTTCAAATTTCATTGGGTGCAGGAAGTAATTTCTTTCTGATGATAATCCAGAAAAAATATGCAATATATTTGGGGTATTGTATTCTGCACACCTACACTTCCAAGTTATACCTCATAAAATTTGAAATTCCAAATCTACCTTTCTGAAAATAAATAATTTGTGGTTTTTTATTTTTGCAGTTTCAATTCTATATTGTAAAATTTGGTGACCTTCCATATTGTATATTCCAAAATATTAAAAATAATATTTTTATATTTTGGATTATACATTTTTTTATTCTAAAATGTATAATATAAAATAATTTATTCATTTTTATTTCAAAATGTACATTAGTGAATATCATTGTAAATATTGAACATGAGTGAATATTCATGTAAAGATATTGATCTGTGATATGATTAATATATTACAATATTAGGAGGTTATGGACTAGTATATCAACTAAAAATGTTATTATTCCTAGACGGTGTATCAATGATAAGTATTGTGTAAGTCAACGACTTGTGCTTTTAGTTTTTGAAAGGCTATAATGATTATAATAAATTGTCTTTATAAGCTGGTGTAGACAAGTGAATGACTATACCTAATATGAGATATGTGATTGCAAGTAGATATAAAGTTATATTGGTCTATTTAACATTAAACTAAAGCATAAAAATATTATCATTTTAAAGTAAACTTCCCATATATATTAGTCTACGTCATATTATTTGTTTTAGACATATGTATAATACCCATTTCGTTCAACTATTGTGCACATATGTTGACATTTTCTTAGTGAAAACATTAACTTGATGACTTATTTGGATGTTTCTCATTATTGTGTAGGTCATATTAAAATATGGTTGTCCCACACCATTATAAACATTCTTTAACCTACTCATTGTTATGCGAAAGCTAAATCATTGTCATCATTTTATGTTGGTTGGATGCAAGTCTTTTCATGATTATTAGGAATTCATTGTCATTGTGTTAACTTTGCATATGATTGAAATTGAAATAAAAAATAATGTATCAATTCACATTATTAGCTATTACTATTTCTGAAAGATTGTATTAATCGCTTTCATTTTACAAACCAAAATTAAACAATTGCACATAAAAGTAATAAAATAAATGAAATAACTATTAAATAACTACAAAATTACACAAAAGACTTCACTAAAAGTAATTAAAACTACTAAATAAATAAGTATCTTATGCATGACAAATCAGATAAATTTTAACTATTTGGTATCACGGTACTTTTCATATAGTATATATTATTCCAAATTGGTTATCGATCTATCTTTCAACTTACACGAGGTTGAGAGATGATTTGTGTGTACCCATACTAATGCAAGACATGCCTCAACATGTGCATTTATCTATAAGTTCTAAGGAGGATAAAATTTATATAAGAAGTAAAAGGTATTTTTATCCATCAATACACCCACGAATGTGAAGGAAAAAATGATAAAAAAAGTAAGTGAGTTAATTTTTTAGTTTGAAAATATGAATTAGTTGCCTAAATTATTGGTAAAAAAATTCCCTTTTCATTAATACAATCCTCTAATTTAATATTATTAAAATCTACGAATAAATATAAATTTAATATATGACCTTTTAGATTCATTTTATATATCTCTCATGTTATTTTAGGTTGCCACAAAATTAAACAAATTTCTAAATTTAATTATACTAACAATGTCACACTATTTTTGTTTGGTAATAAATTGTCAAGAATGGGTTTTAACAATAAGCAACCTTTATACGAAACTACGTTGGAGATAACTATCTTAAAAATAGTAGAAAAATATATTATTACAAAAGGATTATCTTACTAATTGTGGGTCCTATCTCAGGAAGAGAAGTGTCTAGACCCTATTATTTATAAAAACTTATTTGAGGGTAGAAAAATGCTGTAATGTCTAACCCTAATAAAAAATAACTCAAATGATTAATAATTATGGAAAAAAATAATTCAGATGGAAAAACATATAAATTCACATTTAGTTATCTTAAAAAATTGTAGAAGCGACACGTAATAAGATACTGAAAACTATACATTTGGAATATTACGATGAGATTCTTATCCCTAACTTAAAGTATTCCTTCTATTCACATTCATTAAGGATTGATTTAAAAAGTAATGATACATTATAATTCATATTTTTTATATAACTACATTACAATCTTAATATTATTTGTTTTAATATTTTTTCATATTATTTAATTATAAATATTACATATATTTATTTCTAAATTTATTAGATCAAGAGCTATATATAACTACAAAATTCTCAAAGCATCATTTTCCATTTTAAAATGCAATATAAAATCCTTAAAATAAAATAATAAGATTTAAGTGATAGAATATGTGGCAAATGGTGTTAAATGTTTCTCTTTCCGACAGTGGCTAGAATGATGTTTTGGATTTGTTTCGAGTGACATTGTTCAGTTGCTTCTATTGCAAAAATTCTTGTACTTCCAAATTTCATCACTTTGAAGAACTGTGTGTTGAGTATTAGGCAAAAGGAGCTCTGACTCATGGCAAAGCAGAAACTCATATACACTTTTTTGGTGTACTTGGTGATTCTCTTCTTCTTTGTTGCTTCCTCTGCTTCGGCTTCAGCGAGAGTTGCGCCTCTTTTGCAGAGCTACGGGAACCCCATTTTCGGATCAAACTTTCATTCTGTTTACGACACTTCCAAGTACGGTCCGCTTCAGCTGAGTAATGGATTGGCTAAAACGCCTCAGATGGGGTTCGATTCTCGCTTTCTCTTGCTTACTCTTTTCTTTTTAGTTGAATAAAATGTGTGAGTTGTTAACTTTTCCTCGAGTTTTTCTTTTCACTGTTGCTTCCACCAAACTGATAAAACTATAAGACCCTCCTGCACAAACACGGTCACCATCACAATCACACACAGATAGTTTGGATGGTCTTAACTTTGATGTTTGTTTTAATTTGTCTGCAGATGGAATAGCTGGAACTTCTTTGCATGCAATATCAGTGAAAGGGTCATTAAGGAAACGGGTATCTTTTTCTTGCTTTCTTCCTTTCCTACCACTTCTAGATGTATCAATAACTTCCATTTCTTCAGTGAATTGACACGGATTATGATCTTACTAGTCTCCTCAGTTTCATATATAAACATTTGATCCTCTCTCATCAATCTTCCTTTATTTTGCCTTTTGAAAAGTAATCATATGTTAACTTGATTTTATTTCAATTAATTGCGAGCCTAATCAAAATTTATATCCTTCGGCCACCCATAATTTAGATAAGTCCCCCAAAGAGTGTGTGTGTTGTTGGAGGGGGTGGAGATTTCGCCCCATGGTCTTTGGTTCTCCCTGTACTCTAAATAAACTTTGCATTCTTGACTGTATGGCTGTCTTTTTTGGTGAAATAGATTAACTATTTAAAAAGACAAAAACTTATTAATTGTGAAATTTGCATTCCATTGTATAATGATTTTATTGTAATTTTACATTTATAATCTCCACATATTTTGTTTCACTGCAAGCATTATGGTTCATACTCAATATCAGTAATTCAATCTTTTTCTCGGTTCTACTAATGCTGATATGTTTGTTATACTTCCAGCTGATGCACTGGTATCAACCGGATTAGCTGATTTAGGTTATGTATATGTCAACATAGGTACTGTTCTTGTCTGTTCAAAATGAACATTCTAACATGTCTTGTATTTATACTTATTTGATATCACAATTTGCAATGTGCAGATGATTGCTGGTCTGCTGTGAGCAGAAATCAGAAGGTCAGTTAAATTCTGTTGCTTTCAATCTTACTGGATCAACTTTATGGTTATCATCTATTATTTTACCTAACTGTTGGCTTTTAATGTTATCAATCCGGAAGTTCAGTTGGATGAAGAAAAATTGTTTCAATTGGTATTTGTTATAGCATGCCTAAAGTTATTGTTATGTAATGATTTAAAGATACATTGTTGTGCTTCCAACCTTGCACTGCAGTTGCATATTTGTTTAATCAAGCAGGAAGCATGTATTTTATTCATGATTACATGCACTACCTATTTTCTATGTGAATAAATGGTTATGTATCAAAGTTTAAAAGTCTGTTTTGAGCTTTCTTTATTATATGTTGGTCCTTACTATTTTGGGTGTGGAAGTGCAGGGTCAACTTGTTCCTGATCCTAAGACATTTCCATCTGGAATCAAAGCTCTTGCAGATTATGTACATGGAAAGGGACTCAAGCTTGGCATATATTCGGATGCTGGGTAAGATGACATTGCAATAAGCCAGATGTTTGAACAATTCATTCTTAAATAAATTTCATTCATGTTGATTGTGACTAACTGATCATCTAATCTCCTGCTTAATACTTTTACATATCTTAATGTTATTAGGGTTTTTACATGTCAAGTCCGGCCAGGATCGATTTTCCATGAAACTGATGATGCAGATTTATTTGCCTCTTGGGTTAGATTCTATTATCTCATTTTCATGATTTGTGAAACAGTATCAGATACTATTCATACTATTCATTTCTATTTTATTATGTGCCTTGTGTATGTGTAGCACATCTGATATAAATTGTTTAGCTCAGCCTCATATATCTTTTGTGGAATTAATTTGTCATTTTACAAAACAAAACCAAGCTTTAGATAAGAATTTCTAATAGCATCATCATATACCCAAAATTGGATTTGATAAGACATTATTCCATTAAATGGAATGCGTCTAGCTTTTCAGAAAACAAATAGAAAAAATTATGCCGTTCTAGATCAAATAGTACTCAATCCATCGATATGACTGAAATTTGTTTGTTGAAATGTCTTCACAGAACTTAGCAATGACCTATACTGTTGTTATAAATATTATGTCTATATGGCACAATTAGATTCTAGAATTACAGCACAACTCCAGAATTTCTCAAGTAATACAAGAAATTAGACTCACTGCTTGATGTGTTTAACTATAAAGTTTAGTTGGCTGCCCTAAAATATGTCAAATATCTAACTGGAAATGTAAATTGCAATAATATATATCTACTATCAATCAATCAAATATTTTATGAAGAAGTGCATCCACCACTGATTAAGATTAGCATCGAGAACCAAGGGCAGTTGGGTTCAGAGAAAGGGGCTGGTCCCCACAATGTAGTGAACCGTGATTTGAATCCCTATTGAGAAAGATGTTCACATTTAGTGTCTGACCGTCTCTCGATCAGGATTGCCTCTAAAGGAGGATACCTTTACCGAAACCAAAATAAAAGTAGACACATCTTAGAAAAATTATGCGAGTAATGTATCTTGAGCTGCCTTTTGAAATCATTCTTTTGTAACTTAACATTTAAGTAACATTGTTCATGAATTGGAATTGTTACTGGTTATATTTTTCTTTACTTATCAGGAATTTTAACTCAATTCCTTTTAACAGGGTGTAGATTATTTGAAGTATGACAACTGTTACAATCTTGGTATCCCTCCCAAAAAACGGTGTGTTCTCATCTTTGTCTCACCATATTTGTATTAGTTGTTAAATTGAGCCAATGTGGTTGCTTTTATTCCAGTTATCCACCTATGCGTGATGCTCTCAATGCAACTGGACGTAAAATTTTCTACTCATTATGTGAATGGTAATAAAGCATTTTTGGTACTTTGTTATCTGAGCTTAGTTACATTTAGCTCGATAGAATTCTTCATGGTCTGCTTTTGATTTTGCAGGGGCATTGATAACCCTGCCTTGTGGGCAGACAAGGTAGGTAACAGCTGGCGCACAACTGAAGACATCAATGATTCGTGGGCAAGGTTAAAGCTTTAGACTTTGATTTATAACTGGTACCTTTAAAGTTCTATTGGTGATGCTCATGGCTTAACGATAGATAATAGCATTAAACCAGCAAAAGTTGTGGGGTCAAATCAGTCCTTAGATACTGCATTGGAATTGTGCACACACCAACAGATTATTGGAATATATTTAATGGTGTAATGGTTACCTTTTTTGATCCCTTGGCTTGGTAGGAATGAAAATTTGCATAAGGTTGTAGCAATGAGTAGGCATGTGAAAGGAAGGGGAAAGTGTAGGGGATAAATGAGCGCAAAGGGTGGATGGTGTTTTTCCATCTATTCCTGGCAGGCAGAATAGGGAAAAGGTTTAAGAATATTCACATGCTTGTGAATACTCTGTCTTTGAAGAGTAAGAACATCAGTGAGTTCATCACTTAAAGCTCAGATAATCCTACCCAGCCAAATATTATCTTGTTGTCACATAGTAGCTGGACTCAAGAAATTAGATGCACTCTAGCGTACAGTTATTTTAGATCCTAGAATTCATGAAAGATCTATTAAGAATGTGTATGCAAATAGTGATTGGCACGAGTCTCATGACTATTTGTCATAAAGTAACACTAATAATCATGATGATAGAGATGACATTAACATAGTCAGGTATCACATTTGTTAATGTGGAATCTGGATTATCCTGCAGCAGCCATCAATTTTGTTTGAGGTTTGACCCTATGAAATAATCTAATACATTCCCTTGATTTTGTGTATATCTATTACTACAACACTCATTCCATAATTTGTTCTTCTTGGCAAACCATAGGTACCACGTCAAACACTAGCTATCATTTCAATACAAAGTTTTAATATTTGATCAATTCGGAAAATTCCTGTCCAAAATTATCTGTTTTACATGGTTGTATAATTTTTAACTTTTTTTTTTGTTTAGCATGACAACCATTGCCGATCTTAATGATAAATGGGCTGCATATGCTGGTCCTGGGGGATGGAATGGTAAACATCTTGTCTTTCTTGAAATTATATTGAAAATATTAGGAAAACCAGAAGCATTCCTACTTAACTCATTTTACCGGACAGACCCAGATATGTTGGAAGTTGGAAATGGTGGCATGACTTACCAGGAATACCGTGCTCACTTCAGCATCTGGGCTTTAGCGAAGGTGTTGCTTACTTCCTATATTTTCTCCCTGGCATACATCTATGCAAGATTAGTCATCTCAATTTAGTCTGTCATCACATGTTTTTCTATATGCTGCCCCGCAAATAACTAGCAATTTGAGATCTTAGAATAGCAGGCATAGTTGCGAAATTGATACTCTGGTGTAAACAAAATAAAAAACAGGGCTAGTCTGAATTCGTTTTCAGTTTGGCTTAACCATAATTTCTTTTGATTAAAGAATAAAGACAAGCTAAGCTTGCTAAGACTGAGACACACATTTTATATTTGAAACTTCACATGCTCAAAATTTTGAACATGTGTGTGCAGGCACCACTATTGATTGGCTGTGATGTAAGAAATTTGACTGCTGAAACACTTGAGATTTTGGGCAATGAAGAAGTCATTGCCATCAATCAAGGTCGCACCACTGCTTTCTATTATTGTTAACAAGTTGATGCATAACTCCCTCTGTGTGTGATGACAATGATCTTTCTTTTGTTATGTGGTAGTTGGCACTTCCTTCCGTCCTTTATAAATCAAATAGATAATAAAGATGTATTAATTAGTAATTTCGTTTTGTACCCTTCATTTATTGTGAATCTATGAGACAGATACACATTCTTTATGTATTTATTGGTCTATTACCAATACAAGTTTCACTTATTGATGGAAAAATTGTTTTTTGAATTAGGTGTTGCTTGATTTAATGTAACTCCTACTTAAACCAATTACTCCAAAGGGTATTTCTGGAATAAAAGTAAAATTTAGGACATTATTAATTAGAATTAACTTAACTATTTTTAATGTTCTTGGTGAATTTATTATTTGTTTCTTATATAAAAGATCGGAAGGAGTACATTTTTTCATCTATCTCAGTCACTAAGGTTAAGTAAAGATACTGATTATTTTATATCTCTGCAGACTCACTTGGAGTCCAGGGAAGAAAAGTCCAAGTTGCTGGAGTAGATGGTTGTGGACAGGTAAACTATTTTGTACCACCTTGTAAGGAATATATGTATTGTTTTAGAGGTTCATTGTAGTCATGCTTCTGATGTTGATTTAATTGGATTAGATTTCATCAGATTACTAGGGGTTCAATTAGTTAGGTGTTTTAGAGGTTCATTGTAGTCATGCTTCTGATATTGATTTAATTGGATTAGATTTCATCAGATTACTAGGGTTCAATTAGTTAGAAAAAGTCTAATGCAATCTAAAATGGTAAAGCAAGTTAACCTTAGTTTAGGATAAAATTCGTAAATATGAAATAATCTTAAATAAAAAAAATGATGGGTGTTTAAAGGGGGATTCGCCCACTTTTGGATCTTTTTGAGGGAGGATTCACAAGAAAGATTCAACAACAATGAGACCTGAGTTAAACCCACATAAGAGATTGAAACCACCTTCAATTCAAAACCTTAAGGCAATGGGTTTATGAGTCTTCTTCCTTATTTGGTGCTCAACTTTCGTATTTTTACTCAATGCAAGACTTAGACTCATACTTGAATTTTTAACAAAAAATAACTACAAAATCAATATCTCAATAACTAATCCAATCTGTTATAAATATAGAAATAAGGAATACATGTATTATTAGAAACATTTTTATTTCCTTTATCATATTTTTGTTATTAGAGGATATCAAATCTTTTCTATTTATTGTATTTTGATTTTTTTTCTCAATATAAATAAAACACTCATGAAATCTCAGAAACACACGATTTCAGCTTAATGTTTCTCTCTTAATTAAACTCTAACTTAATATCACGGTCTTAAGATTCTTGATTGAATGTAGTTTCATAGTCTCTTATATGAGTTTGTTCATGGTTATTGGTGCTGAATTTTGATGTAGTTAATTCTAGGAGCTTAAGGTCACTCGAAGAATTTGGGAAACAAAGGGAATTCCAATGGAAGAATGGATTCCGATTGTATTGAGTTAAGAGGAAGAATTCAGGAATTACTATTGAAGTTTTTTCTATGTTTTTTCATTCTCATAACAGCCTTATATAGCTATCTATACAGCTTCCTACCAACAGAAAAACAGAATAGAAAAACAAAATTGTGTAACTGCCAAACTAGCTTTGTCCTGTAACAAACCCTTCCCCTTCAAAGAATCCTTGTCCTCAAGGATGAAAATCTGGAAATCTTTGCGTGAAATCATAAAAGAATTCACAGGTAGCATCTTCAGGCAATTGGTGCTTCCATTTGACAAGGACTTTAGTCACAGCTCTGTTTTTTTCTTTTAACTGTCATGTGATCCAGAATTAATTCTGGTTCTCTTATCTGCACTTCAGTTTCTGGAATTGAAATCGCAGTCACCGTATCCCCCACATGGCGTTTGAGTTGCGAAACATGAAACACATTATGAATTTTAGATTGGGAAGGAAGTTGTAGCGTGTATGCCACTGCTACCATCTTGTCGTCAATTGGTAAAGGACCAAAGTATTTCGGTGCGAGTGTTATTTCGAAAAGCTACCGAAGTTTGGCGATAAGGATGCAACTTGACATAAACCATGTCACCGATTTCAAATGTTCTATCACTCCTGTGTTTGTCCGCTTGTTGTTTCATCCTTTTCTGCTCCCTTTTCATGTGAAACTTAATAAATTTCAATGCTTCCTCTCTCTTCTGCAATCTTCTATCAACTAATTCAATTCTTGATTCACCTGGCAAATAAGGGAGATAAAGGGGCGATTGTTGGTCATACACCACTTCATAAGGACTGGACTTAATGGTAGTGTGGTATGTAGTATTATAAAGGATAACTATTAAAGAATATGGATACAAGAGTTATAGAAGAATGCTAATATTAATTGTGTCTTTTCTAATTCTTAATTGTTTCTCCTTATAGAGGTGAATAACCTTTATTTTGTTTTTGTCTGTTATGATTCTAGTATTTATAGATTGATTCTTTATCTTTTTAGCTAAACATAGAATGAGTGTACTGCTTGTATATATTCAGACTATTTGTTTTGATTTCATTGAATAAAAAAGAAGAGATATTTATTCTTATATCCTTTGCCTTGCCTTCCTTTTACTTGTTCATCTTTGTTCTCTTTTGTTCATGTCTGTTCTATTTTATAATAATAACCATTTATACCACTCGTGAGGAACATCTGAACACATACATCGCAAAAATGTCTCCAAACATCTATTAACAATCTCCGTTTGGCCATCCGTTTGTGGATGATATGCAGTAGACAATTGAACCTGCACACCTTGAAAAACCATTAAATCCATCCATAATTGACTCACAAAAACTGCATCTCTATCACTAGTAATAGAGTCAAGAAACCCATGCAATTTAAACACATTATCAAGAAAAGATTGGGCTACTTCAGCAGCAGAATAAGGATGACTTAAGGACATTAGGTGGGCCAATTTGCTCAACCTATCCACAACCACATAAATGACATATTTTACCATTTGAAGAAGGCAGTCCTTCTATAACATCCATTGTAAATATGCTGCCAAATCTTCCAGGTATAGGTAAAGGTTGCAACAGTCCTGGAGACGCAGCTGCATCATATTTGCATTGTTGACAGATTTCACACCTCATAACAAAAGATGTCAATCTTTTGTCATTCATTTCCAATAAAAGACAGCTTGCAGTTTTTTTATAGCATCTTTACCTAAAAGGCCACCCACAGCAAAAGAATGTAACCAAAGAAGAATATCCCTTCTCAACTCAGCATCTTTGCCCACTACTAGTCGGCCTTTTCTGCGCAGAATACCTTGGTGCCATGTATAATGTCTATGAGTGGCTTCCATAGATTGGATATCCTGTATGAGTTGTTTTAAGAATATGTCCTGCTGCTATGATAATATAATTATGTCCATTAAGTCACTTTAGGAATAAGTGTAGTGATAGCCATATTTTCCACTATATCCTTCCTGGATAAAGCATCTGCAGCCACATTTGTATGACCCTGTTTGAATTCAATAGAGAAATCAAACTCCATGAGTTTGACCAACCACCATTTATGCTGGAAGGGTGTGGTCAATGGTTGACTCAATATGTACTGGAGACTTCTATGATCTGTTTTTATAATGAAGTGAGAAGAAAGCAAATAATGTCTCCACTTTTGTACTGCAAAAACTAAGGCTAACAATTCTTTTTCATAAGTGGAAAGAGATTGTTGATGTAAATTCAAGGCACGGCTAATAAAGGCTATAGGATGGTGTTCCTGCATTAAAACAGCCCCAATACCTGTACCTGAAGCATCCACCTCAACAACAAATGGTTTAGAAAAAATTGGTAAAGCAACGGGTGCACTTACCAAACTAGCTTTTTGATCCTGAAAGGCAGCTTTAGCTTCTGCAGACTAACAAAAACTATTTTTTTTTAGCATATTTGTTAAGGGTCTAGCAAAAGTTCCATATCCTTTCACAAATCTTCTGTAATAACCTGCTAGCCCAAGGAATCCACGCAACTGTTTAATTGTTTTGAGCATTGGCCACTGCTGTACAGCCATGATCTTTTTTGGATTAGTGGCTACTCCTTGTTTAGAAATCATGTGATCCAAGTATTCTACTTGTTCCACTCCAAAATAGCATTTAGATTTTTTTTCAAATAGAGATTGTTGTCGCATAGTCATCGGCACTTGTTCTAGATGAATCACATGATCTTCCAATGCTACACTGTAAATCAAGATATCATAAAAAAATACTAACAGAAATTTCCTTAAGAATTTGCTAAATACCACATTCATTAACCCTTGAAATGTTGTTGGAGCATTGGTGGCAAGGTGGTTGGCTCGAAAAAGATATCTTGGAATTGCAGCAGTGTAACATCTTATGTGTGCAATCTCTGGACTGGAAGAAGCATGAGTTGTTAAGAATGCAGCAGTGTAACATCTTATGCAGCACATACATGAAGCATAGAGATATGAACACCCGAATCAATTGTTTTCTCCAGCTGTTTTCTTCGTACAGTTTTCAGTCCTTCTTTAGAAGACCCACGCAATACAAACTTTCTTCCTTTAACCGAAAACTGCATAATCAACTTTTCAAAGTTCTAAGTAATATCACCCCGTAACTTTTCAATTGGACATCAAGAAAATTGTGAGTGTTGCCACTGTCAATAAGGATGTGGATTGGTCGTTTCTTGAAATACCCCGTTACTCTCATAGTTTAAAAATTTGCAACACCCGTAAGAACATGAACAAAAATGTGAGGGTCCAGTGACTGTCCAGGATCCGTGAGAAAATTTTGAGGTGAATCCTCCTCCTCCAAATCTGATGACCGATCATCATTGACTTCTAACACATGAATTTCTAACTTTTTGTGGGTTAGAGCATGTGCAAGCGTAAAAGGTTCATCACAGAAATAACAAAGACCCTTAGATCTTCTTTCACTCATAAAAGCAGGTGTGAGGCTTCTGTAGAGTTGCGGATTGAGTTGGGTTCGATTTTCAGTAGATGTAAAATCCCCTTTGATGGGAGAAGGAAGAGATAGGAGTGGCTTGGTTACAACACTGTTCTTGGGAAACTTCAAGAATTGTTTAGGTGGAGAGCCAGATGTTGCCGCAGATTCATATAACTTTGCCAGCTGTGCTGCTTTCAAAAAGGTGGTCGGCTGGAACATTCGAACCATCATCTGAATGTCATGTTTTAACCCACTCAAGAAACATCTAATTTTATATTCTTTGGATAGGTGTAATCTAGAAACCACGGATTCAAATTTTTCTTGATATTCAGCAACCAATTGGGTCATTGTAAATAACTCTGAATCATTCTGTCAACACTGGCTTAAATTCTGTCCTAACAGGGAGGTTGTCCAGGGAAAAAGATTTCACCAAGATGTGTGCCATTGTGAAGCTTTGCCTTCAAGATTTGAACAATGGCGAGCTTTGTTTTTGACCTCCTCAGCCGTACCGTCAATGGCAAAGTAAGTTTTGCAACGGTAAATCCATTGTTGCTTCACGTCATCACCATTAAAACGAGGAAATTCGATTCGGGCCAATCTGTGTGGTTGTGCCGGTTGGAAATCTGGGCCAGCAAGATGAGTCTTGAAACATTCTTGAACGCGTTCTGCCACAGCAGAGTCTAGCGTCTATCTCATGGAGATCATTATCTCCATGAATCTTGCTTCCAATCTTGCTTCGAGACGGTCTTAACGTAACGCGGCTTGACTACGTGTTGCTTCTGCCATACTCTTGATAGGAAGGTGCCCAGTTGATACCACTGATGTAGTTAATTTTAGGAGCTTAAGGTCACTCGAAGAATTTAGGAAACGAAGGGAATTCCAGTGGAAGAATGGATTCCGATTTGTATTGAGTTAAGAGAAAGAATTCAGGAATTACAATTGAAGTTTTTTCTATGTTTTTTCATTCTCATAACAGCCTATACAGCTTCATACCAACAGGAGAACAGAACAGTGTATGCCAAACTAGCTTTGTCCTATAACAAATTTCTCCGTGTATCTCATGATCATTATCTTTGGAACTTCACTTGTTTGGAGATGAACTTCTTAGAAAAACGAATCAAGAGCGATAAGGCTACTGCTATGCCGTATTCTGATATATTGAATTTGACTTTTTTTTATTTTTTATCAGCATATTGAATTTGAATTTGACTATATGATCCGAATATGCTACTATATGCTAAATTTGGACTTCACTTTTACATCTTTACAGGTTTGGGCTGGTCCTTTGTCAGGAAATCGATTGGTTGTTGCTCTCTGGAATCGGTGCTCAGAAGTTGCTACTATAACAGCTTCATGGGAAGCACTTGGGCTTGAATCTGGGGTTCATGTTTCTGTGAGGGATCTGTGGCAGGTAAGCTGGCCTAGTTGCATGAAACTGCTTAAGTCGGTCTTTCTATATGATCTTATTGGTTCTGTGTCTCATGCTAGAGCTTCTATTTATTTATTTTAGTATACCTTCCCTATTTTTTTGAAAAAAAATCCCTTACTACTGTTGTTTTTCCTATATAAGAGCATATTATGTGTTTTTTGCTCCTTATTATCTTGCAGCACAAGTTAGTAACTGGAGATGCAGTATCATCATTCAGTGCTCGAGTTGATATCCACGACTGTCAACTGTACATTTTCACTCCATTTATAGTTTCTCACTCTGTAGAGTAGCTCATACTTCATACACTCATGTTCATGTTCCATCTGTATAGCACTAGTCATGTCCAGTTTGGATTCGCTGCTTTCATGAAAGGGAACCTATGTTCGTTTTCTTTTCTTCTTTTCTCTTCTCTTCTGTTGCATTATTTGTTGGTTGAACTCAGACATAAACCACTTAGAATAATTTGATATCTTGGGTTTACATCTCAAATACATTGTGTACAAGATTCTTGGGTACCTACTCATTCATCCTCATCACATCATTTCTGTCCTAAAAGTTCCTTTCAATGGATTTATGATGAAAGTTTCTGTTAGAACTATTATTAATGATTTTTTATTTTGATTTTCAATGTGAATTTCAGTAGAAAAAAGTCTTTATGTTTTTCAACTCCTTAACCCATGAACCTAGCAGATTAACAATGAACAAAGGGCATAACAAATGGTCGTGTAGATTCATGTTAGGACAGAGTAACCAGATTATGATTTTGTTTATTAGAGACAAATTTAGAGATGTGTATGTCGTGAGAAGTTTTAGTAGCCCTTCTACCAAGGTTCTGATTGGTAGAGGGAGAAGAAAACAAATGAATAGATGAAAAAAGAAAGAAAAAAAAAAGAGTAGAAAGGAAATAGTAATTATTTGATTTGAGATAAATAAGAAAGAGGGAAATAAATTATGTTATTAATTATTAAATGCATTTTAAATATTTTTTACTACACTAGCTGTTCAAAAATACCAAGAAGACACCAAATTCTATCAAATAGTTTTCTAGCAATTTTAAGTTACCAGAAATTGTCGATTTTAGTGGTTGGGTTTATTTATTTTCATTAATCTCACTGAAAAATTTGGTATTTGTATAGTCATTTAATTGGTTTCTGCATTAGACACAATCCATTGGATATATAATACATTTAACATATTCACATAGTTTATTTAAAACATAATAATTTCATAAGGACAATTTGGTAGTCAATTATTTTTAGCACTAGATTTAATCAATTATAGATAATTCATTAAATGCACGTGAGTACACCAATTTTACTTAAATAATCGATTGTTTTTTCACTAAAATAATTGATATTATATGCATCTAGGATTGAAAAATAGTCGATTATCTTTATACTAAATCGACCATTTTATTCTTTATGTCCTTCACCAATATTTTTTTAAAGGATTATACTCCAAGGTTAATCCTCCAACACTCTAGAAAAGTTAAGAACACACATTTATATATTTCAAACATGTAAATATGTCATTTAATCCCAAACAATGTCATAACATAAAATGAACAATAAGAAATGTTCAAGTTGTAAGAAAAGTCTCCACACCTTAAGTGTAACTCCCAAAGTGAAGATAAAATCAAAGGTGAACAACTCTTTAGCAGATTTTAACACAAAAGAGTGAGGAAAAGATGAATGGAAGCTAAAGAAAAAGAAGAAGAACTAGTGCTTATGTGAGTGATTGCTTTCCTCCAACAAGGACCAAACTTCTCCTCCCTTGTTCAATTTTAAATTCATGGCCAAAGTGAGAGAGAGAAGAAGGCTCTCTCATGTGCTTATTTATATCATCACTTCTTTACCCACCTCCATAAATTTTTAAATTTCCAAAATTATTCTTCATTAAAAAATAAAAATAAAAATAAAAACAATGTTTTATACTATGGATTACAATTCAGAAGTAAAAAATTACAGCTTCCAGATTACGTAATTCAGAAGTCAAAAATTACAACTTTCAAATTACATAATTCAAAATCTATTTAACAACACACAATACTTGATTACGTAATCTGAACTTATTTACAAAAATAAATCTATTAGATTATGTCATCTGAAAGTCAAAAATTAAAAACTAACAATACCAAGCTAAACAGTTTACATAATTTGGTAGGTTTATTTTTTTTAAATAAGTTCCGAATTATGTGGATTATGTAATCTGGAAGTTATAATTTTTTACTTCTGAATTACGTAATCTGTAGGTAGGTAAAACATTGTTTCTATTTTTATCTTTTTATTTTATTGAAGGATAATTTTGGAATTTAAAAATATATGAACGATGGTTGAAGAAGTGATGGAGGTGCAGGAAGAAGCCGTCTTATATTGATTGAAAATTTTTGGAGACAAAACATTCACCTATAAACATTGACTTGAGTAGATGAATTTCAAGTTTGTTTGACTATTTTCTTTGTGGTATGAGAAGACTCTTTTTTTTCCTTGGAGTTTCTTTTATCATAGATAAAAAAGATTACTACTCAAAGTATTGGAACTTAATGTTATTACTGATTCAACATACTTTAATGACTTGACATACAAATGTTTTTTTATATATTTTTATGATATTGATCCTCATAGATACTCACATTAATTAGTTTTGTTTTTCATGCATAAATCATCATAGACACTCAAATTAATTGATTTTTATACAAATATAGCATCATATTCATAAACAAATAGGACAAACTAAATTTAAATATGGTTTTTAATTTCATTAAGTGTCTTTTAAAAATCAATATAATTATTGTTTTTAAATTAATTAGTTAAAGGATACTTTTTTTCTAATTAATATTAACCTCCATTGCATTTCATAAAAAATATAGAGATATTATATCATACTGAAATATACACTACAAGAAAATTATTAAATAAAAATTAATTTTAAAGATAAAAAATAATTAGTCATTATATTGATTAAATTTGATATTATTTTAAAGACTAAAAATTATTAGTATCTAAATTAGTTTCTACTATTAATAAAATTTATAAAGTAGTTTCTAAATTGGTATTTAATTAGTTGTCAAGGTTTTAGTCACCGATTACTTTAGATTTTAAAGTTGATAACAAATTAAATATCAATTTAAAAACTAATTTATAAAAAAATAATTAGTCATTATATTGACTAAATTTGATATTATTTTAGAGACTAAAAATTATTAGTATCTAAATTAGTTTCTACTATTAATAAAATTTATAAAGTAGTTTCTAAATTGGTATTTAATTAGTTGTCAAGGATTTAGTCACCGATTACTTTAGATTTTAAAGTTGATAACTAATTAAATATCAATTTAAAAACTAATTTATAAAAAAATAATTAGTCATTATATTGACTAAATTTGATATTATTTTAGAGACTAAAAATTATTAGTATCTAAATTAGTTTTTACTATTAATAAAATTTATAAAGTAGTTTCTAAATTGGTATTTAATTAGTTGTCAAGGTTTTAGTCACAGATTACTTTAGATTTTAAAGTTGATAACTAATTAAATATCAATTTAAAAACTAATTTATAATTTTTATTAATAATATAAATTACTTTAGATAAAAAAAATAGTATAGTCTCTAAAATAGTATCTAATTTAGTTTATATTAAAACTATATTTATTGTGTCTGGCTTCTTTTCTATTATTTTTTTTCTTTCTATTAAACAATCCACAAATGTTATTGATGGAGAGATAATCTTTACGTTTATTACGGTGAATGTTATGCAATTGAAATTCATTAACTAAGATAATTTTTGTCTGTGTCTTCTTTAATAAGGACAAATATTGAGTTTAAATGAAAATTAAAGGTAACTTATAATAAATTTATATCAATTAGTTGAATATAAATATGACTTTATACATGAAACAATTAAGTCGTTTAAATAGACATTATGTATGTCTAATTGATTACAGTTTGAAATTGAAAAAAAAATGTAGTTTTAAGAGTTTTTCTTATGTTTTAAATTTGTAGAATATTAATATTATTTATATTTAGGATGTTATAGTTAGGATGATTTTGGAATTTAAAACTTGTGCTGCTTGTTAGCTTTATTTAAAACCCATGAATAAAAGCTCAACAACATACTCCACATAGTATATATAATTATTATCAAAATAAGAGGAAGAAAAAAAAAGGCACTCAACTCAATGAAGAAAAGTATGATTTCACATTGAATTCAAACTAGCTGTTGATAGATATTAACTTTTCAAGAGAAGAGGGAGTAAAGAAAATATATGTTGAATTCTAATTTCAATCTTTTAACTTTTCACTTGTAGGTGAATTTAGTTCTTTATCTAATAAAAAAAGTCTACTTTAGTCATTTATTTTTTTTAAATGAATCAAAATGCATTTACATTTAGAGAAACTTAAACAACAGTTAAATCTTACACCTTTTGTATTACATTTTAATTCTATACACAGAATCCATAAATAAAAGTTTACCAAACTCCTCTATATAATACATCTCTTCTTTTAAAAGAATATATTTTGTACTGGATAAAAAAAAGCACCTTAGCTATGCAGATTACTCAGCCAATATGTCCCAGTAAATCATTTCCTTGTAACTAGTAACAGTAGCAATGATTACAATGCAGATTTGGATTAGAAGACCAAAGATTTCAAATGATCTTTGTCTTGCTTGATATGGTTTTGCTGCACTTAGAGTCTTCTATCTTCAATATTTGCTCCTATAAGCTCTCTCATACATATTCCAAAATTGGCAAAAAATAGTGTAGTATGCATATTTTTTACCTATACATGGGAAATTCTTCATTTTTTATTTTTTAAAATTTTATTAAGTGGTAGATTTGTATTATTACTAAACATGTTGAACAAGATTGAAATTGCATACATTTACAACTTTTCCTTCGTATGCATCCTTGAAGCTAAACAAGCTGTTACAGTGAAAACTTCTTTGACTAGGAGTAAATGATATTTGTGATATTTTGGCTTGGGTTAGGGGGAAATTTTGTAACATATTCAAAGGGAAAATAATGTTTTTCTGAAGTAATGAAAATATATATGTAACATTTTTTTATTGCAACAGGTATTATTTTTTAAAATTGTGATCATTATCTGTTGATAAGAAAAAATCATCAAATAACCATAAAAGCATTTCCATAATTAGGTTACAGTTGCAAAATTTTCACTTCTTCTAACTTCTAAACATTTATCAAGCATTGGTACTTGTGACTGTACTATGCTTGTGTGGTTCACAACCAGAGGACTTTCTTCAGCCCTTAAATTAAGCGATAGAAACCTGCAGTAGTTCTTTGGCAATCTTGATGCATTCTGTCATGGGGCAATTTGTCTTGATTGCATTTGTTGCAATGTGAGACCTGCTGGCAGCATAACCCTTCTGCAATAAACAACATTAAAAGCTCAGTAAATATCTGGTTTCTGGAGCTTTATTTGGAGTCAGCATGAACAATGTATGATCTCATTATCTCATCTAACCAAAGAAAGTAATGAAACTGACATTGATTTTAGTATGCTGTTTAGTATTGAAAGAGATTAAAGAGTATTTTAAATTTTTCAGCATTTAACCTCTTTTAGTGTATCTTTTTCCTATTGAAAATTTCCAAGGGAAAGAATACACTCATGATACATAATAAAAGGTAACAACCCTTTCGTTTTACATTTTGGTAAACCATACATCAGGAAACCAATCAGTTTTAGTGAACAAGTAAAGTTTTGGGCATTTACCTAAACAGGGGGCTGTGTTGTGCCATGTGATGTGAACAATGTTAAGTCATAAATGATTTCATGGCTTAACGTAGGAGTTTAATTAGTCATATTTGAATTAATGATCAATAAATACAATTATTAAATTAAGACTATCTATATAGATCAATGTAGTGATCAATAATCTTTTAGCAATTTTGAAAAAAGATCTAAACTAAATTTGTTTCTAACAAAAATCTTCCAAATATATACTCAATAAAGTACACAATTATGGCTTACTTTTTCTCAGATAAAAGATTTGTTAAAGAGTACCTGGTGCATGGCGCTAATCAAGGTCCTCAAACGTGGAGAATTGATTTTTGCACGGCTTGCCATCTGCATAAGTACACAAAATCCACCTTAAGCCATTTTTCTAACCAGAGTAGCTAACATTATTTCGCATTGCAACAAAGATACAATTTCAATAAGAAGCACCTCATCCAACTTAATGTATCCAAATGGTAACTTTGGGTCACTTTCATCCATCATCACTGTTATTAGCTTTTCAAGGCTGTCTTTACCATCACAGCCTATCCATCCCCACTCCTTGGCCAGATTTAGCATGTCCATAAGATAGGCAGCATCATGAAGAGGTCCCGTCCAAAGAGGCCCTGATACCACAAGGGAGTTTGAAACCTGAAAAAGAAATTAAAATAGAAAATAATTTATGCACTCATATAAAGTAATATTTTTCTGCAATATGGTCTGCAGAAAATTTAAACCACACCACAAAACTTGAACGGTTTTCCTCATTCCTGTTCCATAAACCATTCATTATCATGTGTGAATAATAAATGAATCCAAAAGGTGAAGAGGGTTACATCTTAGTTGTATTACATATAAATAACAATTACAACGAAGGGAAAAGAAACGAATACAGTCGGAATTGATTATTTCTTATGCAGTAACAGTTCAGATAGGAGTTTAAGATTAAAAAAATAGAGATGAATAAAATATCATATAAATCTGAGAAGGATTGTCTGGCAATATTCCTTGACAGCACAAGTTAAACTCACAAATATGAACAAACCTCAATGATGAAGTCTCAAACAAACCAGACCATACCTCTGACACGCTGCACGAGCAACTTATCTGACCCAGTTGATCCCAAGAAAACTCATGGGAATTTCCACACTGGTTGCAGTAGCCAATGTAACCATAATACCTAAGATAGTCACAAAAGTAATAAATAAAAGAGTAAAAAACATAGCAAATAAACAAGAACACACAGAAAGAAATGGAAAGATAAGGTTAACACAGACACAATGATACAATACCTACTGTCATGAATCTTCCCGCGATTCAATCTGAGCAAGACTCGAAAAACAGGTCCATGAAAGGCATAGTAAGAAAACAAGGGTGTAATATGATACCCCAACACCGAAGCCTCCCTGGCAACCCCACCAATAAGCATTCGCAAACCAATCTCGTTCGCATACGGCATAGGGCGCACATAAGCTCCATATGCGGCTAAAGAACTGCAGAAAAGCATGAAGTTAACCAACTGGGACCTAAATCCATTACAACAGAACATGCAAATAAACAAACAATCACTTATTAACCATACATAACATAGAGCAAAAGAATAAAAAGGATTCTTACTGATGAGGACGGTGGCCACCAGATGAGTAGCCATCAGTGGAAGTAACATAGAGCAAGCCACCGAATTTCAAAGTACAAATGGCAGACCTCAAGAACGAGGAATCACTCCCAAAAGAATCAACATCAATAAAATCAAATAAATTTTTCTGCAAATAATAATCGGTCATAACCCTATTAGCTTCCAAATGGGTAACCACCCATCTCCCCTCTTCTTCCGAGGAAACTCTGGACAAATTCTCGACAATGGTGCTTCCATAACTCTCATTCCCATCATTTGCCGCAACAAAATCCGCTTCAGCCTCAGCCAAGTACCGAAGTGATCGAATTCCACATCCACACAATGCGTCCAGGACGCGCAACCTTCCGTTGCTTTTCTTGTGTAACGAAGCGGCCAAAACGCCGAGGTCTCGGCCGGTGGCACTTTCCTCTCGAAAAAACGCGTCTCCTGCGCTAAACTCCAAACCCCTTTCAATGAGGTAACTCTCGCGGGTTTTCTGCGGAAAGACTGGAACTTTAGCACCGTCACACTTAATAGCAGAGAAGGAGTTATTTGGAAAATACAAGCGAGGTGACGAAAGAGTTTGACAAGGAGAAGAAAGAATAAATAACATGTCGAAGATTACGCTCAGAAAGAAATGTAACAGTCTAAGTGGTCTTAAGTCAAGTGATGAAAAAAATTGAAACCCTGAGAAATAATGCTTGTGTGTCAATAACGGATAGAGTCCAGACTTTGCTTGTCCAATATAGGTGGTTTTATTTTTTATTTAGTATTTTTTATTTTTTTTTGTATATATAAAGAGCAAGGATCACGTTTCCTGGAACAGGAGAGTTAGCAGCTTCTAACGTCATGGACCACTGTGTCAGTGACTGACAGGGAGGGAGTTTCTTTAGAATTTTAACTGGTGTGAACGTTGGCAATGAGGTTCAGAGCTTATGACCATGCTGCATTCCAGGCAAAAGCTAGAAGCTTTCTTCAGTTTCTGTAGTAAATTCGCTTTCCCTTAACCTCTGTTGTTGTGGGTGATGATCATTGAGGTATGGCTGCAGTGTGGTCTCATGGGAGAAATTTTGTGACTCAAAAACTGCTATTTTCTTTAGTCATCCGTTTCTTGTCCATCTTTGTTCAATGTACCTTCCTTCATGGTCCTCGTGTGACTTAATTGTTGAGTTCTTGAGAGTTTTCTGCATAAAGAACTGATCTTTTACTCTTTTGAGTTGGGAACAGGGTTTGTGGTGTTAATTTTTTGAGTCCTTCTTTTAACGCCTGTGCTGAATTTGATTTTTTGTGAATAATTAGTTATCTGTGTCTTGTTTGTGAATTGTGGCATGCTGTTACATCTTGTTTTATCCATGCTGCCAACCTTGCCTAAGGGGATGAGACTTGGTTGTTGTTATTGTTCCTTATGATACCAAATATCAAATGTTTATGAATATAATTTGATAGGTTTGCATGGCCAGCTGTGAAGCTCTTCAAATCAATCGGTTAAAGTTTTCTATACAACATTAGCCCAGAAAATTTTAGAAGTGTCTCAAAAGCAGTAGCTGGTATATACGAAGACAAGTGCTTCGAAAATTTGGTAAGGAACCGAAAGCTATATATGTCTTCAGTTAACAATTATTACCCTGCAATATTGGCTCATTTGTTTTAAATATAACTAGGTGTAGATGTGCCATATTTAATCCTAGGTTCACCCAAATGGAATTTGCCTAATTGTTTATGTTTTCAGGAATGTGGTTCTCTTATAAAAAGATATTAGTTTTATGGACTATTTTTCTGTTTTACATGCAGTCTTTGAAGTTAATGCCTAGATGTTGTGTTTGTGTTGTTGTCCAGGTTTTTATTTTGCTGGAGGTCTAAGTTATAATATCTGCAGCTATGGATAATAAAAAAGAAAATTTGCTACCAACTCTACATAGCCAGCTGTTATCAATGGATGAGGAACTTTGGAATATGATTGAAGAGAGGGCCCAAGAGATACTATGGACAATTGAACCAAATTTATTATCTGAGGAGAACAGAAAGGATGTTATTCATTATGTTCGGAAGCTGATAGGAGATTACTATGGAGCACATGTTAGAATACTTTGATCTGATAAATCATATTTATAATTTCTTATTGGTAGCATTGGTTTTCTAGATTTGGTCTTTTCTTCCTTTAATGAAGTTGCTTTCTTCCTCTCATAATTAGTTGTCTGCTCTTGTAATTTCTGCTGCTTTAAATGATTTGCATATAATTAGATCCGTTTTGATGTATGCTGCTGTGACTGTTATTTGATTTCTGTATAGAAATTATTGGTGCAAAACTCTTTTTCTCTCTTTATATACTTTCCTTTTAAGAGCAGTTATATTCAAATGTGATTTTATTATTTATTGTACTGTCTTAACATGGTTTTATAACCATGTTGTTGGCTCTTGTATACTTTTACCATACCTTAGATGTGCAGATAGATACCTTCCCCTATCAACTCATCCTTTTCCCCTTCTATATATACATATCTAAAATAACATAAAAATCATGTCATGCAAAACCAAGTTACCATTTACAAGTCTTATGATCAGTATAATCCTTACACTGCTGGTTGGCTTAAACTTTGCATGCTGTATTTTGTTTCCTTTACACTGTGTTCTTCCTCTTACCTTGATCACCAGATAGTAAGATTTTTCCAATTCATATGAACTGACACTTCATACTATCACAAGCTTGTGTGTACAAATTGTACCTTAACAACCCAGAATTTACTGTCAGAATTAGAAAAGAAAAATGTCTGTAGTCCTCCTATAAATTGAATTTATCCATGCCACTAAAACATGTATAGTTTTAAAACTCTGAAATGCATGAATTGAATGATATTGTGGTATATTTTGCAAGTAATTGATTGCTGTGGTACACGTTGTTGACTAGGAATTGGACACTATTTCCAAAAAGGAAAAGGGTTCAAGATCAAATTTACAAAAAAAAATTAAACCTTGATTGTCACTTTAAACATTGAAAGCTTTTTGCTGCCAATAAAAAGTTCATTTCATTATTTTATATTGTTACAGTGTGATTGTAAATGGATGTTTTACCTCTTTGTGAACCTCCTACAGGTTTTGCCATTCGGTTCTGTTCCACTAAAAACCTACCTTCCTGATGGAGATATTGACTTGACAGCTCTCAGTCCGGCAGATGCAGAGGATGATTTGGCATTAACAGTGTGCAGTATACTTGAAAGAGAAGATGACCCTGAATACCAGATAAAAGACATACAACATATACCTGCACAGGTTTAGAAACAAAATTTCCCATTTCAACTGTTATCCTTATCTTCCTGTTTTTTTTTATTTTCAAAATTAATCTCTTTATGTGTTTGACCTGATTAGATAGTAGTGTTTAACCTTTTGTCAAAGGTTATCTGTCTATTTTATGGACTTCCTCTTTTATGTTTTGATGATGAGCTGCAGGTCCAGCTTGTGAAATGTACAGTGAAAAACATACCAGTTGACATCTCTTTCAATCAGATGGTTGGATTCTATACTATATACTTTTTGGAGCAGGTATTTGTTTTAATTAACATTTACACCTAGTTGGGTGTTTTCTGATATCTATTCATCTAGTGTTTAAGATCTATAAGCTTAAATCTCTCTTTGGCACTGAACATTGTTGTACAGTTTTTGTATGCTTAAACTTGATAGTTAAGTGTAACCAAAAAATACTTGACAGTTAAGTATACTTTATCTGTGAATAGTCTTAGTTGTGCTTGTGAATATATGGAGAGTTAGACCTATCATTTTATACATTGGTATTTGGTACTGCACTTCTCTGTGTTTCAGATGTCATGTAGACATGTTGGACTCATTTTCCTGTTACGTTTTTACATATCTGCTTGGTTTCTCCTTCTACTACAGTGTGTGCTATAGATTCTTAGCTATGTTTCCAGGTCCTGCAAAGTCAAAAACTGTGTGAATGATCATGTAGAGACACCATAAAAAAATCTGTCTCCATTCAGTCAGCTTGTTTTTTCAGTGGTTAATATTGATTTAGTTTTTTACTCAGCCCCTTTCCATTTTCTCTATACATGTGTGTTGTCCATTGTATCTCTTCCCAAATAGTTCATCTGTTTCTGATTGAAATTATATTTTCATTCTGTTTCTGTTCAGGCTTTGCTAATTGTTCTAGTTGAAAATAAACTTTTAGGTTGACCAGCTTGTTGGAAAGAACCATCTTTTCAAACGCAGTATTGTCTTAATCAAAGCTTGGTGCTATTATGAAAGCCGAATACTTGGTGCACACCATGGACTGTTATCAACTTATGCCATAGAAATATTAGTCTTGTATATTGTCAATCGTTTTCATTCGTCACTGCGTGGTCCTCTAGAGGTGAGTCATGTCTTCCATCAGGAACATTCTTTGGACCCTTTCAGCATTTGTATTTAAATCTACCTGAAGAATAAAACTACTGAATCGCTACTATCAGCAGGTTCTATACATGTTTTTGGACTACTACGGCTCATTTGACTGGGACAACAATTATGCTAGTATATGGGGTCCAAAAGCCTTATCCTCCCTTCCAGAAATTGTTGGTAAGTGTTAAGTATGCATAAGCCATTGGATGTATTTTCATTCTTCAGTCCTTCCTTTGATTTCAACATGATTGTTGCAGAAACACCAGAATGTGATCAGGGTGGATTCTTGTTCCAGAAAGATCTCCTCAGAAACTACAGGGATATGTGCTCTTTCAGCATAAGAGCATCCGAGAATGTGACTCCTGAATTTCCCGTTAAGCTCATGAACATCTTGGATCCTCTAAGAAATGATAACAACGTAGGTCGTTGCGTCAACTTAGGTAATTTTACCCCCTTAAGAATCAACGGTTTATGGTCAACATGTTTTATACTTTATTTGTGCTATACCTTTAATACTTCATCGTAATGATTAAAAGACTTAAGAAATTTGTGTATTTCCCTCTTCCACTTATTTGCCTACTATTTTACTTATCTGCAGCCAATTTACATCGAATAAGATTAGCTCTTTCCTATGGTGCACGAAAGCTCAAGCAGGTCCTCGCCCTTCCAGGAGAAAACATGGGTTCAGCACTTGAGAAGTTTTTCTTCTGTACTTTGGAAAGGAATGGGAAAGGAGAAAGGGCAGATGTTGACATTCCTGTTTGTCCATTTGGTACTGGAAGATCTGAAGGGTCTGTCTTGGATGGAGATTATGGCAGTTACTATTTTGACTTACAATGTGTTCAGCTATATCCTAATTATTCCATTCCAGTAACAACTGTACTTTCCAGTTCTCCATCTTCACCTTCTCATAGTGATATGTTTGCCATATCAACCCAGCAAAACTGGAGTGAAGGTGATTTCCTGACATTACAGCAAAACTGGAACATGTTTTATCAAAGTGGTAGAAATGTATACATCCCGAGACAGACACTGTATCATCCAACTTACAGCCTTGATGAAGGAGTAAAATCACGAGGAACAGGCACATATATACCTGACTTGGTATTTTGTCTTTCTTATCAAACTCCATCTATATATATTATGACAGCACACAATATAGCATCCTAAAAATGGTTGAATCTTGCAGAACTATAACTCCTACTGGGATATACGCACAAATGCGAACCAGCCAAGGGAAATTTCCTTTACAGAGAACAATGAATTGCCCAAATTTCCTACAGAGCAACTAGAGGAGGAGGTTCATTCTGAGACAAATTTGAATGCTGACTCAACGCCGTTTGAGATCACAAAAGAATACTTCCCCTTTCTTCCAGGCATTCCCAAGGCTACACTGCCAACACATGCACAAGGGCCAGCTCCATTAGCAAAGGCAAGTTCTGAGACAGACAAGGGTGGTGATTCGATGTTATCTGAGCTCTCAAGTGAAGATTTGTCCCCGCTTCTTCCATGCGTTCGCAATGATACACCACCAACACAAGCCCAAGACTCTACTCCATTGGAAAATGCTCATTCTGAGGCAGACATGGGTAGCAAATCGCAGTCTTTTGAACTCACAGATGAAGATTTCCCCCTTCTTCCAAAGGTTTGTTCGGAGACACACAAGGATGGCAAGTCAACATCGTTTGAGCTCTCAAAGAAAGATTTCCCTCTTCTTCAATCCTCTCAGAAGACTGTTCTGTCAGAGTCTGCAAAGTTAACCAAGCAAGCTAAGAGTTTCACATCCTCTAAACTGAACAATATGGAGTTTGGAACTCTAAAGTATTCACAATCACTGAAGGGACAAAGTTTGTCAACAAAGAGTAAGAAAGAAGATTGTGGTGTTTCATTATCTCAAAAAACTGTGATGGTAGTTCCGAATGTGGCAAGTCAGAGGAAACAGGAATCTTACCAAAGCAATAAGAAGATGGATTGACCGTGATAACATGGATATTTTGGAGGGATATGTATCAGCAGAGTTGCAATGTGTGGCTGTGTTGCGATTGGGTCATCTCTAATATAATAACTTAAAAATAATAGTCAATTTTAACCTTTTTCTTTCAACAAATATTATAAAGGAGATATAGAATTAGTTGCTGGTATAGTCTCAAACCTCGTAGGAACAAATAATTGGTTAGGATGCTAAGCAGTTCTCTTCTGCATTGGTCAGAATAGTAATCGTACAAGAGACAGATTCACTTCTCCATTCGGATGAACTTGTACATTGATAATGGTAGCAAAAAACCTTTTGATCTTGTATGGGTCAGTTCTTATGGCTATATTTGAATTAGTAGTGAAAATGAACTGAAACCTTTTGGAAGAAAAATGTTTTACAACCAAGAAATTGTTTACAAAAAGAAAATAACAACTTTGAAAGAATTTCTTTCAATAAATATCTTGGATGATGTTTTGTAAGAAAATACTTCACTTCAAAATTTATTTTAATCTAAATCATTTTTTTAAAATCCATTAGACTTGGTGTTTAAACTCAAATGATTTTACTTAAACTCAAGTTTAAAATCAAATTACACTGACAAGATATATTTGACAGCAGCCCCTAATTTTTAAAACTAAATTATAAAAAAAAAAACACTCTTTGACAGCTTTTTCCAGTGAATTTATTTTAATGAACAATCCATGTCCTCCAAAATGCAAAATCACTGAAAAGTTAAAAACCCAAAATTAAGAAGAAGATGAAGAAGGCTCTGATTACAAAGAGGGAAGAACGAATCTCTAACCATGGTGAGTAGCCGGAAGTTCCTCGGTCTCTTCCGTAGAGTCTCAGTGGTGCAGTTGTGGAGTCACATTTACTTGATTTATAATAGTTCCCTTCCTCCACTAAGTTAAAACGGATTCAATTAATATTTTTTAAATTAAATAAAAAATCTATCCATCTATTATATAGATTATAGAAGGAGAAAGAATTTCTCACACTCAAGTCTAAATATTATATTAACCTTTTTCAACTAATTTTTTTCTAATATTTATTTTATTTTCAATTTATAAAAACAAATGTTATAGAAATTAAGAAATATATTATTGAAATTATTTTGATGATTTAACCGTTCGAATTATAATTAATAATATATATTAATAGTAAGGGGTGATAAAAACACGTCAAAAATTAATAATTAGATATTCGCGATTCACTTATTCTTTAATAATGGTAAAATTTAGTTCTTTCTCTAAATTGCCAGAGATGAATTAGCACACCTCTCCTAAACACAATGTAACTTTACGTTCCAGGGTTTATTTGGAAAATCAATACTCAACTAAAATATGAGGGCAACCAATTGCATGAGCAACATATCATTTTTAAGAGGATTTTTTTAATATTCAAAACCATGTATTAATGATTTCAAATTTTGAAAATCGGTTGTCCTAGTTGATGAAATGTTTTTTGTACGACAAATATAGAGGAACATTATTGGTCTTAGTTGGATAAGACAAGTACAACATATTATTATTGCCTTCGTTATCGTAGAAGATGAGACTCTTTAGGCTTCTACCTAATTTTCTACTGTCACAAATCAATCAAGAGTGCATACTCTAAGGACGATAGTGGTTGGAATGACAACAATTATGTGCATGTCTACTGCATTCAGAACATAGCACATCACTTAATAAGGTGATTTAAAAATATAACACTAAAGAAAGATGTTGTGGACATGGATTATTCTCTTCATTCCTATTTTATTTAATTAATAATTTACCATTTTTGTCCAATTGTTTTAAAAATTGCATTTCTAACAAATAATCGCAGCATGTGAAATGACAAAGACATGTTTCTCTTATTATTACAACATAATAAGAGAGAAAAACCTCAAGGTGACACAATAGTTCGATAATATCCAAAGGGACAAGTGGTCTCTTGCATGGGACAATGGTCAATGGTTGGGATATATGGCTACAATCTTGTAAAGTCGATCAACTCAATGCTAAAGAAAACAAGAAACCTTTCAATCTCTTCTGCATTGATGGCAACATCACTCATTACAACAAGTTTTTCACTGATAGAGGCAAGCAAGTGGCAGCCATGTTATTGGCCATGTCTACTTTGAAGTGGAAGCAAAGGCATTAAAAGATGCAAAGTCTAAGGCAAACACTAATAAAGTGTTTTCCTTTGATAGGAAGAGCATGTGATTTTTAATGGAGGAAATACATAATATATGAGAGGTACGACCACCAAGCTAATTTTGAAGTCTGCTTGGACGAATCATAGTGTGACTATGACAAATTTCAAAAATTACGTTAGGCAATCTCCCATGTGTTTGCTACATGCAAACATGCACACCATAATTTTGCTATGTACATCGCATAGTGTACACATTGGAACATGTCTCTCATATCCATGAAGAACTATTTGAAGAACTCACAAATTAAGAGTATTGGCATTCTCACATTAGACAAATATTATGCCTAAATCCTAAAATGAAAATAACATAAAAGAGAGTTATCTTAAGTCAAGCCAAGTAAGGACGAAAATAAATATAAGGGAATAACATGGTCAATCCAAAAAATATTCTTATTGTCATACTCCTGGACACACGAAAAGAACATGTTCCAACATTGCTTGGAGCATCCACTTCTTGACGTTGATTATGTTCATGTACCATGTATTCAAATATTTAATGAACACGTATTTCTTTTTTTTTCTCTTCATTTTCAACATATAATTTGGTATTTTATTACTTAAGAACAATTTTTAAGTAATAACTAACATCTAAAAATAATTCACAATGATAGTAATGTTACACAGATTGGATACCGCTCTATAATTTGTGTTAAGTGTGGACACATTGATACAAGAAGTGTGCTCATGTCTTCATAAGTGTTTTCTATTATGACACATTGATCAATAAAGTATATATTCACATCCATCCTTTAGAAATGGCTTTTCGGTACACTCACCATCAAAGTGCACTATCACATAATTTTCCATAAATGATTTTTTTATCAGGGCACATAGTACAATAATGTATTTTGTCGCATTAGTCTTTCATAATTGCTTTTCGCCAGCACACACATCTAAAAAATATGTTCCACATCTAAGGAATCCCCCCAACACCAATGTTTGTTTAATGTGTCTACATTTAGACCTATAAAAAATACTTGATCTAACATACATTGTTCATTTGACACATCACAACAATGATGTTTATTTGCATATCAATCCTTCCTCATCTATAAATTCAACAATCCACCACACTCAAAGCATTTAGCTAAAACACATCCTCTCGACCAAACATGCAAAATCTTCCCTTTTTCTACAATGTGAAATTCATCTTCAAATAACATAAACTGATGAAGGAGTCTACTTTAAATGTTCTCTCCTAAATTATCCACACAATTATACCTTATCTCATTTGAAGAAAAATGTGTGCATCACTTTAGGACTTCCCTCTTGATCAAACATACAAATTTTTTCCTCTTTCCACAATGTGAAAATTCATCTTCAAATAACATAAACTAATGAAGGAGTCTACTTTAAATGTTCATCTCCTAAATTATCCACACAACTATATTTTCTCTCATTTGAAGGAAAATGTGTGCATTACTTTAGGACTTCCCACTCAAACAACATTGAACAAGTTGTATTACCGTCAACCTCAATTGATGACGGTCAAATTAGGTACAATGTTGTTCGGATATTAACTAATAACATTAATTTTCAATTGTTAACTTGGAAGTCCCAATTTTCATTTACTATAATGATTGAATTGTAAACCAAGTTAACAATATCTACAAAGAAATTTTGTTGCTTCTAAACTCACCCCGTGCATCAAGTTTTTCCATAAATTCATACCCAATCAGTTCCATTGAAGCGATAATCTACTACAAGAAATTTATCCAATTGATCACCATAATAGAAAGTACAAATGAATACGCTTTCACCTATAAATCAATCCTACAAAAAATCTCAATCTTCCACAACTATTATTTTAATAAACTATTTCACTATTTCACAATTTCGGAATAAAAACAAGTACAAAAATCAACTATGAATGGATGCCTTGATTAAAAATTCGTACACAACTCAATATAAATACAAAATAATGTTAATATGACATAAATGATCAACCATTCATAAATAACCTAACTTATTAACTAATGTGTAACGTGAAGAATCAACCACTACCATTGAACTATTTATTCAAATTAAAGATTTATAGAAAACAACATTTGATGAAGCGATTCAGAACTTACAAACCCACATAAACCATAACAGCATAAAAAGATTCACATTTAAGTGTATGTTATAATGACAATTATGTTTATAAATTCAAATATTTTATTTCACAACTTTAATTATTAAATAATTAAATTTTTCTTTATATTTTCAACATATAAATTTCTTTATATTTTCAACATGATTTTTCTTTATATTTCAACATGTATTTTTTTCTAAAAATCTTATTAAAGATTAATTAATATATAAAACTGTTATACTAAAAATGTTAAAATAAATTTTTCTTAACTAGACATTTCAAAATTCTAATTTTAACTCTAGAATATTAAACACTACCAATTTTTATCCATAATTCCATAACATCTATTATACTTTTTAATAATTATTACAGACTTTTACCTTTCCAATATACTATTAAACATATTGAGAACGTCCTTTCCATTTTCTTTAACATCCACAAAATTATTTACCGTCATATACATAGCAACAAAGTTTATTAAACTAATTTAATTTAATTTCCAATGTTTAATTTTAATTTTATTTAAACCACTATTTATTTGTTAAAGAAGCATTCAAAAATTATAATTCTTTTTTCTAATACCAAAACTTTTTTACATTCAACCAACAAATAATCATAAATTTAATTCCAAAAAATATTACAAAACCAAATTATATTTCCCTTTATAGTGTTTTATCTCTTTCCTCTCTAAAACCAATTAAAACGTATTATCCCCAAAATGTTGAACGTTGTCATTCATAAAAAAAAAACACCAATATTATAGAAAGAAAGATACCATCCAACGACTAGAGAAGATAAATTAGGAGAAAATAACCTTCCACAAAACTGATATTTTCAAAATTAAGTAGCAAATAAAAGTCTATCATAAATTTGATCAGGCCTTTTTTTCCATGTCTTTGCTCTCAGGTTCGGACTGGAGCTCCTGCACCAGCAGGACGAGGTGCTTGACCAGGCTGACCAGGCCTTGGAGCATCATCCTGGTAAAGATAATAAATCATTAAACAGATCAACAAGGGTAGCTGTTACATTAATTCAAGAATCAGTATAAAGATACATAACAACCAATCAACAATGACTAACAATTTCAAATACAAAAAATCATCAGAAATTATTCATACAAATGTAGCACATTTTCCTATTGCAAACCAAATGTTAAGAGAATTCTCTTTGTATATCCAAAAGGGAGGATAACTTTTATTTAACCATCAACTAACTCATTGATATATCAATCTCCCAGCCAAATAGAGAGCCAGATACAAGTTTGATATGATTAGTTCAAATCTTAAATAATGTTCACAGTATTGTAAAACTAATCCACAATATCAAGAATACACCACCAGTTTTGCCTCTTTAAATATTAACTTTACTCGTAATTAAGCCCCAAAGCAGTGAAATTATTTAAGCAATCCAGGAGTATTGAACGCCTCACACTTTGAAGGGATTTTAAATTTGGGAACTCCTCAACATGATTTCTAATACTTCTATAGGACTACTTGAATAGTTCCAAAATAAAATTAAAAAATCTACTACAGTACGAATGATCAACTGGGGAATAAGTAGATCATGGAGATTGTACAATTGAACTAACTTAATACTAAATATGTACACAAAAAATAGGCCGTATCCTCTCCGTTTGAAAATTTTCAAATGTAGTGTACGCTAGGTTCAGTGTCAATTTTTTCAATATTTAAACAATGAAACAATATGTGTACCTGTACACATCAAAACACCATTCTATCTTATCTAAACTGCACTTAGGTAAGTAGCACATTGGGAAAGAATAACATTCAAACAACATAAAACACAATGTCGAGGGGAAAACACAAGGAAAAAAGAGTTATATATAGTTACCCTGCGCCTGATGAATCGCTGAGGAGGGTCACGCTTCCTCCTGTTAGTGCGGGAACGAACCCTAACGACGTGGGAGTGGATGGCACAGGAAACACAGTACTGCATCTTCACATACAATTTGGGAAGAGTGTATTCTACAAATAACAATTAAAAAAATAAATAATTAACATAATCGTAAGTGAAATTTTCAAGAAAAAACGAGAAGGTAAAGAAGATCATTATTACGCTCATAGACGCAAGCCTCCTGCACATCTCTAACTGCAGCTTGCTCAACAATGTTCCTTACCAGAAATCTCTTGATTGCCTTGTCCTGATATATTTTTTGAAACAGCACAAAATCTTAATTGAAATCCTACACATGAATTTGAAGGAGGGAGGAAGTGAAATCAAAACCTTAGGGCAGCATTTGCCGCAGTTGGAGCACCGAATGAATTTGACGTGACCGCGTCCGTGCTTGTTGCGGCCTCCATTCCTGCGCTTGAATGTCTACAAAAAAAATGAGATCCAAGTAAGAGAAAAAAAGAAGAAAAAGGTTCTAGAATTGCAGGAATGGAGGATGAGAAGAGATCTCCAACCATGGTGGGTTAGCGGGTAGATACACGCTCTCCTCTCCTTTCCTCTCCTCTCTAGGGTTTCGGTGCTGCGGCTGCTGAGGTAGAATTGAGAACACCAGAATCCTTTTTATACGAGCCTTTTGTTAACTGGTTTTGTCAATACTCAACGCCTCAGCTAAATTAAAATTAGGTTAAATTAATGTTTTTTAAATTAGAAAAACATATTATAAAATAAACATAAAAATTAATTGAAAGACAATATATATTATATATAATTAAATTTTAAAAAAAATTATTGTCACTAATATGTCTTGGATCCCTCAAACAAAATCTCAAAGTTTTGTAAATCTAAAAAATATTCTATAAAAATCACTGGTGTATATATTTTTTATATTTTACTAGCAGAAACACACGTGTCTATTCACATTTTTCTTTTTACTCAACTTTTACGAGGATAGAAATTTAACATACATATATAAATAATTTTGGATGAGTTGAAATTGAAAAGCAAAAAATGAAGTGCAAAAAAGTGATTGAAAATTAAGGTTATTTTTTTGATATGTGAGATTTGGTAAAAAATATGTGAAAGTATATTCTCGGTTCTTTCCTGTCGTTGTCTTAAAATAAATAATTAAAGGGAAGAGATGAGTCATATAAAAAATGTACATTAATATTAATTAATATATATATATATATTAAGTAATTTGTATGAAATGACAAAATATTTTATTGTATTAATAAAATAAAATATATTAAATAATGATAGAATCGGAAAAAAAATTATGTATAACAAAAAGTGGTAAATAAATTGTGTTTACCAAATAATATGATTATCCAAAATATTGGTCAAGCTTTAGGAAATAAAGCATATACTAAAGAATAAAAGGAAAAATATAAATAACACCATTTTATAAATTTGAATAACCGCACTTTTAATATTTTATTTTGTTTAAATTTATTTCTCTCACGCAAGGTTAATTTTATTCTTAACTAAAAATTTGGTTTTGAACCAAGTGACACTAACAAAGATAAAATTAATCAAATTTTGTAATGGATATTAGTTATCAAAAATTATTTTTAACGAAACGAGTTGTTATTACAATTTTTTTTGGCTAGTTACAATATTTAGCTTTCTTTTGTTATTCAATTTTACTCTGGTAATTTGATATGTATATTTACTTTAATTATATGATAAGAATGTTTTTTTAAATAAATAATTATAATCATAATTATATGTAAACGGGTACTTTTAAATTACTAATTTACAAACGAGTTACTTCTAAATATGTTTCTCAATATTTAGTCCTCCAAAATTATTTTGAATATCATTCAAGTAATGAACAAGAGACTCAAGTAATGTCTGACCATTTTGATAGTGAATATAATTGAATCTACCTTGGCTGGTATTTTCTTAGAAAAAGTCAAATTGATCTCTAAGTTTTAGGATGAAAAGATGGATAAGGAGAAATTATTAAGTGAAGACGATGAACTGGTATAAGAGACTTTATAATTTTCTTTTCCTTTACACAAAATCATATTCGAAATCTGCCTCATGATATTGTTTAACAATGATCTAATGTTTCCTTTATCTTTATCAAATTATTAAGCAAATATCTTCATTCCCAACTAGTCCCAAATTTTATTCTCGCTTCTCTTTTAGATATATTGTTGCCAAAATTGCTTCATATTTGCGCATTGATCATAGGTTGCTACTAGAGATATTGTAGAAGATTTTCTTGAATAATATCTCCAAATGATATTTGCTTTATTTTTTACGCATTTTGTATAGGAGTTTTAATTACAATATTTTGAGAGAATCTCCTTGCATAAAATTAGATTGAATTTATTTTGATTCTTACTTCCTTATAATATAATCGAATCCCCAACTCAACATCTTCCATTTCCATAATACCAATTAGTAGACACTTTAAGAAGATAGTCCAACAAATGCTCTCATTAAATCGTCAGTCTTGTGAAATACTAGATCATTTGTTACCTCTTAAAACACAGAATTAACAGAAATAACAACTAAGGCCAAAATTAATCTAATTAGATGAATCTCAATTAAAACAGTGGAGCTTTGAAGTGTTAGTAAAATTGTGCTCATAATCTATCATTTGATTTTTTGATGTTGATTGGATATGTGAGGTTAATGATCGTAAGTCTATGACAAGATATTGTGTATACCTTGGTTCAAAATCGTTGCCTAGTCTTTCCACAAACATAAGGTAGTGTCACACAACAATATGAAGGTTGAATATCATAGCGTGGATATTGTTCTTGCATAAATTTTTTGGTATTGTTGTTGGTTGAGTTGCACATCAACACTAATATCCCAAAGATTTATTCAGATAACTTAGATGTTGTTCTTCTAAGTGTCAACATGATCATGCACTCTGAAACCAAACACTTTGAGCTTCATTTTGTTTGTGACTAACCACATTCGACAAAAGATAGTGATTTTTGATTTATTTAGCTGCTCGCTATCAAGTTGCAGATCTCAATCCAACCATAAATTTTAAAAAAATGCTTTAGACAATATATATAAATACATTATTCACTCTATATGCATGTTTCTCTATTATATGAGCTAGAATTTTGTTTCTTTAGATGTTGATATGAGAATAAAAATTGTTTATATATATATATATATATATATATATATATAAAACCTGAAAATTTCAAAATTGTCTTAATCTCATCTACCCACACTAGTAAATAGGTCAATCAGTCTTTACCAACTAATTTTTTGACAATTTATAATTTTTTAAACAAAATTTAACTATTTTAATGAATAAGTTGACCAATATCTACTAGGGGAAGCTATCTATTGCACTTCTAAGGTATGGTAAAAAGTATACAATAGCCAACAACATTGTTATAAAACCATAGTATTCCCCAATCAGCTTCCGAACATAATCAATAACATCTTCTATGTTCTCCTCAGATAACACATTTGGTTCAATTGTCCATAGTATGGGCCCTCTCTTCAATCATCTTCCAAAGTTCCTCATCAATTTTTCTTTTTTATCATCCATAACTGCAAATATTATAACTTAAACCTCCAGCAGAATTTTAAATAATATTTCAATAACCTTCTCCTAGAATAATAAACTAAACTAGTGTTTTATTTTATGCCTTGCACGTTAAAATATATAAATTTTTGAAAATATAATTATTTATTATATAAGGAAAAATTATGGTTATAATTATTTATTAAAAAAATAAAAAATTATTCTTATCATATAATTAAAGTAAATATACATATCAAATAATCAGAGTAAAATTTAATATTTCTGATCACAAAAGAACTCAGTTTAGTTAAAATAAATTATTGATAACTAATATCCATTACAAAATCTGATTAATTTTATCTTTGTTACAGTCACTTAGTTCATAACCAAATTTTTAGTTAAGAATAAAATTAACCTTGTGTGAGAGAGAATTTAAACAAAATAAAATATTAAAAGTGCGGTTATCCAAATTTATAAAATGGTGTTATTTTATAATTTTTCCTTTTATTTTTTAGTATATCCTTTATTTTCTAAAGCTTGACCAATATTTTGGTTAATCATACGTGTTATTGGGTAAAATATAGACAGGAGTAATTTTTATAGAATATATTTTAGATTTACAAAACTTAAATTTGAGATTTTGATTGAGAGATCAAGACATATTAGTGACAATAATTTATTTTAAATTTAATTAATTATATATATATAATATGGTGTTTTAATTTTTTTTATAATATTTTTTCTAATTTAAAAAACATTAATTTAACCTATTTTTAATTTTTAATTTAGTTGAGTCATGGAGTATTCAGAAAACCAGTTAACAATAGGGTCATATAAAAGGGATTCTGCTGTTCTCAAATTTATCTCAGCAGCCGCAGCAAGAAAACCCTAAAGAGGAGAGTGTGCATCTTCCCGCAAACCCACCATGGTTTGAGATCTATTATCATTCTGCAATTCTAGAACCTTCTTCTTCTTTTTTCATACTTGGATCTCATTTTTTTTTGCAGACATTCAAGCGTAGGAATGGAGGCCGTAACAAGCACGGACGCGGCCACGTCAAATTCATTCGGTGCTCCAACTGCGGCAAATGCTGCCCCAAGGTTTTGATTTCACTTCATCTCTCTTTCAAATTCATGTGTAGGATTTCAATTAAGATTTTGTCCTGTTTGGAAAAACAAAACAGGACAAGGCAATCAAGAGATTTCTGGTAAGGAACATTGTTGAGCAAGCCGCAGTTAGAGATGTGCAGGAGGCTTGCGTCTATGAACGTAATAATAATCTTATTTGCCGTCTCGTTTTTTCATGAAAATTTCACTTACGATTATGTTAATTATTTGTTTTTTTAATTGTTATTTGTAGAATACACTCTTCCCAAATTGTATGTGAAGATGCAGTACTGTGTTTCCTGTGCCATCCACTCCCACGTTGTTAGGGTTCGTTCCCGCACTAACAGGAGGAAGCGTGACCCTCCTCAGCGATTCATCAGGCGCAGGGTAACTATATATAACTCTTTTTTCCTTGTGTTTTCCCCTCGACATTGTGTTTTATCCAATATCATTTGGTGTTGTTTACTTACTGAAGGGCAGTTTAGATAGAATGGTGTTTTGATGTGTACAGGTAGTGCGCATATTGTTTCACTGTTTAAATGTTGTAAAAATTGACACTGAACCTAGCGTACACTACATTTGAAAATTTTCGATCGGAGAGGATGCAGCCTATTTCTTGTGGACAGATTTAATCTTAGTTAGTTCCATTGTACAATCACCATATCTACTTGCAACATACTCTATATGAAAACATCAGCTTGCCTGGCTTCTGTTCCTTGACGGAGTTAAGTCTTACCCCTCCCATGCCTCAACAGGCCAGTCTTACTTTAGTAGATTTTTGAATTTTATGTTGGAACTATTCTAGCAGTCCTATAGAAGTATTAGAAATCATGTTGAGCAGTTTCCAAGTTTAAAACTCTTCAAATTGAGAAAACTAAAATCATCAACTTAAAGATAAAAATGTTAGGTGTTCAATACTCCTGGATTGCTTAGATAATTTCATTGCTTTTGGGCTTAATTACGAGAAAGGTTAATATTTATAGAGGCAAAACTTGGGGTGTATTCTTGATATCGTGGATTAGTTTTACAATACTGTGAACATTAAGATTTGAACTAATCATATCAAACTTGTATCCGGCTCTCTATTTGGCTGGGAGATTGACGTATCAATGAGTTATTTGATTGTTAAATAAAAGTCATCGTCTCTTTTGGGTATACAAAGAGAATTCGATTCGATTAACAACATTTAGTTTGCAATAGGAAAATGTGCTACATTTGTATGAATAAACTCTGATGATTTTTTCTGTATTTGAAATTGTTAAGTCATTGTTGGTTGATTGTTATGTATCTTTATTCTGATTCATGAATTAAGGTATCACCTACCCTTCTTGACCTGTTTGATGGTTTATTATCTTTATCAGGATGATGCTCCAAGGCCTGGTCAGCCTGGTCAAGCACCTCGTCCTGCTGGTGCAGGACCTCCTGTCCGAACCTGAGAGAAAGTCATTGGAAAAAAAGGCTTCTTGTTGTGCTGAATCAAATTTATGAGAGACTTTTATTTGCTCTACTTAGTTTTGAAAATATCAGTTTTGTGGAAGGTTATTTTCTCCTAATTTATTTGCTCTAGTCGTTGGATTATATATCTTTCTGGCTATAATATTTGCTTTTTTATGAATGACAACTTGATATATAACTTTCTACATTTTTTTTCATTTTTTTAATTGGGTTTCTTGATTTCTCTAATTTGTGAAGTTAATCTGATCTAACCAAATTAATATTTCATATCATCTTTCAATATTATTTAATACTTCGGTAATATAGAAACGCTGTTGAAATTTGATTATTGTTGTGCCTTTTAAAACAGTTATTTAAAAACTCCTTGTTTCGTTTATAATTTTTTCTGTTATTGAATTGGTACAATTGTTTTTTGAAGGATCGTTTGAAGACATAAAATTGTCATGTGCAAAATGCAAAGAACTCGAACCCATTTTAAAGAAAGTATTTTGAAGTGCCAAAATTGTGTTATAAGGTAGATTATTTATTATTTGTAATAAATTTTATAAAAATACAAGTCAATGTTTTAATTGTTTGAATGTTTTTATCTAATGGAAAATGGATGTTAAATTCATAAAAGTTTATACATATGTAGATCATTATAGCTATTAAATAAATATACAAATAATAATAGTTAAATGTGTTCTATTCAAATTAAATAAAATCAGTTTCATTGGTAAGTTTTTAAAATAAATTATTTTTAATTGTTTTCGTGCATTATAAAGAAATGTGATTTTGAAACATTATAAAACGTGTTTATATTATGTCATATAAATATATAAGTTTTCATAAAAAAATAGTATATAAGTGACGGTTTAGTGAACATCTGTGTTTCATATTAGAAGTGTTGACTTTTTTAAATTTCATTTTTACAAAATATTTATTATCTAGTAAAATAAATATCATTTGATGTCTACGAATAATATTAGTTTTTTTTTGGATCGAAAGGTATTTGAAATTACTTCTTAGCCTTAGGTTTATTTCTGAATTTACTTCTAAGCCTTAGGTTTGTTTCCTAACTTTTATCATATTAGTTTTGAACTTTTATTAATTAATAATTTGTAATAAGATACTTGTCTTTATAGTAGAAAGTGATTCTGTTGCTTTTGAAATTATTCTCATACAAGGTATTTGATGTGATGTATTATTTTTTAATTGAAGAATAACTTAATATTTTTTTAAGAAGAAGTCACCTGAATATCATAATACCCTTTTCCATATCTTCTGTACTTCAAATTCTTGTTGTTCTCGTTTCCGGTATGTTGAAACTGTTTTAGGAAATTTTAATATTTTTGTTAACAACCACTGTCGTTGCCACTTTAATTCCTCTCTGATCATGCCTCAACTAATTTTTAAGAATCCGAAAGGATAACACCCATAAACTACTTTGATTTCACTGAAGTGGAACAATGTTTATCATTCAACACAATGATGAAAATGGTTATTTCATTGAGGAGAAACATGATAAAACCAACGTTGAAGAGACTAAGATTAGAGAAGTTTTTTTGTGTTTGAAAATTGAATATGCACATCTATTAAGAATAAAAGATGTCAAATCAAAAGTATTAAGATGATGTAAAAAATATATTAATGTACATGTATCACTACTCTTCATGGTTTGTAACCAATATGGAAGTTAGAATGGAATAAGATATCTAACAATTTTGCAAAGAGTTAAGAATTGAACACACACGAGAGTGTATTGACTACATGTACACATGAAGAAATCGGTAACATTTGACCACATAAAATTCATTGCCACAGTATCTTTCACTTAAAAAAAATAAAATTCACATTGCACATTTATTTTCCAACCATGATAATGATATATACCTGCATAAGCATTTTATTGACTCCATCTCGACACTTATTTTGTGGCTTTTTTCTTTTATTGTTAACGGATTTGTAAAATGTTGACATTGGCACATTCAATTTTCAACACAAGAAAACTTTTCTAAACTTCTTATTTTCCTCAACGCTAGTTCCATTATGTTCTTTTTCTTGTTAGACATACCGTTATCATCGTAATGTTGAACTCTAGCTCCACAAGCATTGCTGCACTTTAGTGAAATCATGTTTATCAGAAACCCTAATAAGCTTTTTAAAGCAGTTTGACAGTCTTATCCTTTTCAGATTCTTAGAAACGAGTTAAGACAGTGATTTGAAAAAATTTAAAATGGGAAATGTCTACAACCACATCAGACATAGATTATGGTCTCTAGGAACCGTCCCAACCACACCGAAAATGTACAAATGTGAATTACAAACTATATGATTTTTTTTTTATTTGTTGGATTTCTCACTTTTAGATTTTCTCCACTTTTATCTTTTTTTTTTCCTGATGTTCTACACCATTTTTTTTCCACTCTCTCTTCTTCCTTCCTTTCCATATTTAGTTTCTCAAATATTTTTCCTTTAAAAACTACTGTGACGTTATTTTCACGGCTGCTTCTTCCTGCACCTCCACACCTTCTTGTGCCACTTCATATGTTTTTTATATTACAAAAATATCTATTTTTAATATTTTGGATTACATGATTCGAAAGTCTTTTTCTAGATCCAGAAGGATTATGTAATTCGAAAACCTTTTGTTATTAGCTTTTGGATTATGTATAGAAAAACTTTCAAATTTTGTAATCCAAAAGTCTTTTTTTCAGATGTGTGATTAGCTTCCAGATTACATAATCCAAAAGTTTTTTCTAAATATGAGATTGACTTCCGTTCGGATTACATAATCCATAAACTTATTTCAAATGCAAAAAAAAGTTTTGAATTTTATAAATATCAAAAACACTTTTAGATCCAAAAACATCTTCCGGATTCTTTCAAATTATGTATGAAAGTGGCACAATAAATGAGAAAATGGTATTTTTATATTTAGTAAAAGGATGGTATGGAAGTTACATAAATGGTATACTATTAATATTTTCCAAAAACAATTTTCACCTTAGTTTTTAAAGATTTTCTGAAGAGAAGTTAGTCTTTTCATTAATAATTCTAAATCATCAGAAGACCATATCCTCATTTATGTGCCCATTGACAAAAATTTTCACTTCTAGATCAGATTGTCTGTAACATTTCTTTTTTCGATTCTTCTCCCTCAACAACTGCAACTTTCTCATTTCCTCTTTCTCAACTTCAATTATTTTTCCACCATGATTAAAACCTTATTCGATTGTTGTCCAAAACCCTACATTCTCAAATACATCCTAATTAGAAAATCCAACCCACATCCATAAAAAGTTAGAAAAGAAAAGGAAATCTTAAATTCTAATGGAATAAATCAAAATCCAACAACCAATAAAGGAGATTGAAAAATACTCCCATTGGAATGGAAGAAAGCACAAAAGAAAGTTGAAGATGGTAAACGAAAAAAATATCCAAGCGAAGCTTCAAGCTGAAGAACACTCTTGTTAGAGAGACATTGACAGTGATAGTTACTGAAATTGAAAGCTGAAGCTTAGACTACGGCCAAAGAATTAAAAGCTACAACACTTTCTTTACTTCCATCTAAGTTGTTTTAGGAACAACAAAAAGTATTCAAAATCTAAATCAGAGGATGTTATTCAAGTAATAAACAGAGCTTCGACAACACTACTTTAAGTTGCAATTTCTTGGTCTTAAAGATGGTGTTTCTATTAACGGAAGAATTCAACTAATAAAAACATTAGAACTAACGTGCAAGAATTTTTCTTTCAGAGGCTTTGTCGGTCATCGGCCATATATTTTAGGGACCTCTTTGATACTTCACTCTTGTCTTAATGCAGGTGTTTGGAATAATTTATTTTGAAAAATAATCATTTTATATCCTAACTTCTAAAAATTTAAAAAATAATAATTTTCCCATGATTAATCGCAACTAAATAACAACTCGCTCAACCAACAAATAATATGGGGCTTGAATTTGATTATTATACTTATTCCAGCAAAAGGATCACAACCTAGAAGCAAAAAATATACATCAACGGACACAAATAGTATCTTAACAGAGCATCAGAAAATCCACAAGACATGAGCAATGCAGCCATAAATGCTCGAGGTTCTTTGGCACAACTATATAAATAGTCAGTGTTATCTTCTACATCACATTATTTTATTCCCCTTCTCTTACCTTGCCGGAAATCTGTCATCTCACAGGTGCCATATCAAGCAGCACTTTCAGACTTTTAGTCTAAGAGGTCTCTTTCTCATACACATCATTGGCATATTTCCAATTAATAACTTTCCAAATGTTCTTCAGATAATCTGGTCTAACATTCTTGTACTGCATTGAGAAAAAACAAGCATACATCAGAAATTATTTTGACAACAGATATGCATCCAGGAATCTCGGAAAGCGTGTCACCTTTTCTTCCTGATTGCCAAATAATAGCAAGATAAAAGTTTCAACATATTGTACGTGACGAAAAATTAATTTATTTATAAACCTGTGAGTATGTGAATATTCTATTCTAAGGTGGGTGTGTGGATTTCAATTTCTAACCAACATAACGGACGTAAAATGAATACTCCATTGTAAGTTGTGACTTTACCTGAATTCTTGAAATTATAAGCTTCACTAAGATTTTGTTTTACTTTGTTAATAAAAAACAAAAACAAAAAATGGCTTTGCTACATTATATACATGTCTTCCTTTGCTAATTTATACAAATGAATGTTTCGTCATACCTTTACATTTCTGTTAATTATTGGACGGAATTTTAGGAAGAGGGGCTTGATTTGGACGGCTGAAAAACTACGAGGACTTTGCTTCAAGAAAATAAACAAACTGAAGACTAAATATGAGCAATTACATAAAACATAGTGACTAAAAGTGTACAAAACCTTCCAATTCCGAAACCTAGCTCAAGAATGGGGGAGGATTACCCAATTCTTATAAGAACTATTTTGGCCCTATCCCTAATCAATGTGAGAGATCTTAACAGAAGCTAATAATAAACTTCTGAGACTTAGGAGAAAGCTATTGCATCATTTCCTACTTGTGTTTATTATTAGTTTATGTTCACTAAAACCAATCAGTAATTTCAACTATCAAAATGCAAATAAATATAAAAGCTATAGAAGAACGTTTGAAGGCGAATTTCAAGATGAAATAAGGCAGTCACACTATTAACTATGTTAGGAAACCAATTCTTTGTAACTGACATTTTATTAAGATAAGTGTTGGGATGAAAAAGCTCTAAAAAAGGCGTTTCAAAATTGAGAAAAAAATAATTCAATTCTATTTTAACTGAAGAGATCTTCTTTTGAAATTCCATTCGGAAACCAAGAATCAATTTTTGCAACCACCCAAACAGACCCTAAATTTGACAGCCCAATATTTCTTTGCATCTCATAAGTCATAACCACCAAACTGAAAATATGCACAGGATTCAAGTAACAATATTACAGCAACCACGCTGTCACTAGTGTATCACCAAGTCATTTTTACCTGTAAGTAGTACGCATGCTCCCAAACATCAATACCAAGCAACGGAACCAGATTTGGTGCCTTGGTAACCAGTGGGTCCTGCAAATAAAATGTTAAAAATTACATCATATAATCAACAGACATATGCATAGAAGCATAAACATAGTTCACTAAAGCTAAAATAATGAGTATGTATGAGGATTGAGAAAAGACAAAAAACTCCAACTAGTTCCTTTTCTTTTCAATAGTTTTCATTATAGAAATATTTATATATCCTGAATACCATTAACATTTGAAGAAGTCCTCTACATTCCAATAATGTCACTTAATTTTAATCTGCACATTTTTGCTAATTTAAAATTGAGTCCTGGCTATTTTAAAATGTTGTAAGCAGGTCCCTCAATCATTAATTGCTATAACTTCATTAAAACTGAACTGACATTACTGAAACTTGTCTTACCAGATCTAGAAAAAAGTAACACCGGCCAAATAGCTTATGCCCCCTTCAACTATAAGTCAGCCATTGATTCAGAGGCAGCAAGATTAAACAGAGCTAGAGAGAAAAAGTTCACCTGAGGTCTATTGGTTGTTTTGGTGGTTGGGTCTAGACAAACAAAGTGATAGAACAGTTCGATAGCCAGATCAGAAAAGCAAAAAATGGAAGACAAAGAGAATGAACAGTTTAAAGAGAAGAATTGAGGAAAAACTGATAAGATATGGTGGCAGGTGGCTGCAGGTCCTCTCGTGCTCAGACTTAAAGCTAAAAAAATGAGAACTTGAGAGGTTGCTCTGTCTCAGCAATGATAACAAGAGAAAATGAAAATGAAAAAGTGATTAAAAAAGGATGGAATGACAAATAAACACTGTTGGTTTACACAGGTAAATATAGTTTGATATGCATATAATAATATTATTTTTGTCCACTAGGCAAGATGTTCTTTACCTAGAGAGATAAGAATTTATGAAGGTAAGTAAAAGACTTGACTAAAAATTTAATACAACGTGTGTAAGGACTCTAGAAATTTATACCTATAAATAAACTTGAAGTCTAAAAAGTCAAACGCAGTTTACAAAGCCATATTACAATATTAAAGTATTGTTTGGTAAAGTATTCTTTGATTGTTGAATCTCATGGGTTTAACATGAGGATTATAGACTATTCCAAATAGTAATATCAAAGTAAAAGATCTTGAATGGTGTGACAACTTACAAGAGATACAATAGAAATACAAAAAGGCATAATTGGAGGCCAAACCAAAAAGACTACTTTAATTTATTTCTTTTTTATTAAGTTACTGCTAATCTATGAAGCCTCTTGGGATCATGTAGAAAATGAGGAGGGGCATTGATGGTGGAAGGGTCAGTTTACCTGGTTGGCAGTGGTTTCAACTACAAGCCTCTTCAACTCTTTGTCCAGACCGAGCCACTGACAAGGCAGTACAGAATAAGTAAAAGGAAACAGCATTTCGAACAATGGCCAAGACATTAAGCTTATGCAAGGAAAGAAAATATTCTGGGAACTTCAGAATCTGACCAACTCACCACCCAACCAGACCCCTGCAGTGCTGCACCTTCTGCATTAACTTTTTGTATCAATGCTTCAAAAGAGCCAAAATGCGTGTCAATAGCCCATCCCAGTGAACCCTTGGGTGGCTCACCACCTCCTTCCTGCAAAAGGGGAGAAGTTTTATTAGGTAAAAGACCACCAAAGACAAAATACTTTCCCATAAAGCAGGATCAAAATACAAACTTACACGAACAGGAGCTAGATTTTTCCAGAAAATAGAATGGTTGATATGACCTGCAGGAAATGATCCTTAGTTGTACATGAACTGAATGAATTAGATAAATTTAAAAACCATGGAAGATATATCCTGGCTTCATCACTCAAAAGTTTTTTTGGTTCATTTTAAAACCAGGCATAATTTCTTACATGAAGAGTAAAATATGAAAAACACAGACAACAACTCCGGATTTCATTGCAGTTATGCAACCACTGTCCATTCTCATCAACCAATCCATCTTAGTATAGAGGCTAGACACCAACCACCCCCTTCGGTTTCCAAGCAGAATGACAAATTTTGGGAAACACACACACACACAAGCACTCAAAGATCCATGTTACACAACTACTGCATTTGGGTGAAATAAAAATTATGTTTGTTCGAGTACGATACAAAACGGAATGGTCGTCATTTTAATCATACGTGCATCAATGGCTAGGATACAATACAATATGTTACTTTCACTAAGCACTACCAGAATCACAGCGGCGTATTAAGAAAATCCCCACTCCCCTGCTTCTATTTTACTCCTGACTTATCACATCAACAAAGGCCAATTAACTTATCACATCAACAAAGGCCAATTAACTTATCATCCAGAACAAACTAAACAATCCACTATCACCTATTCAAGAATCGATTTTAATTCAATCAACAAATCACGCAGTCGCCGTATTTTAACATTGAATAAACCAAAGAAGACATACGAAAAAGAAGAAAGAGAAAAAGGGAAGCGGACCTCCGCCATTGAACTTGATGGCGGCCTGGAGCTTAACGACGGCAGCGGAATCGGCCTTGGCAACGGCATCTTGGAGCTGCTCGAGGGCCTTGTTGTAGTTGGTGATGTAAGTCTGGTGGTGCTTCTGGTGGTGGAGCTGCATGATTTCGCCGCTGATGGCTGGCTCGAGTGCCCCATAGTCGTAGTCGAGATCAGGTAACGTGTACACGTGCAAGCCGCGTGAGTGAGTAGCCACCGCTGAGCCTACTCGGAGAGGGTTGGCGTCATTGCGGAGCAGCGAGGCTAGGGTTTTTCTGGTCAATAGGGCTCGCGCAGCCATCGAGAAAGATACGGATTGAATGGATTTGTAAATCAAATGTTTTGTGGCCAATGCCAACTATATAAGATGATGCAACTAATACTCTTCTTTCAATAATACTTACTAAATAAATTCATGCTTTTCAACTCACTAAACTTACTTTTTTTAAGTAACATTTTCTAAATATAGTGATTGATTGAATATTAGAGAGTGTACACACCACACCAGTCTCAATGGGAGCGTTACAGCACACCACCACCACCCCACGTTATTAACATTTTCCGCCGCTTCTATTTATTTTATTCAGACTCATTTGAAACTAAATAATGAAATGCTCAATCAGAATAATGTTTTATCCCCTCATATTGGGTGCACTTCTATTCTGGTGCTGCTACCTCTCCCATAAAACCCTTCTTTTGTTATCATCATTTGCACCATTTCTATCTGATTCAAAAATACAACTTGTTTTATTACGTATTACATGATGAGAGTGAACTCTTCTCTATAAACATTAATAGGGAAGGAAAACAAAAATACTTTTTTAGAATGGAACTTATATATATATATATATATTAATTTTAACTTTATTTAAAAACTTATTTTCTTCTCATACAATGAATATGTAAAAAGTCACAGTAGAATAACATTGTTGCATCTTGGATTCTGAATTCTATATCCAAGGACATCGCTGCTAGTGAATACCTGCTTCCATTGCCTCTGCAACAGCAAAATGGATCCCGAAATTTCCAGCTTGAAAGAGATTTGATGAGCCCTCATCAAGGTTATATGACATTGAGTCGGTTTTCATCAAGGTTGTATGTCAGTATTTTACAAAGTGAAAGTTTTCCTTACATTAACATGATAAACAAGTATTTACCCAAATATATCCTTAGTAATGGATGCTAATTATTTTGTTTCTTTTTTATTAGATGCTTCTTCATTTCATTCACTCGAAACCATATCTGCCGCACGCTTGAATTGATGTAGACAACAAGAGAAGCAAAATCAACAGGGAAATGAGAAATATTTTTTTCTTGGTACTTCCTTAAAAGAGCATAAGTTTCAATTTATATTACAATATACAAAGAAAAGATAGAGGGCACGAGTAAAGTTCAAGCCAAGAACAGTATATAATGCGGTCGTCATGCTTCGAATAAGTTCAGTTTCAAAAAATAAATAATACAATAAAGACTAGAAGAAATGACTACTTTTGGTATAGGAATACAACCAGGACATATCTAAAACACACAGGAAAAACTGTGAATAAAAGAAAATAATAACCGGTAGGTGTTTATACGTTATTCAGGAAAAGAAAAAAGTTTGAATATCTATATGAAATTATAATGTAACATGATGTGAAAACATCACCAGAAAAGTGTATGCTACTATAAGGCATATCTGTTGGCCAATAGAATTACGACATGACCATCTTGTTCCCCTCCCTAATATTGTTGGTCGGCAAACGGATATTAGACTATAGCTACTGAGAAAAATGACAGGGACATATATTTGGCAGCAATTCCACTTCCTAATTCCAAATGATCATGGGTGTCAACCCTCTATAAGGACTATAACTGTTCTTGAGAATGCTATAACGAAAGCCCATTAAACATACTAGTCATTGCTCTTGCTCCATACAGGGGACATCTGTCTCTGTCCAATTGTATCACTCACAACTGCACTTCCATTTTCCACATTGACCAGAGGATCAGATTCACCTTCTCTTGCCTGGAAACGTTAAGAAGAAATAGTGACAGAATGTACTTCTAGAAATGATTGTGGCAGTGCAAAAAACTAAGACATGCAAAGTTGGCCGAACAAACCTGGGATGCTTGTGATGAAGCTTCAATAGTTTTTTGCTGGTTCTCAAGTGTGCAATAGTAAGAATATAGAATCATCCCCATCATGGCTATCATAATTCCCAGAATGTTTCTCCAGCTAAATGGGTCTTGGAGTAGTATATAACCAAAAGCCAAGACAAGGCATGTCTTCAGGTGTCCAAGAACCTGATAGGTGACAGGAGATGTCTTTCCAATAACAAGGAATGTACTAAAATTGACTGAGATGGAGATAAGGCAGGAAAGAATAATGAAAACCTGCAATGCAGAAAGAAGCAGTTGATAACACGTTTAGAAAAGGAGTTGGAACTTGAGAATACTTGCTTAATAAGTTAACTCTTACCGTCACTTGTGTTGTATACTTGAAACCAAATACATTTTGGTTGGTTAAAAGTTTATCCAGATATGGACCAAAGATTAACAGGGTTGCTGCTTGATATGGACATGATTGATACAGAAGCTGGGTGGAAGAAACCTTGAACTTCTTTTGGATAGTATTTGTCATCTAAAAGCAACTAATTAAGGACAAGACACCAAATAAAACAGTGACATCCCAGGAAAATAAATCAGACAACCATCTGTGTAAAGCTTTTAATTGCAATAAAAACTTATATTTACTGCTAACTATCGTCAAATAACATAAATGAGAGCCCCTAGATAAAGAAAATGAACTTGTCCAAAGTCAAGGGAAACAGGGGCTTCCAGGCCAAAAATGAGGCTCTGCATGTAAAGCCTTGCACAATTTAAACAAGAAAACCCAACAAAAAATGAAGTTAGGGGTATGATTAGTTCTTCAACCACCTCATGTACCTTGGGCAGAAGATAATCGCTTCAAGTGACCAAGGCAAACATAGAATTTTTTTAAACTATAATTTAGCTGCATAATCCATAAATATTGAACATGTTTAACAAATAGAGTATATAATAATAAATGCCAAAGTTGAACACGTTCAAAAATAAGTCCCCAGTATATATAATATTCAATCTATCACAATTGATCAGACAATATTGCGAAAAAAAATTCATGGTAATGCAAGTGAAATTATTTAAAGGATACAATCTGAGCAACACAAGTTGTAATCACTGCAAGAAAAGATAAGAAAGAGCCAAGAGCATTGAGCTGCAAATCTGTGACAGTAGCAATCCCGACACCCAGAAGGAGGATACTAAGGGCAAATTGAATTCTCTTACTGCAATAACAAATGAAAAGACAACAATGAATTTTATTTATTGAAAATACAAAAGGAAGGTAAGCTCAAACAGTTAAATGTGCATAACAAATTGATACAAGCATACTTGAGGTCAAGACATTGAGTGTGTGTGTGTGAGAGAGACATAGAGAGAGGGAGACAACAAATAAGGCAAAAAAAGGTAGGTAAATGAATCAATTCTTCATTGACCATTACATAACTATCATTTCGAGTATATATCAACAATCAAACATAAAAAATCATAGTACTGACAAGAAGCTAAATGGAACCTGAATCTCTTCCCAAGAAAAAGGGTCTCCAACAGTACAGTACAAGGAATGATTGCCAGCTTGGTCATCTGAAAATGAATATCACAAATATATTCAGAGCTATGTAGTACCAACACTGATACGACACGGACACGGAGATACATATAATCTCTAAAATGGAGGACACGGGAACACGAATCTATATATTATATAATTATGAATTATATAAATTGACAATAAAGATTTATGTGCATTAAGTATGTTTCAGTTTTTTTTAGTATAAAGATGTTTTTTATGACTGATTCGAAAAGATTTGTTTATTAATTTTTTAAATAAAAATTTATACAATAAGTTTGAGTTTTTAGAAAACTAATATATTTCTCATTTTTAAAATTGTGTTATACCCATGTTAGAATTGTCAGAAATCAAACAAATATTTTTTGAATTGGACACTTAACCGATAAGTGTCCTATGAGTGTCGTGTCTGATACGTGTGTCCGACTCAGACACGCCATTTAAGAAAAATGTCCGAGCTTCATAGATTCAGAGTCAACAATAGTAAAATGAAAAAAACGGAACCCATAACAAACCTACCTGATAGAAGCCAACAGAATTAAACCCCAGGCTCAAATTTAAAAGTCCAATTGAGATCCCATTTAAAACCCCAAATCCCATTACAGCTTTCTGCTCAAAAGGTTTGTGCTCAAAGAATCTCATTTTGAGAGCCACATGAAGGGAACAAAATGTTACAAGCAGATGCCAGCTGGTCAAAGTTGTAGCTGCAAATATAAAAGGACAAATTTCAAAAACATATATTGAAGTGTAAACATTAAAGCTCAAATTTGCACACAGATAGATGGAAATAACCTAAACCATATCATAAACCAAATTTCAAAGGAGATAAGTTTACGTTCTTTGTCAATAGGACATAAAATAGGTAAATTAAAAAACACAATAATGATAAGTAATATCTAATGTTTAGATACTTCCAGAAAACAAAATCAATGACTATAAATTTTACCTGGCAACTTATATATTATTCACATTACTAAGCAGTTGTATAGATTGCAGAGAAAGAGGTAAAGAAAACAAAATACTTAACTTGGTAACGCCTAGCGAATACAGACAATAGATACGTCCAAAGTGGCAATATTTAATTTAGACAAAGAAGGGATATCAACAATCCAACAGATCATATCAATTTCCGCATATAGTATTCAGGAAACTAAATTCTAGACATAAAGGCAACATGACAAATTGTAAAATTCGACAAATCCAATCTCCAACTAACACTTCTAGTTTCTCTAAGGGCATGGGCAGTTGAGTTGGTGGAAAATGATTGTCAACCAAAAGTGATAACGAAAAACATTTTCTTTTCCACCTTCTCATGTTGAAAGAAGCAAGTATGGCGTAATTTTCATTATAAACTTCCACCTAAATAGCCAACCAGACACACCCTAGGTGAGTGCATAGTCTAGATCGCTGGCAAAATACATCACAAGGAGTAGCAGCAAGTACAATGGATCAACTTCCAGTTCCAACAAAAGAGGCAAGAGGAAGGGAAGGGTTAAAATTATGAATCTTCAATTGTAATAGCACACACGAAATCACACAAACACTGACGGAACAAGTAGGTTAGTAAAGGAAGAAATGAAAGACACAAAAAAGTGGCAAAAATAGAAAACAAAACAAGGGTACAAGCTTGCAACAACAATCAAGAGGGAAGTTATTTTACCGAAAATGAAATGCAATGAACTCATCAACGCCTTATTGCAAATCACAATGGACACAGATGAGACCACAGAAAGAGTCAACGCGCCCACAGTTCCCAGCTGGAAACGCTCTCCCTCGCCCATCTTCGTCTTTGCTCCAAAACCTGAAAAACCAAATCCAATCCGAAACAAAAAGAAGCATCCCCAATTTCAAAACACCAATCAGAAGGGGAATCAGCCAACACCCAAATGACATCAACAACAAAAAAGAAGAAGACGTTGAAACAGCAGAACCAGACATACCCAGAAGATAAAAACGACAACTTTACCCCACCCAGGAGCCGACAGCGGAGCAGGGGGGAGAATTGAGTGAATTGAGCCAAAGGAGTTTACGATTTGGGAGAAATTTAGATCGATTGAGTGATTTAGGGTAGAAAGAGAGTGAATGGTGAGGTAAGCAGGAAAGGAAAGTAAGAAAGTGAGGAAGGAGAAGGATTATGGTTGTGAGGAAGAGCAGTGAGATGCAGAAGAATGGAATGCTTGGTATTGTTGTGATATGTGTAGAGCGGTGAGTGAGGTAGCAAAAGAGATTTGGTAGTAAAACACTTAAAACACTCTGAAAAATGGAATTGATTAGAGTTAATTGAAATGGGGTTTGGTAATGGCCAAAACAGTTAGTGGCTTCAGATCCATAGTCAAAACCAGACTTTGCTTCCAAGAGAAATGTTTGGTAGTAGGGACATACCTCTGTTCAGACACTTTTTTTAACAAAATTTAATGGGCTCAATTATAACTATTAATAATAATGAAAACACACTATCTACATCTAATCTAATAATAAAAAGTAAAGTATCACTGTAGATTAGTAAAGTACAAAATATTATTTATTGGAGCTATAAAATAATATCTGAAAAAAATAAATATTTTATAATATTTTAATTACTTAAATGCTTTTATTAAAATAACTACACTTCACTTTTACTAATTTCTTAAATATTATAATATCAATAAAATTGGTTGTGTTTATTAGAGTGAAAATTATGTATAAAAAACAGTTAAAAAACTACATTATTAATTGTTATGTACTATTATTATGATTGATATTATTTTTATTGATTAATTAATAATAGAAATTTAATTAGTGATGAACCAAATTAATTAATGACGGTCCAAATGAATTAATATTGTTTCTGCAATGAAATTTATCAATAACAAAAATAGTAATTGTTTTTAAAGTTATAATTGAAACAGATTTACTCAGTTGATATTTTAATATATTATTTTAATTTTATAATTATAATATTTTTATTTCTGCTGATTTTTTAAAATTCTCATTCAATTGTGGATTTTTATGTAACTGATAATTATTCTTAAAATATATAAAATATTTTTTAATGAATTAACAGGGCAAAAATTCAAACTTACAGTTATTAAAATTAAACCCCAAATTTAGCTAGTTATTTGATAAATATTAATGATATTTTATGTTTTTCGACAAATAAAAAGTATCTATTTACTGTTATTAATTATAAATAATAGTAAACAGAATTTTAAACGAGTGTATCTAGAAATAAGTTGTTAATGTTTTTCTTTTATTAAATATTGAAAGAATTATTATGATAATATAATTTATCTGTATTTACGACGTAAAATTAAACTCTTTTAAGTAAATATAAGGATACTTAAATTTTGACTTTTTTTATTATAAATAAGAACTTTTTACGAAAAACAACTTTTTAAAACTTAAAATAAATGAATATATTTTCTTAAGAATGTAGTATACTAATTAAATATTATAACTGGTTCCGTTGCTTTTTTAAAATGATTCCAACTTGTTTTTAAAATTAATTATTACATGTATCATGAAATAATTTCATTACAAAATGTTCCGTACGTGTAATTTTTGGATCCCGATGTTTATTTTAGTTTCTTAAATATTCTTTTTTATATTTTCATTCTTAAAAAATGTTAGAAGGTTTGATTGAAAATAATTAAAATTTTATTTTGCATCTATTTTATATATATATATATATATATATAAATATATCATAATATTTTATCAAAGTTTTGCTACAAAATATTTTAATGAAAATAACTAATTTTTTAATGAGTATCTTATTGAAATCTCTTTTCTATATTTTTTATTATTAATAAATTTTAAACATAAGACTTTCCTTATAACTGAATTCATTGTCACTCTTAATATTAATTTTTTTAAATGATTAAAATAAAATATATTTTTTTTAGTACATTAAATTTTGTTTAAAAATAAAATAAAATAAAAGTCACATTGTAATAATGGATAGTGGAGTATGACTTTCTTTTAAAAAAAAATAAAATAATTACTTTTTATTTATGCAGGCCATCGAATTAATCTATCCTGTTTTGTTCAATCTGTCCTGTTTTGTTGTTGATCCACAGAGACTACGAGTATACGAGTATGCGGACAAACCTAAACGGGTCAAGGGACAAACCTAAAGAGATCAACATGCTAAATTAATAGGTTCGCTCCACATTGCCATTTGTAGCTAGACCTGAACTAGACCTACTTGTTTATTTAATGTAGTAATCCAGACCAAATCTGAAACAAGTTTTATGCCGAGGATAAAAAATCTTCCTTTCCCCCTTTCTTTTATTCCATTGTAATACCTTCCATCTGATTACATTTGATCCGATTGTTCCCTTCTTTATTACCAATCTAAATAGAAGCATAATAAGTGGCTCATAAACGATCAAAAGAATAACAGTTTCATACGGATGTTAAATTAAAAGGGAGTTGTCATTATCATTCTGTCCCAGAGTAATGGTATACTACCGACACTTAGATAAGACAAAATTGGTGAACAACTCTCCTACCAATTGTTTCATCCCACCAAGTTCTAGGATATCACTACCAACAAATTCATGTTTCTCCCAAATATACATCTCCAAAGATAAAAGAAAAGGAAGAAAAAGTTGACTTGACACTATTATTTTCCACTTACTCTGCTCATGTATATCCTACAAAATACCTATGTTAACACGTTCAATACATCTTCTCATTGCCCTCGCCAGATTTCTCTTTCCTCTCCGTTGCCACCTTCGGAACTACAATTACAGCTTTTTCTGATAATGAAACACCACAATCTTCTTTCTCATCCCTTGTCGACAAACTTGGTTCTTTCAGTGATTGTGATTTCTTGAAAGAGCCAAACTTAATACTCTTCCATTTAGAGTCTTTTGGGCATGAGGAACTCCTGTCTTGCTTAGTTAACTGACCAGACTGTGAGCAGACGGTTTTGTGATGGCTTTGAAGAAAGGGGAAATCTTTCGTTGAGAGCTCAACTGACGTTGAACTACCCCCCATTTGGGTCGCAGAACAAACCTTTGGAAGAAGGGGGAAGTCTTCTTTAAAGAGTTCAAACAACTGTGGAGTACTGTCATCCATGTCTGTCTCAGAATGAACCTTTACTAATGGAAGGGAGAAATCTTCATTTGAAGGCTCAGACATACTCGAATTACCATAAATTCCTGTCTCAGAATCAATCTTGGCTAATGGAGCACACCCTTGGGCTTGTGTTGACTGTGTAGCCTTGCAATTGCATGGAAGAAGGGGGAAATCTTCGTTCGAGAGATCAAAAAGCCTTGAATCTGAATCACCATTACTCATGTCTGTCTCATAGTGAACCTCCTCCTCTTGTTGCATCTTCGGAGGTGATTTGGGCATTGAAATGTGCTTTGTAGAAGTATATCTCCTTGGCCTGTTCACCCTTGTACGTATACCCCAGTAGGAATTATAGTTCTGCAAGATTCAACCATTTTGGGGATGATATAGTGTTTTATTATCACAATATAAGGTTCTATTTAACTAAACTTCTCCATAAACACTTGTAAGAAGAGAAAATAAGATAAAGTATATTGAGCTTCTCTATAAGCTATAATCATCTTATGCATCTTAGCTTTTGGAGAAGAAAAATAAAAAAAAACTTTTATTAAAATTACGTGCATTAGTTTACTTTCTATTTTCTTCTCTTGTATAAGTGTGTCTATGGAAAATTTATCCAAACAAGGCCTATATAGATAAAGTTTCAGAAGAAAGACATTATACCGAGTCAGGGATGTATGTGCCTGTTCCACGTGATTTCCCTCCTTCTTCAAGGCTGTAAGTTGGATGATAAAGTGTTTGTCCTGGGATATATACATCTGTACCGCCTTGGTAAAACATACTCCAGTTTTGCTGCCTCGATAATGCAAGGATATCATCCTGAGAAGGCCTTGAAGGAGAACTGGAATGTACAGATACTGGCATGGCATAGTTACGATACAGCTGAATATATTGTAAGCCACCATAGTAACTTTCACAATCTCCACGGAGGACACACTCTTCAGATCTTCCAGTACCAAATGGAGAAACCGGAACATCAACATCTGCCCTTTCTCCTTTCCCATTCCGGTCCAGAGTGCTGAAGAAAAACTTTTCTAGTGCTGCACCCATGTTTTCTCCCGGAAGTGTGAGGGTCTGCTTAAGTTTTCGAGCACCATAGGAGAGAGCAAATCTTAGTCGATGTAAACTGGCTGCAGGTATGTAAAAAGGAAGGCAAATAAGTGGAAGAAAACCATAAATTTTAAAAACAAAACCACTATAGTGTTAAATATCATGAAACATCAAAATCTCTAACTATTTCAGTATCATATATAAAACTTCGGATATCAATATATCAGATATCAATATATATAATGATATTTAACTAATCTTTGATGCATTTTCACCAGTCTGCTGAGTTGTCGTGAACTTGTAGATGTTCTTAAACGTAAAGATCTTCTTAACTAAAAAACTTTCCATAGGGTAAAATTTGGATCTACTAAATACCACAAGTCCTGTAATTATTATGAAGAATGGAAGCTCAAGCAATTAAAGTGTGTATGCATACCATAATTCATATGCTTTTTTTTGTTACCATGTTGAAGGTGTAAAGTATCCATAAACTTTAGTAGGAAAAATAAATTACCTATGTTTACACTGCGACCTAGATTGTTGTCATTTCTAAGAGGATCCAAGATGTTCATGAACTTGACAGGAAATTCATGGGCTGTAGGCTCAGATGCCCTTGCTGGAAAAGAACACATATTCCTGTAGTTTCTGAGAAACTCTTTCTGGAGCAAGAATTCACCCTGATCGCATTCTGGTGTCTCTGCGACAAGCAAGCGAGTATGAGTATATCAAGGACTGAAGATTGAAAATGCATCCAACTGCTTACACATTGCAACACTTACCAGCAATTTCTGGAAGGGAGGATAAGGCCTTTGGACCCCATATACTAACATAATTATGGTCCCAATCAAATGAGCCATAGTAGTCTAAGAATATGAATAGCACCTGCTAGTAGTAGTAATTCAGTGTTTTTATTCTTGGAAGTTTAAATACAGATGCTGAAAGGGTGCATAGAATATTATTGATGGAAGACGTGACTCACCTCTAGAGGACCACGCACTGAAGAGTGAAAACGATTGATAATATACAAGACTAATATTTCTATCGCATATGTCGATAACAAGCCGTGGTGTCCACCAAGCAGTCTGCTCTCATAATAGCACCAAGCTTTGATTAAGATAATACTGCGCTTGAAAATATGGTTCTTTCCAACAAGTTGGTCAACCTAAAATATTTCCAATTAACAAAATTAGCAAAGCCTGAATATAAACTTAAAAAAAATGAATTTAATCAGAACATGGGCAAAATTTCTGTTTGCAATTAAAAATGAAGTAATAGTAGAATTTCATTAGAAGGATAGAGATCAACAAGTATTTGAAAGATGTTTTTCAAGAAAGTGAATGGAGTAAGAGAATGGAAAGGGGCTAAGTAAACAATTAAGTCAACGTTGAGACCACTAAACAGCAAGCTGACTGAATGGAGACATGGAATTTTTTTATGGTGTTCCTTACATGACATCTGAAACACAGAAACAGAGCACATGGTATGTAGAAATCAAACACCAATTAGGGGTAAATATTAATTAATACAAATACCTGCTCCAAGAAACGTAGAGTATAAAGTCCAGCCATCTGATTGAAAGAGATGTCAACTGCTATATTTTTCACTGTACATTTCAAAAGCCGGACCTGGAGCCCAAACATAAAAAAGGTAAGTCTAATAACAAAGCTAAGAAGATATCCTTTGACAACAAGAACATTAAACACCACTTCAAATAAGGTCAATCACAGAAAAGGATTAATTCTTTAATATAAAAGCCAGTAATTATAGCAGTTTAAGAAAAATTGTTTCTAAACCTGTGCCCGTATATCTTGTATGTCTTTTACTTGGTATTCAGGGTCATCTACACTTTGAAGTGCATTCAATACTGACTGTGCCAGATCCTCCTCTGCATCTTCATGACTAAGAGCAGTCAAGTCAATATCTCCATCAGGAAGATAGGTTTTTAGGGGAACAGAACCAAATGGCAAGACCTGTAGGAGATCCACAAAGAGGTAAAACATTAATTTTCAATCACCACTTTCATGGTATAACCATAATTAAATCAACTTGTGCAGCAAAAATGCTTTTAATATTTAAGTGCACTCAAGGTTAAAACAAATCTGTAAATTTGATATTGAGTCATCAACCCAATTCCAGAAGTCAACAATGTTCACCCAAGCAATCAATGAATAGGAAAATACCTCAACATCATTTCAGTTCAGGCATTTCAAAGTTATTAAAACTACAGTATAGAGAAATGAAATTTATCAAATGTGGTGGGGGAACTACAGGTTGCACATATTTTTGAATCCAGGCAGTAAATTTTGGGCTGGTTGGGGACAATTTATGCTTGCATGCTTGTGATTCCATGAAGTATCAATTCATATAAATTGCAAAAGAAGCTTTCTTTAGTGGTGGTCAGTCAAGGTGAGAGGAAGAGCACAGTGTAAAGGAAACTAAACCCTAAACTAAAACCTAGCATGAAAATTTTAAGCCAGCCCATAAAAATAAGATTATGTTGATCATAAGACTTGCAAATGATAACATGATTTTTTATGTTTTTTAGATATCGAAATATAAAAGGAGAAATGGATGGAGTCGATAGGGTAAGGCATCAATCTGCACATGTAAGGTAGGGTAGAAGTATAAAAGAGGCAACAATATGGTTGTAAAATCATGTTAAGATAGTGGAATAAATAATAAAATCACATTCAAATCTAACGGCCCTTAAAAGAAAAGTATGACAGGAGAAAGGAAAAAAAATCCATCAATCATTTCTACAAAATATAAAAGAATATTCTTAGCATACATCAAAGTGCATCTAATTATGTACAAACAATTTAAAGCAGCAAGCGAAACAAGAACACACAACTAATTATGAGGGAAAGAAAGCAACTTCGTTAAATGAACAAAAGACCAGATGTAGAAAGCCAACTCCGGCAATTAAATTTACAAATATGATAATTGGATCAAAATCCTCTAACCTCAGAGCCATAGCAACCTCTGATCAGCTTCTGAACATAATCAATAACATCCTTTCTGTTCACCTCAGATAATACATTTGGTTCAATTGTCCATAGTATCTCTTGTGCCCTCTCTTCAGCCATCTGCCATAGTTCCTCGTCAATTGATAACAGCTGGCTGGGCAAGGTGGATGATAACAAATTTTCTCGTCTATCATCCATAGCCCAGATGTTAGAGCTTAGAACTCTGGCAAAAAAAAACTAGACATGTAAGACAACAGCACAAACACAATATCTTGGCTTTACCTTCAGTCACTGCATGTACAACAGCAAATCAGCCCCTAAAACTAATATCCTTTTATATGATAACAAATGGAACATCACTGCTTGGCCACTGTGATAGTCCTCCATGAAAATTTCACACTTAGTATTCCCTCAAAAACCATTAATTTATTAAGTTTGTTATAAGAATTACCATGAAATATCCAGAACTTTAAAGGTAAATAACAGTGAGCAACCAACATGCTTGTAATTTAATTGAACTTGACTCAAGTCTTTAAGCTTCAGATACAATAATGCTGTCAGGGTTTGAATTTTAACTAGGTACACCTTTCCCCTCACCTACCAGTGCTTGTGACTCCAATATGTAATAATATATAGACCCAAGGACTAGTTCAAAATAAAGCTGAAACAGAATATGATAAATGTGACATAACTAGCAGAATCTTTTTTTAACTAAAGCAATGGCAGACATTTAGCAAAGAAAAATGATTGTGAATGAATTCAACAACTGAGATGTTACCAGAAAGGGGAGAAAAGCGTGACTCACTATTTACACTAAAATTTCTATGTTCTTTTTGTTATGCTATTTATTTATGAAGTAAATTCATTTTAATTAGCAAACTAATACAGAACATTTTAACTCGTGGTGTTTTAAATGGTTTCTAGCAACAGATTATTCAGTCTTCCTCCGCCTCTGTTTAACCCAGATTCTCATTTAGGGCTCTATTGATCCTCACATGATCAAAATCATCATCATCATCATCATCATCTCCTCAATAAATGTTATTCTAACTTCTTTTCAAACACTAATCTACCCCACATAAACTCTTCAACACACCAAGCATAACACATCAAAAGCAGGCGACAGGGTTCCTCGCCAAGGTTTCATATGTTACAGCACGTCACAATTCACAAACAAGACACATATATCAGGGCACGCACAAATTCAAATTCAGCAATTGGGTTGAGAGGAAGGGTAGAAAAAATTAACCCCACAAACCCTATTCCCGACCCAAAACCCAAACAAGAAAAAAACTTTGTTCTTGATACAGAAAACGCTCAAGAACTCAATTATCAAAGGAACATTGAACAACGAGGGGCAAAAAACCCATGACTCAAACAAAGAGTACTTTGGGGTCACAGAATTTCTCCCACGAAACCCCATTGCAGCCATACCTCAACTATACCCACAACATCACAGGTTCAGGGAAAGAGAATTTTACCAGAAAAAAACACAAAAAGTTTGTAGCTTTTGTCTCTGATGCAGTCGGCTCGAAAGATCTAAACCTCATTACCAACGGTCAGAGCAATTAACTTTTCAGCAGAAATTCCCCTCCTTCAATGTCATCCACAATATGGCCCACATTATTTGAACCTACTCATTCTGCCGTCGCAGGAACCGGGATCTTTGTTCTTTTATATATATATACACACACAGACACACGTGTGAAAAGAATTAAAACCACCTGAGTCTCGAAAACCACGACTTGACTTTATCCGTTTTGACCCACATTGACTATTTTTCAGGTTTCAATCTTCTATCATTCACTTCGAACACAGATATAATATTTTTTTAAGGCTTAATTATGTCTGAAACTTTCTGATAACATTGAATTTGGTTACAAATTTGAAAAAAAAGAGTTTACTTTTTTATCTCAAAATAGAAAAATGATTCTATTTCCTACTTTTTAAAACCATTTTTAATGTTTTAAATTTAATGATTAAATTCACATTTTTACTGAATTTCAGGATTGGAATATTTTCTTAATTTGAAATACTAAAAGAGAATTTATTCTAAATTTTAGGATATAAAAGTATAATTTATATTTTTAAATAAAGACAAATACAGCTGTTACAACTTTTTTAGATCATAACTCACAGTTTTGGACATGTTAAGGGAATAACAAGATAAGCACATAAAAAAGAACATTCTTATAAGATAGCAGTGATTTTGATTGAAAGATCCAATTTTTTGTTTCATCCATTTTGGGGAAAAGGAAAAAATGAGACTGAACTAATTCAGAATATTTTTAACCAAGTTTGAAATAGCATAAAAAAATTAGGATAATATATAAATGTTTAAATAAATTGTTTTCCTCACCTTAAAATAGGGATAATTTTGTTTTTATCCCTAGTTTGTCCTATGGCTCTAGCTATTAATTTTCTCTATTACACTGCTATCAAAATTAATCAATTTTTTTAATGATGTTATTATATAAGTAATCACATTACTAATGATATTATTATTATGGATTAAAATAAAATAAAATAAATATATTTATAGGAACTAAGATTAAAAAGTAATGTTTAGAAGAATTAAACTAAAAGCCTTAAAAACCTCAATCTTATCCTGAAATCTAGCATAATTCTTCATACGCCATATCATATAACTAGAAAAAATTATTACAACAAGCCTAATCAATTTAACCAAAGGATTATCATCACTCTTAATAAAAGAAAGAAGATCATCATTATTAGAGAAATGAGAAGTGAGAAAAATCTCTTGAACTCAACTCCAAATATGCAAAATATTAGAACATTCAAAAAATAAATGTTGAATAGATTTCTCATGTTTTTCACAAAGCGTACACATAGAACATATATGCAAACCTTTATTCTGAATATGTTGGTCTGTAGGAAGTTGTCCATGAAAAACTTTCCAGAGTAATAGAGTTTTGGAAGGTGGAATAGATGAAGACCAAATGAATTTACCCCAACCACATGGAACTCTTGGTTCCAAGAAAAAAGTCTTAATTGATTTAAGAGTGAAACGACCATACTCATTTAGAATCCAATTAGGAATATCCTGTTCCTCCCTATTCATGATATGATTAAAAAAATAAGGCATCAGTTGCGAAGACAAGGGAATATTCCAATCACAAACTATCCAAAACTGAGAGACTGTATCCAGAATGCTAGCCCCATCAGATAACCCTGCAATATTTGCCTAAAGAAGTAGTAGAACACCATTTATCATTCGAGAAATTAATAAAAGTACATGTACCAACAGTCCAAGAAGTATAATCAAGTATAGTAGAATAAAACTACTTAATTCCATGCCAAAGAGATAAGGATCTATAAACCATTCTATACTCGTATTTTGATTTAAGAACCCTGACTTTCAGGAGAAAAGACCAAGGCTTGTTGCTATAAGCAAAGTTTCAAGCAAGCTTAAGAAGATATGCATTATTTTCATGACGAAGATTAATAATCTTCAAACCTCCATTCCCAAGAGGAGAACAAATTGTATCACAATTCACAATGACTATGTCTTTTTTCAGAATATCACCATTCAAAATAAAATTTCGACACCATTACTCAACTTGGTTAAGAAGTGAAATAGGTCATTTATACATATTACAACTATAAGATAGAAATCTTGTAATCACCACATTGACCAACTGAATCCGACCCATCATGCTAAGAGATTTACCTTTCCAAGATGTTAGCTTCAATTTGACTTTATCGACCAAAGGTTGAAGAAATTGACACTTTGGAGCACCAACAAATATTGGCACTCCTAAATAATTGAAAGGCAAACAACCATGATTACAAGAAAAAATACATTGAATTTTGGTGACAAACCTTGCAGAATTATCCATGGTGAAAAAACTACTTTTAGAGTTATTAACATATTGACCAGAAAAATCACCATATGTTTTAATAAAAATACTCAAATTTCTAAGAGACTTAGTATCCCCCCCTACAAAAAACAAATATGTCATTAGCATATAAAATACGAGAAGGAGTGAGATAACCTTGCGGACTAGCCATATGTAATTTTTTTTTATCATTCACAAGCTTGGAGATATCTCTGCAAGACAAAAAAGTAAAGGAGATAAAGAATCACCTTGTCTGACACCTCTACTGCAAGGAAAAAACCAACCAAACTGTCATTTATTATGATAGAAAGCATAGCTGAACGGAGAATTGTACTAATTCAACTGACAAACGAGGGGTGAAAACCAAAGTGTGCCAAAACTAGTAATAAGAACTTCCAACTCAGAATGTCAAAGGCTTTATGAATATCAACTTTGTAAGCCAGATTACCTCCTTTAACCTTTTTAGAAAGCATGATAATAGCTTCAGAAGCAATACCAATACAATCTTGAATTTGTCTACTCTGCACAAACCCATATTGATTAGGAGAAATTATTCTAGCAGCCACAAGTGCAAGCCTATCCGCTAGTATATTGGAAATAATCTTAAATTTGAAATTAACAACAACAATTGGCCTGTAATCTTTAATAGAGTCAACACCTTGAATCTTAAGAATAAGAGATACTACATTACTATTAATTTATGGGAGAACCCAATTTTGTTTAAAAAAATGTTGAACAACATTGCAAACATCTGTCCCAATAATGTCCTAGCAAGAATGATATAAAACATCTCCAAAACCATCATGACCTGGAGCATTATTACCATTAAGATTAAAAACAACAGTCTTGATTTCTAAAAAATTAGGACATTTAATCAACATCATATTCTCCTCAAAGGAAACTAGCTCAGGAATATAAAAACCAATAAAATCCCCCATATTACTTGTATCCGGAACATTAGGAATAAACTCGGTATAAAGATTTTTATAAAAGTCCAAAATATGATCCTCAATGAGTTTAGGATCCTCAGTAACCTCATTATCAATCTGTAGACGATGAATCCCACTAGAATTATTTCTCCTTTTGACCATAACATGGAAAAAAAGTCGTATTTCTATCTCCATCTTTGAACCATAACATCTTAGCCATTTCTTTTTTAAAAAATATTGACAGTGAATAGCATGATCAAACTTCTCCTTAGCAATCTTTTCTTGACAGAGAAGATCATCAATACCAGACAAACTAGCAGTCTCTAAGTTTTGTTGAATACCAAGGAGTAGACTCTACTTAAGAAGAACTGCATTGTGAACATTAGCAAAAGAATTTTTATTCCAGTCTCGAAGTTCAATTTTCAACATTTTTAACTTATGTTGCAAAATAAACACAGGACAATCAACAACCTTGTTAGCCCAAGAATCATGAATAAGCTTCAGACATGAAGTGTTTTGAAGCCACATAGAAAAGAAACGAAAATTGCTAACATTCCTCAAAGAATTACTTGCAAGACTAGCAATAATAGGGGAATGATTATAACAATTTTTAACAAGAACCTGATAACTACAAGAATCTCATTCATCCAGACACACTCCATTACATAAAGCCCTATCCAGTCTTCTATGAATTCTATGCAACCCTCTCCTTCCATTACACCATGTATAACAAGATCCAATAAAAAGGCATATAAGAAAAATCATTAGTATTAATCCAATAAAGAAATTCACTACAAAAAACCTAATTACGAGTCACCCCCTCTACAGTCATCCGTCGAGAGCACAACATTAAAATCTCCCATAATACACCAAGGTCAAGTGAAGGAACTAAGATCCCTCCACAAAAATCGTCTAGCCAAGTATGTGTTAGCACCATAAACACCTGCAAAGTTAAAACATTTATCATCTAGAAGGCAAGTTACAGAAATAAATTGATCATTGACCAAGAAATTTTGGACAAGATTAGGAACCGACAAACACCAAAGCTTAGCAGCTTTATTAACAATAGGAGACGTAGCCACCAAATGCATATTAACAAATTTGAAAATGACGTCAAAAGCATCGGTGTACGACATCATAGGTTCAACAAGAAAAACCATGAGGGGTTTATGTAATTTAAGTAAACTAATCAAAATCTCCACAGTTTTGTGGTTTCCCAATCCTCTAACATTCCAGAAAGATGAAGAGACATTCATTACGACGTTGTAGAGATAACTACCTTAGCAGTTTTTTTGGATTTTCCAGTCCCCTTATGTGGTCTCCCTGGTTTTCTTTTAATGCAAACTATTTCCTCCCCAGTATCACTGGCATCCTTCTCCATCTCATTAGGATCAACCCAAAATTTTGAAACAACATTTGTAGTTTTCAAACCATCAAGAGAGGAAAAGTGATTTTGCAGAACCAACAATAGTGTTTTAACATCCCTAAGAGATTTAGCCTTCCAATGAGAGGTATGAGACGACAGAGATGGTACAATCACAATAGTAGAAACCTACACATGATGACCATCAATTGGAGTCTTAATTGGTGCTTTAGAATTTGCAGGTGATTTAGCCCTTCGAGGAGAGGTAGAACACAACGGAGATGGTATAACCACAGGAGCAGAGACTTATACATGATTATCATCAATATGATTCGTAACTGAATGTGACTCTAAACCCTTCGCTTGCATAACAACAGGTGAATTCCTTAGCATTCCCGGTTCTTGGAAATCCGAAGTGGGAGTGGACAACCCCTACCTGGATGGGGACCTATCATGATCTGAGGCATCCTCAAGAGGAGGCATATTTGCAAAATCATCCTCCACTCCACTTGTTTTATCAGAAGCAAGGTGTTTCAAGAGTGACCCTACATTAACCCCGCCAGGAGCATCAATGTTCAATTTATCAGTGGAGCCTTCCACGAGCTTCAGCTGCGGATCTTTCTTTCGATACTTTTTACGTTGTTTAGGAACCACGATCCTCTTTTGTTCTTGTTCATCAGAAGTTTTCTTCTGAGAAGGTTTATGTTGAGGCCTAGGAACACGATCATGATCATGAATCACCCGACATTGAGCAAGTTCATGCCCAATCATCTTCCAGTGAGAGCAAAGTGGAGGGAGTCATTCATATTCCACATCAGCTACAAATGCAAAGTTTGGACGTTCAACCAAGAGGTGACCGAGGAGAGGGGACAACAAATTGTTGTTAAGGCTAGTTTTTATGATATTTTTGCTCTAGCGAAAATTGAACAGAAATTCAAGCCTACCTCTCAATCCTATTTTCACTCAAATAAAAATAATCATGTAACTTAACCTTGCTTTCAACCTTGTCTTCGCCCAAGCGAAGAAATTTTTGCTTAAATAAAAACAACACTGCAACTCAACCTAGTTTATGCTCAAATTTCATTTAAACAAAGAATTTTTTGTTCAAGTAAGGAGATTTTTGCTCAAGCTAATTTTTTTCTTCTAGCTTCTTCAAGTAATTCAATATTGAACATGAATGTTTTGATAAATGCAAAATAAATATTAATTTTTATATATTTGATTGATTTGTGGTTTTGTTTAAATGAGTTATATTGTATGACGATACTTACTAAGATTGATGGAATTTGTATGAATTTTAGGACATACATATGAGATAATGTGTGAAATATTATTTATTTTATGTATTAAATATTGACATATATGTTGTAATAGAGATCTCCTTAGTTCCCTAATGGTGTCACACAAAACAAAATAAGATAGAATGTGATGAAAAGTTGATCTTAAAGTTCTTATACACTGTGACATTATGGATTGTGATGAACTTACTATGATCCATGATTTTTCAGTTTGCTTATAAATTTAAGTATTAGTTTAGATCAAATGTTAATGTTAGTATATGATAAGACAAATTTATTGGATATTTCAAAAAAATTAATGAATATTTTATTTGTTAAATCTCATTTTATGAATAGATGTAATTGAAATTAGATTGTTAGTGAATTGAAAATATTATTTTCTTTATACACATTTTCCTATATTAAAATTTTATTACAATCATTTGTCCTTATAAGTTTGTATTTGTATTTTACTGTATGCATGAGACTATAGTAGGACTTTTTTTTTTTTCGTTTACTGATTTGTTAATTTTAATGTTGTTTAATAATGTGATACTTCTAATAACGTTTTTCTTTACTGTTTTCACTATTTTAATTACATAATATCACACTCAAGTTAAGACCCTTAAACGTTTAAAAAAAAAACAAATAACTACAGAAAACCAAAACCGAAAACAACAAGAAATTAAAAATAAACACCCCTAATTTCAAACAGTCCTTTAAGTCAACGGAAAAAAATTTAATGTATCATGTAAATGTTTTTAAGTCTAGTGTCAAAATAATAAAATTAATGTTATAAATAGTACAATATTAAACCAAATAGACAATACTAAAATACCGTAAAATAATAATATTTAAAAAAAATTAATTACCTTATTCGTTCTTACATGAATCAATATTCAATTTAGTATCATAATTTAAAAAAAAATCAATTTCCTCCTATGTTTTTTAAAATGTATCTAAATTTATTATTATTATTATTATTATTATTATTATTATTTTATTATTATTATTATTACTACTGTTATTCCTATTATTTTTTTTATTATAATTATTACTATTATTATTATTACTGCTGTTATTATTATTATTTTATTATTATTATTATTATTATTATTACTATTGTTATTTTTATTACTATTATTAATAATATTAATATTATTTTTCTTAATATTAATAATATTATTATTATTACTATTATTATTATTAAAATAATAATAATAATATGAATATTAAGAAAATTAATATTAATATTAAGAATAATAATAATATTAAGAAAAATAATATTAATAGTAATAATAATATTAATATTAATATTAATATTAAGAAAAATAATATTAATAGTAATAATAATAATAATATTAATATTATTATTATGAAAAATAATATTAATAGTAATAATAATAATATTAATATTAATAAAAATAATATTAATATTAATAAAAATAATATTAATATTAATAATAATAATAATATTAATATTAAGAAAAATAATATTAATAATAATAATAGTAATAAAAATGACAATAGTGATAATAATAATAATAGTAAGAGTAGTAGTAATAATATTAATAATAATAATAATAATAACTCTCAATCTCACCTCTCTCCCCACATAAACACTCCCTCTCCACATAAACACACTTTCTCTTCATATAAACACACTTTCTCTCCTACATAAACACTCTCTCTGCCACATAGACATTCTCTATTTGTCACGTAAGCAACACCTGACGCCGTTAGGTGTGATTTAACGGAAATGATCAATTTGGATATATTTAAAAAAATATAGGAACCAAATTAATTTTTTTTAAAACCACGGTACTAAATTGAATATTGACCCAAATATAGGGACGAATAAGGTAATTAAATCTTTAAAAAAATGTATTATCATTGTCAATATATCTTACGTAATAAAAAATAAATACATGAAAATTTTATATTAGGTAAAAAATAACAAAAATCCCACTTTATGAGTAGAATATATATGTAAAAAATATTTAAAAATTAAAGGTTTAAGAATGAAAAATAAATATTTAAAAAAAATTATATGTCGATAATTAGTGGTTTCTAAATTAGTTTTTATTATTAATAAAATTTATAAACTAGTTTCTAAATTGGTATCTAATTAACTACCAAAGTTTTACCTACCAATTACTTTACATTCTAAAGTTGGTAGTTAAAACCTAAAGTTGGTCCCTTGGTAGCTAATTAGATACCAATTTAGAAACTACTTTATATATCAATAATTGTTTTAGTTTCTAAAATAATATCTAATTTAGTCAATATAATAACTAATTATCTTTTGTCTTCAAAATTGATTTTTATTTAATAATTTTTTTGTAGTGTTAAGTTTGACCCAATTATTTTATATAATTAAAAGTACAAAAGATGGAATTATCCATTTCCTTTTCCAAGTTGATTGTATTTACAACTAAGAATTCTTGTTTTCAAACTAAACTCTAATATACCATATTCACATTTGGTTTAAAATTACAAAAGTATCATTACAAATGTTTATACAAAATTATGTATTTCAATGCATGAATTGAGAATAAATATTTATTATTTTTGAAAAAAATATTTTGATTTGTCTTCTGCTTTGAAAAGTGGTTAAGTTTTGAGTCTCATTTAAAAAACACATACATATCTTAAATATATTGTATAACATATACATCCTAAATGTGTTTTTTTTCTTTGTTGAAAGTGTTTTATTGATGAAGTTGAGATTGAAAATAAAAAATTTAAATATTACATTTTGTCATCTTTCACCAATGGAAGTAAGAAAGTCATTAGATGGTTATATGTACATTTAAGGAAGGAAATTTGAAATATATACATATATATAAACATGGTGTGAAAAATATCTAGTTAATATCTTTCGAGTTATACTTATTAACCATATTGTAGACATGGTCATGTATTTTTCTCTCACTAATATTGTTGGTTGGCTATCACTGCATGTAATGCTTAAGCTAATAGTAACAAGTGAAACAATTCACATATGTAAGTATTTGAGATTTAAGTCGAAAAGCTTCCTAATTAAGAGTACAAATTCCTCTATAAGCCTACATAATACTTGCAATGATGATTTTGGAAAGTTCGTATAGAATTTTAATCTTTATCTTTGTTCCAAATAGGAGGTCTTTTGTTCAAAATTGCACTTGTATTTTCCACACTAATGAGAGTCTCAGTTTCATTGTCTCTTGCCTGAAAATAATAAGGACAATGAAGAAACACAAAACAAGTTTTTTAGTCAATGAAAATAAAAAGAAAAACACAAGGAATGCAAAATTACTCATAAAACAAACCTGTGACACTTGTCCAACCACTTCAACGACTTTTTGTTGACTCTCAAGAACACAGTAGTAGGAATATACAATCATCCCAATCATAGCTACCATAATTCCCAATATGTTCCTCCAAGTGAAAGGATCATGGACAATTATATATCCAAAAGCCAATACAAGACATGTCTTCAAATGTCCAAGAACTTGATAGGTGACTGGAGATGTTTTTCCAATTACAAGAAATGTACTAAAATTCACCGCGATAGAGATCAAACATGAAAGAATAATGACCGTCTACAATGGTAAAAACATTTTAAAAATACATTAATTAAAACAATAATTTATGTTCAAAAGTAAGCACACATGTTTATTTAAATCTCACCGTCACTAGTGTTGTGTATTTGAAAGAAAAAACATTTAAGTTTGTCAGACATTTATCCAAATATGGTCCAAAGATTAACAATGTAACTGCTTGATATGGACATGATTGATACAAAAGCTGGGTAGAAGAAGTCTTAAACTTCTTCTGAATGGTATTTGTCATCTGAAAGGAACTAATTAAGATTTTAACAAATAGTACATGAACACTAAATTAATCTTACATCCAAAAAGTAAAAATGGTCAACCTTTTCTTAAAAATTCATGCACAAAAGAAAATATATACTTTTGTCACAGTCCAACATATAAAGACTAGTAAACTTCTAACATATATATAAAAAGTTACATTAATGTAGATGAAAAATCTATCTCTCAAATGATAAATTCAACATAGATTGACATACTTTTGTTAGGTAATTATTTTCAAGAATATTATTGAAATAAAAACATACACTTAATATATTTTATGTTGCCTTTTTTCCTAAGTAATTAAAAACATATTTGTCATGAAAATTAGTTTGAAAATAGTAACAACTAATGCATATAACTTAAATTACAACATATTCTCTAATCTTATTTTGAAAAGTGTTTTATGATTACATAGTAGTTAAGAGAAGTGAAAGTTTCTTTAAGGATACAATTTGAGCAACACATGTTGTAAGGATTGCTAGTAAAGATAAGAAAGCGCCCAAAGCATTAAGCTGCAAGTCAGTAATTGTAGCAATTCCAACACCAAAAAGGAGGATCAAAAGTGAAAATTGTATTCTTTTACTGCAAAAATAAAAAAATTAACACAATTCAAATTGTCAATTATTACAATTCAAATAATTAGAGTCAATGTCATATGATAACAATATCCGTATTCTAGTATGCGAAAAATTGAGGCAAGAATGATATAAATAAATCATTCTTGAATAATGGATAAGTGCAATATTAATGATAGTTAAAGTTAAAATAACAAGCTAATGAAACTAATAAATGCCTTCAAATTTGTGAAATACTATAAGGGTCAAGAAAACACATAATACCTTAACAACATGTAAATGACACGATGACTTGAAATTAATTATAAATCATTAATGAATCTAATTTCTTAAAAGGTAACAAAGAAGAAGGAGGAAAAACTACTTATGTTAAAAAGTTCATTCAAGTTTAATCTTATAAAATTAGCAAGCTTTTGAGATTTGTATCTAATGAGTATGATATTATATTAAGAAATATACTTTAAGTCTAACTTAAAGTTATAAAATCGAATTATAAGATAAAGTTTACATTCACTTATATACTATAAAATATTTTTATTTTTTCTCAGTGTGAGATCTCCATCAACTTAAAATAATAATACACAAAATAATGTTTTAATGAAACTAAACCAGTTACTAACATATATGAACTTTATAAAGTATAAATATTTATAAAAAAATTCATAAATGTTACATTAAGGATAAAAGACTAAACAAGACCTGAACTTCTTTCCAAGAAAAAGGATCTCTAATAGAATAGTGCATGGGATGATTGCCAGCTTAGTCATCTGAATGAAAATACAATAGAACTTGTGTCACAAAACCTTGAAAAGCTGCGTAAAGAACAAAAATGAAAATGAGAAAAACATATAAAGAAAGAAAAAGTATCACCTGATAGAAACCGACAGAATTGAAGCCCAAACTCAAATTTAAAAGTCCAATAGAGATTCCATTGAGAATTCCAAATCCCATCACAACTTTCTTCTCCAAAGGTTTGTGCTCAAAAAATCTCAATTTCAGTGCCACATGAAGAGAACAAAATGTTACAAATAGATGCCAACTTGTCAAAGTTGTAGCTGCATCAAGGATATGTGTTACACTTCAAATGTAAAATGATAAGTAATTTTCAATTGAATTCAAGGCATAAAAGATTATATATAACTACTAGTTAGAACTCCTTTCATCCTTCCTAAAAATATTACCATTTTAATGTCTTTTGGTTTAAGAAACATTTTCTATTTTCACAATAATTACTAGTTTTTATTTTCTTTTTAAATATTTGTGCATGAACAGCGAAAATAATGGCACATTACTTACTTTGCAAATACTTTAACGGTTTCCTTTCTTACTCTTTCAATCTTTATTCACAAAAGTTCATCTTGTTTTAATTTGTTTGATACTTTGAAAATTTTGGATAGGAAACAGAGAAAACACAAATGTTTAAAAACAATGTGATAGTTTTTAATTAAGAATTAAAACAAGTATGGTTTCTCGAAGTAAACAAGTAAGATTTTGTTGCATTCATTATTTTTTTATGATTTTCAATAATTTCTTTTCTTCACTAAAATTCTCCTTCAGAACTAATCTAATTTGAAACGAAGACTAATCTAAAATTCATTAATGAGTTTTAGATCAAAACACAGCAATGAAAACCAAGAAAATCCAGAGAGATATATGAGTTTGCGAATGTATGAACTTACCGAAAATGAAACGCAGTGAACTCATCAACGTTTTATTGCAAATCACAATCGACACCGATGACACCACCGACAAACTCAATGCGCCAACAGTTCCCAATTGAAATTTCTCTCCCTCGCCCATCTTTTCCTTTCTTGACCTAATCAAACCACAAAAAAAATCACAAACAATGCAGATTTAATCCAAAAGAAAAAAAGAAAACAACACGTTGGAGAAATTTACACGAGGAAGATTTGAATTTGGGAGTGAAACTAAATGGGTGTCAAGGGATTGTGAGAAGAAGTTATTGGATCTGATGATTATAGAAAATCTACGATTCTGGGGTCATGGAAGTTTGTAGGTACAATGGTGATTAGCACATATGCAGAGATAAAAGGTGGTTTAGTAAAATGAAACATAAATGGGAATGAAAACGAAGAGTGAATTGAATTGAATTGGGAAATCGGAAATGGAGGAAAGTGATGGAAGAGTGAAAATGCAAGATCAAAACGTGTGTCTTGTTCTTCTTGTTGTTACATTTAGGAAGAGAAAGAAAGACTTAATTTTAGTGCCAAAACCTAATTAATAATAAACATTACATCTTGTTTGGAACTTTACTAAAATATTCTTGGTTTTACAATGCTTAATTTTTACCTAAAAAATTATGAATGGTGATGCACCTTTCTTGATCTTACTTTACAATGCTTATGTTTTTGTTCTGTGTAGCCATTCATTCACTAATGAACTAACTCTCATTGTATTTCATTTTTAGAATAATGTTTAGGGTATAACACATTAACATATTTTTTTATATAGTGGATACAATATTTAATGTTCTGTGTTTTCAATGTTGTTTTATAAAAATATTAAGACACGTCTTCAATTTATTGTGGTAAACGCAACTGTTGCTATGCATAAATTTAATTTTATTTATTAAGCTTTATTGGATTTTTTTTAGATAACTGGGACATAATAATGTTTCAAATATTTAATTTTTTAATCATTATTGCGGATTATATATAAGATATTTTGTAACTGTTTGAGTAGAAAATGCTTTACACTTACGTTGAAATTAAGTTTTATTTTTCTAGCTTTGAGTATAAAAAATGTATACTAATAAATAATAAAAAATGATTTTATATATAATTTATAAAAGAAACTGTTACAAAAGTAAATAATATTATTAGCGAAGACAAATGTTACAAGCTATGTAGCATAGATAGGGATACGAACACTGACACGATAATACGGACACGAAGATACGTATAATTTCTAAAATGTAGGACACGGGAACACAAATCTATATATTATATAATTTTGAATTATATAAATTGAAAATAAATATTTATGTGCAAAAGTATGTTTCAGATTCTTTTGGGAGCAGGAAGATATTTTTCATGACTAGTTCAAAAGAATTTGTTCCTTATTTTTATAATCATAATAAAAATTTATACAATAAATTTTAGTTTTTAGAAAATTATTGTATTTATACCTTATAAAATTGTGTTAGAACCGTGTAGGAATTTTCAAAAATCCAACAAATATTTTTTGAATTGAACACTTCACCGATAAGTGTCCTACGAGTGTTGTATGACTATCAACACCGATACGTGTATCCGACACGGATACACCCATTTAAGAGAGAAGTGTCCGAGCCTCCTAGTTTACAAGTAGATGTACGTTACACCCTCCTATGTGTGTTTAATCATTCTACTATTATATATTCACAGTCAAATAAAAATCAGTTTTTTTTTTTTTTTACATTTATAATTGTGACCTGAACAATTAGTACCATTCAAATATAAATTTTATTAATTTATTTTGAACTTGTAAACAAATATAAAACAATTTTCTTTTACAAAGATAATAATGGAACACCATCTTGATGATAATAATGATCACATTAATATTTTTAGATAAAAAAACGTAAAATTTATGAAGTGCAAATTAATCAAAGACTAAGATCTATATTTGAACCTTTAGTTTGGTGACTGTACATTTTTTTAAAAAAATTATTTGCAAATTTTGATTATTTAATTTTTTTAAAATTAAGTAAATTTGGTGGGTAAATTTTCTATCTAACACCATTTACACTTTTATTTCCCTATCTAGCACTCTTTTGTTTTTATTTCCCTATCTAGCACCCTTTTGTTTTTATTTCCCTATCTAGCACCCTTTTATTTTTTATTTCCCTATCTAGCACTATTTTAAAAATAACTAAATAAATAATAATTTTTTTGATAATTTTAATTTTGAATGCATTAAAAAATAAATATTTTTAATGTTTAAAATACTTAGAAATATAATTAATGAATAAAGAAATGAGTTTTTACAAAAAAAAAAATTAATAAATTAAAAATGTTTAGTTTAAAATTATTTTTTTAAGAATGAAGAAAATAAAAAATTAAACCCTACAACAACATAAAAGTTGAATCTATAAACATAAATTATTATTTATTTATTTTATTATTAATGATGTAATAATGTTAATTTCAAGTAAAAAATACAGGACATAATTATAAAAAAACCAAAGTCAATTAGTATTAATTAATAGTGAACACACAAATAATATTGAAGTGTCTACTCTAAATGCAAAATCCAAAAAAAAAAAACTAATGCAAATGTTACATTTAATGCTTAAAAATGAGAAGAAAAAAATGTAAAAATAAATAAGTATAGAAAATAAAAACAACAATAATAAAATAAAAACAAAAAACAGAAATAAATAAAGAATGACAGAAAAAAATAATAACTAAAAACATAAAAGATATAAAATAAAGGCAAAATAAAATAAGATAAAGATAAGATATAAAAAAAATCCAAATAACATAAATATAAGAGATATAAGGCAATACTAAATAAGTATATGTGATCATAAAAAGAAAAATAAATGAAAGATGATAATTCATTTAATACTTTATTCAATGGTACATTAAATAGTTTGTGCGAAATGAAACATAATTAATGACGAGAAGTGCACAATATAGTAATGTTGGGACATGTTCTTTATGTGTGTCCTGATGTTTGACAATATGAACATTTTTTTTATCGATCATGTTGTTCTCTTATGTCCATATCAGTCATTATTCAACTTAGTTTTTTTTTTTATAATTATGTCCTGTATTTTTTACTTGAAATTACATCATCAATAATAATAAGAATAAATATTAATTTATGTTTATAGATTCAATTGTTGTAAAGTTTAGTTTTTTATTTTCTTCATTCTTAAAAAAAAACTAAACATTTTAAATTTATTACTTTTTTATTTTTATTTTGTAAAAACTCATTTCTTTATTCATTAATTATATTTTTAACTATTTTAATCATTAAAAATATTTATTTTTTAATGCATTCAAATTTAAAATTATCAAAAAAAAATTATTATTTATTTTTGAAATTGTGCTAGATAGGAAAATAAAAAAATAAAAGAGTGTTAGATAGGGAAATAAAAAAAAAGAGTGTTAGATAGGGAAATAAAAAAAAAGAGTGTAAGATAGGGAAATAAAAACAAAAGGGTGCTAGATGGGAAAATAAAAGTGTAAATGGTGCTAGATAGGGAATTTACCCAAATTTGGTCATCATTAAATATATAATTCAATTATTAATAAAAAATATTAATGGATTAATAAAGATTGTAATAGTGGTGTGTTTGATTTTTTTTAAGCAAAACTCTTTAAAATAAGTTAAGATTTTCTTATTTTTCTTCATGAATAAATGAATTAAGGTAAGAAAATTAATCAAATTGACTTAATTTACAAATAATTAGTGATACATATGTGTGAATAAAGAATTGTGATTAAAATATGAGATTGATTTGGAAATTATTATTTTGTTTTTATAGATTATCTATTACGGAAGTGATATTATACATGTTTATGTAATTTAATAGTATAATGAGTTTATGTAAATCCTTGTGTTTTGTGTGATGTATTCACTTTAATTGAATTATTTTATTTTAAGGTTGATTTGATTTGGTTTGAATTTATGATATATATATATGTAGAATTAGTATTTGATTTTTTTTTTCTCAATGTATAGTATTATAAATCTAATTGAATTAAAATTAGGGATGACAAAGCAGGACAAGCCATGTGAACGGGTAACATGGGGCAGGCTGCCTATTTTAACCCGCTCGTCCGCTTAGCTCCGCCCACATAACTTGTAGCCTATGTGGGTCAAGTGCAGGGCGGGGCGGGAGGGCTAGCCCGCATGATCCGCATAACTTAAAAATTTATATATTTTTTTCTACACCCCTATATTTTCTTTATACAACCTCATATTTCACATTTCAAAATTTGTACTCACATCTTATTACACATGTGTCGTGAGAATAATATTGTGAGACCATTTACGTAATACATCTAAATTAAAAAAATATTCAAAATTTATATTTAAAAAATTATTTTTTATTAACTTTTAAGAAAATATTTCTTATACGAGGTGGGCTAGTAAAATCAGCCTGCATATTCTATGCAGGACGGGCTAGCCCACATTGTCATCCCTAATTTAAACCAATATAAATTAAGGACTATATGAAAGAGAATGAAAAGAAAGATTCACTTGCTAAAGGAGTTGAATTAAGCTTGGTTTTTTTCTTGAAAACGCTTCAATCAATTCTATATGAGTCATCTAACTGTTTTATAAAATAATTCACAAATATTTTATGACAACCAGTGGTTGTAGGACAATTATTAGATAATTGTGTATAGTGTTTTAAGCATATGTGTCTGTCACTGCTTTGAGTTTTTATACATCTAACAACTTATTGAATTGTCTCTTTTACAATCGTCTATGATACAAGTTTGATCATACATTTAAGAATATTATTTTTGCAATGTACTAGTAAAATTGTTAGATAACCAAAACTTAGTATCTTTTGTTATTATCAAAATCCTGGATGAGTTATAAGGCATGGTAGATTGAAAAAGTACTTATTTTTTGCTTAATTCAAGTTAATTACTTAGTTTGTGATGTTTGTTCACCTCAGTCAAGTGGTCAACTATCGCTCAAACATGAAAACAAGTTGTAGATGATGATTTGAGTGAGAAAGAAGTAGTGTCAATCCTCTCTCCTCCAAATTCTTATCGCTTAAGCAACATAGAAGATACTGAGGGGAAAAAAGTTAGTAACTTCTAAAAAGATATAACTTAAGCATTATGATAACACTCAAATGTCAAGATGACACTCACAATATGATATGGACGCTCAAATAGCAAGATGTTGACACTCAAACTCCTGTTGAACGCTTGAACAAGAAAAAGATAAAACAATTTTCTCTTCTTTACAAAGATGACACTAACACTAGAACATCTTGCTCAAGTGACCATCCTTATTTTATACAACGTTCATTTCTTCTTGATCACGAGTTATATTAATGTTTTAAATTTTTTGTACATAGTATTTTATCAAATGTTTGTGCAGTTGAAACATTATAAATTATGAAAACTAAAATGTCTTGAAATAATGTTGTGCACATGGTTTAACATATGTCATTGATGTTGTGCATATAAACTTAGTGTATACCATTGATTATGTGCATATGTAGATAATTATAGGTGAGTGTGTTGGATTGAGCGTTTACAACTAGGTCAAAAGTTATATCTAATAGTCAGGGTGCAACTCTTTCTACTTCAAAGTGCAATAGTTCAAAGTGCCACAATTTAAGTGTGACTTGACCCATCTAACCTTCGTCACTGGACAATTGATGTCACGTGCAATAAAATTATCATCAACATGAAATTACTATTACTAGGAAGGTAAAGTTTTGCTTACTAATATAGTGAAATATGAGAGTTTAGGTTTCTACTAAAAACTCTAATCACATAGATGAAATACTACGTGATGAGAAATCGATAAAGATTTTTATTAATTGTGTGAGTGTGAAAAAGTCATAGGTCTCATGTTGGTTAATAAAAGATACCCTTTAGGAGTCTAGGTTGCCATATTGGACCAAGTCAAGTAGGACCCCTATTAGACATCCAATTAGATCTTAGGTAATCTTAGGTAATCTCTGATAAGTAATCTAATTATTTACATTATTTTTTAAATATTATATGATGCGTTAAATTAGTTATGAATATCGATTAGTACTAACCATGAAAATTTTTGAATGAGTGTTTTTTTGTGTCATATGTTAATTGATTTAAGTTAGTTTATCTTATGTTTTTGTTTTGTGATTTTTTGAAATGCTATGATGGTATTTGATACACAAAGAAAAATATAAAAAAATGTCTTAATTGTTTAATTTTCAAAATATTTTCTTTTATATTTAGATATATGACAATTAAATTTTAGATAGATTGTAATTTTGGTATTTTTAATTGATTTTTTATTTAAAAAAATTGTTTTATTGATTGTTTAATTTTTTTTTTCTGTATAAGTATCTTTCCACTTAATTTTGTTATCACCAGGATGGGCGAGAGTAATACTTTCGTCTTCTTGTCTCTAACTCATCAATCAACTTGTGTTTTTCATTTTCAATCTTGTCCAACTCACTAGGGACAACTAGCTCTAGAAGGTGAGGGTCGAATGAAACCTGAACTATTTTCGCAACGGATAGAACAAATCGTCTAGTAAACCGTCTTAGCAAGCCAAGATAAAGCAAGCAAGCAAAGCAGGACAACTAGAAAAAGCATAAAGAAAACAACACATAAGAATTTATTCTAGTTCATCCAAATTCAATCTACGTTCAGTCCTTTTAAGCCAACTGCTTAAGAGATTTCACTAATTAAGACAACACCTTGGTTACACTAAGTACACCAACCTCTCTAAGTTACAACGAGTATGATAAGTGTCATAATTCAATAATATTTTATGCAAAAAGATAGGCATTTATGGACTTTAATTGTTAATAAAGTTATAATTCAACATCTAATTTAGAAATTTGAACCTTCTTACATATTTTTGGATTATAAGATAAATAAGAATAATTTATTTCCAAGTTTGTGCTAATTTCTGAAACCTAGGGGGAGATGGAGATAAAAGGTCTAAAGGAGAATGGACAACTTAAATAAAAATTTAAAAGACAAAGTTGGAGCATTGAAAACCCACCCAAGCAAAATCACTCCAGAGGAACTCGCCCAAGGTTCGCTTAAGCGAGTTCACTCTAATAAAGTTGAGTTTTTTCTCGTGAAACTAGCTTAAGCAAGCAATATCTCGCTTGAGCAAGAAATATCTTGCTTGAGCGAGATGTCACTTGACCTACATCAAATTAGGTTAAATAAAATGCATGAGGAAAAACCCTGGAGACCAGATGGAGGATAATCAGAGATAGAAAACCCTAGAGGAGACAACCATCAAAGAGAAACAAGCTGAATCTTCTTTTATTGTTTTTCATGCTTGTAATGACCAATATGAGTGGCTAAGTCTTCCCTTTGAAATTGAGTCAAACTCTTATGTATTGAGGTGATATTTATCTATAATATTATGTTCTTGATTGATGATTGTTATTATCATTTTATTCTTAAAGTTTGGATCTTTATTCATAATTTTGATCCTTAGATTTGAATGGAAAGTATTTTAAGTATCTAACCTAAATGATAATGTTGAACATATTAAAATGATATGAATAAATTTGAAATGTTAATTTCTTTATAACATCTATTCGTAACGATAATAAAGTTTTTATAAATATGCAAGGAATAGATATTTAGGAGTCAATCTTAATAATTTTGTATGCGAGAAATCAATATAAATGATTTTATACGTGCATCAATGTCAATCAAGATGGAATGTTATATGTTTTTATTCATTGAAAATACAAACGAGTAAGAATGATTAATCCCAATCCAAATTTTCTCAATTGAATCATCTAAATCATTTACTTTGTTTTTATTTAATCTTTTATACAATATTTATGATACCAACAACCTTTCAAACAAACTTTGACACATATTTTTACATTTAGTGAATATTATACTTGAGATTTTAGAACTATTCTTTGTGGGTTCGATATCCGTCCTTAGAGACAATTTATTACTTCTGACTCGGTACACTTGTCGAATTAAAGAGTCATCAGAGTACACCAACGTCTCCAAGTTTTTCTTCTCAATCTCCCCTTGAGAGAACACTCTTAAGAGAGCACAAGTAAAACTCACATTACAAAGGTTTGCTTAGAACCCTGAGATAAACGTTCTAAAGTTGATAAAAACTTTAATAAGACTTTTTTCAACTTTTTATCTTGTGTATATCCTATATATCTCCTATTGTATCTCTCACTTGTTTCTTCATTCCTGATCTCTTTAAATAACCTTTAAATGAGAACGTGAAAGACTTGATCAAGAGGTTTTTGATCTTCTACGAAAGCTCATTTTAAAGTAGTCTTTCAATATGGAAGGTCTTGATCTTTACTTAAAAGACTTTTCTTTAGACAACCATGTAAACATAGATAATTTTAGCATTATATCTATAGAAACACATTATGTTTTCAGTTCAATTTCTTTCCAAAAACATGTTCTATGTGATCGTTTCGTATCTGAATAGTTTCCTTAAATGTATATTCTAGTCATTTTGAAAATCACTTAATTTGTTTGATTGTTTTTATAAAATATGTATTTGATTGCAACTTGTTTAAGCAATAACAAATGAACAAATAAAATCAAGCATAATAATAAAGATAAATATAAACGGTAACTTAAAGTGATAAATCGTTTATCACTTGAAAACTAAGTAGACTCTCTAGTCTATTAAGATCTTGTAACTATATCTTCTATGATAAGAAACTAGTATATTCATAAGTATATCAAATCATAAATAATACTTATAGAATTTTTTATCATCAAAACTTGAAGACTTGTAAGGTCTACTATGTTGTATGATTGGATAAAGATTGTCAAATCTAAACTCAATCAACTTCTTATGTGAGAGAGAATAAACCCTAAACAAAGTTACATGTGAGTTGGAGAAGATTAAAAATGGAAGAAACAACATAAATAAGATATGTTAATAACAAAAATTAAATGGTAAAGTATTTAGAAAAAGAATATTGTGAACACTTAATAAAATGATTTTTTTTTTAAAATCAATTTAAATATATAAATTTATAAATTATTTAAAACTTAATCAAATATAAATATATTAATATTTTGAAGTTATGTAAATATTTAAAGATTTTATGTCTATAATATCTAACGGTTTTATGTTACCCTAATAAATACTTTACATCAAAACTATGATATTTAAGTCACAATTTTCTTCATTTTTTAAATTTTGATATATCATTTAAGTCACAATTTTAGTCAAATTAAATCCTAAGCTTCTCGTTTATGTTCTTCTGAACCTATTTTCCTTTTTAACTAAACTTATCAGATCCGTTTTAGGTACTATTAAACAATAATTTAGTTATTTAAATTAAAATAAAGGAAAACATATGATGTAAAAAAAGATGTATGAAGCAAAATTAAAGATGAAAAATAAAAATTATAACAGGGTGTTAAAAAAATTAACCTTTTACAATGTTGGGGAATAGAAGGGTGATTGATTATGGTATGGAGGGTAACATGAGTTCAGTCAAAAGGGATTCCTTAAACTCTGTCCCTGCCATCTCACTCCAACGCAACGCATCATCGTCGACCACCAACGAACCCTTTTGCAATTTGAATCTGTGATTGACGCAAGCACACAGAGGATATACCCTCCAATGTTGGCCTTCTCCAGGTTCAGGAAAGCAGCGGAGGTCTCCTGCGTATTCTGTCGAAACCAAAAGCCTCCCACATACCTCCGAAGATTTTCCCTTCCGTCCGAGGAACCTCCCATTTCGGACCCCCATTTGCCTCTTCGTCTCTGCATCTCGGTGGCCCTCAAGTTAGGGACTTTCTCCACCCTCAAATACCGCGGCTTGGTGAGTGAGGTCATTTGCACCAACAACTGGTTTTCCCTTTACTGGGAAGGCCTCGAGCATATTAAGAAATCCGGAGTTTTTATATCTTCTGATTCGGTTTATGTTTTGATACGGGCGTATTGGCAAGTGGGTCTCGCCGAGAAGGCTATAGAGTCGTTTGGTAGAATGGGTGAGGTTGGTAGCGTGCCTGATGCTCATGCCTATAACATCATTTTGGATATTGCGTTTAAGAAAGAGTTGTTTGTGTTGGCTCTTGCGGTGTATAATCTGATGCTTAAGTCCAATTGTTGTCCTAGTGAACGCATTTATAACATGTTGATTGGGGGGTTTTGTAGAAGTGAGGATGTTAATGGTGCGCTTGCGATGCTCCATGAGATGGGCCAAAGGGATGTAGAGCCTAGTGAGATGACATATTTTGCTATTGTTTTTGGTCTGTGTCGTGCGAGGAGGGTACATGAGGCACACAGGACGTTTAATGTGATGAAAGAACGTGGGTACAGGCTTAATTCGATGTCTTATTGTGTTTTGATTAATGAGTATTGCAAGATGGGGAGGTCAGATGAAGCCGTTTCGATTCTGCAATCGTTAGAGAAAGACGGGTTACCTCTTGATATAAAGGGCTACAGTCATCTGATTGCGGGATTTTTTAGGGAAAGGAGATACAATGAAGCGCATTCGTGGTATGGAAGGATGCTTAAGAAGGGTGTTGTTCCAGATGTTGTTTTGTACACAGTTATGATACGGGGTTTGTCGAGCGAGGGCAGGATTGGTGAAGCTGTGAAGATGTTTTGTGAGATGACCCAGCAAGGCTTAGTTCCTGATGCTGTTTGTTACAATGAAGTTATTAAAGGTTTCTGTGACGCTGGTCTTCTGGATCGAGCACGATCTCTCCAACTTCAAATTTCTGAGCATGAAGGGTTTCACAATGTCTGCACGCATACCATTCTCATCTGTGACCTGTGTAAGAGAGGAATGGTTGACGAGGCACAAGAAATATTTAATCGGATGGAGAAGTCTGGATGTTTTCCTTCACTTGTAACCTTCAATACTCTTATATATGGACTGTGCAAGGCTGGTAAACTGGAGGAGGCACATCTCATGTGGTACAAGATGGAGATGGGGAGAAGTCCTTCGTTATTCTTCCGGCTTTCTCGGGGTTCTAATCAGGTTTTAGATCGTGTTAGTCTCCGGAAAAAGGTGGAGCAAATGTGTGAAACTGGACAACTTTTGGATGCTTACAAGTTTCTGATACAACTTGCTGATAGTGGGGTTATGTCTGACATTGTGACGTATAATGTTCTACTCTACGGCTTTTGCAGAGCTTCTAAGCTTAATGGTGCGTTAAAGCTTTTCAAGGATATGCAAGACAAGGGGCCATCACCTGACTCTGTTACTTATGGGACACTGATTGATGGGCTTTTCAGAGTTGGCAGAGAAGAAGACGCCCTGAAGATGTATGAGCATATGTTGAAGCATGGATGTCAACCTAGCTTTGAAGTTTATAAAGCACTTATGACTTGGTTGTCTAGAAATAAGAAGGTCTCACAGGCCATCAGTTATTATTTGAGTTTTTTAAAGAACCTTCGTGGCAGGGAAGGTGATTCAATCAATGTTTTGGAGGGATATTTTGTCAGAGGAGAAGTGGAACAGGCAATTCGAGGTTTACTAGAACTGGACTTCAGGTTTAGAGATTTTAATTTAGCTCCATATACTATTCTACTTATTGGATTTTGTCAGGCAAATCAATTAGATGAAGCATTGATTATATTTTCTGTTCTTGATAAGTTTAATATCAATATCAACCCTCCAAGCTGTGTATATTTGATCGAAGGTCTCTGTAGAAAAGGAAGGCTGGATGATGCAGTAAACATCTTTCTTTACGCTCTTGAGAAAGGTTTTGTGATGCGGTCAAGGATTTGTGAGCGGCTCCTCAAGTGTCTATTGTGTTCCCCAGATAAAAGGGGTTATGCTATTGATCTTGTTCGTTGGATGGAGTCTGCTGGATACCTTTTAAATAAATTTGGTTGGTATAAAACGCAGCTTGTACAAAGCAGGACAAGCAATACAATTGATTTTCTAAGAGATTAAATAACAGTGGCTGATCAAGATGAATGAATTTCTCGATTCAGCTCTTTGCACATCTCCATCAAGGAAAAAGATTATGAATCAGGAGACTCAATGTTCTTTCTAATGAGCCAAAGGTGCCCTTTAATCCTTATGTCTATCTTGAATGTTAAATTATGTCTTTCCAGACTTACAATGTAAAATTTATTGGGATCAATTTGAAAAATATATCTTTGCATGCTTGCTCTTAGGATTTTACTTTGCACTCGAATTTGAGTTGTCTAGACTACAATTGCCAACTGAAATATAAACACTTCACTCTGAATTTTTGTTCATTGTTGAAAGGGTTTGAAAAGCCAGTGGAAGAGTTTTTTAGCTTTAGATGTAGTGAAGTTTAGCTGGTATGATTAAATAGTGATATAGAATTTAGTAAAGAGAAAGAAACAAAAAGATAGGGCAAGAAGAGGGGGAAGAGGAAGAACAAAATAGAGGGGATAGAGAGAATAGGAGAGAAACAAAGAGGTCAAAGAAAATTGTACACTGTATTGGATTAAATGTGTACTACCAGGCTAAAACTATAGTTAATAGCGCTAGGATGCAAATTTTTCTACTTAAGAGTATAATAGCTTAAGCATCACGATTTGATTAGCCTACTCGACCTTTGCAGAAGACAATTGATGCAAATATCCTCCTTAGTAATTGTTGTGTTGGGAATCAAACATGATTCGATTATGACTTGATGCACCTGATTTTTGTCACAGGACAATAAATGCAATTCATAACAATCTTCTCCATAGTAATTGCTTCGCTTGGAATTGAATTCGTGACCTTGATTTTGATTTCAATTATTGGATCAAACACTTACTATTATTACGTCAAAAGGAATATTTTTGTACTTAAGAGTGTAGCAAACCTAGTGTCGCGATCAATTGTGACTTGACCTACCTGACTTTTTCCATGAGACGACTGATACAATCTGCAACAATCTCCCTCCCAACAGTTGCTACATTGAGAGTTGAACACAATTAAGTTGTGACTTGGCACTCATTTGACATCTGTTATGGGACATGCAACACACTGCACTTGATTATCATTTCAATTTGTCTACATCCAGTCTAGATTTAACTTTCTAGAATACAATATCCTACCTTTTTTATAGGCAGCTACCAAAAACTATGTACTAACAACAGTTGAGTAACTAACTAACATATTGCTCTTATTTATATTTAAATATCAAATAGACATTCAATATCACTCGGTCTTGTGGTCTTTCCTTGTCCTGAAGTTCTTCTTCCCTTGTTGCATCTGGTTTGGGGAATTTTATGGTTCATTTGTGCATAACCTGCTATGGCATTGAAGGTGAGTGCCAATAATTTGATGGTTTTTCTTCAAGTTTAGAATTACTTGCATTGGCTGAAAACAAGATTTTCTGAATAATGCTTGTGATTGGTAGTCCTACTACTACCACCAATATCCAGATATTATTACCAGTGCTTCTTTGCTCAGACAACCTGAACTTTTTATATTTTCCTTCTGCTTATTTTTTCACGTCCTTGATACCAAGTTTTGATCAGAGGACTTGAAGTTTTACAAGATGCTGACTTTTGGAATTTGGGAAAAAAAAATTCTGTTCAGCTTTTTCATAGTTAAGATTTTGCTTCCAGTTACTTTTATTTGTACCAAGACCTTTATTCTTGGCCGTTCTCTCCACCTAATGATGTTTTTTCTCATCTGGGGAGATTTTATCTTTCATTAAGATTATCATAGATAGAGTCTCTGTAGTTTGTAGTCTTTTTTTATTTATAGGGTAAAGGAGGCTTTCATTTGATCATGAGATTACAGAAATTGAAATATCCTTTCGTAGATATTTTTAAATTTTTTCCTTCGTTTTAATATGACATTTGAAATGGTTGCTTTTCTGGTTTCCACAAATGGGTTACTGAAAATTTCTGATGAGTGCAATAGATGGGTGTTCATCTTAAGTTTTGGTTGATAGACTTGTCTAACTTTATTTTTTCCCGTTTTGGATTCTTATGGATTTAAAAAAAAAAAGGATATTATGCTTTCTTCAACCCCATAGAAGAATAATTTTATGCAGTAGATTATAAATAGCTGTGAATATGCGGATATTGAGGTTCTAAACTGTCTTATTTTCTGCTAATCTTGTATATTGTAGTGCTCTGTTTAGTATTGATTAGTATCATATTAAAATTAATTTGATCACCACTTAAAATTCAAATTTGGATATCGAGTCCCAGGTAGGATTCGTGTAGGGGGGTTGTGGGATCATTTTCTATCAGATTGGTGGACGTGTAAAGTACAATGAAGATGTTGGGTTGGGACATTATTGATGTCATTGCTCTTGACAATTTCCTTAACTTCTTGCAGTGCTCATGTTGCTGGCGAAATTTCTTTTTCTCTGATATTTTGCGTGCTTGTCATCACTTGCTGTATGACCCTTCGCATCAGGCATTTTTGGGTTTCTCGTTTGTTGTATGCTTCATTACATTTCTCCCTTGGTAAAGCATTTCTGTTAACCTTGGCATGGAGGAGGGAAAGAAGACTGCCATTGTCCATATGGGTGTTCTTTTGGTGATATCTCACATACTGTACACGGCAGGCAAAGGTGAATTTCTTAAGCACCGTCACTATCTGATTCTGAATGAGAACTTGCTATTAATAAAATTTCACGGTATTCCAAATGGATTCCAGGTCTTTTTCACATTTTAACTTGAAATGATCAAATTTAGTGGAGGACATTTGATTTATTACTTCAGTATAACATATCAAAAGCTAGGTTTAGTTGTATATTACTAGGTTGCTTATTATTGATTATGATTTTCTTGGCAAATGAATTCTATGCCACAGACAGTTGATTGCTTATGTAACCTCATGTTCTGATGTCGTTTATGAAATCACAGCTCAATTCCCATAAGGGCCGCCACAAAGCATGCACAAATGTCAAATATGTTTTAGGGGCCTACAGAAAGGGCCTTTATCAGATATTTATGATGAAAAACCGCAAGAGGGTTAATATTATAATTATTTATTAGTTTATAATTTAGTTCCAATTTTGAGAAGCTGATTCTGACCACTAGCCCCGGCTTATGACTTATACTGTCTTCAAGTTAACCTGTTTTCTATTGCAAGTGTTGTTGTTCCTTTTTCTGATATAGAGGATGCAGAAGAGTTGCTAAGATTTATTGCAATATTGTTATGTTTACTGTTTTTTGTGTTTTATTATTACTTTTAGCCTCATCCTCGTGATGTTGAGTGTAATAATCCCTGCAATTTGAGCAGCAGAAATACAAGACAGCAAGTATAATAGAGAATTCTGGTACAAGACTTTTCTTGAAATTTCACTCACAAATGTGATATGAGAAAAACAGTACATAATAGAAAAGTAGCAAAAGCTAATGGTAGAAACCAGAGGATAGAATAAGGGGAAAAGCAACTAGAGAAAGGCTACTAATGTTGGTTGGCTCACTAAACTCGACCCAAACCTGCCGGTTGTTGTCCCACTACATCACCACCACTGTCCTACTGCAGCTATAATACAACAAATACCTTTTTTTTTTTCTATTTGCACTTTGTTTAGCGCCACCCACTCTCCCCAAATTCTTTTTTTTCTTTTCAACCGCTTTACCACTTAATCACCTATTTTAAGTCTTAAACTTGGTAGTGCTTTGATTTGATTATATTGATTCTTTATTTGATTTTGTTGTTATTTGAATTTCTAGACTTGCATTTGTTATTAATGTTAAGGCTGTCTTTCATTATTCTTGAATTACAATTATATTTGTACATTTTTTAACTATTTGTATGTATATAATGTTTTTGTTTGCTTGCGATGTTTCTGATGTTTCTGCCATATATTAATGTGGCTTGTAGTATATTTTTATAAAGAATTTTTGAGTTGGCGATATTTTCTGTTATGTTAATAATGTTATTGGGTCAATATTACATCACCTCGAGTTAGTGATATCAATGTTTGGTTAGAGGGTATGCTCAATATTCTAATAATCTGAAGATGAGTAATAAAGTATAAGTGAAAGTGAGTATATAAATCTGATCTTATAGTTTAATAAAGCTTTTGATTTTATGGAGGATGTCTCACTCATAAGAAGGCAAGGCAAGATCCTTTGTTATACTTCCTCGTAAAATAAAGCATCGTAAATGCAGCAACAATAAATGATTGTTTCCGCAACATTTCAATATTTTATGGGGTAGAAATTTTAACTTAAAGAAGCCACTTCAAGAGTCAACGAGATTTTTATGATTTTAAAAAAACAAAGTAGATTCAAATCCCTATAAATTGACTTGATTTTACCGAGTATGTTGTCGTTTCTTAACATAGTGCATATTCATGTGAAGAAGAAGACTATATTTCCAAAAGTACTCGCTCCGTCAGAAATTTAGGTTTATTTCCAAAATAATAATAACGAATTAACCATGGCTACAAAATCCCGTGGTTGAAGGTTTTGGTTAATTTCAATAATAATAATAATATAATTAATTCAGTGTTTAGAAGAAGAAAAAAACTCAAAGGGCATTATGAATTTACAAATCAAGCATTGAACATCATGCATTCTAAGATATTATAAAGAAGTCTAAATTTATGGTGTGCAATATTCGCAGAATTGATTATTTACCCCTCTATACTATATTGAATATTTCGTACACGTTATTGGCTATATATGCCAATATCAGTATGAATATGCTTGACAAAAAGTTTAGTCTTGTGCGGTATCATGGCACCATCCCAGCAAGGGTGGCAATCAATGTATGTAGAAACCTGTCCATCACAGATAACAGCATTGCATCTCAATATGGGTGTGACAAAATCCATTATATATGTAATGCAGATTCTCAGAAACATAATAGTACAATCGTTTTTCATAGCAGAAAGTCAGAAACACTTGCCTAAGTTGTCAAGTTTCACGAAGGGAGCGAACACGATTTTGAATCAAGTTTCTTTCCCACTCTGCTATATCCTCAAATGCATATTCTGGAAGATTCTCAAATGGCTCCTTGCATGGATCATTCTTAGCCAACTCATACGTAGCTCCACGTATTGCTGTTTTATTTGGTCCACAAGGTCTCTTTGAAGTTAGCATATCGTACGCTTCATTTAGCTGTCCACAGAAAAATGCCACATTCATTTTTTCCACACAAAATTGTACTTCTCATATAAGAAAACTGTGAAGCAATCTATCACCACCAAGAGGATGATGTGCAACCATAACACTTGTGGAAAAATTAGTGGGGAAACTGTTTTGGATTCAAATACAAGGTGAGGGTTTAGGACTCACATTCATGTCACAAAACCAGAACAAATAAGCAATTGCCACCGCTGGAGCTCTTCCAAGCCCTGCAGTACAGTGTACATAAACTCTTCCTTTTCCCTCAGAAATTGCCCATTCTAAGGATGCAACTGCTTTAGGTAGTTCACTTCGCAAGGACACTGGATCAAAGTCTCTTGCCTAATAATGTAGACAAGAAAAAAAAGTGTAATGATAATTTAATTAGAACAAGTAAGCAAAACAATGGAACAATTTCAGATTCAAGATAACCTTTCACATTTTTTACATGGAGTATAGTCAACTGCATTGAAAAAGTAAATGGGTCCTTGAGGTGGGTTAGTGACACTTAGTCATGAAAACACAAAACTGTAGAGGAGAAAGCATTTAATAAACTTGATCAAATTTTTCGAAGATGAAGGAATATTTAAGGTTCATAGTATTTTTCCAAGAGAAGTATCTTTAGATTCAAACACTTATGTCTTTCAAGATTCATGTCTCATTTTATCACATGTACCAAGAGGTGTCCTGCATATTATAAATTATGAGCCAAATAAAGCGAAGAAGTCAAGTTTTGTGTATTCCCCTTTATTTATCTCGTCACTTCCTTCAAAAACTCTGCTTCCTAATGACATTTGGCTAGTCAAATGTTGTCTAGACAATCACAATACGAGAGATTTTTTCTTTATCCACAATAAATTTACAGAAAACAGGCTAGCTTACCGGTCTCCTCGTGTGGCTAATTTCAAGTTCATGACACCTTTTTCTTATTGACTCTAAATCTATTCCCCAGTAATCAACATCCTTATCCTGTTGCAAATTTAGAATGTATGCCACACCCTCTTCGTTTTTTAGGTGATCTATGTCTTCGGGTTTCTGCGGTTGAGAGCCCACAATCAAGTAGTCGGTTATAAGAGTATAATTCATACCTGAAAATCAGTAATCACTGGTTGCATCAGTTGAATGATATATCGTAAACCAAGGAAATATTAACATTGGAAGTGGGGAATGTTACACTTCAAAAAAAAATATGGGAGATATAAGGTTGATATAGCAGTAAAAGTTGAAGGGAGAAAGCCATAGGTCTTGGAGTTCGGTAGACTCTACTTGTGAGCTAGTAAGAGTCAATTTCAAATGAAAAATAAATATAATATCTATAAATAACATACCAATTCAACATTTCATCACCATAATTAGGCAAAACAGTAAAACAACAATTCCACAATACTAAAATAACAAGTTTAGCAGTGCATGACTACTATAACTTCAAATTACACCAAATAAATAAGTTCATACAATCACAAAAACGTAACTTATACAATGATAATAATTAATTAAATAAATAAATAAAGGACAAATGCTTTCAAGGGTGTATGTCTCCAATCCTCCAATGACATCATCTGCAAGATCATCATCTTCATCACCATCAAGTTCTTCCTCAATTGAAAAGTGTGCATCAATATTGACGTCAAAAACTATATTATCAAGATGAAATCTAGAGTTGAATCATTTAAACTTAATCTAGTTAAGTCAACATTTTCATCATTACTTTCGCCTTGAGTTTGATCAAATCCAACATCAGACTCAATATCATCAAATCAAATGGGAGAACAAAAAAACTTTTCTAATGGGTTTATGTTTCATTGACGCCTCCTACGCCTCTATGGCAACTTTCATCATTACAATTAAACTTCTTTTGACACTAAAACACAAGTTTCCAAGTCATATGTAGGACTAGTAAGATGATAATCTAAAAATTCCTCCATTGAATGTTTGAGTAATAAATACATTTAACCTTTTTTTCCAGCCAAAACATTTACTACATGTTTCCACCCAACATTTTTTCCTATAGTGTTTTTACTTCTAAATCTTCAAAGTGAGGATGCATTTACATTGGCATCATAAGAATTTGAACCACACTCATTTCCAAACATTTTAAAATTTTAGCAATGCAACTAAACATGAAAACGAAAAAAAAAAACATTTAAAAAAAAGCATCCATGTTGAAGGATGCATCAATTATCCCATGAAAGAAACCAATAGAAACAAGTCACAATTAATTATGACACTTTGAGAAATATGATTTTAAGTAAAAAGAGTTGGATATTGACTATTAACTACAACTTTTAGCTAAATAGTAATTGTTGAATTAACAAGTGGTATCAGATGAGTTTAATTCCCGATGAGTTAATATTAGAAATCTTAAATTGAACAAATAAGTACTCCTAGTGATGCGAACTTTGGGTTTTGAGATTAAGTTTAAGATAAATTGTAAGAACAAACAAGAAAAAAATAGTCATTTCAAGGGAAATTTACATCCATTGCAAAACTTAAAGCATGTCCAGTCTGTACTACTAATTTAAATTAAGCTTCAAACAGTAATCGCATGGCATACACTTTACATCATAAAGTTGGGTAGGGGGCACAAAGAATCTCAACGTCATAACAAAAGACAATCCCTTCAAAAAGTAATGGAAGCATATATAGTAAATCTTGAATCCGTCTCTCTGAGTGTAAAGACACAAGAAAGCACAATAATTGAAGATTGCAAATAGAACCAACGGAATGAGGAAAAGAATCACACCATCACCGCTAATCTAGCACCATCAATAATACAGCAACAGTAGGCAAGAAAAACCCAGCAGCAAGATCATTAATTCCCCCCACAGATCCATTACATTTCCCAATACCATAATGACATGAAACATGGGTAGCATCCCAAAGAGCAAAATGCGCAAAGAAAACAATAAAGAGATGAAACTGACCCAGATCATGGTGATATTCATAAGGGTTCCTCATCATTCTCTTCATAGCCATGTTGTAGTCCTCCATCCTGTTCTTGTTCTTGTTCTTGTAAAGCCTCTTGCTTTTGGTGCTGGAGTTGTCCTGAATCCCACGTTCTGACAGTTCACAAGATATTGGAGTGAGCCTCATAGGGTAGTTAAGATAAGGAGGAACAATATATCCGCATAATGATTTGTTCTGTAGTTGCGTATCCAAAGGAACTTTCTGCACTGAATGGAACCAAACATTTCCAACGCTTCCCATCTCTCTCTGTCTGTATCACCTTGCTTCTTCTACCCTCTTCTTATAATCAAATCCTTTTCACCAAAACACCCTTCTTCTTTCTACCATTAATAAGAATACTAGCTATTTAGAAAAACATTGTGTTATTTTAATAATTATTTTTGTAACTCACTATGATTTTTGCACAACTTATTACTAAATTTTAATACAAATTTATCGTATAAAAAATAAAATTGAAAATATAAACATATCATTTGATTCAATTTCAATAAAGCTTGCTAAGATTATAAGGATTAAATATGAATGAGTTTCAAAAATTGAATTCCAATTAGATTGTTTTCACCTGTGTAAGTAAGCTCGAGTTTGTCCATCCATAATCCACTTACATATTATTTAACTAATTTGTTTCTGCAAAATTACTTGCAAGTTCGAACGGATTAGTGATGAAAAATTATGCTTAGATATAGCGTGATGTATATAATCTAATTCTCTCTCTATGTACGTATAAAATGGATGAAGTTATTGAAAAATAAATTAAATTCTCATTTTTATTATTTATTTTCTTCTAATTTAATGATTAAAAATGAGCTGTTTATTATAACCATAAATAAAAAATAAAATTGAAGATACATACGAAAATTAATTCTTGTATAACTTATTTTAGAGTTTTGGTTTTTAATTTTGATTCAATTGAATAATAAATTTTGAAAAGAGTTATTCACTAAAGACAGAAAATAAAGCTATATTTCTAATTGTAAAATTCAAAAAGTCTAGATATTATATAATTTGGAAATGAAAAACATAAACTCGGTACCTTTTGCTAAGAGTAATTTTGAAATTAAAAGAATTATGGAGGTGCAGGAAGAAACTAGGGGAGGTGGACGGAAAAACTCAATTTTCGAACCGGGTTAGTAAAAGTGCGGTACAATAATCCGATGGCTGTTTCTTCCTGCAGCCTAACAAATTTCTTCCTGCACCCATCATTTTTTACGAAGACTGTTTTACCTCTTTTAAAAATAATTTCTGGATTGTTCTTTCTGAAATATTTTCAGAACATATTTTTCGGAACACATTTTATTAATTCTGGATATACCAATTTGGAAATCAAAACCTGGAAATCAAAACAAATGTATTCTGGAATGTTTTTTTGTCTTCTAGATTTCATATTCCAGAAACACTCTTTACTTATAGAATTCCTGTTCTAGAAACACTTTTTGCTTATGAAGAACCTCTATTCCAGAATCACATAAAACAGTGAAAGAATAATTTCGGTATTTTAAAGAATGTAGAGGTGCAGGAAGAAAAATATAGAGATGCAGGAAGAAACTCTCTAATCCGATAGGGGTAATAGATTGGATATGACCAGATGGGCCAACAGCAAGCCCGAGAACAATATGAATCTCTAACCTTACAGAATCGATACACTTGGGCTCGTGTATTAGTCCAGAATCAGAACCCTCTTTCAAAGCTTGAACATAAAATCATTCATGGTCTTTTATTATAGTATTTCTTCTTGCACCTCATTAAACTTTTGAACACCTTCCATTAGTTCTGGAATGTGAAAAATACATTCTGAATTAAATGAAAGTGTCAAAATTTTTTATGGAGATGTTAAAAATAGTTCTTCTATTATGCTTTTTACTTCATAATTTTAAAATAATCATTTTACTTTTTTGTAAAAGTAACTTTCATTATTTATTCTTAAAATATCCTGGAACAAAATTTTTGAACATGATTTCTGAAACAGGAGTTCTACAACATAATTTTTAGAATACACAAAACACGTTTTAGAATGAGCTTTTATACCAGAAAATTTTCAAAATTAACTTTCTAGAACATATATGAAAGTTTTCATAACTTGGAATAATCTTTTCAAAATATATAAATTACATTTTTAAAAAAATTTAAAAACAAAATTTTTAGAACAAACTTTCTAGAACATATAACGATGGAACAAACTTTTTTCCAAAACAAGATTTTTCAATTTTTATTCTTTCTCTCAAAGAGTACTCTGGAGAACAGAGGTAAACCAGTGATGAGCAACAATAGTGGCAACAGCGATGGCTGAGTGAAGTGAGGGATAGCAATTTTGACTTTTTTTATTAGTAAGGAGGTTCTTTTAGTATAATGGAGGTGCGGGAAGAAAAATATTCCTTTATTGTTTATAAGAAATCGAAGAATTTTATGGAGCTGTAAAAAGAAAAAGTCTTTCTAAAAAAAGAAGTTGGGGACGTCCACTGGTCCAGTGTGACATTTATTACATAGCAAGGTTTTATACTGTATTTTAATGTGAGAAACATAAGTTGAAGTATGTGACATGAATATTTAAAAGTGAGAAATAATGGAGTGTTTGGTTTTGGGTGACACTATAGTGAAAACGGATGAGACGGTGTCATCCTTGTTTGTTTCAGTAGACAGATGAGGGTGAGGGTGCAGAGAAAGTGAAGAGTTTAGCTGATACTCTCAACAAGAAAGTCACTTAGTGGTTGGTTTCACTGTCATGTCATGCACAAGATAAGAGCACCATTGTATACGCATGTCATGCACACAATGCAGTATTTCATTTCAAGATTTTTCAGTGTCTAATCGATTATGCATGAAAAAATACAGGATTTAATCAATTATGTCTTAAAAATTAGTTGATAATCGATTAAGTCGATTAGCCTCTATTTTTAGAAAAATAATCGATTATATGGTGTGTATTAAAATAAACATAATTAATTATACTATTTAGATATTCAACATAATCGATCAGGTTTTTTTTAAAAAAATAATAGTTAAAATGTGCTTATAAATTAAATAATATAATATAAATTGTTTTAATTAATGAAATGTATTTTAAATTAATTAATATTTTATTTTCCTATTTTTATATTCTTATGATAATATAATTTACATTATTAAAAATAATTTAAAATATTCTTATAATCATAACATCACGCATTTTAGTAAATTACGTATTTTAATAAATTTTTCTTATACATCAATAACGCGCTCAACTTTTTTCACATTTTTATTTTTTTTTTCAAATTCTCACACTTTTACACCGTATATACTTAACTTTCTACATGAACTTTGTGGTGAGGATAAATGTAGAAAGAAAGATGTCTGAAGATAAAATGGTGATCTGAAAGTGAAATAGAGAGATTTGGTGTATAAAGATGGGTCTCTCATGTTCTGTCCTTTCTCCTTAATTATATATGCTAAGCTCTAATGAGCCAACTCATGTACGTATCAATTCATGTGTCAGCTACTTCCCTTGATGCGATGTGAAACGACCATTTTCTTTTTCAGATATAAAAATAAAACATCATACGTTTTACTGCCGTCTAACAATTTCTAATAACCTAATTTATCACTGGATTTTAAGAATGTCTTTGGATTTTCTTACAACTTCACATCTATCAAAATTTATTAAAAATGGTAATCAATGGAAACAAAACACATATAAAGAGTTAAGAGTTTAAGGTTGTTGAGATCAAATTATTAGAGTAAATAATAGTATTTGGAGTATTAATTATGTGTTTTAAAATTTGGAATTTGTTAAGATATTATAATTAAGATTGATCATCGGAATTAAGATCTGTTATTCCGACTTTATTTTAAAAAGATGTATTAAAGTGTTTTTAACTTCTATTCTTAAATTATATGGAACTAGTGAAAGTATAATAAAAAAATATTTAAGAGTTTTCACTTGACTCGATTTAACCTTAATTTCTATGAGACAATACCATTAGTCATGAGTTTGCTTGTTTGATATGAACTTATTTAAATCATTCGAAAATTTATTTAATAATTGAAGGATAAACGGAAGAGAAAGAAATGATTGTTTTCAAGCTAAGAATAGCCTATCTCTTCCATCTAAATATTTTATTTAATTTTTTTAAAAATTAATATTTTAAAAAAAAGTTAGATCCAACTATTACTAATATAATTCTATATCCGAGATGAGTTAAATATTATTAAAATTTTCATTGTAAACCTTGCATTGCTTATCGTTAAAATAATTATGATGGGAAATAAGCAATTCGTGAATATTCTTTGAACAAAATAAATATATATTACACACTATAGCTCCAAGTTGTTGTTTTTAAATTTCATATATAGCAATATATAATGAAAAATTCTATCTTAATGTACATATTTTAAATTTTTTTATTTTGAATTATAGTTTAAAATTATAAAAGAATATAAACCACTCTTATACAATAAATCAATTATTACTATTTTTGTTAACCATTTTTATATTTTCTTAAAAATGAATAGTTTAAATAAATCAATTATATTTTCCATTACTATTTTATAAAATGAATATATTCTCTATAAAAAAGAAAGTAATTAAGAATAGTTTAACATTAAGTTAATATTTTTAACTATGCCTTTAAACCAAAATAAGTAAGACATAGGCATAAGATAATGAGGTGTAAGAGAGAGAAAAAAAATTATACAAGGCAACCAATAAATAAGAAAAACAACAACAATGGTAATTGATATTTGGCAACAATTCTCATGGTTAATCACTCCTCTTTGGTTAACACTTTTCTGATTTTAGGGCATTGTTCTTTCCATCAAGGACTTTGTCGTGTGTCTCCATACATATGGTGTAGGTTATAATATAAAATCTTGTAACCAAAATTGCTCTTACCTTTCTTCTTAAATTTCTATCAAGATTCCACCTAATTAATGCATCTCTCTCTTCTTGGTGTCTTCCTTTTGAATAATGACTTTTTTTGAACAAGTTTCACAAATTATGTTCATTCTATCTTCAAGCTTCTCTTATTATTTAGCTTTGAATTGCTTTTTATCATCATTATTATTGACCTTACACTTGAAAAATCATTACACAATGCCACATGATAGCAAAATGAAGAAAAGAGAGATAGATCGAAAGCTACAATAAAAAAGAACATTTATTTAAATGCTGAGAAATTGCATAATAATAAACAGTAGCTTTTTTGATTTAGTGATAAATATTTATGCAGAATGTTAGAAATGATGAAAATGATATACGAATCTGAATGAAATTTTTGGTAGTGATTATATGAGATGGTATTGGTTGGCATGACCCACAAGAACATGAACGACAAGTCATTAATTGCTTGTTTGTGGCAGTTGAACTGAGAAACCATCTGTGTGTCATGAAGTCTCACATTCACTGCAGATTTGACAGAGCTCAAATCCAACATTTTAACGTTTATCATTTTTATAGGATTCCTAATCCCACTCTCTGTCCCTTTCATATTTGCAGATAAGGTAAGCATACCATGGTGGAGCTTCGAAACTTTTCCACCTAATCCCACTTTTCACTTCATGTTTACACCAATTTCCTTTACATCTTTTTTTATGCCACCAGTGCCCTCGTTTCCCAATCTGGGGAAAAATGAAATTCAATTCAAGAGATAATATCATGGTTAAGCAATCAACTTTAAGTATAATCTTTCAGGAGTACTTGACTTGACAGATGTTATGTGTAAGAGTGACCGACTTAGATTATCTCACAAGTGCAACAAAGGCTATGTTTGCTTCTATTCTTAATAGGGAGATGAGATCTAGAAAACTATTGAAGTCTTCGTCTTTTTTCTTCGGTCGGACAGGTTGCTGGGTGCTAGACTGTGGTCATTCTCGTCTTCGTGCTTCTCCTTCAGCTCTCGATCTCGGGCGAACACCGGATGGGGATATCTGCGGAAGGCACTCCGACGCTCAAGTCAGTAAAGCGGGTGATAGATACTCAGGTAGGTGTACAGTAATAAATGACGTACCTTTCTCCTTAGGATGTGTGATATTTATATTATTTAATGGGCTTACCTTATTGGGCATGATTAGTGGAGTGAATCTCACTCAGGGTTGCATTACCTAATCCTTAATGACGGATTAGCTTCACTGACCTTGGTTTTAGTGTTAATGGTTGTACATGTCGGCCGGCCAAGCCGACCGTGGCGATTTCCCTTGTCTCGGTCAAGTTTCCGTGGTCTTGGCCAAGTCTCTCAGGTCTCGGCCAGGCTTCCCTGATTCGGTCGTCTCAGCCAAGTTTCTGTGGTCTCGGCCAACTCTCTTAGGTCTCGGTCAGGTAGATCAGGTCTCGGGCAGGTAGATCAGGTCTAGGGCAGGTAGACCAGGTCTCGGGCAGCTAGGTGGGTCTCGATCTTGCCCATACCAGTACAACTTCCATGGATGTACTCTTCACAAGGAAAGAAGTGAGAGGATATCAATGGTTTAGATCCAAGGTTTTGCAGGAAAGAGGAAGAGAAGATATACCTGTGAACAGTAAATATCATCTCTCCTCAAAATGAAGAGATGTAGAGGGAAAGCCACATCAGCATGTGCTATTCCCGAATTTATCCTCATTCATCTACAAGAGTTTTTAATATTAAAAAACAGTATTTTTTTTTATTTATATAAAATGTGATTTTTTTTCTAATTTTGTAGTATATATTTAATATTTTAAGAAATTATTTGAAGTTCTCTTTTTATTAATTTGTTGTAGCATTTATATTAATATATTTTTTTATAATTATTATGTTTATGAGTTTGTAATTTTTCTGTTTTTTATGAAATTATTTTCTATTGTTAATTACGTTATATTTTTTTAGTATTTTTTTTATTTTTTATTATTATATAATTTTTAATAATAATAAAAATATTTTATTTTATTTATATAAGATCTGATTTATTTTCTAATTTTATAATGCATGTTTAATATTTTAAGAAATTATTTGAAGTTTTATTTTTATTTAATTTGTTGAATACATTTTTTTTCTAATTATAATTTTTAAATTATATCTATTTTCTAATTTTAATTTTTAAATCTACGTGAAAGTTGTTTATTTTTAAACAAAAATAACTTATTTCATTATTAACAAAATTTAATAGGTAAGGATAAATTTGTAAAGTAACATTTAACAATTTAAAAAAAAAACTCTCTCACAATCATCATATCAATCACAAACTTTCATAAACTTTCCTCACAAATCCACTTTAGCATACCCCAATTCAAACAAACTTTCTTCACCCATCCTCTTTAACATACCCGAATCCAACCAACCTCACTTTCTTCACACATCCATTCCCTCAAATCCTCACACATTCACTCCTCAATCCAAACACATACGGAATGATCTCAAGATTTAGGGTTTAGAGTTTACATTTATTTTATATAGGATTAAATATTTTAATTTAGAATCTCAAAATAAATAAATAAATAAATAAATGAGATACCATGTTGATTTAAGGAAGGCAATAATAAATGGAGAAATTCATGGTTGTTCTTAATAGCAGATCTGAGAAAAGTTCTGATACATTTGTAACAACTAATTTTGTTAATATTCTCTATTATTCTAGTGTTGGCAACGTCAAAAATTAAGAGTCGTCATAAGTTTGTCTGTGACTTTAAGGAAACAATTGAATTTTTGTTTTCTAATTCGAGTATGAATGAAGCAAATAATTGTTTCTCTCGCTTGCAAGGGATAATTTTTGTTTTTTGTTTTTTTTTTGTGAATAATCAATGAGGGACTTAAACAAGTATGAGAGATGAAATAGTATTTCTTACTTTATATGAAAATAATTCTAGTTGTAAGAACAGAGTTGAAAATAATAAGACGCAAATGGCTATAGATTATAAAAATAATAAAAATGAAATTAAGTGAGAGCATGAACTCATATTGCATAATGTAGGTCCAGTTACCTTCCATAATAATAAACATGTCATCATGATATTATTGATCTAATGTTTACTTAACCCTAAAACAACTCACAAATTAAGTCTTGTTTAAAATAATTTATTATAAATACACTTTTTATAAATTATATCTTTTAAACATTTTCCAATTTACTACTTTACTTTTAATTTTCCACGAGACGTTGCTGATCTTAGTAAAAGGTTATTAATCAAAGTTTTAAAATATCTGTTTTAATTGATGTTGCATTTATTATATTAAATTATAATGTTAGAAAATTACGCACTAAAAAAATTATAAAATAAAAATCAATTTTTAAATAACAAAATAATTAATTACATTAACTAAATTAGAGACCATTTTAAAAATTAATAAAAAATTGATTTTTAAATTAATTTTTATTATTGTTAAATAGTTTCTAAATTATTATGCTACCAAAGTTTTAACTACCAATTATTTAGATTCTAAATTTGATAGAAAAAATCTTGATTTTTAATTAAATACAAATTTAAAAACCATTTAACAATAATAAAAACTAATTTAGAAACTAAAAATTTATTTAGTTCCTAAAATGCCCTCTAATCTAGTAACTATAACAACTAATTATTTTTTAAATTAATTTTTATTTCATGATTTTCTTGTAATAATGTAAATTAATTTTATAACGTGACACATATAAAATAGATGTTAAATTTTAAATATAATCTAATAAAATAAAAAATTTATTGATTAATGTGAGAAATTATATATATATATATAATATTTTTCACATTAACCAATTAATCTTTTATTTTATTAAATTATATTTAAATTTAAATTTCAACCATTGTTTAATATAAATTATATTATAAAATTAATTTACATAATTTTTTTTAACATGTAACACTATCTTAACTGATGTATACACATTTCCAATATTTTGTAACACTATAATTCATTTTAAATAATAATTCAATGCATTAACAGGCTTCTTCACGAATATTAGTTGTAGGTCAGTAATTTCATCTTTACAAATTACTAACACAATATTATGAACCAAAGTTTTAACAGTCTTCTTCACCATACACCAACCTTAGATAAAAACTCAATTTAAAAAATAAAATTAGAAATAGCAAATAGTTTAACAACTTATGAACGAATTTAATGTATAGATTAGAGACATTGAAGGTAGTGCTTAAAAAATAATAATAAAAAAATAATGGATTTATTTATTTATGTGGTAGAGGTGTTGTTGGGATTTGATGAGGATCACGTGTGTATTTAGCAACGGTGTGATTTGAAATGAGAATCCCACTAGCTATGGCAAAGAAGTTTCCAACACCCTGTTTCATATGAGATGAGGAACTAACCAAGAATATGTTCACTCTTCCAATTTCTAACATTTTCATACCAATCAACAAATGGAATAAGCCTCCATTTACCAATCATAATCTTCTGAACCCAATCAATCTCATAATTAAACAGAGGGAATAAACTTCTCCACATACCCTGCTACGTGTTCAACTATTAAAGTCTCTCATAGTGTTGCCTAAACTCTCCTTTGCTTAATAAAATGGAGCTCTTAGACACCTGGATGGTCTCTGTTAGCTTTGCTAATTCCCACTCGACTCTGTTTTCTTAATTTGAGATATGAATTCTGACATGGGATATCAACTCAAGAGTTCATTCTGAAATAAAATTCGGATTTAAAAAGAGTTTTGCATCCACTTATATACAATGAAGTGTTCTAATTTTGAGTCGAGGTGGGATCTTCAACACATGACAGCTCGCACGTGGGATAATCTATTATGAGTGGTCAACCCGATAGTGGTTGATTTGATACAATGAAGTGTTCTAATTGGAAGTGAATTGTAAGTCTAACTCAACCCTGTAAAACCAGTCCAAGGATCTCCAACAACTCAACAACAACAATTTTAGAGAATCGACAACTCAATTTCTAAAAACTGGACACTTGGGTTACTGAAATATTCTACTCAATTCAATTATATTTGTGGAATAATAACTCATTAGTTAATTTTTTTTAATAAAAATTCGTAACTAATTCCCAAATTATAATCAATCTGTTTTATTGTTATGTGAATTTTTCAGATTCAAAACCTAAATCAAATATAAAAACAACATCATTAAATCGATAACTCAATCAATTTTTGGAAACCCAATACTTGGATCACTGAAATATTGCATTCAATCTTAACTATATTTATGAAATAACAAGTTAAAGATTCTAATAAAAATGCGTAACTAATTCCCAAATTATAATAAATATGTTGTTAATTTTTCATATTTCATTCAAAATCTAAATCATATATAAAAAAATATCATTAAAAATAAAAAGAGATTGAAATTTACTTTTTGGATTGGTTCAAAGGAAAAGTAAATTACTCTATAATGCAGAAAAACCTTTGAATTAAAACAACGATAAATTTAATAAATTTTGTTAAAATGAAATTTAATATCATTTTAAAATAATCTAAATTTAATTTATTTCTATAAAATTAACTTTTAAAGTGATAATTATTTTTATATATAATTTGACATTATTTCTAATCATATGAATTTATAATAATATGTGTAGTTTACTTCTTAAAATATGTTTTTTTTTTCACTTGAAGACTAATTAATTAATAAGAGGCCAAAATAAAATTTAAGTCATTTATTAATAACTTTTGGTGTCCATTGGTTGAAGTCTTAAATAAGGTGATGTGGTGAAGGAGGGATTCCCATGTGCTCCTTTCAATTCTAAATTTCGTATTAAGAAGGGAGAATGGTTACCATTTTCATCCGCAACTTCTCATCTTTCGCTATTCTTCTTCTGGGAATCTATACTGTACCACCAAAATAAATTCAAAATTATAATTATTAATTCAAGATGATGATAATAACACTCTTATGAAATAAATATACAATAAATAATAACAAATTATACTTGAGATATCATCGTTTTCCAAAACACACAGACACGAAGCTTCTCTACTGTTGAATTTGATTTAACCAAAAAAAAACCTGACTTAACCTGAACAAGTACAGATTTGGTGAAGTTAATATATTGAATTTATGATATATACAAAAAGAAAATAGCTCGTAGTTTGTATATTTAAAAATATTGATAAGATAATAGAGTAAACTTGAAAATAATTTAAAAAAGAAAAATGGTGGTTGGTTTCAACTAATTTGAAAGTGCCTGATTTGATATATGCCTTGATAATAACTAATGATCATGGACCATACATTTTTTTATTTTTTTTTATCTTTATCAACTTGAAATTAATTATAATATTAATTCAGGTTCGTAATTCTACTGTGGTTATCAACTTATTTTCGTTTCATACTTACTATGTAAATATAATGTTTAGGGCTTAAAGCAATACATTTATGATAATTAATATTTTTCTGAATAAAGAATGCACTTGTTTTGAACTAAAATATCTTCAAGAAAATACAAAACAGAAGTTCAGTACTCATTTATTTAATCAAGGGACGGTTTAATGGTATTTAAGATTTAAGAGGGAAAATAAGGGTCTTCTAATAATGTAAAAGGTATTAAGATTATTCAATTTGTGTAATTAGAAAAAATATTTTCCTAAACTGATGTTTTAAAGAATTAGAAAAAATATTGCTTGTATAATTATGATTATCGTTTGCTTTTGTTCAACTAAAGAGGAGTGAATGAAACCTTTTTTCATGGTCTTTTCAAAAGACAAGCTGACACTGTTGATTTCCACTTATGTCCTTCTTCTTCTTCTTCTAGGACTAGAGTTACTGTTGTGATTTCTGTAAGTTGCTGCCAAGAATCTGTAAGTTGCTGCAAAGAATCTGGTGTTCAATAAACCAGTGACACTAACATGGCTCTTGAACAAAGACAAAGTTATGTTCTCTTCTTTGTTTTTGAAGTTGTAACAAAGAAGAACAAGAAAAAAATAAGGTTGATCTCTTTGCTTGTTCAAAAATTAGTTAGATATCACACTTTAATTAGAAATAATTAAAAGATATTTCTTACCATATAAATAGACTAAAATTTAATTTATAAGACAATTTGATAAGATTGAATTAAATTTCAGATTCACTTCTCAATAGAATTAAACAAATCAAGAGAAACAACTGTAGATATTATAAATATTTTGGATCATTGTTGTGATGTTGTTAGTGATTTTTTTTATGACAATTGATTATGTAATAAAATCAATTAATTATATAATTAATTATTAAATGTTTCCTGTTCATCAATAGCTCTTAATCATGATGATCGAATTCTTAAATACCATGTTTAGTATTAAAACACATGTGAAAGTAGATATGTATATTTATTCATTAAAAATATTGCATGAATGTGATTTATGTTTATGCTTTGTTTAGATGAAATAACTATAGAAACAACTCATGTGTCGTTTAAAGAAAATATTTGAAGATTGTGAGTTAATAAATGTGATTATGACAATCGGTAGAATTTGACTATAACAAAAGGTGTATTTTTTTTTTATCTTTGTGAAATATGACCCGATTATTTTTAGAAAATGACTATTTTGTAATATGGTCCATATGTTTAAAAAAATTAAAAATGTTTATTATATATTAGGGATTGTTTAATATTAGGATACATGTTGTGTATTTATGCATAATTCTTACGGATAAGTTAATAGTAGTATATGTTAATTTCATTTAATACTAATATTTTTTTATTCACAAGTATAAATAATATATAAGTAGGTGTAAGGGGTATCAATCTCTTTTAAATTCTATGATAGATGAGCCTATAAATCTATAAGAATATTGATTATATTATATTTATATGTTGGAACATATTATATATATTTAGAGTAACTTGTTTTGAATATGTTTTTTTATCGTCAATACTATTTTAAATATACACTAATAGAAAAATAGTTTGTTGTATTAAAGTCTTTATGAAAATGTGAATCCATATTTTGATGGTTTTGTAATATATTAATCATTTAAAATAATATTATCTGTATATATATTTTTATAAACATTTGTCGCATATTTTTTTTTGAGTTTCAAGATAACTTGTCCACAACTCATGAAGGAAAGACAAAATGATGAAATAGTATAGTCTAACCTTAGAAAGAAAATCTTGTAGACTTTTTTATGAAGATGTTCTAAAAATAAATATACTTCATAATATTATACATTATTTTTTATAATAAAAAATAAGAGTTGTCTAAATTACTTTTGTATTTTCGTTATATAGATTTTTTTATTAACAAAAAATAATAAAATTAAATGGTGATTTGAGATGCACCAACCCTTATATAAAAACATATACAATGTTGTCATAGAGGAAGCAAAACATATTCCATTAATAAAGAAGCATTGAACCTCCTAAATGTTCAACACTCCTAGCTTTTCTTATGGCATTATTGTAACATACACTATTGAAATGAGATTGTTATATCATAATTTCTCATGACCAAATAGCTTTAGTTATCTCTTCCTTTTTTTTCATTATGATAAACAATAGTAATTTTGCGTTTTAATGAAACTTGTTTTTCGTAATCTGCTAGTTACTTTATTTGTGTGATTTTATAAAATTGGCAAGTTGAGAAAAAATATTTATGGAACAACAATTTTTCCTTAAAAAAATATTTTTAAAATTTTTTATCTTAATTTTTCCTTAAAAATAAAATATAATTTAAAGTATTCATCATTTGACGTAAATATGATTGACATTCTTATGATGAAGAATAACTCATATACAAAGTTAAAGTCTTCGTTATTTGACAATGGTTTCATAAAGACTCCATTCGAGCTTGAGCATGCTTCTGCTGAAATAAACTCAGCCAAAACATCAAAACACAATATGAGACAAATTCCTTAAAAGATTCTCTCGACATATACTTAGAGGGGTAGGTGATGACTTTTCTATGACAAGTGCACCGCGTTGTCAGAAGTAATAATTTGTCCCTAAGGACAAATATCAAACTCACAATGAAGAGTTGAATAATCTAGTAGAAGATTCACTAAATAGAAAATAAAATAATAAAGTTTGTGCGAGTTTGTTAAGATTGCAATCATTAATAAGAAAACAAGTCAAAGAGTTTGTTGCCTCAATTGGAAAAATAGGGAATGAGATTCATCTTTTTCACTCTTTTGCATTTTGATTAACATGACAATATTGTGTCCTTTGAATATGTTCATACAATCACAAAACATAAATTATACCGTGATAATAATTAATTAAATAAAGAAAGGACAAATGCTTAATCATGAAGCACAAAATGAAATGATGTTCAAGATCCTAGGGTATTATGGCATGAAAAGTGGAACGTTAACCGCCAAAGTGACACAACGTCTCAAAAAGTAAAAACCATCATTAATGCATATTGGGAATCACACTGTCTTGAAACAAATCAAGATGACTAGAAAAGTCAAATAAACTTGGCCCAATGAAAAGGTCGCAAAACATTGTCCTCGAAAGATAATTGTGAAAATACAATCTCATAAATAATTCATAAATAATCACTCATGTTGTTACTCGACAAACACTAAAAACCTATTCATCTATTAAATTGGTCCACGTGCACCTCATTTATAGATTTTGACACCTCATTTATAGATTTTGAGTTTGAGAGACTTATGTACCACCCGACTTCAAGATATTCAGTGGTGTGTTACCCTCATTCGAGATATTAAAAAATAATATATAAAATATTATTTACAACCCAAATAACTTAGATATCCATATTCAGTTATAAATAACTGAATTACAAGTAGTTACTAACTAACTTATCTTAACTATCATTAAATATTTTAATCTAAATTAAAATATATATATAAATACAAATTTATCTGTAGGAAGTACTCACTTAACTCTTTTACTTAAATACTCATATTCTCATATATTTATCAATTTCTTTAACTTTTATTGACTTCAACATTAGAATTTTTTTTCTAAATAAATCATCTTATGTCCTCCTCAATTACAATCTCTTATAGACTCAAACTCAACTCCATTGGAGTAGCATTCTTTTTGCCTCGAGAAAACCACTCTTTTTTTTTTTGCAAATTTTGCATATGGTTCCAAATAAGTTTTTTTTGTCATGTTTAGATTATTCATTTTTTTGTTTAACCTTACAATTTATTTAAATCCATGAATTACTTGTTAGGTAACATTCTAATGACGCAATAAGATATTTTGTTTTCACTTTGTGTCCCTAATAAACCTTTATATTTTGACTTTGATCCTTAATATTTTTTTTTCTTATTTTGGTCCTTATTAAAAGTTTTGGTCATATTTTTTTTTTCATCCTTTAAGTGGTAAGTTGTTAATTAATGACCATGTTAACAATTTTTACACATTTTTTTATGGGAGGTGATACTTTAACATCCTCTGGTGATAGTTTAACATCTCATATAATAAATTATTATTTTATTTATATATATATATATATTTTAATTTAAAATATTATTATAATTATTTATCAAGTGTGGTTTACTGTTTGGGTGAGAAAATAAACTTTCATTTTTCCTTTTAATTACATATATATATATATATATATATTTGTCTTTACTTATTTCTTATTTGCGGAAAACCAAAAGAAAATTAAGAATTCTAAACGAACTTAGAAATAAAAAATATATCCAGGACAAAATACATAATAAATTTTTTATATGAAAATCGTAAATTTAGCATGGAGAATAAGTTATTTAAATCCACAAAAAAAGTTAATAAGGAAGTAGATAATGGAATATGTGATCAAAACCTAAGATGCACTTTAGCCGAATCTGAGGCACAAAACGTTGAAACAATAAGTCGAAAGACGGGGAAAGCATGAAAGAATATGAGTGGGAGATGTTTGAAAGGCAAGTTCATCATATCCATCCAAGTTTTGGATTTATGTTTTAGTTTGAAGGGAAATAAAAATGGCGCGAAGAAAATAGGAGATGGAATAATAATGTAACGTATTCACATAGTGGAATAATAATAAAATTGGTAGTACAGAAAGAATTGAAGGTTGTGAAATTGATGTATGAATAAGAAAAAGGGGAGTTTATTAGAGAACCACATACCCTAAAACTAAGGCTCTAGTTGAAGTGCTTTAGCAGTTGGATTTTGTGGAGAATGTTGATTTTGTAGGACACCATTGACCCCCTCAGGTTGATGAGGATTCCCATCATCATCTGATGGCACCCTTGTTGTTTTGGCAACCCCAAAGTGACCCAAAATCTCTCTACCCCAATCCCAAAGGTTCAACACAACGTAAGTCCCAATCCCACCGATCAGTCCATACGCGATCGAATACGTCAACGGCATCAGAATCAGCGTCACGAACGCCGGTATTGCCTCCCTCATGTCCTCCCAATCAATCTCCACCACCGATCTCATCATCAACACCCCCACCAGAATCAACGGCGGCCCCACCGCCCACGCCGGAATCGACGCCAGCAGCGGCGTGAAGAAGAACGCCAGAAAGAAATACGCCGCCACCGTCAGCGCTGTGATTCCCGTCCGCCCACCCTCCCGGATCCCCGTCGACGACTCAATGAACGCCGTCACGGGGGAGGTCCCTAGCAAGGACCCCACCACGATCGACGTGGCGTCGGACATGAACGCGAAGTACTGTCCCTCGAAACCCCCCTTGTCGTCGGTGAAGCCGGCGAAGCGCGCCATGGAGTACAACGTTCCGGTGGTGTCGAGAATGTCGACGTACAAGAACGTCACCACGGCCTCCCAGAAATACCCTTTGCCTATGCTCTTGAAGCTAAGCGCCCCCGCCGTGCTCTTTATCGCGTGAACATCCACCACCTTCTTGAAGTACTCGTGGGCAGAGTTACCCGCGTCGGTGTTGGGAAAAGCGGTGACTTTGGTGTTGCGGAACCAGGACACCACGGTGACGAAGACGATGCCGTATATCATGGCGCCTTTGACATTCTTCACGAGACAGTAGGCGATGATGACGAAGCCCACCAGGCCCAGCCAGAGCGTGGGGCTTTCCATTCTGTCGCGAAGGCAGAGGATATCGCCCGAGACTGTTCCGCCGGGTAGCAAACTGACAGTGCTGTTAACGGCTGTTATAACGGGCGCGAGGGAGGCCCTTGAGGAGGATGGGCAGGCACCGAGGGTGAGCAGTGTGGATGGGCTGTACCCGATGAGCCCGATTCCTTGGTTGTTTTGAAGCCCGATAAAGGCGAGGAAAAGCCCAATTCCCGCAGAGGAGCTGATTCTCACGGGCTTGGGGACGAGTTTGGCGAGTTTAGCGCGAAGACCGATTGCGGAGATGAGGAGGAAGAAGATTCCTTCGATGAAGACTGCGGCGAGTGCGCTCTGGTAGGAGATGTTGCCGGAGCCGTGGAAGCCGACGACGGTGTAGGCGAAGTAGGCGTTAGAGCCCATGCCAGGGGCGAGGCCCAGAGGGAGGTTGGCAAAGGTGCCCATGATGAAGCAGCCAATGAGAGAAGAGGCTATAGTGGCGACGATCAAGTCCTTGCGCGTGTTTTCAAGGCACGCTGCGTAACCTGGGTTAACCGGATCGAACTTGCATGACTGGTCCGGGTGGAGGACGCGGAGGGAGGAACCGTTGCAGGCTGCGAGAGGGACGGAGGGATCGGAGCAGAGGGGAAGGCAGTCGGAGACAGAACAGGTGCCGCCGGAGTCGGCGAGGATGGAGGCGTTGACGGCGAGGATATAGGCCATGGTGAGGAAGGTGGCGGTGCCGGCGCGGAGCTCGGTGGTGAAGGTGGAGTTACGTTGGGAGAGCTTGAACCATTTTCCTAGTCTGGTTTTGGCGACGTATTGGTTTAGGCGCGAGAGAGAGTCGATGTGGGCGTGGTGGTGTGGAAGTGGGGGCCTTTGAGGCTCCATTTCCATGGGGGTGTTGTTGTGCTTGAGTGTTGTTTGAGGTTTATATAGGGTTTGGAAATGGATTAGGATATTTGCATATCAAGGTTTTATGTAGAATTTGGTTGGGTCTTCTTGAGGGAGGCAGAGCATACAACAACACCAACACCAACAGAGCTGTGCCAAGTTTTCATTTGTTTTTCCAAAGGATACATTCCAATCATCTCGGATCTCTAATATACCCAACACTCCCACTCTTTTTCCTTCCACCTTTTAAAACTCATATTTTCAACTAATCACGAACGGATAGTGTGAAACTGTTGTTGTACAGCTGGGTCGGTAGAACGGATTTGACTTTGAAAATATATATTTATTAATGTGAACATCATTAAAATTGCCATCACTTCCAAAACATTACATCCTAGGTAGGAGGAGGCCAATGTGTGGAAATCCTTTTCAGTTATGTTGTGCCTGCGAAATTCATTCACAAGCCTAAATCATACCGTTCAGCAGATGCGTGTTTCGTTAGTTGGTTTTCAACTATTTTTGTTTTAAATAATATTGTGGACTTGGGTTTGTTTAGCGTGGGATTAGAGAGATGTTACAGATTACAAAACATGTATTGTGTTTTGAGGTCTTCTATTTCAACTGGTGACTACAACCAGTACTGCGATCTGTCGCGATGTGCTTAAAATTATCGCATCATTTCACATTTTATTGGCTTAAATAAACTTGTGCAGGTCAAATTCAGCGGCACATGTTTTGAGGATATCCTCATTTTACTTATTCAACTAATTCTGATACCTAAAATTCAAGGAATAAATAAATTCACAGAAGAAATACTAAAACATGGAGATGGAGCATTATAAATTTTAGTCAATCTATAATAAATAAAAACATTTAACTTTTCCAATTAGTCAAGTTATTATGATGATAAAAACATTTACCCACTTTCCAATCATATAGGTCACCTTTATTTTCAACTTTTTAGCTTCCAAGCATTGCTCACTAAATAAATCCGGCTGTAACTCACCATTACATATTCAATTTTATATTTTACTATCATACGCTGCTAAATAAATACTTCTCAGATTTTTCAAATTCTAACTCTCTCACTCACCACCGGCTACGTAATTAACTACCGTCAATTCTTTTTCAAATATTATATTTAAATATATTTTCATCTTCGTAAAATTAAATAGTATTTATAAAAAATAATTTTAATATATTAAAAAGTTTAATTTTTGTTTTTAATACTTATCATCATATAATGTTTGGTAATTACTCTTCTTGTCGAGATGTGATTGGATGATTCTTGAGATGATCATCGAACAACATCGTAAGTCATACTGTAAAGAAATGAGGGAATTCTATTGACATAAAAATTTTCGATGCTCAAATCAGTAAAGTGAATATAGTGTAAATGTATGAGTTGAGGTTATTCCATGAACATGGTTGTCTATTTATAGGTAGTCATAAATCTAGACAATTGCTATTGATTTATTTTTAATAGCTTTCATGAGTCATAACTAGATTCAACAATAATATACCGTGTAACAAAATCAAAGTATCATGTGATGAAATCAAATATCAAGGAATTATATAAATTATGTAATAATAAGATTGATTGACACGATATATTTGTGGAGTTTAAGGTTATTACGTGATGATAAATATGCAACGCTTTTAATGAGAATCCTAGATATCTTGATTAATTTCCAGAGATTATGTTAAATAGTAAATGTGGATCTTTTAGAAAACTTATCATCGAACATTTTATTTTATTACGGATCACAAATACATCTTAACTTGGGTCAGGACAATATACTTCCTGTATGAATAAGGATGGTGCAATTACTAATATATATTGTTGGTATTTTTTTTCCAAAGTAATTATTAATTTATTGGGATGCTTTCTTAATATGGAAAAATGTTAAAAAAACTTATATTTGATTCTACTAATAAATACTCACCTAAAAGAACAGGTGACTTCAAGAACAAGTAAATAGTTATGTAAATATCTTTATTTTCAATTCGTGTCTTAGATTAATTGATATATTTTTAGTTCAAAAGAGTGAATTTAAATGGTATATATAACTTTAAGATAAATCAATGTTAATCTAACACAATAGAAATGTTATAAATATTAGATGAACTTTCTCTATCAGTTGATTTTTTAATTACTGTAGGAAATATATATTAATTAATCATTTAAAAAATATATAAAACTTTCTATATGAATGAGGATGGTGCAATTACTAATATATATTGTTGGTATTTTTTTTCCTGAGTAATTATTAATTTATTGGGATGCATTCTTAATATGGAAACAATGTTAAAAAAACTTATTTGATTCTACTAATAAATACTCACCTAAAAGATCAGGGGACTTCAAGAATAAGTAAATAGTTACATAAATATCTTTATTTTCAATTCGTGTGCTAGATTAATTGATATATTTTTAGTTCAAAAGAGTGAATTTAAATGGTATATATAACTTTAAGATAAATCAATGTTAATCTAACACAATAGAAATGTTATAAATATTAGATGGACTTTCTCTATCAGTTGATTTTTTAATTACGGTAGGAAATATATATTAATTGATCATTTAAAAAATATATAAAACTTTCTATATGAATGAGGATGGTGCAATTAGTGATATATATTATTGGTATTTTTTTTCCTGAGTAATTATTAATTTATTGGGATGCATAAAAACAATGTTAAAAAAACTTATATTTGATTCTCCTAATAAATACTCACCTAAAAGAATAGGTGACTTCAAAAACAAGTAAATAGTTATGTAAATATCTTTATTTTCAATTTGTGTGCTAAATTAATTGATATATTTTTAGTTCAAAAGAGTGAATTTAAATGGTATATATAACTTTAAGATAAACCAATGTTAATCTAACACAATAGAAATATTATAAATATTAGATGGACTTTTCTCTATCAGTTGATTTTTTAATTACTGTAAGAAATATATATTAATTGATCATTTAAAAAATATATAAAACTTTCTATATGGATGGGCTTTTGAATCCAAGTAGAAAAGAGATTTTAGTTGTTCTACAATGAATATATTATCTATTTTCTGCATTGGTAGTGAACTGATGTAGAAAATCATTAGAATAGATTTTTTTTTTCTCTCTCTCTTGTTCTTCTCCTCTTTGCTGGCTGTAAGATCACCAATCGTTTTCGTCCATGAGCTGCTTCTTGAACTCTTCTTTACCATTTACATATTTTTCTGTATGCTTTTTTTTTTTCTCATATCACCCTTCATGCATCTCCTAACAAATTAAATTTTTTATTTTTTTTAAAATTTATCTCTTGCTTCAATTTAAAATGTAGGAATATGTTATTTACGTATGGAGATTTAATTAAGTGTAAGAATATATGTTGTATATGTTTAAATATAAAGAAAACTTTATTAGGTTAGAAATTAGTAGTATACAACATATATTAGTAGTATATTAGTAGTATACTACGTAGTTATGTATACTTAACTTTAGTACTTGAGTGATTTTTTTTTTATATATTTTTTTATCAGCAGTACTTGAGTGATTTTATAGTCTCACATTAATATATTAGTTATTTTGACGACATTTTTACAATTAATTTTATTGATATATATATATATATAAATATAATTTTTAATACAATTATAACTGATGGAAACAAATTGAATAAAAAAGTTAAAAAAAATACTACATTGATGGTAGTCTTAATTGGTATGGTAGGTAAGACTTTTTACATTGATTGTAACTTATGTGGAGAATCTCTCATGTACTATATTATAATAAAATTAATGAATTGATGTAGAATGTGCTATACATACTACATTATAATAAAATTAATTAAAGAATATTATTAAATTTATATTAAAATTATACAAAATTGTATACGTAAAAATCGTAAAAGGAATTTTTTAATTATCTTTTATAATGTTAAATTATATAATAGGAGTGCTTTGTAATTTTCCATAAAAATAAAAGGTAAAATTAATATATATATATATATATATATATAATAGTTATAAAGTATTCTTATTTGTATTAGTTTTTATAGTTATACAATAAAAATACTTTCAGTCTGGTCAATGCAAATATTTATGAGCAGCAGAAATGCAAAAGTATTGACCGATCGCTCTCTGTTGAAGGTTGAAGCAGTTGGGAGAAGAAGTGATTGCCACCCTTATCTCTTTGACTAATCGTGTGATTTCTAGTGTTAGTTCTTAATTTATTATTTATTCAAATTTAAGGCAATTTTTAATTTTAGATGTTAATTATCCAACTGAATCCACGATTCAAAATTATATTTAAACGTTCATAAATATTTTTTTTAAAAACTAAACATTTGAATTAACTACCACAAAATTAATTTAAATTAGAGATGATAAATCGGTCCATTTTGGTTAATTAAAAATGAGATGGGTTTGGTGGGGTACGGTGGACCCCACCAATTTTTTTTATTTTTTTTTGTTTTAAATTTATTTATTTAATTATAATCATTGATATCACTTTTTAAAAATAAAAATACAAGAAATAATAATAAAATTAATTTAATTTTTAATATTATAATGAAAAGAGGTTTAATACCAACCAAAATAAAGTAAATATGAATCATATTTGAATCAATCAAATGTTGTATAAATAAATTAATGTAAATAAAGTTCTATATAAAATATTAACCACCACCGATTTTTATTCGAAAAACATAAAATTCCTCTTTAAAAGTACAAAAAAAATAGAAAAGGTTAGACCGATATGCCCTTCTGCTTGTAGCTCATCAAGTTGGCAGGTTAGACGGACCTGACCAATATAGATTGACGGGTTCAAAAAGTTAACCCACTCCACCTAAATGATCGGATTTAATCCGTTTTATCATTCCTACTTTAAAATAATTAATAGTTTTGAACTTAAATATGCATATATAATTATGTAAAGTAAGAAATAAAGTTATTTAAATTAAAGAAAAAATATTTACTTATAACAATTAATTATTTATTTGTTATTATTTTAATTATGATAAAATATAAGTATAACATTATAATGGATTATATAACAACATGATTAAATTATATAACATAAATATACATTAATATCCTTAACTGATTATGTTAAAAAAACTATAACTTGTTATATACTCTTTTTGGTTATGAATTTTTTTTAGCGTTAATAATATTTGTCGTTTTTAGTTTATTGAATTTTGTTTAAAATTTTTTCGTGTCTTAGATTTTGACGCGGGAAAGAAATAAAGAAGAGAAAAGAGTTATTGGTGAAATAGGAGTTTTGAAGTGAGGCAATTATTTAACACGTTCAGAGGTGGTCTTATTGGGCAGACATTGTATTGAATACCTCAGCTACTCATCTTTCAAAGGCTGCCCAACAAGGCCAAACACTGCTCTCTGCACTTACTTCTCTTCATTCAATCACCAACTTTCTATCATTCAACTTCACCAGGGTACCACTCATGCAAATACAACACACTTAAATATCACACCATCTACAGTGAGATCAATTATTCATGTACTTCACCAGACACAGATCAAGAAGAAAACGATGATGAAAAAATAATATTTCAACTTATTCTTAGAATATCAAACTAAACAAGTATTCATATAATTGAAATAGTTTATAAATTACATACGTTGTTATGCAGTGTATGTCTTCAAGCAGCAGTAGATTTTATCAAAGTAGCATTCATACATAAATATTTGAGCGATTATGACAGGCACAAGCGAATAAATCTCAAGGGATTTGGGCAAAAAAGCAGCTGAATATTTTAGTATGATGAGCTTTTTTTTTTCTTCTATTAAAATGGTTACCCACATGTGAGCTGTGAAGTAGGGGTATAACATAGTAAAGGTGAGTTAAGAATGGTTTAATAGGCTGTGCTCCACACAAAAATCTTGATTCTGAAAATTCTATGACAGTGATTGACAGTGTGAGAATGAAGAAAGGTTTTAGAAGGCAACAAATAAGAGATGTGATTAGTTCATGGCAACTTGTTAACAGTGAGGCTGGTAATGTTAGCAATGATGGTAGTATGGACGATGCATAGAGGTTTTTTCATAAGTTTCTATGAACTTAATGATTAAGTTGTGACACTTTAATTGACTGCTTTAGGTATGATTAAGTAGGATCTTTAATATCTCCAGACATTTCTTATTCCTTAATCATAAGGGTTTCACTGAATCCCTACCAACTTTAGACAAAGCAGAAAAGTGTGGACTTCAAATCAGAATCCAATTAGCACCAAAATTATTAATTTATTCTAATTCTTGGGACCCATGGTGTGATTGTTTGAATGGTGGTGAAGCAAGTGTTGGTCCTTTTTGCAGCCCTTCACTGTAATGGATTGGAAACGGAAAAAAAGGCTACTTCTTCCTTTCTTTTCTTTTATTCAGTTGTTTGGCTAAACTCATTTTTCAAGCTTTACAAGTGAAAGGTGATGCTGGCGTCAAAGTACAAGTTGGTTTCAAGTCGTTTCAATTTTTAGTTGTATCTATCTATCTATCTATGTGTTGTATCTATCTCTGTCACATTTTGAGGGTTTGAGGCATCAAAAAATCCTAATCTTCTTTTCCTTGTGGATGAATGGATGTACATAAATTGGCCACTTTCACTCTTCTCTTCAACACTCGACACGCATCACATGAAGTTCCATCACTTTTGGGTATTTTCCACACGTTAGCTTAGACCACTGTCATTAGGTGCTCCCTCACCTAATATGCTACGTTACTGATCCAATACCACAACAAATCATACATTTTTTTGTTTCTGCAAAATACCTATTTATCTCTTTCTTTTTATTCCTGCTCAATCAAATGCAAATTATGTCGTCCACCACCTCCGAGTAACACTCTCTAAGAACAACAGGAATAATGGAAAAAATATCTAATCATTATAACTATCAGTATTTTCAATTAAAAAAAAGTTAAATATTATTTTTATATATGTATTATAATACAAAATTATTTTGATTTGTGATTCAAACTTTAATCCAATCTGATGACAGGTAGTTATACATGAAAAAAAGAAATTGAGCACAACTGAACCAAAATAGAAAGAGGGCAAACAAAGTAAAAAAGTAATAATTTTGTATTATAAAAATTATTAAAATGAATCATTTTGTATGTGAAATAAAATGATTGTTAGTTTTTTTTTCAAAACCTGTTAATTTTTTTTTAAATTAGTTGTTTTGATTTCAAAGTAAAAAGACATATTTCAATCATTTTCTTACTACAAGTATTATTAAGAAAGAGTGGATTTTAAGCCTAACTCAACCCCATAAAACGGGCTCATAGGATCAAGGTTTGCACCCACTTATATACAATGAAAAGCTCTAATCTCTAGCTGATGTGGGATCTCCAACAAGTATGGTCTAAGTTTTAAATTAGTAACAAAAATCAATTTCGTGTTATAATATATGGACACGAAAAACATATTTAACTCTTAAAAAAAATCTAATTCTTTAACAAAATATGTGAAATATTTTTATATATCATCTTTTAATTATTATTTAAGACGTTCAAAAGTGTAAATTTTTTACTTTTAATATAATATCCATCACTATAATAACACTAGTTGATAAAAATAAAAATAAAGCATACTTAAGAAATAAAGCATATAGCACTAAACATTGAATATTAATATTGTGTCTTTGTGAGTAACTCAAAATGTACTAGGTGTACATACAAAATAAATATATAAATATGTCCATCAACACAAGATACACACACAAAAAGCAAGAGGAATACAACACATTATGTACCCATAAGTCTAGGGATAGTGAGCGATTGTTAAATTTGACATCTTTAAATAAACTCTCTGATTAAAGAATCATTGTATTGGCACGAAGCCAAAAAACAAACAACTCTCAAAGGATAAAGAGGAATCTGCGAAGACCTATCTAAAACTTTACTAAATTCTTTCATCGCTAAAACAAGTATTGTAGTAAAGCAAATATGAACATATTGAATAACTAGCTTATTCTTATGATTATGATTGTTTATTAATTTTTGAACAACATTTGTTATTATAATTTATTAATTGTAAGTACTTTCCACTTCAAATTTTCTTAACTATAAAAAATTCAATTATCTTTCAACTCACAGATTGACTAAGATTTTAAAAAATAGTCCAAGTATTGTTTTTTTTGATAAAAAATTAGTAATTAATAATAGAAAACTTTTCTAGTCTTTTAGGTCAAATAAATTCTTTTAGGGTAAGGGTGCGACCTTATAAAGTGTAAATTAATTAAAATATTTATTAATAATAATTAGTTAAAACTTTTGTAATTAACTAAATATCAATTTAAAAATTATTTATTAATAATATAAATTAATTTAGATACTAATAATTTTGTTAATTTTTAAAATAATATATAATTTAGTTAATATAATTAATTATTTTTTTGTTTTTAAAATTAATTTTTATTTAATGATTTTATATAAGTGATTTATATTTTATAACAAAATATTATATTTTAATAAAATAATAATTGTAAGTTGTAAGGTGAATATAAAAAGGAGGAAGGAGTATCAAAGTATAATCACTCTTAAAATTTGCAAATGAATATGCAATGCATGACAAAGCTCAAAACCCCGTGACTCTATCTTATTTGGTATTTAAATTTAAATTTTTTAGATTAGAAACCTAGAAGGACTATTTGGACTTTGCATAAAAAACACCTTACAATATTTTCACCCCTGACTTTCCATCATTTCATCAAACAAAGGCTTAATGTGTTATGTGTCTTTTTAGCATATCAATTATAAAGAGTAAATATATTAGTCATTCGATTGACACTTGGTATACAATTTTCCATGATTAGCATGCCTTGATGGAATGACCTGAAAGTGAAATTTTGTTTATGCTTAATGTATCTTCACACATTCATAAACAAAAAATGGTTGGTGGAGACTAAAAAAAATCATTAAATAAAAATTAATTTTATAGATAAAAAATAATTAGTTGTTATAATGATTAAATTTGAGACATTTTAGAGACTAATTTTTTATTTATTTTTAAATTAGTTTCTATTGTTGTTAAATCATTTTTAAATTGGTATCTAATTAGCTACAAAGATTTTAACTACCAATTATTTAGATTCTAAATTTGGTAGCAAACACCTTGGTAACTAATTAGATACCAATTTAGAAAATAATTTAACATAATAAAAACTAATTTAGAAATTAAAATTTATTTTAGTCTCTAAAATGGTCTCTAATTTAGTCCATATAACAACTAATTATTTTTTATATCTAAAATTAGTTTCTATTTAATAATTTTTTTTATTGAGATATCTTAAAGTTAGAATATGGAACATGGCTATCACTAAATAGAAGTAAAGAGAGTAATCAAGAGTCCTTATAATGAAGGATCTCATGAAAGCGTATGGGATATATAAAGGGTAAGCTGGTTTAGGGACAATATAATGTGGAAAAATAGGGTTGGGAATGGAATTATATTTTGGGAAGAAACTTGGAAAGGAGATAGACCTTTACAAGAAAAATTCCTTATAATGTTTGCTAATTCATAACTAAAAGGTTTAAGAATAGAAGATACTAGAATATGGTAAGAGAATAAGTGGACTTAGAAATTAAGGTGGAAATGAGAATGGTTTGAGTAAAAGAAATCGATGGTAGATGAAATGTTATAATTGATTAAGGACACTAATATTCATAAGGATAAATTAGATGAATTGGCGTGGAAGGGGATACAATAAAAGGAGATATACAATGTGAAATTTGCATATAAGATATATATTGTAAAGTAATTTGTTAAGGGAGAATGAGGAGTTATATACTTAACTATGAAACATTAAATCATTACCCTCAACTTTGTGAGACTCGAAGCCAAGTAACTTGAGAAATGTCCAAAGAAGTTTTAACCATTACACCAGTCAACTTTTGTTTTGTCACATTATGATTATTATTATACTTATTAGTAAGATTTTCAATATTAATATAGTTAATAATATAAAAATTATTAACTATTATTAAGTATTATTAATATTATTAAATATTATTAATATTATTGAATATCATTAATATTATTAAATATTATTAATATTATTAAATATTATTAATATTATTAAATATAATTAATATTATTAAATATAATTAATATTATTAAATATTATAAATAGTGTTAATATTATTAATATTATAAATAATATTAATTTTATTAATAGTTTTTATATTATTAATGTTATTATTACTAATATTATTAATTTTATTATATTATTATTATCATTAATACTATTAATATTATTATTATTATTCATATTATTAATATAATACTAATTATATTAATATTATTAATTTTATAATATTAATAATATGTTATATTTATTATTTATGATTATTATTATTTATGAATATTATTTATGATTTTATAATTAATAATATTATAATAATATTTTTAATATAATTATTATGATAATAGTTTGTAGGTAATAGAGATTCGTGGGTAAAAGTTCGTAGGTAATAAGATCCGTGGGTAAAATTTTGTAGGTAATAAGATCTGTGGGTAAAAGTTCGTAAGTAATATGATATGTGGGTAATAGTTGGTAGGTAATGCTGAATTTACCTATGGATTCAGATTTGTAGATAATATCCGTAGATAATGTTATTCGTAGGTAATATCCGTAAGTAATGCTAAATTTACCTACGGATTAATCTTTTATTTACTTTGTTTTCATTATTTTTATTTTTTCTATACAATATTATTTTATGTGCATTCAACAAAAGTCCACATCATAACCTACACGGACATATTACCACTATAAAAAAAAATCATTAAATAATAATCAAATTTAGGGAAAAATAATAATAAATCACTATATTAACTAAATTATATACTAATTTAGAGACTAAAAAATTATTCATATCTAAAGTAGTTTCTATTATTAATAAAAATTTATAAAATAATTTCTAAATTTGTATCTAAATTAGCTACCTAAGTTTTAGTAACTAATAAATTATAAATTAGCCTTTAAAACACTAAGAGACAAATTTAAATATAAAATAGTAACTAGTTAAAACCTTAACCGCTAATGGTTAAATACCAATTTAAAAACAATTTTATAAATTTTTATTAATAATAAAAACTATTTTAGATACTAATAATTTTTTTAGTTTATAAAATAATATTTAATTTAATTAAATAATTACTAATTATTTTGATATTTAAAATTAATTTTTATTTAGTGATTATCTTGTTGAGATGTATATTAAGTGTGAAAATTCTAAAACATCACTCAATAGTAATGATTTTTATATTTTTACGCTTATGCCCCATATATAGAAGCTAACCAAAACAAATTATAAGAAGTTAATACAACCTCATAAATATATTCCATACATCAAAATCACCAATAAATAAAAAACCCATGCTTATTAAAACCTCAACTCAACAAAGAACAAATTTACATAAAGAAAAACATGGTAGAGTAAGATCCTGACTCGGAGTTCTTGAAAAGTGAATCTTCAAGGATACAATAAAAGAAAGGACTCTTAATGTTATACAAATATCAAGATAAAAGTTTTTAAAAAAATTAAAAATTTAAAAACTAGTTTATAAATTCTATTAATAATAAAAACTATTTTATATATTAATATTTTTTAAAAATAAAATATAATTTAGTTAATATAATGATTAATTATTTTTATTTTTAAAATTAATTTTTATTTAATATTATTTTAAATAATTTTGAGTCGAAACTCAACCTTAACATCTTTATATTAAGAGTTTATGAAATTATATTTGTTCAATATGAAAATGATTCAAATAACTACTCCAACTTAAAATTTGATTTAACTACCTTTGTCTCTATTAAATATAATTTTTTTTATCTCTATGTTTATCTTTTTATTTTTGAAGTAAAATGATATATTTAATAGACATGGTTAAATTGGGCATATTTGATGCCTTTGGGAATCAAAGCAAGAAAGTGACAGTGAATAATCTAACTAGACATTAGGTTTAGCACTAATAAATGATATTTAATACTGACTCTATAATTCTTGAAGAAGTAAAGGGTACAAATATGTTGGACCCTTTTCTCCAAAGTTTGGTGAATCATGATTACTCTTTTATATATAGAAAATGATATCCTAAATAACTAGAAAGAGGCATAACATTAATCTGGTAAGTAAAAGTGAAGCTTAACTCTACGTTCGACCACTCGAAACTTGACATATCTATCACTAAAAACACAGTGACTCAGATAACTCCTTTCCTTGCAAAAAGGAGCTTTATGCCGTTCATAGTCATAGATGTCGAATACCATCAATACAAGTAACAGACAATTTCAAACAAACAAATGATGGAATCTGTGGAGTGCTTCAGATTTCAAAGCCACTGACTCGACAATATACCATTATGACATCAAGTAGCCAAAACCAATAAGTAAGATCTATACATTCAAACATGAAAAAAAATATTAATTTGAGAATTGAAGACATCAATTTACAATCATATTCAAAGACATTTCTTTTTTCAAAAAAGGAATTTTACATCGGTTATTTAAAAAACAAAATACAAAACGTGGAGAAACTTAATCGGAACCCAAATTTAATAAAAACAATACATAAGTAGATTATATTTATTTATAAAGAATTCTAAGAACTAGATGATATTATATTATATCAATGAAAAGATTCTCTATGAATAAATTCTAAACTAGCAACTTATTAGCACACGCATTTTCTTCACGAGAAATATGAATAATCATAAACTTAATTTTTCCACAGTAATTAAAATAAGTATTTCATCAATTACGAAACATCTAATAAACATTAGTACTAACAGTAAATACAATACAAACAAAAAAATTTTCTCATATAAATCTATATTTCAGTAATTTTTTAATACTTTTAATAGTTTTAATATGAAGTTATTCACAGGCAACTAAGACTCTAAAACATGTTACCCACTTAAAAAAAACAAGACCCCAACAAACCCAACAAAGGGAATTTTATAAGTTAATTGAAAAGAAAACAACTAAATTATTTTTTTGAGTTTATTAATTTTGTATTATTGGAAATGAAAAATGTTGAATGGTAAAAGAAAGAAGAAAGATTAGGCAGAGTTGTCATGTCAAAGTTTGGAAGTAGATGTTGAGATGATGGTGTTGATAGTGGGAAGGGTAGGGTGGTGGGATAGAATTAGGGATCATATCTCATTCTGTGTGCCTCATATAGTTGTCTTGAATGGAACATGTAAAGAACATCTTTTTCCTTTTCATTTATTATTCTTCAGCTATTTCTTGTCATTTATGGACATGTGGGCTCATCATTGCTTTCAATGTTTTCTAGTTTCCAATTAATCAAAACTTCAAACTTCAAACTTCAAATTCCATGCATATGCCAAACCATTAAATGACAAAATATATTTTCTCCCTCTATTTCCTTCCATGTTTCTATATGTAGTAATATAATATCTCTCCCACGTCAGCTCCAGTAACAACGATTGGGTTTTCGTATCGTTGAGGCTAATCGGTTTCGCAAGGATGATTGGAAGTGAACATTCACTAATTAATCACTAATTTCGTTTTTAAAATTATAAAAATAATATTATCTAAGTATATATAACTTTATTATTATATTTATTATTAAATTTTGAAAGTCTTTTATATTAATTGATTTAGATTATATGTAGATACATAACCATGTAAATATTTTATATTAAAAAATATTATATATAAAGTGAATTGTACAACAAATTTATTTATAAAGAAGAGAAAATATGAAATATTAATATGATGAAAAAAATAATCAAAATAAAAAGTATTTTACATATATTGTTGCATGAATGACAAAACAAAAAAGAAGGCCAAAAGGAGAAAACATCATCATTGTAGGTGATTTTTCCCTCAGATCTTTGCTTATGAGAAGGATGAGAGAAATCACTATTCATGCAGATTCACTCTCCCCCATTCCCTGTACATCACTTGATCCAAATCATGGATATCCCTTCACATTCTTCCTCATGAACAGTACAATCCTTAAAACAAACATAGCCTAAAACTTATCTTTCCTTTCCTCTACCTTCTCTCTAAACTTATGATATTCTCACTCATAAATTGACATCGAAGTCCGCCATTGGACTCCTGAAAACAAAGACTACAAAATTGTCCAATCAGAATCTTAGACAGAGTAAGTTTATATTGCCCATTCTTTGAGTCAGTTTTTGAACTTGTTACGTTTGTCTTAATATAGGTTGTTGCATGTGATGTTTTTAGCTTTAGGATTAGTCCATGTTAGCTCAAAGTCCTAGTGATATAGTTGGATCATTGATCAGGACTATGTGGTATATGTTAAGATATCCTTGAGCCCTACAAGAGTGAAACTCTTTGTGAGCACCTACTCAAATTCAGGTAAGGGAATCTAGTTTTATTTGGAATAGAAACCTAAGTGATGGAGGACCATCAACAAGTTCTAGATTTGATATCCATTCATGGTGAGATTCCTCCTCATTTCGTTGCATCTTCACTTCATTTCATCCAAGGTGTACCTTAGATTGCATCATTAAGTTAGAAGATATGAATGTGGGGATAACGTGGTCACCAATCTCAAATTTTCTCGCAGGGGATTTTATTTTTGAGAAAATTATAGTGTTTATTGATATTGAAATGTGAAATTGTAGGTTTTATGTTGATTTTAAGTTTGTGTGTGTCTGCAACCCTAAGTGTAATCCATTTCACTAATCAGGCCCAGTGAGGTAAGCCTATTAAAATAATATAAATAGTACACATTCCAAGGAGAAAGGTACGTCATTTATTATTGGGCATCTACCTGAATACCGATCACCCGCTTTACTAACTTCAGCGTCGGAGAGACTTCCGCAGGTACCCCCCCCCCCCCCCCCCCCCCCCCCATTCAGTGTTCACCCAAGACCGAGAGCCGAAGGAGAAGCACGAAGACGAGAAGAAGGATTCCAGTGGATCCCCAGTAGGATGCCCGACCGAAGGAGGAAGACGAAGACTTCAATAATTCTCTAGGTCTCATCTCCTTAGTAGGAACAGAGATGAATTTGTAAATACTTGGCTATTAGTGAATAAAATTTGTTTTATTTAAAGTTTTATTGAAAAATTTAGAATATCCTTGTTGCTTGTGCTGTGTGTTTTCTTTTTATATAATGATCAATGATAATTCAGGTGATGTTGTTCCACTTTGAGTGAGGGAGTAACTCATGTTTAAAATTGATGTTTTGATTAAAGTTTTTAATATATTAAAATCCTTATGAAGAGAAATATATTTTGAAATATTATATGACTAATATGTCTATGTAAATATTTATTTGATATTTCATGTGGATTATAATTTTATATGTGATAAATATAAGAATATTACAACAAGAAGGTTTTAATTTTTATCTATTACATCATCTTCATAAACCTCTAACTGCAATACCTTTTTCCTTTGATTACTAGTGTGAAATCGGAATTACAAGATAATTTTTTATTATAAATAGTTAATTAAATTTTAAAAAATAATTACAAGATATAAATGATAAAATAATAAAATAAATTATGTAGATAAAGATATAATTGATATCGAAATGTGTACTCAAAATACTTACAGGTATCAATTAATAGTTATAGATAAGAACCTAAAAATTATTCTAAATTTTATAGGAACAAAAATAAAATAGGACTGGTTGTATTGAATATATTTAAAATTTGAATCCTAATATATTGACACCCTCTAATAGTAACACACATTTGACGTTGCAAACATGACAATGACATAACAAAGTGAGATTGTGTGCGAATGAGCAGTGCGAGCTATATTACATCGGTTCTTAGTAACAACCGATGTAATATTTTTTTTACTCAAAATAACACATATTACATCAGTTAAACCATATAACCGGTGTAATATATGACCCATATTCATAAGACGTGGAAGGTTGTTCCGATTGAAGGTAGTGTTGGATCAGAGTGTTGCGCCTTAGATCCTCGCGGTGAAGGGCCTTACACCGGCCTTTCCGACAACGTTCTGAGAGTCGTGTGGATCTGTTTCGACGCTGACCAGCTCCGCGCTTTCGTCCATGACAACGACCGCACCCGATCCTTGCTATTAGCGCTAAAGTTGTTCCCGGTGCGCCGTCACGTCGAGCGCGACAACGACGATCACGGTGAGGCGCTGGAGGTTCTTGACGACGTCGAGGTCGAGAGCGACAACGTTGACAAGTTGGGAGGAGCTTGTCGAGCGACAAGTTGGCGATTCAACTTCTCACACCGTTTTCAAACCTTGCGATCTTCCCCTTTCTATCTCCCAAAGCCACATCACCATCATAACATTTACAACAATACCCTTGCCACATCACCTACTGTTTCCACGTTTGTGGCGTCAAGAGTGTGTAACTTGAAAAAATGTGTTAACAAAACATTATTCTTAAAATTTTAGCAAACTTAATTTTCGATGCCTTATCCAAGTAGCCTTCTATTCTTGCAAAAGACCAACCATGGAAACAAAGTGTGAGCATTTAGAATTTGTTGAGTTTCAATGTAATTATCTTGGGTATTTAAAGACAACTTCTATTCTAAATCTTGCTATTACATACTCTTGCTTCTCTATATTTAAGGGATTGTTTCTTTCTTATATCTCTTCATCAATTTTCTTAAAAAGTATGTTAATGATAGGAGTGAAAAAAGACTCCATATATATATATATATATATATATATATATATACACACGTATTAGATATATTGGTTTTTGAGGTCATTAATGTTTGGTGAGCAACTAAAGTCTTAACTGAGAATATACCGTCTCTTAACCTCGAGTACAAGGGTTTGGTCTTGGATCACATCAAAGTTGTCTTTTGTGGGCTTCTGCTTCTTGGATTGGTGCCTAGAATCCCTGATTTGTATGCATTCGATTAAAAACTAATGAAGGATTTACGTTGGTTGGATATTTTTTGTGTCTTTCAGAAAAATTAACTATTATGATAGCCTTGTGTGCTAGAGTGTCTCTGATTGATGTTGTGTATAAGGATTGAACTATCCCTTAAGTGAGACACATTTATTTATTTTTTCTTGTCAATAAAAAAATTTAGTGGAAGGTTTAAACGACAAAACTAAAATGATAATTTTTATTATGTTCTTTAAAACACATACATCAACATCAACATAAGGAGATCAAAATGCAAGGTATAAGCAACAAGACTAAAATACCTATATTTGTTCAATATTTTTGTAAGAGAAATACATCAACACTTAAGAAGGTACGCTTTTTCAACTTTTTGAAAATGAAAAATTCCCATTTATAAATTGCATCAAAAAGTGTTTCCTTGACAAGTATTTATTCTACATTTTCTTCATGTATGGAATCCATCACTATTTTTATTGATTAGCTAGCTGTCAATGAATAGAGAGAATATTATTGACCTATTCTGTAGCTCGCCAGTGTATGGACTAAAAGGATTTTGAACCGTAGCAAACTATAAGTAATTTGTTCCACAATATAACCAATATTATGCTGTGCTTGTTGTAAAGTTTGGAACGAAATAAACTTGCAATGGATGGCTAAGAAAACAAATTAAAGGTTATTCTGTCATGGACAAAGAATTTTGTGTTCATTTTTCATGGAGATACATTTCAAGTGATAGCTTCTATACTATAACATCACATAATATAGAACTCGTCATTTTCTTTATTTAATTGAAAGTTACACTTTTGACAGATTATTTAATTGAAAGTTCTTGTCCTATAAAACACACCATACTCTTCATTCATTAGGATTTGTCACATCGTATTAACAAATAAGACGAGGTAACACGAAATGGTAAAAATTGACTACATATTTATATAAACAAATTCCCACTATGAAATATTAGAAATAAACTAATCTGTTACAATCTTTTCATACACTGAAAAGAGCTGTGGAAGGTGACCATAAAGCACCTAAAAAGTCACACACGCCACTGCATTTCAGAGTTTGGGCTTGTGGCTGGCCCATCATCAGAGTAGCCAGCCACCTCTGCAATTCCAAATCTACCAGTTGAATTTTATAATAAAATACTCATATTTATGAAAAATAGACAAATGAAATAAGAGTTTACTGTGCCCATTGCTGGTTCCATAGAATTATATTGAATATTGCATTATCATTTTGTGTACAAGTGCTGTTATTCATATATTTACTCAAGAAGACTTGGTGTTCCATCTTCCTTTGTTGTTATATTTTGTAGCATGGAAGAGAAAGGTTACACTTTAGATGGCACAGTGGATCTCAGTGGACGCCCTGTGCTTTCTTCTGCAACTGGGAAATGGAAAGCTTGCATTTTCATTGTTGGTAAATTACTACTTGTGAGCTTTGTAATGGAAAGTTATCATACACATACACACAAACACAAACACTTATGGTTGTTGCAGGCATGATGAGTTTATTATGAATGACGTGTGTGTGTGCATGCGTTGATGGCAGCAAACCAAACATTTGAAAGATTTGCATACTTTGGGGTGAGTGCAAATTTGGTGATTTATATGACATCAGAGCTGCACAAAGACATGGTATCATCAGTAACGAGCGTGAATAACTGGTCAGGGACAGCATGGATAACTCCAGTACTTGGTGCTTACATAGCAGATTCTTATTTGGGCCGTTTTTGGACCATCACTTTTGCCTTGCTCATAAATGCAACAGTGAGTTCCTTCCACCTTTTCTTCTTCTTAAATATAAGCCTATAAAACAACACTTTGCTACCTAAAACTGTTGTGTATAAAAACCCCCCTTAACAAGAAAATCTATTTCTCAATTTTTATTTATTTATTAAAGTATCAAAGTTGGGCAACTTTGATAATAGTATTAACGTGTTTCAGGCAAATCGATATTCTAAAAAATTGTTTTAACTTTTTTTAGTTTGAAACTTTGTTTAACACTTTAGTTTATATTCTCATAGAGTTTAATTGCTCAATCATGAATTGCCTCATTATTATCTTTTGTAATAATTATTTTAAGACTTAAATATGTAGCTCTATGAAAGAAATGAGTTTTCGTTTTTCTTTTCCAAAATAACGGTTTTTCTCAAAAAAAAAAAAATCCTGGAATCATTGCTTTTACTCTCATGTCTATTTTTTTAGTTGTTCACGTGTTTAACATATAATCAAGTAATAATCATGCAAACCATTCACTTTTAACATAATATTAACCTATTTTATTAAAAAAAAGTTAAATCTTTGAAATAATAGTTTAAATTTTAGATAAAGAAAAGTAAAATATATAAAAATGTTTTGTAAAGACACAAAAAAGTATCACTCATTTTACAACATAGTGATTTGAAGAGACTTATATCTTATCGTCTAACGAGTATTGCTTCCAGTTTTCTCCTTAAACTCATTCATTTTCTTTTCCTTCGACTTTTAACACATTCAAACTCAACTCGTAATCATCTTCCTTAAAAGAAGTAAAGTATTATCCTTATTCTCAAGCTTCACCTCAATGTCTCCAGATGATCCAGAATTTTCTTAAAATTTGCTAGCTTCTCTACCATTGTTCTGGATTTGGTCATCCCCAACAAATATAGTTGTTGTTTGAAACAAATTTTTAGTAATATACAATGTCATCGACCGAGTTCTTCAAACTTTCTTCTTATAAATACATGTTTTCTTTGTTAATTTTTGCATGCTATTGGACACTATAGTTCTTATTCCTTTTGATTTCATGAAAGAAAAAAACCTTTGACGTGAAGACATGATAAATCTGAATACAATGACATTGATGAACACAGGGAATGGTGCTGCTGGTTCTGACAGCAACACTGGAGTGCTTCAAACCAACGTGTAAAAATGAAATTTGCAAAGCATCCACCACACAACTAACACTATTCTACCTATCAATATACACCATAGCCTTAGGCAGTGGAATGCTGAAGCCCAACTTGTCAACTTTTGGTGCCGACCAATTTGATGACTTCAGACCAGAGGAAAGAGTGTTAAAAGTCTCATTCTTCAATTGGTGGACGTTTAACACTGCATGTGGCACTTTAGCTGCAACAATGTTTTTGGTGTATATTCAAGAGAGATTTGGATGGGGATTGGGGTATGGCGTATCAGCAATTGGTTTTCTACTTGCCACTGTTTCCTTCTTTACGGGTGTCCCAATATATAGGCACAAATCTAGAATGGGTGAGAGCCATGCAAAGGAGTTTTTTAGAGTCCCCGTAGTTGCTTTCAGAAACAGAAAGCTGCATCTTCCTAGTAACCCTTCGGAACTGCATGAGTTCGCATTGGAACACTACATTGCAGCTGGAAGACGACAAATTTATCACACTCCTCGTTTCAGGTTCGCTAATCACTGTTCTCACCTATCGTTTATAAATTCTAATAACCACATGTTTTGATTTGATGTTGCATGAATTTGGTCCATTTTTAGGTGACATATGAACTAAAATAGATGAAAACTATATAATATTATGGTATCAGTTAGTTTATTTTTATCATGCAATAAAACTAAATAGATTTCTTTTTTTTTTTATCAGAAAAACAATAAAATTAAACTGACTCACTTTAAGGGTGTTACCGTCCTCTATATAAGAAAAAGATTACCTTTTCATATATACAAATCAAAACCAAACCAAAATGAACATCCTTGTGTGTACCTTAACTCTACCAACTAAATAAGAAACAAAAAATAATAAATAAGAAACAAAAAATAATAAATTCTTATAGTGACATTAAATCAAATGAATATATATATATATATGAAGGGTTCTAGATCTAAGGTAGCTAAGAAACTCAGTGATAATATCTTTAAAGAGATCTAAAACTAAACCTTATCATGTATTAAAGAAAAAATTTCAATATAATCAACGACTCTACTTTTTAAATAAACTTTATTTTTAAATAAATTATTCCTTGTCTTCAAATCTTATTAACTAACGCAATCCAAACATTCTCATTAAATTAAAGTAGATTAAATTAAAGTAGACGTATGCAAAATCTAGAAATATTCCAAATTTTGGGACCACTTAATAATTTTGGGTTATAGAGATTTCGTTTCTTGAGTGTTTATCTCCTTGATTAAATATGAAAATATATATGTATATCTCCAAATCTCTGTTAAGGTTATTAGACAAGGCTGCAATAAAAGCAAGCAAAACAGATGGCTCAAATCCTCCATGCACAGTGACTCAAGTAGAGACAAACAAGGTTGTCTTAGGGATGATTGGGATTTGGCTACTGATCATAATTCCAAGCAACTTCTGGGCAGTGGAAGTGACAATGTTTATAAAGCAAGGCACAACAATGGAAAGGAACCTTGGCCCAAACTTCCAAATACCAGCAGCATCCCTATGGAGTTTTGTAGTGGTCACCATTCTCATTTGTCTCCCCATTTACGACTTTTACTTTGTACCATTCATGCGTAGAAGAACCGGGCATCACAGAGGCCTCAAAATGCTTCATAGACTTGCCATAGGATTTTCCATCCAAGTCTTGGCTGCAGCAGTCATGTACGGTGTAGAAATTAGAAGAATGGCAGTGATAAGAGAGAAAGATGTAACTGGGGAAGAAGTAGTTCCTATGACCATATTCTGGCTCTTGCCTCAACATGTTCTACTTGGTCTTGCAAATACTTTCCTTATGGGTGGATTGCTAGAATTCTTCTATGATCAATCCCCAGAGCAAATGAAAGTCCTTGGCACAGCCTTCTACACTAGCACCGTAGCTGCTGGGAAATACTCTAACAGCCTCCTCGTGTCAATCATAGATAAATTTTCAACGAAGATCACTGGTAAAAGCTGGCTAGGCAACAACATGAATGACACCCACATTGATTACTATTATGCTCTTCTTTTTCTCATATCTGCCCTTAATCTTTGCCTCTTTCTCCGGGCACAAAGGAGGTACATTTACAAGAAAGAAAACGAAATTCAGGTGAATGGCATTCAGATTTTGAAGGCAGAAGAGACAGAATCACATGTAGGAAAAGCTTGAACATTATGTATTACCATTTCACACATGTTGTAATTCTGTTACTATAATTCATTTGCTGTTTAGTAATAATGCATATTGCAATTAGTATACTGAAATTTAGAACAACTGTTACTACTATATATAGTAGATGTGTGGCAGGAAGGAAAGAATGTTTCTGAGAAATTTAGAAAATGGATGCATGTTGAGTAGTGATTGAAAGCACAAACTTGAAAAATGAAAAAAAAAACGTTTAATATTTCTTTATAACTTTCTAAGAAATTGGTAACTATATATACGAATTTAAATTCCTTTTAACAAAAAGTCATGAATCCATTTTTCTTTTTTTTTGACAGAAATCATCTTACAAGTAAGGCTTCTAATTTATTTTTTTATTATTTTACTTTAAAAAAGCCGTGTTCACTAACTTGTTGAGCTATATAATTTGACTTTTTTAATATTATTTATATTAAACTTTTTGTATATTGTAATACCTTATAGTCAATTAGTATTTTTTTAAAAGAAAAAAATGAGAATTTATCTTACGATTAATTATAGAAATGAAATATATGTAGCTTTTATCTTAAATGGTTTTGACTTCATTTTTTTTTTAAAAGTACTGATTGGACTAAAAAGGTTACAATATACAAAATTTAATATAAAAAAAGTATTATTTTATTATTTATGTTTTCTTGAATAAGTCAAACATTACAATAAAGAAAATAGTTTTAACGGAAGTTATTTAACAATTTTTAAACTTTGTAAAGTTTTAAAGATTTATTCTAAAAATTCAGTAAACACTACAAGAAATCATGAAATAGAAATCAATTTTAGAGATAAAAAATAATTAGTTGCTATAGTGACTAAATTAGAAATCATTTTAGAAACTAAAAAAACTTTTGGTTTCTAAATTAGTTTTTATTATTGTTAAATGGATTGATATATAAATTAGCTACAAAGGTTTTTGCTACCAAAATTAGAATCTAAATAATTGACAGTTAAAATCTTAGTATACCAATTTAGAAACTATTTAACAATAATAGAAACTAATTTAAAAATAAAAATATTTTTAGTCTCTAATTTAGTCACTATACCAACTAATTATTCTGGTCTCTAAAATTTCGTTTTTATTTCATAATTTTCTTGTAGTGAAAACAACGAAAGTCTTTTTAACTTTCATAAAGTTCCAAAGGTTTATTATAAAACCTCAAGGGAGATTTTTTAATTTTCGTTAAGTTACAAATGTTTATTTTAAAATCTTAGCAAAATAATAAAAGTGTTTTTATCCTTTATTAAGTTCTAAAAATTTATTATAAATACTAAGTTTTTTTTAACTTTAGTTAAGTTCAAAAAATTTATTAGAAAATCTCAACAGAATAATAGAGATTTTTTAACCTTAAGTTCTAAAAATTTATTGTAAAACAGTAAAATATTTTATATTTTTTAAATCTCAATAAATAAATAAATTATTTTTTTATAAATAAATAATTAAAAATATAATTTTAATATATTTAATAACGAAATTCTTTAAAGTTTTTGAAAGTATAAGTTAAGAAAATATCATTTTAATAACGAAGACTTTTTTACCTTTTTATCAAATGTTAATATAACCTTAGTAATGGATTTAATGAAGAGTTATCTTATAACCTCTATTAAATTCTAAAAGTTTATTTCAAAATCTGCATAAAAGTTCTCTAGATTTATTTTAAATTTTATTTTACTTTTACTTTTTATCTCATCTTTCATCTTCTTCTTTTTCTTGTTTTACCAGTAAATCCCAAAGTCTCATTTTCCTCTTTTCTCCTCTTTCCTCTCATATACTAAATATCCATTGTTTCTCTTCATTTCCAGTGCAGGCTCTTCATTTCCACGGTTAGTTATGAATCTTCATCCGCTCTTAATTTCCACTATCGTTTTGAACCCTAAGGAAAGCACACCTCATTTCACAAAAAATAACACCGTTCACACTCGCAATCACTGAAAAACTAACTTAGTCACTCGCTGAAATCGTGTCGCTTGTGTCTCCGTCGCTCGCCGCTTCGGTTTCCGCCACTCACTGCTTTGGTATCCGCCACTCGAGTCTTCATTGCTCACGACTCCGGTCTCCACCATTCACATCTCTAATAATCTTGCTATTGTTTCGCTGTTCGTTCGTGATTGCGGTCTACGCCTGCAGCCGTCGTTGCACTCGTCGCCGTCACGGTTGCCAACCTCCGCCGATAGCGTCTGTCGTCCCTCTCTGTCCTGCGATTTTTCCTTACTCTCTTCTTCTGTTTTTATTTTGTTGCGTTAGGTCTGGTTCTCTTCCTCTCTTGTTTTATATTTTTTTAGTTTATGAAGTAACTGTTATTTAAACACTGAAGATAACCAAGATAAAAAAAAATCATAACATTTTAGACTATTTACATAATCATCTACTAGTCATTAGTTGATGATGAGATCTAGACATAGATGAACATAATATTTTTTTTTCATCCAATAATTTTTATACATAGATACCAACTTATCCTTTTTAATGCGTTTACTCATTAATATTGTCTACTTGATGAAATTTTCACCCCTTTTCTCCAACGATTCTATTTTTTGAGAGTGATTAAGCTTTTAAGTTGTTAACATTTATTAGTGAATTGTATTTCAGCCCAAATTCATTTGGATTGGGCTAGAAAGACCAAGCAAGATTGTCGATAGTCCATAGTACATATACATTATTTTTCTTGTATAAAGTGTGAAGAGATCTTTAGCATAACCACTAGTGAGTTCTCTAATTTTACTGTATTATTATATCTTATGTCTGCAAAACTTGTGGATCCTGTCTCTTAAACTTGCTAATATTTATGCCATTTTAGTATGATGTGGTTACTGAAATGTCAAATCTTCTGCTTACTCTCTATTATTGACAAGGTAACCAATGCTGGAACACCTCTGTTAAATTGTAATTAATGTTGTAAAATTGCTATTAGCCTACTTTTTGTTGTGATCTTTGTTGTTTATTAATGATAGGCACTTGGTAGGTTGTTGGTACCATATTCCCTCATATATTATTGCTCTTTCGACGACTAATAGTAAGGGTTATTTCTTTTACCACTTTCATATCTTCTTCTTACACTTTCTACGACTTCTTTATACACTTTTTCCATTCCTATTCTACTACGCATTCTAATGCTATTGTTAGTATATGTTTTTCTTTTAAACTTTCGGTTAGGTTTGCTTTGATTTTATCAAACAATTCCATTTAGATATGTATAAATCTTGAATTGACATGTCTCAAAATACATATCAGTACATGGATGGATTGAATAAATTTTTGGATTTTGCATTTTCTAATATTACCATTGAAAGTAAAATAATTTGTTCATGTCAGAAATGCACTCTTAATAAATGGCAAACTCAAGAAGCAACATATGAGCACTTGATTCTTCATCTTTTTTCAAAAGGTTATACATTTTGGCTTCTACATTGTGAGATAAGTTCTATACAAAATGACAAACACTAAATGATAAAATAGAAGAACTTATTACAGTCATTTGCACAAATAAAAAGATATAATTTTAAAGTATATCATTAAAACCAAACAATCGAAGAAGAAAATATTACATTATTTTATTTATAATACAAATCCATTTTACAGAGAGAGAGAGAGAAAAGATGCATAAAAGTAAAAACCTCTATAACTTATTTTGGTGAAAATTTTGGTTTGCGACAGTGCAATATCGTTTTCAATGTATAGCGATGAGCTAGTGAAAGTGCATTGTTTTAGTTATGTAACACTATTGAGGTCGTATTTGGGAAAGTATTCAATAATACTTGAGTGAATGATAATCTTCTAATCTCTCTAAAAGGCAAGAAAGTAGTTAATAATTAAATGTGTTTTAAGTGAGTAGTTCTAGAAAAAGGCAATAACTCTTTTGACCTTTTAAGTTTTTATAAGATTAATCAGCAATGTAGCAAGGCATCTTTATGCTTTAAGATGCAGCGTGATAATTCTGAATTTTGACATTTTCTAAGTTCCAACCAGCCCAATGTGAACCCAATCAATTGGGTGAGATGCTACTTTGAACATCATCACCAATTAGGTCTAAACTCATAATTATGTACACAATTTTATATGTATATCCATGAAATTCCAACTTGCTATACTATATAAACAACTAAGTTTCATATTATTATTCATAGCAATCATATGCTTACACAATTTTTTTTAAAATTTAAATAAAATAATGTTAAAATATGAGAAAGAGAGATACTAGAAGCTTATAAACAAATTGAAGTTGTAAAACTCAAAATGGAAATGCAATTAATAATTTGATTATTTATATATAAAAATTCCAGTGTGTTTTGCTAGAATTGTGAGAAAATGATTTTGAGGTTGAAATTTTTTTATGCTAAACATGGTATAATGTCACATTAACCGATGATGAATAGAGTAAGAACGTATAAAATTATATTAAACGCAACCTAAACTTTATTATTATTTTCCAATTAGTATATATATATATATATATATATATGTATGTATGTATGCATACGGATTTGTGTCAAAATTTTACACGATAGAGTTACTTATTAAGAAAATATCTGTAATTGACTACGGTTTTTTAAATTATGTATTATATTGAAATTAATATTTTTTCTAGTTTAAATTTTAGAATTTTCATTTTTTAATATTTCTTTTTACATATAAATAAATTGTTAATATAAATTATATTATAATATTATAATATTCATTTGAATAATGAATCATATGAAATATTTTAAAATTTTGATTTAGTTAGAAATTTATTTATCACGTAAAAGAAAAAATTGGCAATGATGTATTTTAATAAATAAAATTTGAAAAATTTTAAGTACGATAAAACTAATTACATGAGAGTAAGGTATATTTAACTCTTAAATAATTGATTGTATAAAAAACCATAATCAATTATATTTTTTATTTACATGTATATATATATATATAATCCTTTATTATGTTTTTATGTCATAATAAAATAATTAAAATAAATAAAATAATTTTTTATTTTAATTTAAAATTCATATTAACTATAATTTATATTTTAAAAATTAATTTTATATTAAATTATTTATAAAGTATTTTTATATCAAATTATTTTTTAAAAGAATATTTTACAAACTATTTTATAAATGTATAAAAAATTATTTTATTGCATTAATCACATCTATTATATACTTTTATACCGTTTTCATTTTTTTTTTCTTTTAATTTAATTAATTTCACTTTCTCTTCTTTTATTTTCTTTTTCATTCTCCGTTTAATCCAAACTCCTAAATAAAACAGAATATAAAATTATTGAGAAAAGCATGACCAAGTATTCGCACATACAAAAATTGTCTTCTGCACTTTATACTTGATTGAGTCTTTCACCTACCAAAAGGTTCTAAAAATCATTAATAAATTATATTTCTTTGAAATTTAGTATAATGAGTATTGCTTAAAAAGTAAGTATTAGATACTATCAAAATTTAAATAACAGAAAACCCTTTTATAAAAAATAATAATTGAGAAACTTATATAATTTTAACAACTCAATATATACAAGCTGCAAAATTCTCAACAAATTCTATCAAACTTTTTTTGTAATTTCTGACCACATGTTACACGTGAAAGATGCAACTGAAGTGATACACAACTACATGTCATAAATTGAGTTCATTAGTTATTAGTCAATGTCAATTAGTTAATTAATTACGGTTATTGCCACCCATAAATTTTTATATAAATCATATTTCTGTTGGAACGTTGAATATGAATGCATTTTTTATTTTTAATATCAACAACTGAATTTATTTTATTAGGTAGAGTTGATGTATTCTGTTATTTTTTTTACTGTGAGGTGCTTTTGGAAAGGGCTGGGATATCTTTAAATAACTTTTTTTATTCAATTATTTTTTGTTGAGGAAAAAAAAATAACTGATTTTTTTAATTATAATCTTAAGTTGATATTTTATTTTATTAATATGTGAAAGAAAACATTTTATTATATAAGAAAAACTAAATAATAAAATTTTTCGTTTAAATGTTTATTTGAAATTAATTTTATACTTTAAAATTATTCAATAAGTTAAATCATTCTTTTTACGATCAAAACATTTTTTTGTGACTTTTAAGAATTGAAAGACTTGTTAAATATTAAAATAGTGGAAGGTCAAATTAACATCGGTTAAATATTTGCAATACAAATTAATATTGTGTGATTTACAAAATCATCTATACATATTATATCTTATTGTGTTACTTATAATAATTAATAATAAATAAGGTTAAATATTGAATTTATAAAATATTTAAATTTATTTGATGACAAAATATTATCTTTATTGAAATTTATTTTAATTTTTTATTAAATTTTTTTATATTTTAAAATATTAATAATTAGTTTTAAAAATATATCTCAAAAAAAAAAAACAAAAAATCAAAGAAAAATCTTCTTTCTCTTTGTTTCTTCATTGAAAGTGAATATTAAATATAAATATAAATAGAATGCTAATTTGTAAATTTAGAATGATATTAGGTTGTGAGAAGTCAAGGGAGAATTTTTGCACATTGTAACATATGTAAGACAATTTAGATCGAAATGAACTTACTCTAATTCATTATTCCTAGGTTTCCTTATAAATCTATGTATTGATTTGAATATGTTAGTATATGATAAAACACACTAAATATTATATTTTTTATATATTGATTGAAATGTTTGCATTGATAAAATGATTTTTCTTATTAAATTGGTTTAGAGTTAATTATAATGTTTTTCTTTTATACACATCTCTATAATGTAAACATTCATTTAAATAGTGTATTTGTTCTTTTTGTGATAAACTATTATGACTCTACTTTATACATAATCGATATAAAAACACGTTTCTGAAGCTAATTTTAAAAAGAACTAGATAGTTCATTATCTATTTTTTTTTATAAATATATAATATGCATTTGGTTATATATATACATTACTTTATTTCAATGAAAAAAATAAACTACATTTACATATTCTATTAAATAAATATATTTTAAATTAAATATTTTTTTACTTTTTAAATGTTACGAAATTTATGTGTATTAACCTTTAACAATTGTTTAATAACTAAGGTAGAAATAATAATGAACTATTGTAGATACAATAATGAACTTAAACTAAATAAAGTTAATACACAATTATATAATGAAATATTTTGTATAGTAATAATAATAATTTATTATGAAATTAATTGAAATATATTATTTATGTAGTAATCTAATTATAATTTGTTATAAATTTTAAATTGTTTAGTTTAAAATATATTATTTTTAAAACATATCTGTAATTTTTTCTAATCAATTGTAAATTAAAAAATTATACTTAAATTATATCAAAACTCAACTCGTTTAATATGAATTCAGTGTTTTATTTATTGTAACAATATAATATGATAATATTTTTACAATAAAAATAAAGAAGACTTTAATCCCATCAAGTTAAATAAACTTTTACAATATCATGATCAATAATTTTGTGTAAAATATGATTTTTATTTACATATTTATATATTAAACTATATATATTAGTAATTTTGATTATTTTTATTAAAAATTTAAAATTATAACCTCTGTAAATATATAATCAAAAGATTTTATTATTTTTATACAAATTAAAAATAAATAATACTATTTAAGTGCGTTCAAAAGTTCATATAACTTAAATATCGAGACAAAAAAATAGTTTATAAACATTCTTTTTAACAAATCGACGTAACATTTAAATACAAAATCATAATAAACAAGTCTAACCCTAAAGCTAATAATACATCGAATTCAATTATTGATTTTAAAGATACTATATTAATAGACTTAAAATCAGAAGAATTACATTAATTTTATTCATGTCAATAAAATGTTAAAATACTTTTAAATTAGAATTATATTTTATAGATATAATTTATATAAAATATGTTTGGTCAGCGCAAAAATATAAGAGGAGGTTAAACTTTGTATTCTTACAACTTTTGCTCTGATAAACTTTTTCTATTTCTTTGAAAGATATTTTAAATGACGAAATAAAAATTCACAATAAGAAGAGACATGTTTTTTTTTTTTTTTTGCTAATTCCATTCAATTACTATAAATACTAGTCTATAATTTAAAAAAAAAATCAAGTCTGTATTAAAATACAGTACAAGAAAATCATGAAATAAAAACCAATTTTAGATACTAAAATAATTAGTTGCAATAGTAACTAAATTAGAGACCATATTAGAAACTAACAAAAAATAGTTTCTAAATTAATTTCTATTATTATTAAATAGTTTCTAAATTGGTATCTAATTAGCAACCAAGGTTTTAACTACCAATTACTTAGTTTCTAAATTTGGTCTCTAAAACTCTTTGGGTGCTAATTAAATACCAATTTAGAAACTATTTAACAATAATATAAACTAATTTAGAAACCAATTTTTTGTTTAGTTTCTAAAATGGTATCTAATTTAGTTACTATTGCAACTAATTATTTTATCTCTAAAAATTAGTTTCTATTTCATGATTTTCTTGTAGTGATACTAGCTGAAACGCAAGTTTTCTTTATAGTCATTTTTATAATATTTAAGTATTTTTTTACACTCTTCCAAATAAATTAAAAGGTATTGCTAAATAAAACATTTTGAAAAATACATTTTTTTTTTATGAAAGCTTGATTTTACATTAAAATTTATATATAATTGTTATCTTCTTATTTGAAGGCTTATATATAAAACTTTCAAATAATACTTATTGCAAGATATTGAAGGTATCTTTTAAACGATTTTATTTTATATTTGACGATAATAAGAAAATTAATTACATTCAATATATTTCATCAATTTTTTTATTTGATGATAGATTATAATATGTTTATTTTATAATTAACTTTGTTAAACATATTAACGTGTAATAAAAAATACATTTTGTTCCATGGATGCTACGTAATCGATCAAATACTTGTCTTAATTACTGCGAAAAAATTAGGTTTAGGGTTACTCATATTTTTTGTAAAAAAAATGCGTATGTTGATAAGTTGGCTAATTTAGGATTTATTCATAGAGATTCATTTTGTTGGTATAATAGGTTTCCATATAGTCTGTTATTACAATTCTTTATGAATAACTATAGTCTACATATATATCGTTTTTGTTAACATAAGTTTTGGTCTAGTTCTCCCATATTTTTTATATTTTTTTAATAATATTTTTTTCATGTGATGACAGATGATTGTTGTTACTTAAGGTGTAACCTAGTTGAGATGTCAGCCTAATTATATCAGTTAAGTTGCATAATAATACTTAACATGAAAATTATTATAAAAAAACATATTATGCAATATTTTTCTTCCTCAACTTTTACCGTCAGACTTTCTTTTCATAAATGTTGAAAAGAAAAATATGATACTAAAAAAATAATATTAAATTATATGTATAGTAATAAATAACTTAAATGTACTTAGATTATAAACAATCTTCATTTGATCCAAACATAAATGATGTAGTATTCAAGTTGACTTTTCTAAAGTAGAGAGCTTAGTTTAACCATTTTTTTGTCTAGCACTTTCAATATAATAATAAATTTTGTAATAAAATTATTAATCAAAATATGAAATAATATTATAATTTCTGTAATTTGCATTGATATAATTTAATAACATATTATTTTTCTTATGTAAAAGTAGTGGGGGATTCCTTACACACTAGGAAAATGAGAAAAAGTAGTTTCTTAAAGTATAGAGCTTTAACTTTGTGAAGGTCAAAAGGCTTATAGTTTTGAGAAAAGGACACTGTTATTTATGCTATGTTCTGTTCTCACACTTTGTTTACAGGGCAGATATCTTCCTAAAAGTCCACTATCGCCAACCGACAAAGGACAAAAACAAAAGCAACTATACTTAAGATTTAAATTACTTTTACAACACAATGTATCCTAATAAATATTAATATTTTAATTATTTATAAAAATTTATAACTTTTCTAATTTTAAAATACTTTTAAAAAAAAAATTATTATAAATATTAATATTTATTGTGAAGATAAGATTAAGCAAGATGTAAAAATATCATAATCCTTATTTTTTAATATATTTTTTTTTCAGTGTACCTAAACACCAGAATAAAATGTTTTTCAATTTTTTTTTAATTCTTTGTCCATTTGTTTGACATTCATTTACTTTGTAGTCTTGACTTTTTCTATATAAAATTAATTTTATATTTTTACTTCTCTATCACTACTATAAATAATATTAAGTAACGCAATTAATATATAAATATAAAGATATCCGTATAAATGAATTACGATATGTATTGACTTTTTTTTCTGCTGCTGTTCATGACACTATCTTTTACTTAGATTATCATGTATTCTTATACTCTAATACGTGAAAACATAATTATCACAATTTTATAATAATTATAAATAAATAGGTAAGCTAGAAATAATAAAAACTAAGTAACATATTCTAATATAAAATATATCTAAGAGAATAATAAAAGAATTAACTTGATAAAATATATATTTATTGTTTATTAAAGATACGAATGATCATACACTTCAATAGAGAATTACTTGGTTATCAAATTATGGTATAATTTCGATATCAAATGGTACCAGTTGATTATATACTCATTGAGTTTTCATGAATTTTCACAACTAAATAGGTCATTGAAACTTTTATAAGGCAGCAAGAAGAAAATATTAAAAGAAATACTTAAGAGATTCGATGTATAATGAAGATGTAGAATTTGTTTGTTTACAAGAGACAAAATGTTCTAGGTTTGGCAAGGAGAATTGTTATTTCTTGTGGGGATCTAATGATATCAATTGGGTTGAAAGTTGTGTAATTAATAATGCAGGAAGGATTATTATGATGTGTATGATGTGGAGAAGAAGTTGTTTTCGTATGAAAAAATCTTTTAATGAGAGAAATTAGTCTATTATCGAAGGGGATTGGAAGGTTGGAGTCGGGTTACAAGTCACTGTAGTGAATGTGTATAGCTCCAACTCATTGAGGGAAAAGAAGGCGGTATGGAATGAGATCAGTGAACTCAGGAAGATTCGAAAGAACATGGGTTAGTGCATCATTGTGGATTTTAATTCTATTAGACGAAAGGAGCAGAGAAATAGTCTGATTTCGGTATTTGACTACAGTAGAGAAATATGCAAGTTTAATGATTTTATTGAAAAATCTGAATTGTTGGATATTTCGATGGTGGGAAGAAAGTTTACTTGGTACAAACCGAATGGGTCTGTTAAAAGTAAAATTGACAGAATTTTGGTTTCCAGGGAATGACTGGAAGTTTGGCCGAACAACAAACAATTTGTTTTAAGTAGATCAGTCTCAGATCATTGTGCTTTAGTGCTAAAAGACATGTGTGTGGATTGGGGATCAAAATCGTTTAGAAGTAGAGGATAGCCAGTGGTGCGAACATAATGAGGTGGTTAAGGTTAAGGTTAGATATTTTTTCAAAGCCAGGTTGGAAGAAATCTCTTGGCCTCAGGTAAGGTTCCTGTTTTAATTTTAACTCTGGTGAAGACAATGCGTTGTTGGTAGGAGTTGTCTCTGAAAAGGAAGTTAGGTTGCAATGTAGAGTTGTAATAGCTCGAAGAGTCCTTGTCCAAACAATTTTAACTTTAGCTTCATTAAATTTTGTTGGGACTGTTTAAAGATGGATGTTCTCTCGGTTGTGAACAATGTTGTGGTCAAAGTTATTTGGCATAGAGGGTCAAACGCTTCTTTTATATGTTTAATCCCTAAGTTTGATAATATGCAACAACTTAGCAATTTCATATCCATTTCGTTGGTAGGGTGTGGGTACAAAATCATCTTGAAGATTCCGTCTCTCAGGCTGAAAAAGGTGATTAGTAAAGTCATCAATTTCAAACAATCTGTTTGTCTATAAGGAAGGGGGATATTGAATAGCGTCCCTGTGGCCAATGAAGTTCTTTGATGAGATGAAGGGGAAGAAGAAAAATTGTGTCCTGTTCAAGGTGGACTATGAGAAGGCTTACGACTACGTGAGGTGAGATTTTATCTATTATATGTTTGGAATGCTCAAGTTCTGCGAAAAGTGGATTTCTTGGATTAAATCCTGTCTGGAATCAGCTTCGATGTCAGTTCTAGTAAATGGAAGCTCGACTAAGGAATTTATTCCGAAGAAGGATTGAGGTAAGGGGACCCTTTAGCTCATTTTTTGTTCCTTATAACGATTGAAGGTCTATCCAAGGCTTCTAGGATTGCGGTTGAGAAATAATTGGTTGAGAGCCTGGAGATTGGGAGAAAGAAGATTAAGGTGAACATGCTTCAGTATGTTGACGATACTTTTTTTTTTGTAAAGCTAGTTATAAAAGTGTGTTTAACTTAAAGGTTATTCTGAATTGTTTCGAGTTGGCTTCTGGCCTCAAGGTGAATTTCCTAAAGAGCATAATTGGTGAGGTGGGGGTCGATCAGATCGTGATCCTCTGCTTTGCGATAATTCTCAATTGTGACGTGATGAAAGTATTTCGGGTAGCCAGTAGGGGGTGTCATAAGAGGGGTGTGTTTTGGGATGAAGTGGTTGGTACAATCAAGAATAAACTAGGTACATGGAAGGGTAGATTCGTTTCGATGGCTAGGAGGATTTGCTTGATTAAGTCTGTTTTGTCAATTATCCCTCTGTTCTACCTATTTTTGTTCAGGATGTTGTTTAATGTGATGAAGAAGATTGTGAGTCTACAGAGGAATTTTCTTTAGGGATAGGATTCTGAAAGGAGGAAGATTGCTTGGGCTGCTTGGGATAAGGTCTACAAATCTCGGGAAGCGGGTGGTCTTGGCATAATCAATATTAGGCTATGCAATGTGGCATTGTCAAGAAAGTGGATATGACTTTTGAGTTCGGACAAGGAGGTTGTAAAAGGATATCATTGAGTCTAAATATGGAGGTTGGAGAAGCTTGAAAGAGCAAAGGGTCAATAACAACAAAGTCTTTCTTTGGTGGAGAGATTTGAAGGAGATATGGATGTCGGAAGAGTGAGGGAGAAAGTTTGAAGACTGCTTTAACTGGGAGGTTGGGAATGGGAGTGAATTTCGCTTTTGGGAAAATAACTGGGTGGGTTCTGAAGTCCTGAAATGTAGAATCCTGAGGCTCTTTTCCTTGTCTGTTAATAAAGAGACATGTTTGTTTGACTGTGGGGTTTGGGTTAATAATGTCTAGACATGGATTCTTAATTGGAGAAGGGGACTTTTTGTCTGGGAGGAATCCCAGGTAAGTCAACTTCTTGAGGTGGTACTCAATTCGAGTCTCTTTTTCAGTCGAGAAAGTCTGGAAGGATAGCGAGTTCGAAGTATTTTCAGTCAAGTCCGCCTACGATATTTTAAGAGGAAAGGAAGAAGAGGAAAATTTGCGGTGGTACAACTTCTTCTGGAGGATTAAGGCCCTGCCTTCAATTCATGTCACAACTTGGAGGGTGATTGAAAACAAGATTGCTACTAAGGTCAATTTGGGGAGACATGGGATAGTGGTCGAGAGTAACCTTTGCTTCTTGTGCGGGGTTAAAGAGGAGTCGATAAGTCATCTGTGTTTTGGTTGTAGAGTTTCTTGGCTAGTTTTGAATCTTTGCTACGCGTGGTTAGGAGTGAGTTTGGTTAACCTTCTTACTGTTGTTTCACATTTCACACAATTCAATTTGCTCGATGTGTCTGTGTTTGTTAATCTCATTTCTGGAAATATCTGGATTGCGATGGTTTGTGAGATTTGGAGACCTAGAAATAACTGCATTTTTAAAGGTGGAGTGATCGATCACTCTAAAATATTTTCCTTGGCACAATCAAAGGTTTGGTCTTGGATTTCAGTTAAGGTGTCTTTTGTGGACTTTTCTTTCTTTGATTGGTGCCTAGAATCTCTGGTATGTATGCATTTAATTAAAAGTTATTGTTGATTTATAGGTTGGTAGGGTTGATCCTTGGTGTCTTTGAGGAGTGATAGCTTTTGTGGCAACATTTTGTGGTAAGTTGTTTAGCTGGTGTTGTTTGTGTAGGTAGTTGGTAACAACCTTATAGGTTTTTGTTTTACTTGGAGTGAGAAGTGTTTGTTCCTTTATTCTCCATAAAGGTTGGTACACATCTTAAATAAGCCACATTTGTTTTTAGATAAACAAAAATACTTAATACCTTCATATATAGAATTAAAATTTCAATTAAAGTTGAGATAATTAGTTCATACATTTCATAACTGAATGCATATATTATATTCATATAATGTAAATAAATCTTTGAAAATCTTTAAAATTAATTTTAAATATAAAAGAGTAATTCTTTATATATAAAAAAAAATATTGTTGAATAAGAATTTTTATGTTGTTTGAGTGATATTTTAAGATACTATGTAGTGAAGTATTAGTAAAAAATATATTTTTTAATATCACTTAAATAAATAGATGTTCTGATATTTCTATTTTAACTTGAGAGAGAATTTATAACTTTATCATATTTTTTCTTAATAATTTTTTTATTTAAGTGATATTCATTAAAAACTCTTAATCAAAATAATTGCACTTAGTCAAATGTTATGGTCACTTCCACTTTATTCTATTTCTTTTTCTCATTACCACTCAATTCAAGTCTGGTCAAGTCTTAAACGTGATTTCCTTAAAGCTTATATCAAATATAATCAAATATAATTAATATAATTAATTGAATACATTTAGAAACTAACCAACTCGGTTTATAAGATGTAATTTACACAAATTTATATACTATGAAACATTCTTATTTTTAGTCGATGTGAGATCTTAAACACATTCGTAGTCGATGTGAGATCTCTAACACATCCCTCACGCTGATATCTGCTAACTTATATTATATATTTATGGGTAATTCAATAACGACCTGAATAATTCTAAATTACTTTGATATCATATCGAAAAGTGAACTTTAAATTTAACTCAATCTTACGAGTTCAATTCATAAAGTACGATTTCCATCCAGCTATATATTATTAAATATCTTTATTTCTAAAGAAAAATACAATAACTCCTAAATTATGGCCAAAATCACACATTTATGAAATAATGCATTGAAGAACCAAATATAATCTAAATTTGAAAACATCAATATAATTTCGAAGATATAGGTCTCAATATTCTTTGTTTGATAATTATTTAAAAAGAGAAAAGAAAAAACCTTACTCGAATCGAGGTTGATTTTTTCAAAAGATGAACCTTAAATATTAAGCAAAAGCAAACGTTTTAAATTTATCAATCAAAGTTATTTTATTAATAACGTCTGAGAACTTTTGCAGAGTGGTTCCTTAAAAAAAAGTTAGAGCTAAAGGCATTGACTAGTATTTCTCTGTTTAAGAGACCATGATGAGCAGTTTTTTTTTTATGTGAGACCATGTTTTTTTCCTTGTCACGAATTAAAGATAGTTATTTAAATAAATAAAATTATTAAGATACTAGATTTAAAGTTTGAATTTGAAATTATATACAGTAAGGTATTTATGAACGAACATCTTCATACTGACTTTTAAGAAAGAAAACTGGAATTTTTTTTCAGAAGTTAAAATTAACTGAATTTTATAGAAAATCTTTTGTATAGTTTTTCTAATATTTTTTCTTTTTCAAAATTTATGTAAACGAAAAATTATTACACCAGGTTGGTTTATATTTCTACCATAAGTTTTGAAATCAACGATTGACATGTGATTCTTTTTTCAGCGTTAATTAATTGTGAAATTAATAAAATACATGTTAAAGATCATGGTTTAGTTATATTTTTGCCTCTAAAAATTATATAATGATGTAATTTTAGTCTTTTATATCTTAACTAGATAACTGATGTAATAACATATTTTTATATAGTATTAAAGAAGAGAGTTTAAAGTTGATAAAAAATAATAACTATATTTTAAAGGTTATAAATAAAAAAATTAACAATTTTATTTTTTATTTATCTACAATAATTTTTTTAAAATATCAAATATTACAAATTTATTTTGTAATTTCTCTGTGTATTTTCTTTAGATATTAATTCTTAATTTTCTTCCTCATTCTTTTTCTATGCCAAAAAACTAGAATCTCAATGAAAAATAACTTTATTAAGGATAAGTTACTATGTTCTTTTATAATATTAAGAGCAGATGCACTACAAGAAATTCATAAAGAAACCAATTTTTAGATATCAAAATAAATAGTTACAATATGAACTAAAATAGAGACCATTTTAGAAACTAAAGACAAAATTGGTTTCTAAATTAGTTTCTATTATTGTTAAATATTTTTTAAATTGGTATCTAATTAGCAACTAAGGTTTTAACTACAAATCATTTAGTTTCTAAATTTGGTAGCAAAAACTTTGGTTGCTAATTAGATACCAATTTAGAAACTATTTAACAATAATAGAAAATAATAGAAACCAATTTAGAAGCCAAATTTCTTTTTAGTTTCTAAAATGGTCTCTAATTTAGTTACTATTGCAACTAATTATTTTGGTTTCTACAAATTGGTTTTTATTTCATGATTTTCTTGTAGTTATCCAACTAGAAAAGATAAATTTCTAATAGTTTGAGTTCATTAATGTATAGATTTTAAATTGTTATATTTATGATTTCTGGTTATGAAACCTAATTTTGAATTATTGAATTTTTATGATTAAAATAAAATTGAGATGTTGAAAACTAGTGTAAGAAAATTGAATTTGTTAGTTTCCAAAATCTATTTTGATAGTTTTAGCATGTCAATCCTGTTTCAACCCGACGAATTAGAGGTGAGACAATAAATTTTTTAATTAAAATTTAAAATGGAAAAATGTTCACAAAATTAACTTTTTGTCTTGTATTATTGCAAAAATGCAAATAAGAAATACGTAACTTAGATAATTAACAATTATAACTAACATTGGAAACAACAATTTGTTCTCAATTTAGGTGTTGAATGGTATATATAGTGAAGTGATAGTTACACTACTAGATTTTTCAAAGATTAAGGTGATATATGTAGGCAGCAGCATTATTATTATACCGTGGGGTTATATGTACAGTTAAGTAAAGCTTCTGACCTAATCTTACCGAAATCAGACATGCGAAGAAGTTTCTTACTTTTTTTTACTTCCCTTGAACGCTTTATATGATTGCTGTAGGGAACATTCAGCCAGCAAAGGCTGAAAATTGACCCATAAAAACTTTACAAGTTTTCTCCTATGACTGTGCCTTCACACAAAGTAGGTAAAACCCGCGTTAGACCAGCAGAGAGATCATAATTTAATTGAACAGTTATTGATACACATTCTTTCTTTTGTTTATGTGAACCAAAAATAGATACTATGCATAACCCATCAAGATTATTATTCTCATTTTGGTTGAGTGAAGTTGCAAAAGGTAACCTTACCAAACAAATATTCTGAACCACAGTCAATTAAGCATTACTAAAATATACAACTTCATCTATTTTTCTTTGATGGACTAAAAATATATTTAACAGGTATATTTAATTTATAAATCAATGAGTCAAATTTGCCTTGGCTTAGTCGTGTTCCTTGGATTAAAAGCATAAAAGATGTCTCACATCAAAGCGTTATATGATGGGGCCCCTGTAGAGGAAAACAGTTTACCAAACAATTGTAACACTTTGACAAAGCAGCGCAATGACGCGGCTTTTCACTTGGTTATCTTTGAATTCATTAGAGTCGAATCTCTCATCACTATTCTAAACCCTTATAATCAAAATTCATAAGTGAGTTTTTGAATTAGTTCCACATCGCCAATTTCCCATGCACAGAGGACTTCTCCATTTTTCTACGTGTTAGGTTAGGCTACCTGCCGAGACAAATTGCCTTGAGACACATTCAATCCACACCCATTATAAATACAGAACTCCCATTAACCAATAAACCACACCCTCACACATACAAACACTTTACCTCACTTAGTGTGTTTCATCAAATATGGCTTCGTTTTCTTCTAGATTAACTATTAGTTTCGTTCTGTTTCTCCTCGTATTGGGGTGTGCCAATGCACAACTTTCTACCAACTTCTACTACACTTCTTGTCCAAAACTCCTCTCCACTGTGAAATCCTCAATGCAATCTGCCATATCAAAGGAGACCCGCATCGGTGCTTCTCTCCTCCGCTTGTTCTTCCACGATTGCTTTGTCAATGTAATTTCAATGCACCGCTTCTTCTTCTACCTTATGCATGCATCAAGTAACTCTGTTTGAAACAACACATCTTGCAAACATTTACACATCATCTCACACTAACTTTGTCCCATACAACTATTTTTGGTGTGTTAACTGATGCACTGATAATGCACTAACTCATTTTATATAGCTTTTGTTTCTATGTTAGAGTATAATCATGGTACCCTCTTGCGTATTAATGAGTAAACATGCAGGGATGTGATGGTTCAATTCTATTGGATGACACATCAAGCTTCACCGGAGAGAAGAACGCAAATCCCAACAGGAATTCTGCTCGTGGATATGAAGTCATTGACAGCATCAAATCAGCCGTGGAGAAAGTGTGTCCAGGAGTTGTCTCCTGTGCGGATATCCTTGCCATTGCTGCTAGAGACTCTGTTGGAATCGTAAGTGGTCAAAGACCAAATAAATCAAATTAAACTAACTCATTGACTACACATATCTGAATTAATATACTGTTGATTTTGGTGACATTAGCTTGGAGGACCTACTTGGGATGTTAAACTTGGAAGAAGAGATGCTAGGACTGCTAGCCAATCTGCTGCTAACAGTGCCATTCCTCCACCCACTTCAAACCTTAACCAACTCATCTCAAAGTTCAGTGCTGTAGGACTTTCCACCAAGGACATGGTAGCCTTGTCGGGTACAAACATAAACCACATAATTGGCTAATTAATTACATTACATTTCAATCATATAGTAAAAATTCTTGTCTTAACTAATTATGAGTCACATCTTGATTAGGTGGTCACACAATTGGACAATCAAGGTGCACAAGTTTCAGAGCCCGCATCTACAATGAGAGCAACATAGATACCTCATTTGCCAGGACTAGGCAATCGAGCTGCCCCAGAACATCAGGGTCAGGTGACAACAATCTGGCACCCCTTGATCTTCAGACTCCAACCTCATTTGACAACTACTACTTCAAGAACCTGGTTCAGAAGAAGGGTCTTCTCCACTCTGACCAGCAACTCTTCAATGGTGGCTCCACTGACTCCATTGTGCGTGGCTACAGCACCAACCCAAGCTCCTTTTCCTCTGATTTCGTCACCGCCATGATCAAGATGGGAGACATTACTCCCCTCACTGGCTCCAAAGGAGAAGTAAGAAAGAATTGCAGAAGGATTAACTAAGTTTAAATATTAAGGGTACTACTACTACACACACGCAACCAATTTACTTGTGCTTGAGATATGTGTGTAATAAGTTGCTAAAACATCTTTAGGTTCTATTTTGGATTCAGTGTGTACTTTAATGCTTTCTACTTCCCTTTATTTTTCTTTCTTTTTACTTTTCCCTTACTAGGTTGTAGGAGAAAAAAAGCCTTACCAGGGCTCAAGAACGGAGATTGGTTTCATGTACAAGTTTGCTTTTGATTTCCTCTTTATAACATTCCATCAGAATTCAGTTTTCTTCTTGTTTTTAAATTACGTGTATGCACCTTTTCAAGCTTATGAATTTGGAACTTTTACAGTTTTTCTTTTTCTTTCGTGCCAAAATTCTAATAATTCGCTTTAATTTGGTGCATTGTTGAATTTTCAATTTTAGCAATTAATCATTCTAGCGCTTTTGTACTATTTTGGTTCAAGAAGTGGCCCACTACAAAACGGGCCTAAAGAAAGGAACTCATTGAAGTCTGTTTCTTCCTGCACCTTCATCACTTCTTCACCCACCTCCATAAATTTTTAAATTTCCAAAATTATTCTTCAGTAAAAAGATAAAAATAGAAGTAATGTTTTATACTGCAGATAACGTAATTCAGAAGTAAAAAATTAACACTTCCGTAAGAAAATTTACGTAATTCAAAAGTAAAAAATTATCACTTATAAATTACGTAATCTAGAACCTATTTTCTTAAATAAGTTCCAGATTATGTAATCTGAAAGTGATAATTTTTTACTTTCATATTACATAATCCGGTAGGTTTATTTTTGTTATATAAGTTCTGAATTACGTAATTCGGTATTGAGAGTTGTTAAATAGGTTTCAGATTATGTAATTCGATAGTTGTAATTTTTTACTTCCAGATTACGTAATTTATAAGTGATAGTTTTTTACTTCTAAATTACATAATTCATAATGTAAAACATTGTTTCTATTTTTATTTTGTACTAAAGAGTAATTTTGAGAATTTTAAAATTTTTGGAGGTGGCAATAAAAAAAGCAGTCCTCATTGAAAAGTGAGGGTCTTAGAACCAATAAATCAAAGACACCCATCTATGGTTGCCTGTATAAAATGTTCAGTTTTCACCTAATATATATCTATATGTATTGAAAAAATTATATTGATTTTAACTATAATCTTTTTATTAACCTTTTGCAAATGACAAACTTACAAATATCACGATTCTCTCTTTTACTGTTTTTTTTTCAATTTTTCTCTCTTTTATCTTGTTTTTGTCATTATCTCTAGACTTTTAACATGTTTGTGTTAAAAATTATGTAAATTAATTTTATAATGTGATTCATGTTGGGTTTTGGACTTGAATATAATTTAATAAAATAAAAGACACATTGATTAATGTGAGAAATTATATATATATATATATATATATTATTTAATGAAAAAATAATTTGATGGAGATTGGGAAAAAATAGAAATAGGGTTCTGTGTATGCAAATGAGGTTGTCTCACTCTTTGCTATCAATAAAGAGTGTGACAAGAACAAAATTGTCAAGAGATAGATTGAGAAAAGAAAATTAAAGAAACTGCTCATAAAGGGACTCTCATAGATCAAGGTAAAATGAATGCATGGAATATGAGAATCATAATTTGTAAGATCCTTAAGATGATTATATACATTATTATTTATTACTGTATGCTTTGATTTTACATGTAGTATCAGAGCATGGTTGCTCAAATTTATGATTCTCCATAAATGATGTTTTTCCCAATTTTATAAACCTTCTTTTTAAAATTATAAATATTGTAAAGAAAATAATATCTTTTGAGGATAATTTTGATGGTTTAATTTATCTGTTCATTTATGCTCCAATACGAATTGATTTCAAATTAAAATAATGAAATCTCAAGTCTTCCAATGTATCATAAAAGATAAATTGTAAGGTTTAATTTATCTTTTTATTTCTATTGCATTATGAATTGATTTCAAATTAAAATAATGAAAAATTTCAAGTCTTCCACTGCATCATAAATCATGAATTCTTGTTTTATTTTAAATGCAAGATGAATAGATTATGATAAATAAAAGTAAGGGCATAAATATATTTTTTATGAATACTATTATTTCTGGAATTATTCATATGATAGATTTGTAATCACCAAAGTGATCAAATTTTTATGTTTTATTTAATTCCAAATTACTGATGAATTTTATTTCACTTAATGATATTATTTTTGGAAGTAGCTGTATGATAGATTTGTAATCACTAAAGTGATCAAATATTTATGTTTTTTTTAATTTCAAATTAATGATGAATTTTATTTCACTTAATAATATTATTTCTAGAAGTAGTAGCTGTATGATAGATTTGTAATCACCAAAGTGATCAATCTTTATGTTTTATTTAATTCCAAATTACGATGAATTTTATTTGAATTAATGATATTATTTATGGAATTATCTGTATGAAAGATTTGTAATCACCAAAGTGATCAAATCTTAATGTTTTATTGAATTCCAAATTAGTGATGAATTTTATTTCAACTAATGATATTGTTTTTGAAATTATGTGTATGATAGATTTGTTAATCACCAAAGTGATTGAATCTTTATGTGTTATTTAATTTCAAATTACTGATGAATTTTAATTCAATTACCTATAGAATGGATGTTAAATTATTTATATTATGGATAAATTGAAATTCATTATTATAAGGCATTTGTGGATCACCAAAGGTTGATTAGTTGTTCTTATAATTGATGGATATGATTGTTGGTAGCGAGTATATGTTATTAGTTTTATTTGTATATTAAAATATAACAAGTGATATTAGCATCATTATGTTTTGTGTATTAATGTATCATCCAAAGGAGAACATTAATATGCATAAAATGTTTGTTTGTTATCTGAATTTGTATTGTAAGTTTAGTTTATGACTCAAAGTATTAATGTTAAATATGTGTTAATTGAAGTATTTGTTCATGTGTCTTTACATTTGTATGTTAAGTCTGTTCCAGTCTTTAATGGATTGAATTTTCCAAATTGGAAACATGTTGTTATTATTGATGCTAGCAATATTAAAGAGAAAGTTCATTATAGGGCTTGAAATATGTCAAATAGAGTTAGTGTGATGTTTATGGTAATGAGGATAACAAATAATATTAAGTTTGTTCTTCCCAAAAATGATAATGCAAAATAATTTATGAAATTTGTGGAATAACGCTCCCAAAATCAGATTTTTCAAGGTTTTCCAGTTTCGAACAACTCACGTCTAAAAAATTGGTAGTTAAAACCTTGGTAATTCGATACCAATTTAGAAACTATATAACAATAATACAAACTAATTTAGAAAACAAATTTTTATTTAGTCTCTAAAATGGTTTCTAATTTAGTCAATATAATAACTAATTATTTTTTATCTTTTAAATTATTTTTTATTTAATAATTTTCTTGTAGTGAATATTTATCATATTATTAGACTATTTTTTTTTTTACACAGTTTTTCTCATAAAATATGGATGATGCTATTTCTCAAGTCACATTTTTGGTAAAAAGCTATGATGATTTTTTATCAATATTCAATCAACATCACTAGTGTTGTTCGAAAATAATGTCTATATTTAGTGGTAATTAAAATGTTATATAAAAAATTAAAATTTAATAAACTTTAATTATCTTATTTTAAAAATTAAATTTAAAATAAAAATAATTTAAATTCAATGCATATAAATTTCATAAAAATCATAAACTTTTCTGGCCGAACCAAAGTTAAATATTATATTCCGAATATTGAATATAGTAATTATACTCTACATGATTGATGTCAAATATTTATTTTTAAAGGTATAATTTACTGTTTGAATTGAATATTTTTATGATAGCAGCATCATTTTCGCGAGAAAAACTTTAGATTTCTTCTAACCATTTACATTATAAAAATCTGTCTAATGTTACATTAACCAATCCTTGTTAGATGCATTACAATTTTACATTATATATTCGTGGTTTGAGTGGTTTAAAAAATAACTATCTTTAAATTAATTTCTTTCCTTCGATAAGGTATATCTAACAATTGATGGAAATGGAAGCGACAATTAGAGTGTAGGTGAGATGTGGATAAAAAACTATATTATATATTATATATATATATAAACAAAATAATATATAGTATTACATAAATATAGAATCCATCGATCATACTTCAGACTGATACAAGTTAATTAGTATATAAATATTTAAATATATTCTTAATTTCTATAAATTATTTTGAATTTTAATTTTAATTTCGATTCTTATAATTATTTTATTTTTATCTGTCTAACTTTAAAACTTATACTTTTGGGATTTATAAAATAGGTGGACTTTAAATGTAGTGGCTATAAAGTATTTGTTTTATTATCTGTTGGACTAGAGATTATGACATTTCATTATACATAAGTGGGTGCAAATCTCACCTTATAAGTCGGTTTTATGAGGTTGAACTAGGCTTAAAGTCCACTTCTTAACATGGTATCAGAGTCATTTCGAGCCTATCCTAACCAGTGTTTGTTGGACTTATCAGACCACCCGCTATCGGATCACCCATAACATATATTTTCATGCACGAGTTAGTAGCCTCGGCATGAGGAGGTGTAATGAGATCTCACATCGACTAGAGATGATGACATTTCATTATATATAAGTGGGTGCAAACCTCATGAGTCGGTTTTATGAGATTGAATTAGACTTAAAATCCACTTCTTAACATTATCACCTTTCTAAAATTTAAAATTTCTTTTAAAAAATTATAAAAATATCATTCTTCTATCATAAACACTAATGTATTATGATTATTATTTAATCTTTTATTCAATACTCAAGTTACTAATTATTGAGTATAACATATATTAAACATAAAAAAATAACTATTTTCAATTTTCAAAGACTAAAAACAAAGTTTTATTTAGAGACTATAATCAAAATTATTTATTTTAAATTAAAATTACATTTGAATTTTAAAAATTAAGTGAAAACATATTTAGTCGGGTTAAATACTGAGTAAGATTAAAGTAAATATATAGCATATTGAATTAGTAACACAGGTAAATGTTAAACTAACCTCTCTCAGGAATAAATAGAAACATATTTAATTTAATATCAACCCAGCCTATTTTTTTTTGTTTAAAATAATACTTTTTTGTATTTTCTATTTTTTTAATGAATGTTATATATATATATATATATATATATATATAATTTAATAACTCGATCAAAACTATAATTAAATTTGGTTATATTAATAGATTTTATTAGGTTTTTTTGACCATGATGGTTTTTTTTTTTGGTTTTTACCAAAATGGTGTCCGTTTAAAAAAAATTACAAATTTAGGCAAGTCGTGCCTAATTGAGACGACTTTATATGCAGAAGTCGTCCCAATTAGACACGACTCTTAGAAAATTATGTATCAAATTAATTTTTAACATTACATAACTTACTATCCAATATATAAACAATAAAATTAAAAAAAATATATGATGTGGCAGAAGTCGTGTCAACTTGGCACGACTTCTGTATGATAAGGCAGAAGTTGTCCCAAGTTGGCACGACTTCAATATGACGGGGCAGAAGTCGTGCCAACTTGGCACGACTTCAGTATGACATGGCAGAAGTCGTGCCTAATTGGAACGATTTCTGCATATGAAGTCGTGCCGAATTGGCACGACTTGCCTAAATTTGTAATTTTTTTAAACGGCTCCATTTTGGTAAAAACAAAAAAAAATAACCCCATCATGGTCAAAAAAACATTTTTTTTAAGAAAATAACCTATTATCTAGATTGATCATTTTCAGAGTTTTCCGTAACAAAAGTAAACTAGATATGTGAGAAAACTTATTTATTATTATTATTATTATTATTATTATTTTAGAGTGTTGTAATTCATTAAATTAGTTTAGTGATGAGAGTAAGATGAAATTGGTGAAGTTTTAGGTTCAATTCTTACTTCTCTCCTCTCATGGTATATAAAAAGGAAAAATAATGATTTTTTTTGGCAAAATAAATAAATAATAGATGTATTTTAGGGATACCTCAAACTTTATGCAGAGGAGTAGAGAAAACAAATCGGTAACATTCTCTATAAGAAAAATTACTATTCCTTGCCACTGCACTAACCTTTTTATTTTTTGATGGATCTCATATAAATTAAAGGTTCAAGACACCAATCTGAGTAAGAAAAACATGTTAAGCATACTTTAGATGTCACCCACGACCAAACTTTCAACTATATCATCGAGAAAATCTTCAAGTGATCTATGCGTCTGTTCCTGAAGATCTTCTTATTTCTATGCTTCCACAATTCTCTTATAAATGTTATCCACACACACAACCAAATCTGATTAACAACTACACTTTCCTCAATCAACCTAAACTGTGAGAGAAAAACATCTTCGACTCCTAATGTACAACAGATGCATGTTTCACCTACTCGTAATACTTAGACCATATAAATCAAGCCACTTTGCACGTACAAAAGATATGAGACGTAGTTTCCTCACCCTCCTTACTCCTTACACATACTACATACCATATTTTGTTTATACGCTATTTTAACGATGATGAGAGTTTTATCGTAATGATCCGGAATTTAAATAGTTGTTTAAATTTCTTTTGTTTAAAAAGAAAAGTTAAGATGAAGATGAAGGTTATATATAGTGAGTGAAAAATGAGGTGACCCAATCAGCACTGATAAAATAAAAATAAAAATAAAAATATTATTAGTGAAGATATGATGTTGGCAATAGCAGAAGTTGAGTGAGATCCAAGTATGCATGCATGTTTACTGAATAGCTTAATCTTGGAATCCCCTCTCCCACACATGCATCGATTATGAATTCGAGAACACAGAAAAAAATGATGCAGGATCAACCCAGCTAGTAATCATTAATTTGAATTAGGCCAAAAATCAGCTTAATTAAGGTTTCGAAATGGTAAAAGGAGGAACTGTTTCAAATTAATACAAGTACTATGATTGGGCTATGCCAACACAAGGAAGATGCCACGAGTTGAAGCAATCATGACATGGGACCAATACATGTCACATCTCTATATATATTATATTATATATAGATATTATTAGGGTTCTAAGTTTGAAATGAGTTTCAAAAGCAATAATATGAACATGAGTGGTTTTGCTGATAAAAAAATGCAGAAAAAGAAAGTGGTAGTCTTTTTCTTCATATTTCTTGCTTATACGACTAAGAGTTTCCCTTTGTCTCCCTTTTCTACTATATGAAAACCTCACGCCAAGGAAACTCAACTCTTTACAAATAAAATAGCTGGCAACGGAGTATGACCATCCAACAAATACGTAACCAATATCTACCTTAATTTCACCTATTTTTTTATTTTTTTTAAATATATTAACCATTTTTTTATGAAGTCTTAATGCAAATTATGAAATGAAAATTAAGAATCGTTTTCTAAACTAAATGTGTATTTAATATATGTTGATTCTCTGGGATCAATATTCTGTCCCTTTATTCCAGTGCTAATTATAAAATAAATCAATTCCATCATAATGAAAGAAAATCTAGAATATGTCGGCGTGTGCAATTGATTGTATTCCAGTGTTATGAATCTGACATTAAAATCCTCGTTTATCCATTTTGTTCTCCTATGTGTGTGTATCATGATATATAAAGTTCGCTTAATTTGATATAGGTTGAAATCTTTAGAATTTTCCTCTATCAACCATCCAAGGTAAAAGGAAATGAAAGAGAGAAAAAAAATAATATCTACATATGAGTAAACTCAATTCTGAAGCTAACTAGCAATATATATGCGACTGCTACAAGGGACAGTAATTAATATAATATAGTTTTGACTGTATAATACAAATGATAGATAACTTGACGTAAAATTATGCTTCCCAATTTCCATATATATATAAACCAAGTTTCTCAGAAGTTAAGTCTGACTCAACATGGTGAAGATCACAAGCATACCTTTTGTCTCCCGCAACTTCAGACAGCAAACTCAGATACACAGTGGCACAGACTAATATGTCTAAGAAAGGTTAAAGTCACGAACCACAGTCATCACGTGCAAAATTAATTCTACCAACAGTATTGCAATGTTTCCCAAACCAAACTGAAATATCATCAATGCAATGTAAACCATGTTTTCTTCCCCTTTATTGTCCTTTGCTTCATTAAATAATGAAGGGAAAATTGGCATAAGTATATATCAAGTTGGCATTGTGTCTACGTCGGTTGTAGGGTGGGGAAGAAAAACAGTTAATCGCAGTAACAAAGAGCAATTAATTTGTAATATGGTAGTAGCTTTAATTGGCTTAGGAAGGTGTAGAAGAAATGAAAGTTTAACCAGCCATTTATAATCAAGGGGAAATTTTGGGCATATAAATCATATGGATTAAGATAATAAAAAGGGGAAAAAAAGCGTACAGCCGGGTCATAACAACATTCAGTATCAATACTCTCCTTTTTCTTGACTTACTTTATTCCACCTTGATGCATCATATAAGAGAGAAATAAATGGAATAATGGTTTTTATTAGGCTGCAAAGTTTAACCAAAATAGGAGATATTATCACTTGAAATTGTGGTGTAAGTGGTGGGATCAGTCTGGTGGATGTACATGGAAGAAGAGGAAGAAGTTTGAGGAATAGAAGGAGGTGGAAGTGGTGGTGGTGGAGGAGGTGGTGGAGGTGGAGCAGCGATTGAAACAGCCCCAGCTGAAGGAAGCATTGCAACATGATGAGAGGAGGGTATCATGTGAGCTTCCCTGAGTTTGTATTTAAGTATTTCAGCCCTCACTACACTAAGTTCAGCTTGTAAGGATTGAACTTGTTGTTGCAAAGCAGAAATTGCACCCATGCATCCATACACAGGGTCTCTAAGCCTCACATTGGCCTCATAAACTAGACTATTTGCTGCATCAGCTCTCTGACACTCTGGTACTTCCTATAACACATTGTAATATGATTAAAATCTACAGCAGTGTAATACATACATATATACATATATCATACTATTAATTAGATAATTATTTAGCCAGTAATGTTATTTATGTCAGTGTGTATGCATATATTTACCATGAGCATCTTTGAGACGTTGCTGGCACCAAAAACTTTGTGGACGGAAGCAAACTTTTGAGGCTCATGGGGAGAGAAATATGGAGAAAAGGGACATTCTTGGGCACATCTTCTTCTCAATAACTTACATGCCGCACAAGGGGTGATGGTATTTAGGGTTCCAGGAGGGCCTAACATATGTCTTCTTCCCATTTGAGAAGAAACATCTCCTTCCCTCTTGATCTTCTTCCCTATCTCATCAAATCTCTCCCTACAGCAGAAGCATACACTTAGCAAACCTCATTTCACAACTAAGTAATTACCAAATATCGTTTTTCTTTCAAGGGATATGTATGGCATGCTTATTTGAACTTTGATGATCACCATGTGAATTTAGAAAATTGAGAGTCGTATGTTATTGGGAAAATAATATTTTGCATGATTAAAGAAGTTTCAAGCTAGCTGCTGGGCAGCAAAATATTAAAAAGAATCATATAAAGCACTGTATAAGAAGATAACTAAGAGTTCAGAGATAGAAAAGGGATTTATGCGTCTTACCTTTCTCTGGACATTCAGGCATGCCCTCTGATTATGAAGTAGGATTCACCTAGGAAGAGAATATAGAGAGAGGTTCGGGCTAGAGAGTTCAGAAAGTGAAGAAGAAAGGAAAATAGAGGTAGAAAATGAGTGTGCTTAAAAGGCAAGGTATGCAAAAGGACAAGTCCAGCTATATTTTAATTTAAAAGAAAAAACAAACAAGAGTTATTTTAATAGAGAGAAATAAAAAGAAGGATGAGGAAGTATATGGAAGAAGAAGCTTTGTTTTGTTTGTTGCTAATGTTTTAAACCTCTCTTGGTTTATGAACGATGATTTCAGGAATTATAGGTTACTTTTAAGAAAGTTGAGGACTGAGGACAAAAGAAGAAGAAAAAAATGGTATCATGGAGAGGAAAAGAGAGAGGAGAATATACTGTTTATGTTGTACAAATGCCAGCTCATTGAGTGCTTGCTCACGTGTGAGTTCTTAAATGTGTTTGACTTTCTTAATCAACTTTCTGATTCAATTGCCGCCATGCATGTGGTTCTTGCTTCTTATTGAGTGCAGGTCCACCAAAGTGGCATTCTTTTTAAGCTCACATATAATTAATATTATCTATAATTTGAGTATGTTTGTGTTAATATCATCTTATTGACTGGGGAAAAAATGACTCCATATACAGATTGTTTACACAAGTGATTAGACATTAAACAAACATTAAACCCGAGTTGCACTTCCACAATTTAAAATGCTCGTATCTTAGTCAAATTCAAAATTGCCCTCATTGAGATCGGAATATGCTTTATAGTTGGTCTTCTTTTGAAGAAAAACTGTATTATTGTCATACATTACATCCAATCACCGTGTAGAAACCGCAAGCTGACCCTTAACATGACAGTGCAGTGTGTGTGTATATATATATATATCATCACTCACCCCATTATAGTAGTCCTCAACAACTACACCTCTTGATATATTCTTATTAAAAAGATTTATACTAAAGATAAACATATAATTTTCAACTGATCTTTTGTTTATTCTATAGCTAGTTCTTTGTAAGTCGAAAACCTTCAGTTTCTTCTTTTATTTGCTGCTTATTAAGTTGGGAAAATGGTTGACAAAAAAGTATATAGCCCTCACGGAAACCACATTCAGCATGAAAAAAGTAAGGGCAATCTTTAAAGGAAACACTTATGCAGCAACCATCATCAGATTTATTAGAAACCCACACTTGTTCGTTCCTTAATTTCATGATTATGAAATTGCTTCCAAACTTTTAACTCGGCTGAAAATGATTCCTCCTGAATTAATCTTATGTCACTGCAATAAGGAAAAAGATTGGACACCTTTCAAGATAAGTTGATAATCTTGAGAAGAAAATGACTTTTGTCAATTGTGTGATTGATAATTTGATGATGATATAGGACATTTCACCCGAGCTTCCATATGGGAAAATCATTTTCTCATTTAAGAATCTAACATTATAATTTCGCATTTTAATTCCTTGTGGATGACTGAGACGGTTAACTGCTTAACTAAATTTGTCCTTCACCCAAATGACATATATGCATTTTCCCTTGAAGGACACCTTAACTTAATACAAAGAAACCAAAAACTCACCTTTCAACACCATAAATTTGATGTAAAGTCTAGAATCATTTAACTTGAGATAATCATGTGAGATGAAAGAGCCACTTATGGTCCACATAGCAGTAAATAATATTGCACTTTACCATAGAAAGGAACCTAAGTTATAGATTACGCAGAGATTAGTAGAAATCAATATATAAATCTTCATTTGCTGGAATGAGAACATAATTAGATTTAGCAATAAGGCAATGACTATTACTTTTTTTTTGGGGGGGTGGTAGGATTTTGAGAAATGTTCTATCAAAGTGGGTGGTGAAAGAGAGGGAAAGGAGAGAAGAGAAGAGTGTATTTGGAGTGGTGGTATTAAATTACGTAAAAGGAATGCTTAGAGTCTAAGGGAATGGCACCATCTATTCTTGTTTGACCCGTATTTTGAGGCTTAGAATTCGCTCCGTTGTCCTCTCACCGCCAACCTAACTTCACAATACTCATTCTGCATCACTGCACCAAAACCCAGAACCCACCATCCCACTACCATTCAGGTTGGCCAACTCATGCATTGGTTGGGGTACTCACCACACAGATTCTCTCTACTTAATGCTACTTTAAACTGCCTCTATCTTTTTCTCATATTTAATAATCACCAAGCCAACATATGTAGAACATTCATTCGTTTTAAAATTCAAAGCTTAAAAGGGTCAATAATAATACACATGAAAGTCTTGTCAAAGGAATGCTGGCCCTTCTTATTTCTAGTGTCACTGTCAAACACCTTCAGTCTTAGGACATTCCACCATTGCCTTCTTTCTCTTCACTCTCCATTTGCTTCAGATCAGGATTCGGGGTTGGTATCAAAATTTCTGCATTACTCAAATTTTCTTCCTTTTTTTCAGTGTTTGAACAGTGTCACGTGTGTACCTTCAATACATGCAGTTAATTAAGGATAGAACATCTGTGTATAATATGTCTTCGCAATTATATCAGTGTGCAGAATTTTCCTTGAGTCATCAATTTTAAGAGGAATATAAAAATTATGCGTTCTGCCGCATGAACATGGACTCCTTGAGAATATTTTTAGTCAAAGTCGAATCAACACTTAGAAATTGATTAAGGATGCAACACTGACTTAAAACATGTTTAAACTATATTCTCCTTTATCTGAAATACTTAAATTGTATTTTTTTTCCTCTTATTTTAAAATTTATATTTTCTTATTTAAAAGATAAATACATAATATATATTTAGTATATTTTAAGAAAAGTTATAAACATTCATTTTCTTTCATTTAATTTTTTTTTTCTCCCACGTCTTCTTTCCATCACACTACACTTATTCGATCAATGTCATTTATTATGTTTATTATTTTCTCACTATGTTTTTCTTTCTTCGTATCTCTAGTATTAATTCCAACACAAACTGTCTCATTTAGAAGTGTATGATTATCATAATTAACTCGTATTTTAATATAAATGAACTTTTTAGGGTTAATTTTTTTCATTTTCAATAACTATTAATATTATTAGCAATTAGATTTAAGTTTCTATTTAATACCAAATTTAAAGTTGTAGAAGAAAAAAAATGGTTGAGTGAGTCAATAATATGAGTATTTAAAATATGATTTTATCTATTAAATTTTAATATAAAATACTCATCTGGTCCTTTCTTCTTATTATTTAATTTCTGTTTGGCTTATACTTTCTTATACGCAACTAGAACCCATATCTAATATTACATCATCCATACACACACACAAAATCATTGCGTACAGAAAAAAAAAATATTGAAGCTTTTTCCCCTAATAATCATAAAATGTCTTGAAAAGAAAATATCGTTTGGAAATTTTTAGTAATTATATTATATTAAATTTTATGCTAAGTACTAGACATACTCTCTCAGTAAAATAATTCATTATAAAACTCGTACCATTATCGATCTTACTTTCACAAAGTAAGAAAAATAGTATAATCCAATCAACAGTTATAAGTTGATTTACATGCCATTAGATACATTGTATAAACTCACGGCTTTTATATGTACGTAATTCCAATTTTAAAAGGTCATAATTATCACCAATAAAATACAAATGACTAGGTAAAATATAAAAATAACTAATATTAACATTTTTATGTTACTTTAAAATAAATTTATCGAAAAAATTGATACATTCAACTTTCATAATGTTTATAATATAGTTTTTTAATTTAAAATTGCACGTTGTATATTTTTTTTTATTGTATAGAAATATTTTACAATATTTTATTGAATCTGACAATTTCAAGTTCACATAATTATTTGAATAATTTGAATAAAGTACATAAACAAATAAAAGATAACATATAAAATAAATGCAAATTTACTTAATTGATATAAATTGTTTTATGTAAAGAAATATAATTCTCATGCATTCAAATATTGTTATGTTAATATTAAAATCTCAAACATTCAAACGCAACTACATTAAAAAAAAAACTAGTAAAACTTTTTTTTTTCATTGCTTGCTTCTAATGATCCTCTTAAGTTAGTTAATGATGACACTTGTAAGATCTGATACCTAAAATGAAATGAAATTAAAATTATCTTAGATTACCACTACATAGGCAAAACTTAATTAAGAGAGCAACTATAAGAACCAACATTTTATGAGTGTTGTGTTTAAACGCAATGAAAGAAAGAAGTGTCTACATTTGACTCTTAAGAGTTGCAAGTTCATGTTTCATTTTTATAACTTTATGTTTCCTTATATTATTTGTATTTGATGAACCAAAGTTGACACCAGTTAGTCTTATGCTTGAGTGCTAAAAACAAGTGTTGGGACAAGTTCCAATGAAAATTTTGTAACCCGATTTAAATTGTTTCTACCAAATATGACATCAATTAGTTTATTTAGGTAAATATTATATGTAGTTCCTGAATTTTGCAATAATAATTTTCCTTTAGTCGCTACTAGACGATCTAACATTCATTAGACGGTTTTATAATAAGAGAGTCTATGAGTTTTGATTATAACAAATACTATAAGAATTGTTAAAGGATATAACAAATCTCACTTATGTAAAACAATCAAGGGTTAAATGATAGATGGTCTATAATATCAATCTAACACACAATCTCACTTAAGTAAAAGCGATAAATGGTTTAATAGTAGAAAGAGGAACTAGAAGGTCTCGACAGATGATCTCTTAATGTTTAACATGTTAGATGATCCTAAAAGATAAGACGAGTCAGGAAATAATGTCACCATGAACATATTAACTCTCTAGTCATTGTCTTCGTACTGGACGATCAAATCTTCATTTTTACGATAGATAGTTTGTAGCGTTAGGGAGTTTCTAAACTCAATGCTCATTTTGTAGAATTGTTGTCTAATGATTCTTAAATGTTTTCAAAATTTGTTTTAATGTTATTAATTCATATATATAAATCATAGTTTTATTCATAACATGTTGATTAACTTAATAGAGAAGGTTTTCGTATTCTGAAACGTAAAATAGAGCATCTCAAAAACTGTGAATCTTGATTGTTTTAATGATTTTTTAATGAAATATACTTTTTATGATGATTACAAAGTGTTTTGAGTACTTATATGCCTTAAAGATTAAGATTGAGAAAAGATTAAAAAAATTTCATATAAATCCTATTTAACTAGGAAATTTTTTAAAAACAAAGGTATATTAAATTAGTGTCTTAAATATTTTTTGAATTGAGAAAGTCTGAGTATTTCTCAACTTTTAAATCTTATACAAACTTATAAATATTTTGAAAATATATTTACAATAGAAATTCTAGAATATAAGGTTTACATAATTTTGAAAATTAACAGATTATGATTTAGTGATACTCATGTCTTTTAAATGATTATTATTGATTCTTATATTCAAAATAATTCTAGAAAATATTTTCAGCACTTAAATATGCATAGGAATATCATATCAGAAGTTTCTTATTCAAGCGTCTAATGGCAAAAAGATGAAATATGACACAAGATTTGTGCAATCTTAAAGAGTTTTCACATACAAGCTTCGAGTGTACATATTTTGAGTACTATATAAAGACCTAACGAACAAAGAACAATACACACAAGAACGCTGAAAATATTTCAAGAGAAATACAAGTTTTGTGTGAGAGTTTTGTTTTGTACATATTTTATCTTCTTCATGGAGTGTCTAGTAATTTGGGTTGTGAGCTAAACCTTTTTAAATCCTTTACACAAGTAAAGTATATCCCATGAGCTTAGATTGTTCTCTGTGTCTAAAGTGATTTTCTCAATTCTTTGAGAGGTCTCAATATATGAGAGAGATTAAGACTGGTATACTTGGAGAGGTGTAGAATACTCGTTCCTTGATAGGTGTTAAAACTCAATGGACCTAAAGAGGTGTAGAATACTTGTTCCTTAAGAGGTGTTAAAACTTGTTGTACCAGGAAAGATATAGAATACTTGTAATGAAGATGTATTAAAAATCTATTAGTGAAAGCTCTTAAGCAATTTGCTTAAGGGGACTCAATGTAACCCAAGCGGTAGGGTGAACTAGTCTAAATTTGTGTCTACTTTTCTCTACTATATATTCTATTAAATGTTGCCTTTATTTTGCTTGTATTTAGAAACAAGAAACATGACAAGAAGAATGGATTTGGAAAATAAAAAAGCATCACAATACATTTTAGTTTAGTATAAATAGCAACTTCTTAAAAAGTGGTGTTCAAAATGTCATAACTTTCAATAGTATGATGTAAAACAAGTGGTTGTTAAAAATGACATTTTTTTTGCAAAAATGACAATTCTATTATCATATATATAATAACAATTTTAGAGAATTGTCATATGAAAATCCTCATATTTAACACACCTTTTTTATAGTTCTATTTTAAATTCAATCCATATTTTTTTAAATCTAAATTAATTAATTGAATTTGAACAAGATATTTTGTTGGATTTAAACCAACTTTCATCCCAATAAATTATATGATTAAGATAATAGTTAAGACATTGTGTGATCAACTTTGGATGAACATTCTTGACTCAACTTCTGATGTGATTCCACTAGCCATATAAAGAAAGGTTCTTGACCTTCTTAGGAATCACCTTGAGTTGGACATTATAGAGGCACTTTTCTTAGAGTTGGATCATGGTTCTAAGACAAGAACTCACCAAAAACTAGTACCAAATCCCAAACTCATTGGATGAACCAATTTTAGTCAAATTGAACCGAACAAAAGAGGAGAAATTAAAAGGAACCGAACAGCATAGAAATTAAAAGGCAAGAACAGAAACAAAAGGTGTTGGAAAACAGAAAAACCGAACCAAAAAATGCTCAAGAACACAAGACAACAAGAGTAATTGAAAGAGAAGAAAGGAAGGAGAAAAGAGTGCTCATGAAGATGGAAGAATGTTGGATGATCTCGCCACTAGAAGTGTGGAATGCTCCTAGATGAGAGTGATGCCGCCACTTGAGGACTCCAATGATCCATCAAGATAAGACTAGAGAAGAAGGCTCCAAAAGCTCTCCAAAGGTCACTCAAAATTTGAGTAGAGTTTTCTTAGATTAATTCCAATCTGAATTTTACAAAGAGAGCACCTCTATTTATAGCTTAAGGTGCTGAAAATGCAAGCTAAAACAATTCAAAATTCCCTCCCAAATCATTCTAGAACCGGCGCCTATTCTATGCATGAGGAAGGTGTGATCCTTTCCTTCACTTTGGCACCTCCTATTCTACTTCTACACCTATCTACTAATACACCCCCCCAAAGCTCCTAACTAAAGCCTACAAGATGCTAAAACAAAAGAGGTTTCTAATGTTTCCCTCTAAGCACCTTCAACTAAAGAAATTACAAAAAGAGAAAATAAATGTCTTCTAGCTCCCAAAGCTTTGAACATGCTTCTTGTAATCCTTTGAGGTGGACTTTGACCTCCATGGGTGTCTTCTATTTGTGCCTCCACCTCGTCTTGATCTTGTTGATTGGCCTCCATGTCCTCTTGAGCTTGATCTCCATCATACTTCGATCAAGACGTTCTCAACTTGATCTTAATTAATTTTGATTAGAGCGTTATCAAGCATGTCTTTATTAAAGTTTGATATGCTTTATAACAAAAAAGTTTGATATTATCGACTATAGCATCATCAATACAACTCAAGGACTAGAATATTGGCATCAACTAAGGTATCACTAGCTTATGTACCTATTACATACCTTTTTTTAAGTATAAGTAGTAAGGTATGTTTAAAAATGTGTTACCTAAAAGTTATGGTTTGATTTAGAGTTTATTAAGTTTATCCATAAGTTTCTTCTGGACGAGAAAAATAAAAAATGAAAAATGAAATTAGTTTTTCATTAACTTAATATTAAATTATCCAATAACTAATTTGTGTACTCATGTATAGATTCTCTATTTTTTTAAAAAAAATATGCATAAGCTAATTCTTATTATAGAGAATTTAATTTAATTTAATTTTTTTTATTTTTCTCTTCTTGGAGGACTTATGACGAAGTTCGTCCAATATCCTAAGGATTTATAAAAAAAAAACTTACAAACAAAGTTAAAAAAACTTAACTACATAAACGAGCCTAAAAAGGCTAATAACTCATTAAAAGGGGATAGATGTATAAAGCATGCATAGGTGTTCATATCATCACAAGATCAGAAACTGAGAAAAAATTTAAACAAAAATAATTAAGTAGGAAAAAGTAATACATAAAGAAAACGAAAGGAAAAATTCCAATTAGAAACATTGCTTCTTTAACCGTCCTCTTTTTATACTATTACTCCTCTTCCAAAATTAATAATTTAATCTAAACAAATATTTCAATTATTTAATAAAAATAATATAACAACGATGTTTAATTAAAAATAAAAATAATATAATTATTTTAATTGTTTAATAAAAATAATTTAATTTCATGGTTTCCTTAAATCAAGTCGTAGGTCTTAATTCAACTTACATTTTAATTGACACAATATTATTAAAAAATCATGAAATAATAATTAATTTGAGAGACAAAAATAATTAATTAATATATTGTTTTTAAGTTTTAAAATAATATTTAATTTTATCAATATATTGATTAATTATTTTTATTTTTAAAATTAATTTTTATTTAATAATTAGCAAGATTACTTGTTGTTGGGAGAAAATGACAACATTTTTATTGAATCAATATGGCTTTGAATGATTCATACTCCATGATATAAGTTGGTTCAACAGGATAAATAAATCACCTTAAATTTTTCAAAAAATTTAAGGAATTTTTTTTGTTAAATAAATTATTTTTCTTAGCAAGGTAACTTTTTTCTTTTTACAAGATTGAAAGTAATGAGATTGTAAAATCAATAAATTATTTTAAATTTTAAAACATCAATTAGAATTATTTTTTTTTATCAAAGTTTCAAGATAAATTTCAATTTTCCACTCATGCAGATTCCTAATAAAAAAGATCTTGCTTCTACTAGACTTTCAAACGTTCACAAACACGTACACACAAATTACGAAAAATAACAAGAATTATTTTAATCCCTAATATCAATATCAAGAAGTACTTAATGTAACAAGAAACTTATGGAGCACGCAAAACTCCTTCACATAATCCCTTATATCAAGAAGTACCTTAATGTAAAACAAGGATTTAAAACAACATCACCTTATTTGCACTTTTCCACTATGATTTTTTCTCGTAAATCTGTTTTCCTTAATAAGAGAAGGAGAATTCAAACTTCTAGGCATTGATCTATGATAAATCAATTTTTTTGTTAAATGTTTTTTTGTGAATTTTGATAAACATCAAGTAGCAATTTAATGGATTAAACTAAGTTTAATATATTAAATTAGGTAATTTAGTCTATTCAATTGTGTTTTAATAGATTAATTAATAAATAACATTTGAACACTAATTCATCCTTTTTACTTTTGTAAGCTGTTGCCATTGTTATTTCACTTATCTATTGTCCACAAAATCAACTTTCCATAATAGAAACAATTTATGGATAAAAAAAGGAAATATTTTAAATTTAAGGAACCCTAAAACTAAATAATAAGATGTGAGAAAAGGAATATACTATCCGAGCCAAGAAATATGGGTAGTGATATCGAGATAATATCATGAATATATCCCGGTCCAAAGAAACCAAACTCTTATTATTTATTTTCGTAAAAGTAGGACTAGTAATATTATTTACTATTAATCACTTGTAGATTTAGAATAAATGATCATAACTACTTAAAATATATATATATATATATATATATATAATTTGGCATCCTATTTATACGGTTATAATGATATATAAGAGACTCTTATATTTATAAATACAAACTTTTTAGAGAGACCTTTCATTCATTTAATACTTGATATTCACTCATTATTTTGATATCAATTTATTTGTACTGACTTGAGTATTAAAGAGTTTTCTACAGGTGGATCACCACTCGACTTTTGGTGATAAAGCTTGACAATCCTCAATTGATCTTCGTCATCAACTCAAAACACACACCTTGAAAGGCACCACATCCAATCCGATAAGAACAGAAGACATCTAATCCAATCCGATAAGAACAGAAGACATATAAGCCAAATTCTAAAACTGATAATACATACTTTAAAGTTAACCTTGGATAGCTTTAGAAGTTATAAAATAATATAATTGCTAAATCAAAAATGTATTTCAGAAATTTAAATCCAAAAATGTATTATGAAAAAGAAATCTGAAAAGTATGTTTTATCCGCACTCCCTTTTATTTAAGGTTATTTTCATCATTTTATATTGATATTTTCGTCATTTCATTGACAAATTACATTCATGTTCATATGGTGCAGAAAGAAATTGTAAGAAAATAAAATGTGAGAAAAATATTGTATTTATTAGAATTATGGATTAAGATAGACTAATCAATTAATAACTCATTTCTTTAAGAATTAAAAGGAAATTAAGAGTTTGTTGATCATTAGTTTGTTTAAAATAAAGGATACAGTTTAAAAAGTTAAGAAAAACACGTCGATATGACCATAATAGTAAACCTTAGAAAATTTCTTCCTACACCCTTATATTTTTCATCCTTTACCCCCACAATGTTATATAAAGATCAACCTGTCTCTATTATTTTTTAAAAACCCTAAAATACACTTGAACTGTATTTATTTTTTTGCATTATGGATTATGGAATTTGGAAAAAATTTGGATTGGCACTTTTGGTAAAATTTCGAACCCACCAATCCATAATTCAAAACATGCATTTCACATTTAAAAATCCATCATTCAAAAAAAGCATTCCAGATCCACCAATCACAGGAATATGCATTCCGGATTCAGAAATCCATAATTCCAAAAAAAAACATTCCAGATCCACCAATCCATAACAGAATTAGGCTTCTGGATTCAACAATCCGAAAATAAATAATTTATGCAAAAATTGCTTCCAAAACACCCTTCATCCGAAAAAAAAAATTAATTCAATTCTGGATTGATGAATCCGTAGCACACTACCAGATCCCTATTTCCGGTAACCACGATGCACTTTTTCAAATAAAAAGGTCAAAGCCAATTTCAGAATTTATAAAATTGTGGGGGTGCAGGAAAAAAAAACAAACCTAAACCTTATAGTAAAAAACTGACCAAATGGGCTATTTCATATTTTTGGCCCAAAATAAATGTCGTCTGTACGTTTTGGTGCAAAAAATATCTTCAAGGATAAATATGTGGATGACAATTACTTTTTGCTACTTATGGTTTCTTCCTGGACCTAAAATACCCATACTTTAGATTTTCGTATTGTGAGATTTAAAAACATGTTTTGATTCATAATCCAAAATATATTTTTAGATTTAGAAATACATTTTTGGATTAATCCAAAAATGTAATACATTTTTAGAATTTTGAATTATGTAATAAGAATATATTTTTAGATTATGTAATTTGAAATGCATTTCCAAATTCGGTAATTCAAAAATGTATTTTAAATTATGTAATTCATAATATATTTTCATATTTTTGAGTTATATAATCCATAATGTATTCTAGAATATTAAATTTCAAAAATGTATTTTAGATTAATCCAAAATGTCTTTTCGAATAATATAAAATAAAAACATATTATAAATTGTACAATTTAAAATGCTTTTCCGGATTACTTGATCCATTTAAATTATATAATCCGAAATACTTTCTAAATTAGACATAAATATCCTTTAAATTATATAATTCATAATATAATTCTGAATTAATATTTTTTATAGTTTTGAATTCTACAATTCAAACTATATTTCCAAATGATGCAATTTAATTTTTTTTTTCAACCCATTAAGAATGTATGGATGTACTAAAAGAAATACCCAATGTGGATTAGTAAGATAAGCCCATATAATATTATATTATGTGATTTGTATATATTGATACTTTTATTTCATTTATTTTCAAATTTATGTGTTGAAAGTATAAGTTTAGCTATTAAAATTTAGTATCAATTAGATGTGATCTGCTGAGTTTGTAAGTTTAGGAGCCTGGTTTCTTCAATTAGAAGTATAAAAGATAGAATAGAAACAGGTTTTCTTCTATAACCTATGTTCTTCCAAAGTCCAAAAGATTAAAAAAAGACAAACTCTAGGCCAATATCTATCCTTAACCTAAATTTGAAGTCCAAAAATAGCCGGAACATACTAAAACAGTCTTGTATAAAATGGACCAAACTGCTAAGTTGAAGACAAATTGTGATAGCTAGTTTGGCAAAATTTATTGGAGTTTTATTCTGTGAGTTGTCTTTGACCAATGGACCACTTTCATTGTTAGAACTTAGAAATTGTATCAGAGGATGACAGTTTCCTCACATGTGTACCACAGCAGAAATGTTGCAGGCATATTTCATCCAACAAGAAGAGAGACTGAAGTCTGAAGGAAACATCACACATTGAACTCCAATTCTACGGATGTGACTATTCTTCATGAAGCTTAATTAGGTTAGTTTCAGCTCAACAATGTCAAGCCATTAGATTAGATGGAGAAGTTCTTCTGTATATTTGAGTTTTATTCAAATTTAGTTTTATAAAAAGTATATGTCTATAAAACATGTGTACGAGATAAAAAGAAGTTGAAAAAATAAAATAAGTTTTTTATAAATTAAAATTAAGTTATATATTGTTATACAATTACAATAAGGGGTTGAATTATTCTTTTAAAAGTCTTTTTGACTTAAAAAAAAAATTTGTCCTTTTATGAGAAGAATATTTTATGAAAATAATGTTACATAAGAATAAGAAAAAGAAAGAAAGGATCACACATAGAATTTTGATACTAGTTTATCTTAACATTCAAGACTTTATTGGGATAGAAATGGTGGTTTTTGCAGCATTTTGTTGGTTGTAATGAAACTGTTGGTTCCAATGTAATTAAATAATGCCTCCTCGTTAATTTAGTTTAATGAAGAAACTTAATTGAAAAGGGGCATTTAAGTATGAGTATAATTCTTCTTAACTTGGATTATATAGATCTGGGTCCCTCTTGTTTGGATGGGGTAAAACCCTTTCCAAAGAGGTGAACAAATCATCATTTGCAACCAAATTTCATCTTAAGATTGCAATCTAGTTTCACTCCAATCAGACATTATTAGGCGTCGATGGTGGTGGTTGTACGTCTGACATGGGTGGAAGAGTGAAGATGCAAATGACAAACACATGCCACATTAGATAACTTCTGAAAAAGAAAAATTACATTAAATATTTACAATGTCACGTCATTATTTACACGAATGGTGTCGATACTAATTTAAATGAATGGACCATATTGACTCTATTTAAATAAAATAGGGACTGAATTGAAAAGAAAAAAAAAACTCAGATATTACATTGAATAAACGGACCAAAAAGTCTATTAAACCTATATTATAGTCTACTAAGTTAAGACCAAATACTAGTACTAATCTATTTTGACTACCGTTTTTTTATCAATGATTGTTAGAAAATTTGAATATATATTCTCTCAAAAGTGTTTGAATTACGCGTGATTGACTGCAATATGCGTAAATTATGGTCCAAAGAAAACATACGCAATTGAAAACTGAATTCCTGAAATTGTCACCCAAGACTTTACATAACCAACTGCACATGGCGATGATTCTTGAGATCAAATAAATAAAGACAAAACTTACCTGTTCGACCGTATTTGTCAGGAAATGGCTGATTAACCATTATCCAATCGACGGAAAGAGTGTAACAAGGAATATTCACTTTTCGACGGCTTCAGCGAGAAGACACAAAAGAAAAGGTACAAAAAAAGTGGAGTTCACACTGAAAAGAATTGAAAAACATCTCCGTTTCAAATCAAAACACAAACACTGTCGATTAATCAATGATTGTCGCTTTACAAGAAATACTGTTTTGTTTTTCTAATAAAAGAGAAAAATAGGAGAAAAGAATATAATGATCAGCCCAAAATAAGGCGAGAAACCAATTAAGAGGAGAGACAAGATGGATACAAAGAATGAGAAAATAACAATAATGGGTCGAGGAACCAAAAATAAAAAACTAATTCCCAGACGCATGTACAAAAATTTCAAACGGATATTGAACACAGATCGTCAAAAACTTGTCTGATGTTAGGCCTCTCATTTACAGGGAGAATACACCTGAGAGATATTGCAAGCAGTTCATCCATCTCTTTGGAGGATTCTTCCCCACCTGCAATGTCTCTGTCAATACAGTCCATTACCCTTCCTTCTCGCTCACACAGCCTAACCCAATCTGTAAGATCAACAGCACCTGACTGCCCTGATATTATGTCACCTGCACTTTTTCTTGTCAACAATTCCATTAGGATCACACCAAGAGCATACACATCTGCCTTGAAGGATGGAACCGGTTTGGATGCAGTAACAAGTTCGGGGGCACGGTATCCAAGTGCTCCAAGATTGAGTATCTGCTCTGCAATTCCAGCCGGTGTCATCAGCCGGTGCAGACCATAGTCAGTAAGACGAGCATTGAAATCAGGGCCTGCTAACACTATATTTGTGGGCTTCAGATTTCCATGGGGAAGTCCTCGGTCATGAAGGTATAGAAGACATCGTGCAACATCAACAGCAACTCTTATTCTCTGGGTGAATGATAATGGGGAGTACCTCCGGGGTGTGCTCTCTGTAATGCAAACAGATACATTGATATTACATTCAACTAACAAAAAGCTTATGTATAAAAAAAATCCTTAGTAGAGAATTCGAGAGCTTTAATGTTGCTAACTGTTTGACAAGCTGTACTTCAAAGATACAATGACAAAAAAATACCCCCAACATTTAGACAGACAGACCTGAAGGCTGAAACTCTACAATACACCTAGAATAGCCATGGAAAACTCTACAACACACCTAGAAGTAGACATGGAGCCTGTACAACAGCAAGAGTTTCAAACCACTATCCGAGATGAGCCTTTGTCTGCCAGCTATTGGGAGAAGGTGGTGAAAATTGACAGATGGCAGATAAGATTGAAGGCAGCACCGTGCTGTTTAACATTTTTTTTTATTTCAAATGAAAAAAAAACAAGACTTTATAGTCAGGTCCAATTTGAACAAGCTATATGATATCTGCACCCGGAGCAGCCTGAAGACGCAATGAAAAAAACTTTATAGTCAGGTCCAATTTGAACAAGCTATATGATATCTACACCCGGAGCAGCCTGAAGACGCAATGAAAGTCAAGGCCACAAAATCCACGTAATGATTCTTATACACAAGTTCAGGAAATATTTCTTCATTGGATGCTTAGGTATAAGGATACAACAAAACTTCAGTGCTACATCTTAAGTGCTATTGAGTTTTGATGTTCTCTAATTAAAATTTAAGCTTCACCAAGTCAATCAATGGCAATCAGAAATGTCAACCTTTATTGCACGGACACTGAGGTAAAACTCCAATTTTGATAAACAAAGAACACTAAAAGCACCTAAAGTACTACACCCAAGTTCTGTCTAACAAACGCAAGCAAAGAAAAATATCCATGAAAAAGGCACACAATTGAGAATGTAAGGGATGGAAGTGAGATATGTTGACATAAAAGCAAACTATTACCATAGAGATGAAGGGCCAAGTTGTCCCCGTGTATATAGTCAGCTAAAAGAAGCCTTTCTTGTTCCCTAGGCCCCCAATAGTATGCTAGTAATGGGACAATGTTTGGATGCCTCATAGAACCAATCCTTTTAACTTCTCTAGCAAATTCCTTTTTATGTTTCACCAATCCCACCCGTAACCACTTTACAGTCAACATATGACCACTGTCCAAAGTTGCTTTATATAAAGTGCCATGGCTACTTCTAACAAGAACTTCAGCTGGGGCTCGAGATAATTCCTCTGCAGTGAATGCTAGGGAAGAATCCAGGAAAAACAATTCCCCAGCCAACCGATCTGGTGAGTAAACATCCAACATCACTGGCTTTTCACAGGTCTCTATGAAACGGGGTGAGGACGACAATGGAGAACCAGGAGAAGACTTCCTTCCAGATGAAGTGGGAGGGTTATCCATCAAATTAAGATTCACAGATGCTGAACTGGTAGCCACCATTCCCTGAGGCAAGCCATGCTCAGAAATTTCAGTGACAAACTCTGACTGTCCACCAGAGAGTGACCTCGAATTGGAAGTCAGAAGGTGGTCATTTGAAAAGCTCAATGAAGTTGTTGGGGGTTGAACATTTGTATTGAACTTAAAGAGGGAAGACCTAGAAAGTCCTCCTAACTTGACATCTCTTCTGGTATTTTGCCCAGTGAACTCACTTCTTCCATGAAATTCTTTTAGTTGTGTTCGATGATAAGCTAATAAAACAAAAGCAATCATAACAGCAGCACCCACGGAGGCAAGAATAATGGCTATCCTGATATTACCCTTTGAACTATGATGTCTACGGTTATCGGGAATGTTATCGGGCACAGAAGAAGTCTCAGGAGAATCATTTGGTAACATTAACTTTCCATTTCCTGGGCGAAAGGATGAAGGAGAGAACTGCCGCAAATTTTCAGGAACTCGACCAGATAGATCATTATTGGACACGTTAAATACAGTTAAGCTGGATGAAAGCTTGTCAGGAATATTTCCAGAAAATTTGTTGTTAGACAAATCAAGGTACTCCAAATAAAGAAGTTTGTTCAACTCATTTGGCAGCGGTCCAGAAAACTCATTCCTAGCCACATTCAGCAGTTTGAGCACACTCATCCTATCTATCTCAGAAGGCAAGGCACCTTCTAAGGAGTTATTAGATACATCAAGATACTCCATTGGTTGATAAGGAGGCATAAGGAGTAACTCACTGGCTCCTGAACCTTGAAGCAGAAGTTGCCCTGTAAGTTGATTTCCAGAAAGATTCAGTCTTGTCACTGATGATGAAGTAACTAAACCTCGTGGAATGGATCCGTTGAGCTCATTTAAACTTAAGTCAACGGTAAACAATTTTGAATAGGTTCCTAAAGTAGGAGGCAAGGATCCTGACAGCTTGTTTGAACTCAGATTAATAACCTCCAGGGGGGCTTCCCAGTTCTGTATAACAGAAATGTCACCAGATAACATATTCCTGCTGATGTCAATGACAGTACATCTTCTCAACGAAGTTGGCAAGGATCCTGATAAACTATTGGATGAAAGATTCAAAATATTTAAACTTGTAGAGTTGATTACAGCGATTGAGCCTGTACACAAGCAAAGAAATGTAAATTAATTAACAGAGTACTGAGTTTACTGTCTTATTTCTCTCAAATTCTTCATAAACCATGATAAATTGTCATTTATATACTTAATTAAAAGAGACTCAAACAAAATTGCTCGACAACCGTGGGACCAAATTGGTATATAACTTGAAACAAGTAAATTCAATTGTAAAATGAAAAAACAGAAGCTTTAAATGATATTGTCAGTAGAATAAAGCCGCTTGCAAAAGCCAAGAGTAAACACTATAAATTCATAGAGAGAGAGAGAGAGAGAGAAAATATAGCATACGAATTCTACAACCATAGATCATCACTGCACTAGAAAATGTGATAAACAAATGAGCTAAATACCAGGAATCATAAGATGCAGAGATGTCAAACCAATAGTTCCTTACTGGAGGGTAAGGAGGACCATCCATTAAGAATGTTTCATAAAAAGAAATGTATTGGACTTAAGCACCATTCCTTTTCCATCATATTCTCCCTCTCTCTCTGTTCCCATCTCCTACCAGACCTCCCTTCTCTCTCCCTATTGACAAAAACACATCGATTTAGCTGCATGCATCATGGTTTCCATTTAAGCACATGCAAAACAGAACTCCTGAACTTTCATTAAAACATCTTTCCCATTCCGCTCACAGCCAGCGACCGCTTTGGCAAAATAAATTCTAAGCGGTTCTCAGGCATGCACCTTTCCTACATCTAACATTACAACACTGCATGTGCATGCACACAAAACACCCAATCAAATGCACACCCGCGCAACTTTCACCTTCCCGGTTTCCCCTTTAGGTTGAAGCAGTAAGAGGGCGGAATGTAACAAAAAAAAAATATTAAAATAACAAATTTTCAAGAATCTGATTCCCATAACCAGAGCTTTAAACAGTGGCAGTTCTGCCTCCATAAAAAACTTGAAAGAGATTTAGTTACCGGTAAACCCGTTGACGCTAAGATCCAATTCTTCCAGCGGCACTGAAGTCTGCAACAATTCCTCGGGCACGGAGCCAAACAATTGGTTCCGGGGAAGCCTAAGAACGCGAAGTGTGGGTAACGAGCCAAAAGAAGGAAGTTCCCCGGTGATGGAATTATTACTCAAGTCCAAAACTTGCAAGTTGCGAAACAGGCCAATGGTGGAGTTCATAAAGAAGTGACCGTTCAAGTTGTTGTGACTGAGGTTAAGAAAATGCACTGTGTTGGCCAATCCAGAAACATTCTCCACTGTGAGGGAAAGTCCGCCAAAGAACTGGTTAAGACTCAAATCGACACGCTCCACATTCCGGAGGGTAGAGAGGACGTCCCCAATTTCGGCCCAGAGAGCGTTGGCATGCAAATCGAGAACTCTGAGCTGCTGAAGGTTGGAGAGGCCACTGGGGAAGCCACCCTTGAACTGGTTGTTGGACAAATTGAGGTAATTGAGACCCCAAAGGTCGTTGATCCGCGCGGGAATGGGGCCGTAGAACTTGTTCTGCGAAAGATCCAAATGCTGCAGCGAGGAGAGCGACCCCAGGGAGGGAGGCAACCTTCCGGTGAAGTCGTTGCCGGAGAGCGAGAGGTTTCTGAGCATCCTGAGGTCGAGGAGAGTGTGGAACTTGAGCTCACCGCCGAGGCGGAGGCGGTCGAGGACGATTCCGGTGACGTTGCCGGACTCCTCGTCGCAAACAACGCCCTGCCAGGTAGTAGGACAGGCGGCGGCGGCCTCGGCCACCGCCGCCGGAGACCAGGAGTCTAGAAGGTTGTGCGGATCTTGAGTTATCCCTTTCTTGAATTCCATGAGAGATCGGAGCTCCGGGAGTGAGGCGGATGAAGAAGCGGAGAAGATAGTGAAGAAGAGAAGAAGAAGAAGAAGAAGCGAGATGAAGAGGTTGGGTGGGGAAGTCATCGGAGTGAATGTGGATGGAAGCAGAAAAAGAGAAAGAGAAAGAGAAAAAGGGACAGAGACACCTTAATTATTCATCTACAGAGAAGAGAGTAAGAGAAGTAAGAGAAAGGGGTAGAGAGAGAAAGAGGAACCCTAGGGGTATCAAGTTAACATCAACAACATTAACATTGGATGATGGGTGGAGGAAGAAGAGCAGAGAGAAACTGTAGTCTAGTGTACTACCAGTAGTAGGGTTTCGTTTTTATTTTAATTATTATTACACAACAGATCTTTTTTACTTTTTATTTTTTATTTTTTATTTTTTATTTTATTTATAAATAAAAGAAAGAAAGAAAAATATGAAAGGGGAAGGATGAGGTGGAGAGTGTTGGTTGGTGGGGGCGACCAAGTAACTACAGTCTGTAAAGGACAACCTCTTCCTCCTCTCTTCTCTCTGTTCTCTATTGCTATATGCAGTTTTCTTCTCTCTGGATAGCAACGGCACCTTTATGTTCCGTTTCTCCGTCTATGCATGCTACTGCCACTTGCAAGTAACGGCGTCACCGTGTCTGTGTTTGTGTGCGTGGGTTGTGCTTAGGTTACACTCTCCTTCTCACCGCTTCTTCTTCTTCTTCTTCTTCTTCTTCCTCACCGCTTCCATTACAGCTTTTCCCCCTCCACCAAAACCCTTTCCATTTTTATCCCTCTTCCAAACCTAAAACATAAATTTAATTAATTAATTAATTACTAATACAAAATTAATAACTGTTTAATGTTTTCCTTTTTTATAAGTTTCACAAACCTTTTATACCAACGCATTACCCATTCATTCCTCAATCAATGTCTTCATTATTTATTAACAAACCAACAATTCTTATACTTATACTCTCTACAGCTAATCACACCTTCTAAAAAATATTTTTTTTCTTTTTTCTTTCTCTCACCTCTAAATAAACTATCCTGTACAATAATATTATAACATCTCAATCAATTAATACAATATTGTTTCAATTTAATCATCTCAAATTCATTCAATTAATTATCAGGACAATTTTCAATTTATTTAATTAACAACAAAATTACTCTTTCTCCAATTAACTGCAACATAACAAAAAAAATTGTCAAATTCAACTTACCTAAATATATAATATATAATGATTAATTATTTCATCATCCGCTGTAGTATTTACCTTACGAAGCAATACTAAAACATTGTTTTACTCATTAATAGCATAAAAAGTTTACGTTGACAATACTCCATTAACCTCTTAATTACTATTTAAAAATAAAACTGTAAAACTAAAACGTATTCATGTAAATATTTAAAATGTGAAGTTTAGTGACAGCACCACAGAGTTCAGTGATTGGGTAATTGCGTGATTACATTTATAATAAATAAATAAAAGTATTTATTAAGATGATGGGTTTAATGAATAATGAATATACAGAAAAGGCCAAAAGAAGGGTTGAAATGGTAAAGAATTAAGTTAAATATAGAGGGATTTGACGGGAAGAAAATGAAAAGAGACGTCGTTAAGTGACAGATAGGGAGTGGGAGGGTGCAAATAGAATAATGATATTCTTATCTTGTATTAACGCATGCTATGGGGTTTCTATTTTCCACCATTGATTTCAATGATCAATCATCTCATTCTCCATCAACAGATCCTAAAAGTCATTTTCATTGCTACCACTTCCTTAATAAAGAAAATGACACTGATGGATCTTTTGGGTATCACTATTTAAGATTTATTATTTGTTAAATAAAAATATTAATTAGTTGTCAACTTTTGTAGTTCTAAATAATGAGGATTTTTGCATGTCACCTCAAATACAACAATAACAATATTCAGAACTTACACAGCTTTTCAATTCAAGTCTCTTAAAAAAAGTATATAAATTTTAGAAAAATAAAGTTCATTTTGAATGAAAAAATAAATAAATAAAAGAACTTTGCCTTCTTGAATGAGTTGAATGAGCTTGAATTGAATTATTAAAATTTAAATTGTCTTCGATATTATTCACACTAAAATATTAACTTCAGATTTCATTCTTTCTTTCCATGAAACTACATCATGTCTTCTTTTATAATAAAATCATTTGGCTTTCTAATACCATGTGTCATGAACTTCCACGTTAATTACATCGAATCAAAATTAGTTTGTTTCTCGATTTTTATTCGGGTAAAAAATTACTTTCATAACTTTATTAAAATATTATTCAATTAACATCAGATACAACGGTAGATGAGAAAAAATACATAAAATATTATCATCTTTTTTATTAATTATAAAAAAAAGTAATATTTTAAGGGCTTTAAATATTTGTAGATATATTTATCAACGTTAAAATAATTATTACAAATACATTAATTTTGTAAGATAATTTTAAATTTAATTCTCCACAATCTATTTGTATATAATACTAGAACAAATAATATAAAATATTAAAGGAATATCTATATACTATTTATTTAGACATTGTACATAGTGAAAGGATATATGTATTAGTATAGTGCAACATCGTCGGACACATATTGATTATGAGAGTCATTTTTCAATTAATTGAAATTAATTATGATATACGTGTTAATATAGGTCTAATATTGCAAACATATTATAAATAAGTTAATTTGAAGCAACTAAATTTACGTACTTAGTAACATTTGTTACTTTTATCCATCCATTATTAAACATCAATGTCAACTGCATTTAGATTCAAAAACTTCACTATAGATGAGGAATGACAACAAAGGATGTTAGTGACTAGTACCTAAATCAAAGACAATGACACATCAATAACCGTTAAGATGAATAAACTGAAGTTTTTTTAGTTGGGAAGTCATGTCTTGGAAAAATTGCAATAAGGTACTAGAAAAACTTAGTATAAAAATCCTTAACCCCCCTTATCTCTCTCTCTCTCTCATGCTTGGGGATATGTATTTGTTGCTACCTTCCACATTAGAGTTTTCATTTTTTTCCTGAAAAAAATCCTCCTAAGTTGGAATGGAGATGTCTAACACAAAATCATTGATTAGCTTCAAGTAAAAGTTATTGTATGTTTGACAACAAACCCTGCCAAATTGGATATAGACATAAGTCATATGCAAAACATATAGAAAATATACACAAGTCAAATGTGGTACATACCTTTTATTGGTCAAAGATGAATGTGTTTGAGGCACACGTTATTGCACCTTCGGATCTTTAATTAATAGTAGCAAAACCATGGCCATGAGTCCTTGTTCTCAAACTCAACTAAAGCATATGTCAGTGGTAGCATTTGGTCATTAGGGTCCCTTCCACTTGTTGTTAAAATTTCACCTCCATATTAGCCTTTTTAATAAACAAACATAAAGTTTGTGACCCCATTAATTTGTTCAACTTTCACTTTCACTATGAACTCGGAGTTTGTTCTTGAAAGGCTCATGGGCATAATTATAAATTCTTTTGTATTGCTCATCCTCAACCTGTTCAAATTGATTATCACACTCGGTCTCAACCTCTTTACCCTCATTATCACATTCAACCTCAACTTCATTGTCAACCCTAGCCCGATTACCATACTTAAACTCAACCTCACTCTAAACACCTCCCTTACTCCCTCTCTCCACCTCACACTCACCCATATTACCACTCTCAACCTCACTCCCAACCCTATATTTCAAAAGATTATAAACAATATAAGGTTCAGACATAGTGTGCACGACAAAAAATATACTTCACCATATCGCCTTGCAATGTTCACTATGTTAATTGCACCATTATCATCAGACAACAAGTGCAACCTATCTTCTAACACAGAACACCCACCACGAGAATACCACAACTATTTCAATGTTAAATACTCCATTTCCTTTAGAATGTCTAGTATCTCAAAATAACTCTATCTATATGAGTCATGTGACCATTTACTTGTCTCACCAACATATTTTAGTTTGTCAATATTTACAAACTCGTCCATGGTGGACCACAATGTTAAAAAAACCCTTTATACATGACAAACAATAAATAAACATATCCCTAACAAATATGGATATGCTCACAAAGATCAAATAAATTACAAAAAATCATTTAATTAATACAATGAAAAGGAAATGGTGGACCATAGAGAACAAAAATTTTCACGTGGTGGAACCCTAAACCCTAATTAATTGACAAAATGCAATGAAATTAATGAACTACACAATTAATTGTATGCAAACAACCAAAACCTCAAACAACAATATTTTTAATCCCACCATAAATCCCTAACCTAAGGAATTCCACAAGCCTAACCAAGTGGGACTCACCTTATAAATTCAATAGAAAACCATCCACTACACAACGCCAACAGCAAGAGCCCAATCGCCATCACTACAAGACACGAGATCACTCTCAAAATATCACAATCAGCCCTCCAAGAACAACCTCAAATTCCTTCTTGTTCAATGTTCAGAAACACACAAAATTTCCACATCACCAAATGTCTACAAATTACGTTTTACAAATGAAATTGTACAGGTTAATAAAATTTCATGTGTATCACTTTGTGTCTCAAGTAATGACCTACTTAATATCGTCAAAGACAATATAACCAAAGAAACCACCTTGAGTCATTTTACAAAAAGTTGGGATCACATTCAACAAATTACTAACTAAGAGAAAATTGATTTATGACTTTTTATATAGGGACAAAAAGTGGTATTAAACAATATTTATATATGTGTGTGTGATCATAAATTGTATTTAATGTTATTTTTCAAGGTATTATGTTATTATTTCCATATTTATAGATAAAGAGTTTGTTCCCAAAAGTTAAGAAGATATGTTGGATCAATGACCATCAAAATGTGTGATTTAAGTATAAAGGTATAAAAGAAAGACATATTTTCTTTACTACACGTCAATATAGTCAATTCACTATGTCGAGTCAAATATAGTTAATCAATTAAAGATAAATAAGCAAATTGTATTGCCTTATCAATGATATAAGTTGGTAAAATGTATTAAAATGTCATTTAATTCACAATCATGATTTTCTTTTACCTCATCAAGATAGATGCTATTACAATATTTTTTTAATGGTTAATTTGTTTATCATCTTAAATACCTGCTCATATAAAAAATTTAAGCATAAAGATTTAGACACCGAGTACTATATTCACTACTCAAGCTTTACAAAAATTCTATATTATTCTTTCTCTAAACGTTTTAGCTAAATAGTTTGAACTTATATTTTATATTTGTCTATCTTATATTCTTATATTTTCTTTTTATTTTTTGGGGTGTCTAAAGAGACCGTAAGAAAAGAATATTTGGAGTAATTATTTGAAGAATCAAGTAAAAATAATACTATAATTTTATTACCACAGGTAACTACTAAGAATACTCGTTATAAAACTCAATTTTATTGAAAATTAAATATTTTCAAAATTTAAATGTAATTTTATGGTTGAGACAAATAAATAAATAAAATTATATTTTTATCTCTTTTACTCCTTTAAAGGAAAAACATTTTTAAAATTTCATAAGAAAAAAAAAAACAAGTGTGAAATTTGTTTGAAAATATAATTCAATCATTTCTTGTGTCGTTTTGTGTTTACAAGACACTTTAATCATATAATATTTAAATTATTCTTCTGTTTGTTATCTTAATATTTATTATTTGTTTGTAAACATCTAGGTGGTCACAACTCTTATTAACTAAACAAATTTTGATTGAAAAACTCATTAATTTACTTTATAAAGGAAAAAAACATGTATTAAGACACAAAGTTGATAAGATACTTTGAATGAATGTTGCTTTTTTATTTATAATTTTTTTATGTCTTTCTATGTTGGTCTAGATAACTACAACCTCTTAAATGGTTGGAAGAAACTTAAAAGAGTGGGGTTGTTAATGTAAAGAGTGAGGTTGTTAATGTTGAGTCCAATTTAAAAAAAATAGGTAAGTTGGATGTATAGTAGATTTCTAAAAATGGTGTTGACAATGGTTGATCTTGATTAGCAAATGTAATGATACGAGATTAGTGTAAGTTTGACTATATTTTTAACTCATCTTTGAAGAAAAAAAAATTATACTCATTTTAATTTTCATCCCATTGAGTATGAGATTTGTATTATATTCTCATTCTCATTCGGTAGCCGGTATACCCATATACGCAGTCAGACCTATATTATCATAAATATGAATTAAATAATTATCTTAAAAAAATAAAAATCACAACACAAGAATCATGATACTATATGAAGAAGTCAATGTCAAAAAAATAAATACAATTTATTTTCTTTAATATCAAATTTCAATGAAGAAGTTATAATTGCGTAAATATTAAAATAAAGTATGTAAATAAAAGTTGCATAAAATGTCTTAAGTAATTATAAAAAAGAATAAAGAATTACACATAAATAATTTAAATTTTATGACAATTACAAAAGCTATTATTTTTCAAATGTTGAGAGGGAAAGTTCATCAATTATTTGAGTGAACTTAATAGATATGAAACAAATTAAACCGTTAAGGGAGAAAAAGAAAAATTAAGCAGAAAAAAAAAAAGGTTCTTCAAATGAATCCTTATCCATCCCCATGCCCAATTTAAAATATTGGATATCCATCAAAATCGGGATGAGTTCAAACAATACTCATAGAGGCAAGTTCTTTGTCATCCCTAATTTTGATAACTACAATTTTATGGATAATTTGATAAATTTTACAGTGGGATTGCTAATATTAAGTTGTATCATTACGACGTTTTTGCAAATTGTCTCGTCGATATTAGTTTCATGCAAAAACTCTCCACAACATCCTTTTGGACAACAACTAGAAGAATGATAAACATTCCACACATACTACATTGCCTCGTCATTCTCCTCCTCATCCTCCTCCTCCAATATGTTTTCAAGTAAAGAGCATTCCTTAAAAATATTTTATTGAGAATGATAAAAATAATAATAATTGATTTCAACAAGAAAAGAAGAGAAAATAAATGTTATTACTAATATGGTAGATGACATCAATTATCTCATGATAAAAAAATATTTTAATTATCAATTATAGTTTTTGGTTGATAATTGTTCAATCTAACAATTGAAATCATTGTAATATTGTTATTATAATTATAAATCATAACTTTTGTCAAATTTTGAAAGTAAAAAAATATGCAAAAGTTTGAAAAACAACAAAAAATGGAATTTAATAATCTCATAACGTTAATACTTTATATTAGTGTCATATCATTGGAGCACCACGAGAGCAAATAATGTTATCAATTTCAAGTCTACTAACTTCAATGAATAAACTAACTTTAAGATAAAATTTGCAAAAAAAATTATCAAAGGAGGATAAATTGTGAAAAAAAAAACGAGAGAAAAAAATTCGCAATATTTAGTACATTAGCATATACAAAATATTCTTTGTATTAGGATTTAAAGTATTAGTAAAACTATGAGGAAAATTAGGGTATATAACAAATGATGACCAAACATTTTTTTCTCGTAGATAACTAAATTTTAAATTTATTTTTTAACACAGTGCTTAGCAATACCCTAAATTGGGCTTTAATAGTCAATACCTTCAAGTACGGATGGAGGCCCACGTTGGATTTAAATGTATACGAATTACAATATTTTCTTAATTTTCCTTAACTCTTAAGATTATTATTTTTTGTAGTAGAAAATGTTTGAGTGAGTTAAGATCAAAGTACTGACATTAATTTTATTTTTTATACTATTGTATTAAAAAATAATGATATTTTATTTTATAAGTCTATTATAAGATTGTGTTTCTCTTCATTGAATTGAATGCATGTTAAAATATTCTCAATAAGTAATGTCACGACAAATAAACTTTCGGAAGAAAAAATGCAGAGAAATCATGTGTTGAATTAGATTCAGTTGTTTTTTTTATTTCTAAAATCTTATTTTATTATATATTAATAGGTAAAAATTAATAAATAGAAGAAAATGACTATTGAATTATTGATGTATAATGGAAAACCATTTAACTCATGATAGATACAAAAAAAATATTCATAAAAGGTTAATAAATTTAAAAATTAATTAGAATAAAAAATAAATTTATAAGTGCTTCTTTGAAAAAGGATATAATTCAGAATTAATTAAAATAAAATTAAAGTTTAAGGTTTAAAAATCAATGTTAGTAGAACTAAAGCCTCTTTTTCTAATATTTAAAGATATATAATTCTAAGAGTGGTATTTGATGTGTATGTATAAGAGAGATGATTGGCTAGTTTTAAAGAATCCAGGTGATAAGAACCACAATACAACTCTTAATTAATTATTGATGTGATGAGTTTAAATATAAATATATAATAAGAATTAAATTTGTAATTAGATAATATAAAAGAAATATTAAAATAATAGTATTATAGGTTATAATGTGGTTATATAAAAAATTGAGTTATTAATGAAAACAAAATGTATTCTTAGATTAAGTTAGATTTAAAGTTTATTTCTTAAAACGTATCATAGTTTTTAATACTTTTTTTAAAGTATATTTTGATAAGAAATTGTTTGATCTTGCTATTTATCGCATTATCCATAAATATATAGTCTCGTACAAGAAGAATAGATAAAACTTCACTTTCTAAACTCATAATAAAAGTAAACTTAAAATTGATGAGTGATGGTAGAAGGAAGGAAATGGTGGCATGGAAGAAAGTGTGATGAAGAGTACATCTACACCAACTCTTTGCCAAGGATCACACACATTGCTCCATTGTTTGAGTAGTGAAGTGATTCATCCCTCATTAATTTCTTCCCTGAATAGTGTATTAGTTGTAAGTTGTAATGATTGATGCTTTCTCTAAAGCTAGAAATATATGCTTATTTGAATACTGTGTTTACTGCAAATTGTGCAGTTAAATTATGTTATCCAATATCCGTCAATTGCAAAAACTATGAAAAGGAAAAAGTCAATTTCAGATTACTTATCATAGTTTCTATATAAAGTTTATGGACAGTGTAGCGTACGGAACTTTTTGCTTGTCCAAAACTTTCTCAAAATTATTGTTCGTTGACTCTATGCAGAAACATGCCAGAATGGCGAGGACAAATACTCAATGTTCCATTATTATTTTTCATGTAACATATGCAAATTGTCGCCAGAGAACAAAATACTGAAATCTACGTTTTGTTTTCTTTTATTGTTGCCCAATCACCTTTCAGATTTCACTTATTGCATTTAATTTTTACGGTATAACATATGCACACACAAAAATGTATATAAAACTAAGAATTTTCAGGAATAAAAATTTACATGTCTATATTAAGTAAAAACAATGAAAAAAATATTAGTTATTTAATTTAGATGCACTGGTGGTATGAGTGATTTTTACAACATCATTCAGCCAAGGTTCTCATTAATAATAAAATTATAGATTTTTTTAATAATTGTTTTAAAATTTATATTTGTGATAGTTTTTAATTAGTTTATAATATATTGATCTTCATGTTAACTAGTAGAAACAGTGGCTGTGGCGCATATATGTCCACGTTATTCTTACATACCGAAAACAATTATCAAAATAAAATAACACTTAGTACAACAGTTTTCATAAAAAAAAATAGTTATCCAAATATTGTAAGAATAAAGATAAAATTGTAAAAAAAAGTGTAAACTTAAAATAGCTATGTGAATTGGTATAAAATTATATTCATACACTAAATTTAAACTAAGGGGTTTAAATTTAAAGGTTTGGTCTCATTAAACAACTAAATCTCACTATCTTGTTGAACCAATATAAGTTTTTGTAGTTTTTTCCTTTCTTTGTAAAAAGATTTAAAACCATCTATGTGGACTTGTCTTTAATTCTAACAGTTCACTTCTTCCGTCATATATTTGTCTTTTTCCTATTTTCTTTTTATCTGTGTTATATTTTAATATAGTCACAGTAAAATTTCTACAAAAATAATTGTAAGTGTTTACTATAAAAATAAACTGACAATCTGTGGTTGGATTCTTTTAACTTCCCCATTGTTTGTACTATTTTTTCTCCCTCTTCTTCATTCATGCCTATTAATGATCTTGAAAGGAATGAATTTGTCTTGCTTGTCTTCTCGACCCACAGAAGGTACTCAACATTTTCAGCCAATGGAACATGAAACAGAATTTATCTTAATCAGTTGCCGACATACTTGTTGAGATCAAGATTTATTTTATGTATAAATGGACTGTATGTGAAAGACACATGTATCAGATATCGATAATCGAAAGACACTTATAGGATAAGTATCGGTGAAATGTTCAATTCAAAAAATATTTGTTGAATTTCTGACAACTCTAACAGGATTCTAACATAATTTTAATAAAGATAAACACATTAATTTTCTAAAAATTCAAATTTAGATGAATTTTTAATATGATTATAAAAATAATAAAGAAATCATTTTGAATTAGTAATGAAAAAAACTGAAACATACTTATGTAAATAAATCTTTATTATTAATTTATATAATTCATGTTTATATAATATATAATTTATATAATTCATGTTTATATAATATATAAATTTATGTTCTCGTATCCTACGTTCTAAAAATTATATAAATTATATGTATTTCTGTGTGTAACATATCACTCTCTATGCTACATAGGTTAATAATAATACCACATGCGCCTTACCACTTGTGTTCTGTTCTGTTTACAGTAGTGAAACCACTCTTTAGAGAATCTAAATTTGAAAATTGTGGTAATGAAGAAGAGAGCAGAGTGAAATGAGTTTATTTATTACGACATTGAAGTTCGACGTTTAGAAAGAGACGGAGATAACAGAACATGCCCATGTGGTATGCCATAATAAATTCCCGTCCTTTATGAAAGGTTGCAAACCATCTACCATACGGGAATCCTTGACATATTTCGCCATATCCTTGTCACTTTTATTGTATGCAGTTATATAATTTTGGCATATTAGGTTCTCACGTCATATGCATATCCTGGAGAAGGGCGTAGAAGAAAAGCACGAGCGTAGACAAAAGAAAATAATTATTTTTTTTCCCAAGGACAAGAATCAGAATGCCAAAATAGCAACAGCAGAAAATAAGACATTGGAAGCGATGAAACAGACAACGTGAATTCAATAGACTCTGCACACAATGATGACCTTCAGTGAGGTTCTCAGGATATGAAACTCTTAAATTACTTGCATAAACACCTAGAAAAAAGCCTATCGTTTTATCTTCAATTTAAATCTAACGCGCAACGATGACACATGCAGACATTTCTCAATGAACAAATCCATGGAAGTCAATTTCGGGCAAACCTTCCTCTTCAATTTTTGTTGGAAGCTACATCATACACTATAGTTATTACAACAGTCATGCTATATAGAAAATAGCTAAACTTTGACAAATTTCGGTTCAATTCGGGAGTGGAATGTAATTGTGAATATATGCAAAGTCTATATGATGCCTATACAAGTTACTATACGGCTATTACTATTACATGAAATTATTTTTTATTTTGGGAGTGAGGTTGGGTGTAATGACAAAAATGTGGCTCTAAGTACTTGTGAAATTTCTCTACTTTCTCGCACTCGCTGTTAATCACCGAGGTGCTCTTCTTCCTTAAAGTACTTTCTGGTTAAGAGCCTTATCAATTTAGGTGCAGTTACACCCCATCACTTGCTAATTCGAATTTGTGTACATACTGAAAGCCTTCCGAAATATTGGGTATTGCTTTCTATCATCTCCCCGGGTCATTTACTCTTTTCATGCTCTGTTGGTTGAGTTGTAACCATGACTGAACATGTGCTATTTCTCGATCCTAAATCTGCAATGATAAGCCCAAGCAAAACCGATAAATAAAGGACATGGCAAAGACCTACAGGCACAGCATAGTATCATTTTAAAATACCAAACTATCGATAGCTTAAGTATTCTGAATACCCTATCTCGCATCTCAGTTATATATATAACTAACTCTACACATCAGTACTTTCATGTTAGCATTTAAGATCGGTCCCTAGCTGGGATGCTAGCATCATAGGACATGAAAAATGTATGACGCCTAGGAACGCAAGTTAATTATCATACCGAATACAAGGTTTCTTAGATACCAAGGAGAAAAAATACACCAACATACCAACAGCCTCCTAATGTACTATGATACAGACACTAGAATGGATGGAACAACAATCCTAAACCTTAAAAGGGATATACATTAGAATTTGCATTTGTTATATCCATCATTAGTCTCATATCCTACATTCGCTTAATTAAATAACATTTCATTTCCCTCCAGCACGGCATAGAGAACCTGTACTCCATGATAACAATAGTGTCAAGGAATTTCACGACACTAAAATTTAATAAAAAAGAAAAGGTATAGAAGACGGGGTAAAAAGTGTTATTTATAACTAGATACATCTTTTTCATTGTTCTATTTAAAAATATACCAGAATATTACACACAAGAAATTGATTACATCAGCAAAAGACTAGGCCCTGTTTGAAGACGGACTTAATACTATAGTACTTGGGTGATGCCATCATGTCACATTTCTCAGCTCTAAAAGGTTACAACGTCCATGCTTATTATCAAAAACTGTACAGCAATTCACGACACTAAAATTTAATAAAAAAGAAAAGGTATAGAAGACGGGGTAAAAAGTGTTATTTATAACTAGATACATCTTTTTCATTGTTCTATTTAAAAATATACCAGAATATTACACACAAGAAATTGATTACATCAGCAAAAGACTAGGCCCTGTTTGAAGACGGACTTAATACTATAGTACCTGGGTGATGCCATCATGTCACATTTCTCAGCTCTAAAAGGTTACAACGTCCATGCTTATTATCAAAAACTGTACAGCAATTTATGGGAAAAAACTTTCATGCCATAAAATTGCTAAATGATCTATTTCACCATCTTGTAAACATTATTGCATGGCATCACAAACAGAACATATTAAATATAGAAATGTTTGAAGAAAAAATAAAGTAAGATTCACCATGTAGCTGCTTATGCAGTCCCTGTTATCAATCGTTCCCGTTCATCTAGCTTCTTGACCTTTACAATGCCCAAGAGCACTTGAAAACCAAAGATTGCACAGAATATATATCCTACAATGGCAGGCACCTGAAAAAGATAATCCATGACTGAGCACTGAGATCACACCACATAAAAAAGAGATGCAAGATGGGAACAGCTTACACGAATTGAATTGAGATACAAAACTGTTGCAAGATTGATTAGGCTACCAGCAGCCACTGCCTGTTAATTGACAAAAAGGTAACATGAATATGAGAATGTGTTTCATAGTTTTTTAATATTTAAAAATTGATTTTTAAAAGTGAAATGGAGAAAGTTGAAAATCAAAGCAACTTCGAGATGATCTTGTTTTTTAGTATTTGTTGGGCCTATCGTGCCACCCGCTATCGGACCACCCATAATATATAGTCCCACGCACGAGTTGGCAGTCTCGGCGTGAGGGGGTGTGTTGGAGATCCCACATCGACTAGAGATTAGAGTCTTTCATTGTATATAAGTGGGTGCAAACCTCAACCCTATGAACCGGTTTTATGGGGTTGAGTTAGGCTTAAAGTCCACTTTGTAATAAATTTCATAAACTAAAAATGAGAAAATAAATTTGAAAGCAAATTTAACATGAATATAAGAATGTGTTTCAAAGTTTTTTTAATATTTAAAAATTATTATTAAAACAGTTTTTAAAAGTGAAATGGAGAATATGAATAATAGAAAACTGAAAGTTGAAAATCAAAGCAACTCCGAGATGTTCTTGTTTTTTAGTATTAAATTTCATAAACTAAAAATGAGATAATAAATTTGAAAGCAAATTTCAAAACCTACTCGTCAAAACAGGTTATTTAAACAAAAAAACAGAAAACAGTTTTCAAACCAAGAAACAAACAGAACCCATAACATCCCAACAGATTTTCCAAGTGTCTCCTCCAGTAATATTATTATTCATTAATGAGAACAAGGATTCGAGAAACACACATCTTGCTTTCAATAGGTTCAGGTATAAAAGCATGAAATTGTGTCCAAGAGTCAACAACTATTTATACACACGTCCATCAATCATTTAAAAGCCATCGGAGAAATAGAAAAATATTGAGATTTTGAATACAAGTATGTTATAAGGTAGACATCATACAGTTACACCTTTGCAGTATTTGAAATATAACTGGATGCATGGGCAGTTAGGCACTCGAAATGTAGGCATAAAAAGTATAAAAGACAGATAAATGAGAGTTACATTCATCTACAAACGCATATACAAGTTGATTTAATATAGTACTGTATTGCCACCACATGAAAATAGCTATTCTCATTTCCATAAAACTTAGATTTTGCAAGAGTGACCATACAACAGGGGAGCCTAGAGCTGCTTACAGTAGATATTGAGGTCCTATCCTAACCAGAAAGAATGACAATGTTCTACACCAGTAAAACAAACTTTAGCAAAGGGATGAAACATGTAAACTTTATGGTTCAAATAAGTCATAAGTTAGCTTGACTCACATTCCCTATAGTCTTCTGGACTGCAGCAACACGTTGGAATGCCCTCTCAGATTCCAAAGTTCTAACTCGGAGCTTTAGATCACCTTGCTCCTGTGGAAAAATTACTTTCAATAACCAGTGATTTAGAATAGTAAAAGTTCAAAACAAACAACAGGTATGAGTCATGTTAATTTGAATTATATTTCTGAAAATCAGGGAAATACCAGTTTTTGGATAATTTCAGCGAGCTTGTCAATCCTATCAGCCTGTCTGAACAAGTTGTAAAATGCTTGAGACTGTCTATCCCATCTCTTCCTGAAGTCCTGTAGGTCATAAGATAGGTATGAGAGAAAGAAATCATCATATTTACTGAACTCACAATAGATCATGTTTGTGACTACCTTTAGGACAACTTCAACCCCAGCTTCACGAAACCTTAGCAACTCCAGGGCATAACTACATGGTCAGGACGGTTAGTTGCATCAGATACATAAAACATAAATTTGATATAAACAATTGAAAATAATTCAAAAATTAAAAATTATGAAGACAATATTTACGGTTTGGCAATCTCAGTAATATCAAAACGTGGATCAAGCCCCTTTCCAATGCCATCCAACACTGCACAGACAAAAATTTACTTATTGCCTTACAACCACACGCATCAGATATCCAAATTCATGCATTAATAGGGGTGTTTGTAGGTTGGGTTTGGAAGGATTTAGGCAAATCCATTACCCAACCCACTAAAAAATTATTGGGTTTGGTTGGGTTGGCTTTTTGTACTTTTGATGTTAAACCTAATCCAACCCAAATCCACTTTTGATCGGGTTGGATTGAGTTGGGTCAATTGGGTCAAAATTTGAAAAAATTTCCCTTTTTTGTTGATAGTTGTAATTTTCAAGTATCAAATCAAACTAACTAAAAAATAGCACAACCTTTACAAAAGTTAATTCAAGACTTAAGTAAGCAAATAAGTCAAGTCATAACAAGTTTATCCAAACCAATTCAAGACATGAAAAGAAAAACATAACACAATTTATTCATAACACGAATATAAGAGTGGATCTTGAGTCACTCATACTAAACTCATCATCCAACCCGTATAAGAGTGGATTAGTTTGAATTGGGTCAGATTTGACCCAATCATAAATGAAACCCAACCCAAACTAAATGGGTTGGATTGGGTCGAGTTGAATCACTGGTAACTTGACTCAATGAACACCCCTATGCATTAATTACATTTACCTGAGAAGGCTCTAACAACAAATGTGAATGTAGCAGGAAATCGGAATGGCTGGTCTCCTGCAATAGATAATAAATCTTCACCTGTTTAAAGCAAGAGAGATGGTATCATAATACATCCCTATTCCAAACTAAGCAAGCAATAAGCCCATGGGTTGCATAATTATCAAACTAAGGGAAAATAATATTCAATAATTTGAGTTACTGGATGTTTGTGATGTGTAATTCTTTTAGTTGAGGCAAGTGAAAGCCAAACTTTAGAAACAAAATCATTATAACCAATAAGGAAAAACCCAACCAAATTTAAAACAAATAAAAGATAAAAATGCCTAAATAAAATCAAGGTATATGCAATTCAGCATGGACTTTTCAATTTTCACCAACTTGTATGCTACTGCATACAATTTAATGATCCTCAAGAATTATTGATCCGACATTCATAAAGTTTTAATTGCAAATAAAAATATCGTAGCTGGGTAGGAGATTACCTGCATATTATACATTCTGACCAAACGCTATTTTTATCTTCACATATGGCAGATAAATGAAAAACAATACTTGTATGCTCATTTATATAGCCTTAACTTAAAATATGTATTCAGTTACACCAGGTGCATTACCAATAGCAGCCAGACGTTGTTTCTTCTTCTTAATTTTTTCCTCCTTGCTTAATGGTTTTTTGAATCCAAGTTCAGTTGTCGCTACTTCTCTCTCACGCCTTTGTGCAGCCAGGCGCTCTTCAAAACTGTAGAAGACAATAAATTCAAGGTTAAACATAACTAATCAGTACCATAAGTTGTTCTTGAGATAAAAACTGCTAGGAATCCAGAAATTGGTTGAGTTTTAAGGGAGAGAGAACAGGGAAGAAGAAAATTAAATTTTTTTTAAGCATTTTCTGCACTAGAGCCAATACCCAGTTTCCCAAAAGATAACGAAACAGAATAGACTCACTTCTAATACATCCTCTTCCTTATTTATCTAAAAAAAAAAACCCTTCAGTTGTTCAAATTGTCCCCAACTAACTACTCTGACTGTTCCTTAAAAACATCTCCTTCCTCTATGCCCCAATAAGATAACCTAATAAATCCAAAACAGATCAGAAAGCTGTAAAAAAATTCAGATAGAAATTGGCTCATTTCTAACATCATAATAAATCAGGACAGACAGGTGTTTCTCCACAAACCCCATTCAACAAGCAATGCATTTCAGCTTCTGACATGACTGTCATAAATGAAACAAACCAAAGAACTATCTAACGAAAATATATTGAATCTGCAAAACCAGTCTTCAAGATGAAATGTTTGACTCAGATTCTACAATTTAGGATATGTTTAAGTTTTTTTCTGAATTGTAATCTGTATTACAATCAACAATTTATAAGTTATAGTACAGCCCGTCCTGGTACTTTTCCATATGATGATATTAACTTGAGATAATATCATTGTTTAAGTACTGGAGGTGTTTACATTTATGGTATATCCCCCACTAAATTGGTCTATAAATACCTGTCAAGGAAGAATTGTGCTGTTCTTCTAACAGCAGTCATATCTCCAGTAGGGACAAGAACTCCCATTTGAATCATTGCTTGTAGAACCTAATAGACCAGAACACAAGCTTCATTTGGTAAGTATTTGACTAAATAATGTGATATCGTATGGTATTCATATAGACACGGATCATGAAAAGAATCTACCTTCTCTGGATCCTTCTCATAAACCCCATAAAATGCTTCAAGCAAACCTTCTCGAATATTTGGACTGATACTGTAAGGCACAAACAATACCAGACATATTTGTAAGGAAAACCATCTCACGAAGCTTTAAGTATGTGCTGCTGGTGAATTTATAAATAAAATTGCCACAAAGGACAAAGAACATACCTCCCCATCATTCCAAAATCATAGAAGATCAACCTTCCACCATTGACATCATCAACTGCAATATTTCCAGGATGCTGCAGGAACAATGTAAACATGTATTGATTACAAAAAAAAATCATCTGAAAGGAATACAGTCCTTTTGGGTCCATCTCATAGCTATGAATATTAATCATAAAACAGGTGGCTTGCATCTCATTCTTTCAACAATAGATGCTAATGTTGCAGCATAAGAGCAAGTTCAAAGACAGTTACCAATTTGGCTTTACTATACAATTTACCAGATAGTCAATCCATATATAACAATATATATATAGATTTCTGATATCAATACTAAAAATACAAACTCACAGGGTCAGCATGGAAGAAACCATGTGATAAAATTTGTTCCAAGTATGACTCAACAGCATATCTTCCTAACCTGTAGAAGATAACAAATAATAATTTGAATCAAGTTAGGTTCCATCCTCAACAGAGATGCATAAAAGTAAAAGGTAACAATGTAACAGGTTCATAGTGATTTTGACAGCATATAAATAAAGATTCTACTAAACTTTTGCGGTCAACACCCAATTGATCTAAAGCTTGTATTTTGTTTATTTTAATTCCTGGAACATACTCCATTGTCAGAATCTGCATTGGCAACATAGATTGCAAATAAATAAGTTATCAGACATAAAAATGGAAATGTGTATCATTACATTACAAGGGTAATGAAGGTTAAACCTGTGGTGTTGTATAATCCCAGTATATTGTAGGAACTTTCACATAATCCATGTTCTTAAAGTTACTTGCAAACAATTCTGCATTAGCAGCCTCCTTGGTGTAATCAATCTCCTGAAAATTATTAATTCATGTTGCAGAAACAAGTCAGAGAATGTGATTTGCTGAGAACACATGCATACATCATACCAAAACAAGAACACATTCACAACTCAAGTGACTGGAATGATCACTCTTATGTATGATCTAAGTCCAGTTTGTATTATTTAGATGGTTTTCTTAGTTCTTACATCAAGATTTTTTCATACGTAAACCATCTATGATAATGCAACACTATGATCTAGCTTCTGGTAATCCATGCAAGCATTAAATTCTCTAAAACTTCTCTGTCTTCCTAATCTTGGCATCAATGACACAAGAAACTCGTTATCATACATCAATAGAATGTAGCACAGTAACACTAGCAAATTAATATTACTGTTTGCAGTTCTTAAAACATCCAACAAAATATGAAATCTGGGACACCCAAAAAGTATGCCTCTTTTTTGAAGGACTACAGCTGCAGGTCATAACAAAGTACCTTTGCAGGCCACCTAATCCCTTCTCTCCAAACAACTCAAATATAGTTATATCCTTTGTCTTTGAGAACCTACACCCAGCACAATTCTAGTATCTTTATCATGAAAGCCTCCCATGAAGCAAAGGAACTCTTCAGCTTTCTCGCATGCAATTCCACAGAACATAAAAACTTAAAACCTTTGGCCTAATCTCAAACTCTATACAAGAAGTGTTTCTCTACAATCTTATTATTTGACCTCACTTTATAACAGTATTAGACCAAGATGATGGGGAACAAGACAATTTACTTATTTCAGTTCAGTAAACCCAAGTAATATAAGAATTCCAGAAATCATCACCTGATATAAGACAGAGGCACACTCATCGTAAATAGCAACCCAATCCCTCTTTGCACCATCTGATTTTGGATCAAGCTTTTGAAGATATTCAGCAATAACCTGGGGTTAAAGAAAAAACATTGGTACCAGTGTTCTATGCAGTAAAAAAAATCCGAGGATGGAAGTGCAACTACAAGAAACATTCATTAAGTAAAGGGAAAATTGCACTTACCATTTTTAAGGTTAAACTAAATGACACACACATCCCCTCTTGTTTTGAAATAGATACTTATCTCCCTTATGTTTTTAATAAAATGACACTCCCACTCCTTATAACTTTTAATTAGACATGTACCTCCTTTATGTTTTCACTAATGACACTCACCTCTCTTACGTTTTTTAAAAAGTGACACTCAGCTCCCTTATTCTATTTATAAAAAAAATGTTTATAAAAAACTCTTTAATTTTTAATTTTCTTAAGTTTTTATTTAAGTTTTACTCTGACATTTTTAAAAATACAAGGAAGATGAGAGTCATTTACTAAATACATAAGCAAGGTGAATGTCTATTTAAAAACTAGAGGGGGAATTAATGATATTTTATTAAAACATAAGAGAGATGAAGGTTTATTTTAAAACTAGAGGGGATGTAAGAGTCATTGAGCATAAGCTCAGGAGAGATAAGTGCAATTTTCCCTAAAGAGAATACAGATGAAATATTTAGGTTCATATCCATAATATAGTACGAACTTTGAAGAGCACTTGTTAGGTTTGGAATGTTAAACAAAACTATTAGGAGATAAACTTGAGAGAAAATAACAGAATTATCAAAAAGTTAAATCGGATCTTTGCAAAACACCATAAAAAAATAACAGGAAAGCCTAAGTTATGACACTGACCCTCAGATTTTTAAGATCAATATCAAAAAGACCCTTGAGACCAGGCCTTTGCACTTTAATAGCAACTTCCTTTCCCTTTAATCTTGCACGATGAACCTGACCTGTATTAGAAAAAATAGAAGAGTTGACTATTCCCATCTTCTCATCAAATATGAACATACAATACAGGATGGGAAAGGTAAACGATTACCAAGACTTGCAGCAGCTATTGGTTCATAGTCAAACTGATCAAATATATCACCTAAAGGAGATCCAAGCTCTTCTTCAACAATAGCTATAGAGGTCTCCGAAGGAAATGGAGGAACTTGATCCTGAACCCAAAATACGAAGCAACTAAGGCCCCGAAGAAATGCAACCTTTGTTTTTTTTATTTTAATTTATGTTTTTTTTTACATGTAGATTTATGTCAAGATCATCTTGTCATCAGCTTCAGAACTCAGGGGAAACATTTTCAACAACCCTTTTATTACTTGCTACTGAAGTATATGAGCAAGATGAAAAGCTTAGACCACAAGAATACTGGAATTACAAACAAATCATTCAATCCTATAACAAGAAATATGTTTCTTAATTAATAAACTACATCAAAATGTGTCTAGGTCATTTGGCATTCCGTTTATGGACACATGTTGATTAGGCACAACTTAAGACGAGAAATGAAAATGTATTTTAGCATAATAAAGTGTAGATGTAACTTCAATCTAGGACTACTCTTAACTAGATTGAAAGTTCATTACAAGATTAACAAAAGTAAAACATTTACATCCTTCTTGATTAAAAAATTGCCCTGACCTCCCTTATTATATATCAAAGTCCTGCTTGTTCATGCACATATTTTATTAAAAAACTAAATAGATTCCCTGATTTTATGTACAAATCATAATATAGTATCTTTCTTGATTGAAAAATTACACCACCCTCATCCTTTATATTATATTAAAGTCTTGCTTACACTTTTTCTTTAAAGTGCACATATTTCAATATCATGGTATCTTTAAAAATAACAAAAGCAAGGATGTGCAAAGGAGGTATAATTCTTCAATCAGAAAAGGGTGTAAGTGTAAGAAGCATTGTTGACCTCAAAGGAAGTCACTGTAATCACCCCAACTTGATTGATAATCTTATACTTTGTGAGACACAAAAAAGGACCATAGTAGAATAAGGAACAGTCAACAGAATGCTCGAATATAACTAGAAAGTCACATCCCATGCATACAGAAACAAATGAAAAACAAATTTATATGCAAGAATTTTAGCCTTTCATCTTTTTATTAAATGATAAATATGACCAGTAACAAAAATTAGTTCAAAGATCTCAATGCAGGGAAATAAATTGTGTTCAACACTCCAATTTACCTGAAGTTCGGACAACTGGTCAACATATTCTTGAGGAAGAATGTCCACCCTTGTAGAGAACTGCTGGCCAATTTTGATGAATGTAGGACCTAATCTCAGGATGCTTTCCTTCAGCCATTTGGCAAGGGCCTTCCGCCTTAAGGTTTGCTTTTCCTCAGTCATTCCTCCTGCAAATATTACCTTCAGATCAAATAAAAACAGAAACTGATATCCAATAAATTCAACACAGAAACACTACATAGACTAACAGATCTTTCGGTTGTAGTTAGGAGTAAGCTATAAAACAGATGTCGATCGTAAATACCATAAATTAACATTGTAAATACCAATAAGAAAAGATGGTTTTCGAAGGTTTCCTTAATTGTGGCAATGGCAACCTCTACCTCACTTTACTTGTAGCCTCTTCTTATAAATTTTGAGCAATCCTCACCTCATAACCCGATTTATGGGTTGAATTAGGTCTTAAACCCAAATTCTAAGATGGTATGAAAGCTTATTTTAAACTTGTAACTAAATAACATGTATTTGTATACACACTAGATATTCAATCCTGAAAAATGTGAGCATGTTGTTATTGGACCACCCATGCTTCAATGTTTAATCCTAGACATGAAGATGTTGAGATCTCACGTTAACAAGAGATATGATGGTTAACATAGTCCTTATAAGGTTTAGGCCATTCTCACCTTACAAGTTGATTTTAAGGTTACTTAGGCCTTAAATCCAAATTTTAAGTTGCTTAAGAGTTTTATCTTTGACCCATTACTAGGCCACCTATATTACCACGATTCAGGCTCATAACCCAATGCATGAGGGTGTTTTGAAAAGTCCTTGCCAATCACCCCAAGTTCAACTTAATCACAGCCTCTTTGAACCACTTTCATTGTGTTGGGTGAGGAGGGGATATTCAGTCCCTCAACAATTAAGATATATGGCCAGAGTAGTCCTTGCAAAGTGAGGGCAACAATAACCTAATAAGTCAGTTGTGTAGAATTGAGTTAGGCCTTAGACTCAAATTCTAAAATAATATCAAAGCCTATCATAGATCAATTATTGGTCACTCATATTTGCCTACACTCTATATGTCCAGATATAGGCTTGAGGGCATGTTATTAGATCACCCACATTTGTCCTCAATCTAGATATCCAATCTTGGGCATTGCCACGTTGGGAGTGTGTTGAGATCCCATCTTGACTAGAGATGTAACTAATGTATTTAGTATAGGGCTTTGGTAATCCTCACCTTATAAACTAGTTTAGTAGAGCTGAATTAAGCCTTAAATCCAAATTCAAAGATATATCAAAGTATATCTTACACTCATTATTTGACCACCCACACATTAATACACACAAAACCTGGGCATGAAGGGATATTTCGAAAAGTCTCCTTGGTTATGCACACCCTTAGTCGCATTAATTACAACCTCTTTGGAACAACTTCACAGTGTGGGGGGGAGTCTTGCATCTTCTAGAGATATGGTTTATGTAGTTCTCATAAAGCTTGGCAATCCTCACCTTAAAAGAACTTTATATATGGTTGAATTAAACCCTAAGTCCAAATTCTTAGATGATATAAGAGTCTATCCAAAATTTCTTATTAGGTCCCCTATATTTTTACACTCTAGGTAGATCTTTATTCTTAGGTGTAAACGGGTTTTTTCATTGGGTTGTCCGCATTTGTCAGCAGTCTACATGTCTGGTCCAAAACATGACAGGGTGTATTAAGATCTCATTAACTAGAGATATGTGCAATATCCTTATTTGGTGTCCTTCTAAAAATGGTAATGTAACTTCATAACACTAGTGTGATTAATGTTGAAGTTTTACGCCAGTTAAGAGTTGAAAATGTAGCAATAGTCAACAATGCTAACACAACTAACCTACCATGACATGCACTCCAATTTCTATACTTCGATATCATAATTTTGCATAGGAAGGTATCAAGTAGTTGCAAAGGCATATAGTACCACTCCAACGATTAAAAAACCTAAGGTGTTAGTGGTGAAAAATAACATAACAAATCACACACCTCGCATATTCTGTACTCAAGTCATTGAATTAGTTTCCACGTGATTAAAAAACGTTCCAAACATCCCAACAAAATTGGTTTATGATTGCAATCGCTACTTGATTAACATAATACTAGAAACTCCGCCAGTAAGAAATCATGGTAGATTGTATCTGTCTAATAAGTAACCTAAATTCCTGGAGATGACCCAGCAGATTTGTGAGCACTTCAAACACATTATTGTATGCGGAAATTTGTTTAGAGTAGAACCAATGTTTCTACAAGTTAAGTCGAATCAAGTTATACATAAAATACGGCATAACCAACATATTGATGATGATAACAACAAATTCCAGCGGATCGAAACAATTGTTTAACTCTTGGGTGGACTAACCTTTGTAAGAGAACTTCTGGCTGTTCAGCCAAACCTTAAAGATGAACGTGGCAACAAATCCCCAAATTTCCAAAGTTCTTTGTATAGTAGAGTAAGTCTTGAACCTGCTCCAACGACCCCCAGGCGCAACTGCCACCTGCGAAAAACCAAACGCCCATACTTAATTTCATGTCAACACAAAGAACCTGCTCGTACGCAATCAAAACAACAAACCTCGACTTGTTCGTTCCCGGTTTGCTTAAACCACGCGTCTTCTTTTCCAATCTCCTCCAATCTTTTCTTCCTCTCATCCTCGTTCAGCTTGGACGCTTCAACCTCCACCACCACCTCCGCAGCAACTCCGTTTCCGTTTTCATAACCGTACGTCACCAAGCTCCCATTACTGGCGCCGTTAGCGAATCCCTCGACAGCGCCATTGCCGTCGGCAACATCTCGGCCCCTTCCATTAGCGGCAGGAACGCCGTTCCCACTCCATTTGACGTCATCCACTCGCTCAGCCAGCGCAGAATCATCTCTGGAGGCGCGGATTCGCGCGGCGCGAAGAGTGACGTTGGAGGCGGCGTGGCGAGAAAAGGAATAAGCAGAGGAGGGGAGCTTGGAGAGGGAAATACGGCGTTTGAGGGTGACATGTGGAGAGAGGAAATGAAGTTCAGGTAAATGGAGAGGAGAAGACATAGCCATGAATGGGAAGTTTATAGATAGAGAATTGCTAAGGATTATAGTTTGAGCATGATTTTCATGGCGAATGAGGAACCAATGTGACAGTGGAAAACTGAAGTAGAAGGAGACAGAGGAAGAGTGTAGTGAAACACAGTGAAAGGAGGAGAAGGGGTGGAGAGGAAGGGAACACGTGGCATTATGGAATATGAGCCATAAAATCTTTATTTATTTTTGTTTATTTATTAATTAATATCATGGATGTGTGTATGGGTTTGGTACGGTGGAGGATGGAGAAAAAATGGATAATTGATTTTTATGTGCTTTGAAAATAAAAATAATAATAATTTATGGAATTTCATATTTTTACATTTTTTTACTTTCACATATTTTACTCTGTCATCTTATTATTTATTGATGGTCAATTATGGTTAATTAGCTCTGTCGCTATAAAATGATTGATAACATATAAGATTATAATGTTGATGTAAACACACATTTGACATTAATCTTCATAATTTATGTCACATTTACAAATGGAGAACACATGGGTCCAAAAAATTATAAATTGCTCTTTAAATTATTTGAAAGTAGGGAAACAATCAAAAATTCATTATTTTTTACATTTGATTAAATCATATATTCATGTATAAATAAGTAATAGTTTTATAAATATTAATAATGGTATTGTTTATCTATTTATTTATTTTTAAATTATATTTATGTTATTATGTACACAGACGACAACATCTAAACATTCACATACAAATCTTTATAAGTGTCTAATCCAGTACATTTTGGGATACCAAATCAATTTTCACTTAAGTTAAGTCATTAACATAATTTGTGTGTACAAAATTCTTACTTATCATTAAGATTAATTAGATAATTTGTGTCATATTGGGCTCATCAGCACATAGATTCTTTTGACCCTATAAAGACACTTATGAGACAAGACAACTCTATGCATTTAATGTCGAGCACATACTTGAATGTTGAAGGACCTCTTGCATTTACTCTCCCACTCTCACAAAAACCAACATTTGAGGCCCACTAGGTGTCGACACTAAAGAATTTGAAGGAAATAAGTAACATGAAAGACTAGATCTTTCTGAACTATACAATGACACATGTTATAGAAAAAAAATCATATTATATTATTTCTAAAATGAGTTAAGATTAATATTGACGATGTTGTTAGATATCATTAGAGTCATTTTAAGGATAATAAGGTAGAATATATTAATAATTTCATTGTCTATCTAAAAATTCAAATTCTATTGAGTGAGATTTTTGAAGTTAGGAAAGTGATTTTTTTGTAATGGTTGGAATGTGATTGATTATTCATGTGTCACACTTTCCATAATTCATGCTTTAACTTCTCTAAAGTTTTCATTGGAATATAGTGAGGAAGATTTATTCTACTTAAAGTTTGCAATGTCCCACATCTTTCATTCGTAAATGTAATAAGTGTTGATATTTTTGGATTGAGGGTTTTAAAAAATTAAATTTATTTTAATTTAACATTTTATCCTAGTTGTAAAGTTGAATTTTTATAGGAATGGTTATAACTTACTAGAACTTAAGTTTTTTGGGTTGGCTGTGAAGTTGATTTTTATAGGAATGGTCATAACCCACTAGAATTTATTTCTTTTTTGGGAGGGTTAGACATATATTTGATTTAAAACTCGTATTCTTATTTGTATTGGGTGTTAGATGTGTCTTTATAAAAGTTCAATACGATTTTATATATTTTATATATGAATTACAAATCTTTTAAGTTTATTTTATTAGTAAACATCTAATAATTTATTGTATTATTAATTTAAATAAAATCATTAATTTTTTTTATATTATTATATAATATATGTTTTGTTTTTTTTATCAGTAAAGAATAAATAAAATAAAACGAGACACTTCAGGAGTGTCTCAACCTTTATACAAAAACAATATCAAGTTTCTAACACCCAATCAGCTAGGGAACCGACAAACATTACAACACAATAATCATAGTAACAAACCAGAACAAGATACAAGATCCCAACAAACACAGAACAACGACGCTCCAAAGAAAACACACTCTTTAATCAGGATACAAAAACCAACAACTAAACAAGAACTTTATCAGAGCCAAAAGTACGTCAAACATCCAAATGTTTAAACCAACAAACCGATCCTACGAGAGGAAACCAAAAAACCAAATTGAACCTGCACAAAGTAGACCACAACTTCCAAAAGTGGCCAAATCACAACCATAATCATCAAACATCCATCTCTCAAACTCATACATCATAAAGATTCCAGCTCAAATCGAGTGGGATAGAACAAATGAACATTTTCTTTTCGATAACATTTTATTTATTTATATATATATGTATTATTTGTGTGTATGTCTTACATAGAAAATTCGCTTAACAAAATTTTCTTTCATAAAGTTTCATAAAGACTTATAATTAGGTTTCTTTATAAATTATAATTTATCATATTTTATATATATACTATACTTATTTATAAGTATTTATGGTTATTATATTATTAATATTTAACATCATCAATTTGATTTTGTGGGTTTATGACTCACCTTTAACCGTTTTCTTGTATTAATTGGGAGGTTACTTGGCACAATCAATTGCAATCAATGGGAGGTTAATTGCCACAATCAATTGTCATCAAAGGGAGGTTAATTACCATTAATTGTATTTATTATTGTTGTCTCCTAAAACCACTATATATAGTGGCTTCCTTCAAGCAATGTAACACACAACAAACGACAATAACACACACTTGCTTCCTCTCTCTTTTCCTATACTCTCTATTTCTGCTTTTGGGTGTAAGTGTTTAACCCATATAGAGAGAATTTGTTTTGGGACTATTTATCTATTAGCCTGAGAGGAATTGATTGTACTCCCAGTACCATTATAGTGGAAGTTTTGGCTCTCTCGTCGGTGGTTTTTTACCTCTATTTAATGGGGTTTTCCACCTAAAAATTTCTGGTATCATTCTCATTTTTCCTTGTTACTTTAATTTCTCATAATCTTTGGCTGAAATTATCACGCTTCCGCACACGATATCCCTACAAATTGGTATCAGAGCTTTTCGATAATTCAACCAGGATCTATTGTTCAATAATGTCAAAATTGGATATTGAGAAATTTGATGGTAAAATCAGCTTTGCTATTTGACGAGTCTAGATGCTAGCTGTCCTCACCCATAATGGTTTAAAGAAAGTTCTGGCAGGTAAAATGATGAGACCAACCGCTATGACGGAGGAGCAGTGGGATGAGATGGATGAAAAGGCATTGTCTGCAATCCAGTTATACTTGTCCCGTGAGGTGTTGCGTGAGGTCATCAACGAGAAAACTACAACAGGCATATGAAGTAAATTGGAGTCTCTATACATGACCAAAAGTCTTGCAAACAAACTCCGGTTAAAGGAGCGACTCTTTACACTCCGAATGTCCGAAGGTACTCCCATCCAATCTCACCTTGATGAATTTAATTCCATCATAATTGATTTGGAAATTTTGGATGTTAAAATTGATGATGAGGATAAAGTCGTTATACTTATTGTTTCTCTATCACCCTTGTATCGACAATTCAAAGAAATTATGTTATACGGTAATTATCTTACCTTAAGCTTTGATGATGTCAAGACTAATTTACTAGCCAAAGAAAAATTTGATACTCAAATTCATCCTGAAAGTTTTGGTGAAGGATTAGTAGTTAGAGGGAGAAACCAAGAGAAAGGTAGGAACACTAAACATAAATTTAGGTCAAAATCTAGAGGCAAGAACTCCAAATATTGTCGTTATTGCAAGAAAAATGGACACGAGATCTTTGAATGTTATAAATTGAAAAATAAGCAAGATAGAGAAGATAAGGGAAATGGTAAACAACCAGAAAAATTTGCTGAAGCTAGTATTGTTGAAACTGAATCTGATGGGGATTGTTTTGTAGCTTCCAACACTGAACAAAGGTCTAAAAATGAATGGATTCTTGATTTTGGTTGTACTTTTCACATGTCTCACAATAGAGATTGGTTTACCACACATGAACCAGTTTATAATGGTCTTGTTTTGATGGGAAACAATGCTCAATGCAAAATCGTTGGTGAAGGAACAATCAAAATCAAGACACATGATGGAATTGTTAGAACTTTAACAGGTGTCAGATATGTCCCTGAGTTGAAACAGAATCTCATTTCCTTAGGCACCCTTGAATCTCATGGGTGTAGATACTCAGCTGAAGGTGGAGTTTTAAAAGTGTCTAAAGGAGCTCTTGTGTTACTAAAGGCAATTCGATGTGATAGTTTGTATGTGCTGCAGGGTTCAACAGTTACAGGTTTTGCAACTGTTGCCTCACCCAACAAAGATAACACCAAGTTGTGGCATATGAGATTAGGCCACATGAGTGAGAAGGGAATTCTAATCCTCAAGAAGAAGGGTCACCTTGGTAACCACTATACTGGAAAGGTTGATTTCTGTGAACATTACATTTTTGGTAAGCAGAAAAAGGTTAGTTTTTCTAAAGCCATACACAGAAAGGTACTTTGGATTATATTCATTCGGATCTTTGGGGTCCGTCAAAAGTTCCCTCCAGAGGTAAATGTCGTTATTTGATGACAATTATTGATGATTTCTCACAAAAACTGTAAGTGTATTTTCTCAAACATAAGAATGAAGCATTTTCCACTTTTAAAAAGTGAAAATTATTGATTGAGAATCAGACTGACAAGCAGATAAAGAGGTTAAGGACAGACAATGGCCTTGAGTTCTGTTCGAATGAATTCAATGATTTCTGCAAGAAGGTAGGCATTTCTAGACACTTCACCATCCCAAGTACTCCACAACAGAACGGGGTTGCAGAAAGAATGAATAGAACTATCCTGGAGAGAGTTCGTTGCATGTTCTCCCATTCTGGTTTTGAGCAAATTTTTTTAGGCTGAAGTGGCTTCAACGACATGTTATCTGATAAACCGCTCTCCTGATAGATCAATTGATTGCAACATTCCAGAAGAAGTTTGGTCAGGTAACCCAGTTGATTATTCTAATCTTAAAATATTTGGTTGTCCTACTTATTCTCATGTAAACGAGGGAAAATTAGAACCTCGTGCTAAGAAGTGCATTTTCTTGGGTTATGGCTTGGGGGTTAAAGGCTATCGTTTATATGACCCAGAATCTCATAAAGTAATTCACAGTCGGAATGTGACCTTTAATGAAAATGTTATGCTATCTTCTGTAAAAGATACTGTCATCTCCTCAATTGATACAGGTGAATAGGAAGATGCTCGAGAGAAGGTGGAGTTTGAGATTAAAACACCCGCTCATGAGGAAGACGTTCCCAATTCCTCCAGTACTCAAGGTGATGGAGATCAAGCTCAAGAGGACATGGAGGCCAATCAACAAGATCAAGAAGAGGTGGAGGCACAAATGGAGGACGCCCATGGAGGTCAAAGTCCACCTCAAAGGATTACAAGAAGCATGTTCAAAGCTTTGGGAGCTAGAGGACATTTATTTTCTCTTTTTGTAATTTCTTTAGTTGAAGGTGCTTATAGGGAAACATTAGAAACCTCTTTTGTTTTAGCATCTTTTAGGCTTTAGTTAGGAGCTTTAGGAGGGGGGTGTATTAGTAGATAGGTGTAGGTGTAGTTTTTGGGAGGTGTCATAGTAGAAAAAGGTCACACCTCCCATGTGACTTGTTTTTGGTGGGAATTTCAAATGAGTTTATTTGAAATTTCCCACCTATTTTTTCAGCACCTTAGGCTATAAATAGAGGTGCTTCCTTTGTAAAATTCAGATTGGAATTAATCTAAGAAAACTCTACTCAAATTTTGAGTGAACTTTGGAGAGCTTTTGGAGCCTTCTTCTCTAGTCTTATCTTGATGGATCAATGGAGTCCTCAAGTGGCGGCATCACTCTTATCTAGGAGCATTCCACACTTCTAGTGGCGAGATCATCCAACATTCTTCCATCTTCATGAGCACTCTCTTCTCCTTCCTTTCTTCTTTTTCAATTGTTCATGTTGCCTTGTGTTCTTGAGTTGATTTGGTTCGGTTCTTCTATTTTCCAGCACCTATGTTCTGTTTTGTTTTTAATTCTGTTCGGTTCATATGATTGATTGTTCAATTCTGTTCGGTCATTCCAGTTTTAATCTCTTTGTTGATTCAATTTGACAATATTTGGTTCATCCAAATGAGTTTGGGATTTGGTACTAGTTTTTGGTGAGTTCTTGTCTTAGAACAATGATCCAACTCTAAGAAAAGTGCCTCTATAATGTCCAGCTCAAGGTGATTCCTAAGAATGTCAAGAATCATTCTCTATGTGGCTATTGGAATCACATCATGTGGTATCATGAGTCTTAGGTTCTTCTTGTTTAATTGTTGAGTTGTGTGCACTTTAATTTCAAGAGCTCTTTATTTTCTTGCAATTTAAGTTTCTGTTTTAGATTTTTAATTGAGTATTCTTGCTGTTTTTTTTTTTCTTTTACACCAAGTGCTTGTGAAAAGGTTTATGGCACTCATAATTCTTATGAGTATGGTTGCTCATTTGGAATGACATTATCCTTCCTAGAGTTTACCTTAAGCTTCCTTTCACTTGTTGTTAATATTTGTGATGTGTCTTTTAATTTTGTAATCATGTCAAGTTTTGTCTTAGTCATGTTATTCCATAATTGTCATTACTTCTAGTAGTACTTTTCTTGTTTTGATTGTTACTTGCTTTAGTGTCTATAATTTTCTGAATTGATATTGATCCTTTGTGCATTTTCTTTTTAGAATTGAGTTCATACTTGTATTCTAGACCTATACAAGTTCCAATACATCATTTTCTATTATGTCTTTGCTAGTTCATCATCCTGTTTTTTTATTCCTATTAGGATTCCTCTGTTTCTAAAAAAAGTGCTTACTGTTTTTCCTTATTGCAATTGATTTACGTACTGTAAAATTCTGAAATTCTGGATTTGAGATATTCAAAGTGTTATAAAAGAATAGAAAAAAGAATCATTCAAAAATTCGAAGTACACAAAAAATGATAAATAAAATAAAAAAAGTGTACAATTCTGCCGAAAAGAATACGGTAATCTGGCAGCAAGTTTGAAAAATTTATTTCTCTCAATTGGCTTACTGTTTTTAATTGATTCCAGTGCCATTATTGAGTTAACATCTTGAAGTTTCTGTGGTTTAAATTTCATAATCCAGTTCGCTCTACATCATTCCAGTTAAATCAGTGAATATCAAGCACAGTTTGCATTAAAAAAAAAATCCAGTAGCTAAATTTTTGTTTTCTTCATCTACTCTAGTGCTTTTCCTTAAGTATTCTTTTGTGTGCCTACTTTTCTCATTGAGTTCTTTATTTTCTTGATTGTCTTTCATTCTTACTCTTTGAGTTTGTCTCACATATAGTTTTCCTTTTGCAATTACCTTTCCTTGCTTATACCTTTTCTTGTTTGTCTTTATTGTTTCATTGGTTTTGTGGTGGTTGCTCTTGAGATTGGTGTGCTTGCTTTGACATATTTCATTTGAGGATTCCAAGGCCTCAAGATCAGATTGGTGCAAGAAAATTATTTTCTTTGAGAGTGATCTCTTTTTCAGCCTCATTTCACTTCGGCAGTTTCATTGCCAAAAGCTCACTGTTTTTGCTAATTTTTAACTTGTTTGCTGTTTTTGTGTGTTTGCTGTTTTTAATTACAAATGGCTGGATTTTCAAGTGATGCATCCTACAAGCAGAATTCTCCTTCCAAAGCTTCAATTCTTGGTGAATTACATGAAGCTCAAAGAACAATTAGACGGTTGGAGGAGAAAATGCAAAAGATGGAGGTCCAACAAGCTAGACCATCTCCTTCTATCCATGATGGACATCATTCTCATAGACCATCTTCAAGAGCTTCTTCAAATGATGTTGGCCGTGAAGATGAGCATAGGAGAAGGAGACCTCCACCCCAAGTCCATGGACAAAGACATCATCACCAAGGGGAAAGAATTCACTACGGCAATGGCTTCTATCATGATGCAAAGTCCAAGCTTCCTTCGGTCAAGCTACCTTGTTTTAATGGTTCTAGTGATCCAAATGTATATTTAGATTGGGAGGCTAAGTGTGAACAAATTTTTGAGATCCATGAGATCCAAGATGAGCATAAGCTCAAGCTAGCCACCCTAGAGTTTAGTGATTATGCCATGAAATGGTGGCATGGAATTGTAAAGGACATTATCTATCACAAGGGTCCTCCCGTGGACTCTTGGAACTCTTTAAAGGATCATATGCGCGCTAGGTTTGTGCCCCCACATTTTAGGAAAGACCTCATGTTGAGACTCCAACGGTTTCAACAAGGCACGCTAAATGTGGATGAATATTATAAGGAGCTTGAGACGCTTGTGCTTAAAATTGAATTAGAAGAAAGTGAAGAAGCCATGGTTGCTAGGTTTGTGAGTGGTCTTAGGAAGGATATCCAAGACATTGTTGAGTTACAAGAGTATTCATCATTGGGCTCTTTAGTTCATCTTGCAATGAAGGTGGAAGCCCAACTTGCTAAGAAAAACTCTTTTAAAAATGCTTCCAATGATGGATACTACTCCAAGTCTTGGAGAAACAAAACTTCTTTTTCTAAACATCCTTCCAAAGATTCTTCTTTCAAACCCAAGGAATCTAAGCCATCTACTTCTAGACCTAAGTCTCCCACTAGAACATCTAATACTAAATGCTTTAAATGTATGGGTTATGGTCATATTGCTGCAAATTGTCCTTCCAAACGAAGTATGTACATGCATGAGGGCATTGTAGTTAGTGAGCATGATTCGGATTCTCCAAAGCATTCATTGCATTCTCATGCATCTAGTGAGGAAGAGAGCGAATGTCCACTTGAAGGGGACTTGTTAGTTGTGAGAAGACTTCTTGGACAAGTTTCACAACCTTTTGATGAAAGTCAAAGGGAAAATATTTTCCATACAAGATGTCTTATTCAAAACAACATTTGTTCCTTGATAGTGGATGGGGGTAGTTGTGCAAATGTGGCTAGTACAAGAGTAGTAGATAAGCTTGGATTGCCTACTATCTCTCATACAAAGCCCTACAAATTACAATGGCTTAGTGAAGTAGGAGAAATAATTGTTAATAAACAAGTCCTCATCCATTTCTCCATTGGAAAATACAAAGATGAGGTATTATGTGATGTTGTGCCCATGGAAGCCACTCATGTTCTTTTGGGAAGGCCTTGGCAATTTGATAGAAAAGTTTTACATGATGGCTTTACCAACAAACTATCTTTTGAATTCCATGGTCACAAGGTTAATTTAAAATCTCTCTCTCCAAGAGAAGTCCATGAGGACCAAGTTATCATGAAGAAAAAGAGGGAGTGTGAAAAAGATAAAAAAAATAAGAGTTCTAAGCCTACACTCCTTGTGTCTAGGCGTGAAATTGAAAGGGAAATAGTGGCTCATCATCCTCTTTTTTTAGCCATCCCTAAAACTCTTAGAGTAGAATCACTTGTTGATAGTTCTCATTGCTTGGAAAATTTGGTAGAAGAGTTCCAAGATGTGTTTCAAGATCCTCCAAATGGACTTCCACCTTTGAGAGGGATTGAGCACCAAATTGATTTGATACCGGGCTCTTCTTTACCAAATCGTCCAGCATATAGGACCAATCCAAGTGAAACCAAGGAAATTCGCCAACAAGTTGAGGCTTTGATTGAGAAAGGGTGGGTGCAAGATAGCATGAGTCCTTGTGCTATGCCTATCATCTTAGTGCCAAAAAAGGATGGCACATGGCGAATGTGTTCGGATTGTAGGGCCATAAATAACATAACCATTAAGTATAGGCATCCCATACCTAGACTAGATGATTTGTTGGATGAATTACATGGTTCTAAAATTTTTTCAAAGATTGATCTTAAAAGCGGCTACAATCAAATCCGTATCAAACCGGGTGATGAATGGAAGACGGCTTTTAAGACCAACTTTGGTTTATATGAGTGGTTAGTTATGCCTTTTGGTTTAACTAATGCACCAAGTACCTTCATGCGCCTCATGCATCATGTTCTTAGACCTTTCATTGGTAAGTTTGTTGTGGTTTACTTTGATGACATTCTCATTTATAGCTTATCTTTGAATGACCATAGGTTGCATGTTAGGCAAGTTTTGGAAACCCTCAGGAAGGAACATTTGTATGCTAACCTTGCTAAATGTATGTTTGCTCTTGATCATATAGAATTCCTAGGGTTTGTTGTGAGTTGTAAAGGGGTCCATGTGGACAAAACAAAGGTGGTGGCCATTCAAAATTGGCCTACACCGAAATCTTTGAATGAGGTCCGAAGTTTTCATGGGCTTGCTTCTTTCTATAGAAGATTTGTCCCAAACTTTGGTACCATTGCCGCACCACTCAATGACATAGTGAAAAAGGATGTGGTCTTTCATTGGGGAGAAGCACAAAAAAATGCTTTTGATACTTTGAAAGAAAAATTGACTAATGCTCCCATCTTGGCCCTTCCTAATTTCACTAAGACATTTGAGATTGAGTGTGATGCTTCAAGCATAGGTATTGGGGCTGTTCTCCTTCAAGAGGGCCACCCCATAGCCTATTTTAGTGAGAAATTGAAGGGAAGTCATCTCAACTATTCCACCTATGATAAGGAATTATATGCACTTGTTAGGGCTTTGTTTACTTGGCAACACTATCTTTTTCCCAAAGAGTTTGTGATACATAGTGATCATGAATCTCTTAAATATTTGAAAAGCCAAAACAAACTTAACAAGAGGCATGCTAAGTGGGTGGAATTCATTGAGCAATTTCCTTATGTGATCAAACACAAGCAAGGCAAAATAAATATTGTGGCGGATGCTCTTTCTAGAAGATACACCTTGCTAAATCTTTTAACCTCTCAATATCTTGGTTTTGATCACATTAAGGAACTTTATCATGATGACCTTGATTTTTCTCCCATCTATCCAGAGTGTCTTAAAGGAGGACACAAAGACTTTTTTATTCAAGATGACTTTCTTTTTAAAGGAAAACGTCTTTGTGTTCCCCAAAGCTCTATTAGATTATCTCTTGTTAGAGAAGCTCATGAGGGGGGTTTAATGGGACATTTTGGGGTTGCTAAAACTTTGGATGTGTTGCATGAACATTTCTTTTGGCCACATATGCATAAACATGTTCATAGTTTGTGTGATAAATGCATAGCTTGCCGCAAAGCAAAGTCTAAAATGCATCCCCATGGTCTTTATACTCCTCTTCCTATCCCTTCAATGCCTTGGGTAGATATATCTATGGATTTCATCTTAGGCTTACCCAAGACATCAAAGGGAAAGGACTCCATTTTTGTGGTAGTGGATCGTTTTTCAAAGATGGCTCACTTTATTCCTTGCCACAAAGTGGATGATGCATGCCACATTGCAAACCTCTTCTTTCAAGAAGTGGTTCGCTTGCATGGGATTCCTAGGTCTATAGTGTCCGATAGAGATCCTAAGTTCTTGAGTCACTTTTGGAAGACCTTGTGGGGCAAGCTTGGAACTAAGCTTTTATTTTCTACCACTTGCCACCCACAAACTGATGGTCAAACCGAGGTGGTGAATAGAACTTTGGGACAACTATTGAGATGCTTTATTTCGGGGAATCCTAGAGTGTGGGAGAATTTACTACTCCATGTTGAGTTTGCATATAACCGAGTAGTAAATTCTACCACCTCCCATTCTCCTTTTGAGGTGGTCTATGGGTTTAATCCCCTAACACCTCTTGATCTTCTTCCTATTCCCCTTCTTGGAGATGTCTTGTGCAAAGATGGGGATGAAAAGGCTTCTTTTGTGAAAACTTTGCATAAAGACATCAAGAAGAGAATTGAGAAGAAGGTTGGCAAGTATGCTGAACTTGCCAATAAAAGGAGAAAAGCATTGTTGTTTGATGAGGGCGATTGGGTTTGGCTTCACTTGAGGAAGGATCGTTTTCCTACTCAAAGGAAGTCCAAACTAATGCCTCGAGGGGATGGACCTTTCCAAGTCCTCAAGAGGATTAATGACAATGCTTATGAGTTAGATATGCCTGATACATTCTTAGGTAGTCATACTTTTAATGTCAGCGATCTAACTCCCTTTTCTGTAGGTCTCCAGAATTCGTGGTCGAATTCTCTCCAACTCGGGGAGTATGATGGAGATCAAGCTCAAGAGGACATGGAGGCCAATCAACAAGATCAAGAAGAGGTGGAGGCACAAATGGAGGACGCCCATGGAGATCAAAGTCCACCTCAAAGGATTACAAGAAGCATGTTCAAAGCTTTGGGAGCTAGAGGACATTTATTTTCTCTTTTTGTAATTTCTTTAGTTGAAGGTGCTTAGAGGGAAACATTAGAAACCTCTTTTGTTTTAGCATCTTTTAGGCTTTAGTTAGGAGCTTTAGGAGGGGGGTGTATTAGTAGATAGGTGTAGGTGTAGTTTTTGGGAGGTGTCATAGTAGAAAAAGGTCACACCTCCCATGTGACTTGTTTTTTGTGGGAATTTCAAATGAGTTTATTTGAAATTTCCCACCTATTTTTTCAGCACCTTAGGCTATAAATAGAGGTGCTTCCTTTGTAAAATTCAGATTGGAATTAATCTAAGAAAACTCTACTCAAATTTTGAGTGAACTTTGGAGAGCTTTTGGAGCCTTCTTCTCTAGTCTTATCTTGATGGATCAATGGAGTCCTCAAGTGGCGGCATCACTCTTATCTAGGAGCATTCCACACTTCTAGTGGCGAGATCATCCAACATTCTTCCATCTTCATGAGCACTCTCTTCTCCTTCCTTTCTTCTTTTTCAATTGTTCATGTTGCCTTGTGTTCTTGAGTTGATTTGGTTCGGTTCTTCTATTTTCCAGCACCTATGTTCTGTTTTGTTTTTAATTCTGTTCGGTTCATATGATTGATTGTTCAATTCTGTTCGGTCATTCCAGTTTTAATCTCTTTGTTGATTCAATTTGACAATATTTGGTTCATCCAAATGAGTTTGGGATTTGGTACTAGTTTTTGGTGAGTTCTTGTCTTAGAACAATGATCCAACTCTAAGAAAAGTGCCTCTATAATGTCCAGCTCAAGGTGATTCCTAAGAATGTCAAGAATCATTCTCTATGTGGCTATTGGAATCATATCACAAGGTGATCAAGTCACTGCTATTGACGGTACAAATGAACATTTGAGTCCACATGAGCAATGTCCACCTAAACGACGAGGGTTACCACAACCGTGGTCTATGGCTCAAGAACTTCCACAACAGAGACCAAGAAAACTGACTCAAAGATTAATTGCAGAATCTGCCAACATTGCTTATGCATTAACTATTGCACAAGAGATGGGTGAAGAAGGTGAACCCAAGAATTACTCTAAAGCTATCTCTAGTGATGACTCAACAAAGTTGATTGCTGCAAGAGATAAATTTTTAGTTAACAAGTTAAAGGCTCAGCTTAGTAGTGAATTTGATATGAAGGACTTAGGTCCTGCCAAGAAAATTTTAGGAATGGAGATCAACAGAGATCGTCAAGCTGGAAAACTTTTTCTATCAGAAAAGAAGTATGTTCTTAAGATGCTTGGCAAATTTGGAATGCGAGATTGCAAAGTTGTTAATACTCCAATTGCCGCCCACTTCAAGTTGTCATCAGATCAGTGTCCAAAATCAGACGAGGACAAAAGGCGCATGTCACATGTCCCATATTCAAATGCAATTGGAAGTCTCATGTATGTTATGGTATGTACTAGACCTGATTTAGCTTATGCTGTTAGCATTGTTAGCAGGTTCATGCATAATCCAGGAAAGGCACACTGGGAAGCCGTTAAATGGATACTTCGTTATCTGAAAGGGTCTCCAGATCTTGGTTTGGTATTTGATCAACATAGAGCCGATCTCGGAGGAGTAGTTGGCTATGTTGATGCTGACTATGGTGGTGATTTAGATCGGAGAAGGTCACTTTCAGCCTACATTTTTACCCTATGTGGGTCTGCTATCAGCTGGTATTCTTCACTTCAAGCCATTGCGGTTTTGTCCACCACTGAAGCAGAATATATTGTTGCTACAGAAGGTATGAAAGACGTTATATGGCTTCGAGGCTTGGTAAGTAAACTTGGTCTTCAACAAGATGTTCTTGTTATATTTTGTGATAATCAGAGTGTTGTTCACTTAACCAAGAACAGTAAGTATCACTCAAGGACCAAGCACATTGAAATTAAACACCATTTTATCCAAGACATTGTTGATACAGGAGATATAATTGTTGAAGAAATTCATACGGCCGAAAATCCTGCAGACATGTTGACCAAGCCACTTCCATCGGCTAAGTTCGATCATTGCCTGAACATAGCTGGTATTATCCATACTTAATCAAGGCTTCATGGCGAGAGAGTGTTATAGTCAAAGGCAAGTCAAGGTGGAGATTTGTGGGTTTATGACTCACCTTTAACCGTTTTCTTATATTAATTGGGAGGTTACTTGGCACAATCAATTGCAATCAATGGGAGGTTAATTGCCACAATCAATTGTCATCAAAGGGAGGTTAATTACCATTAATTGTATTTATTATTGTTGTCTCTTAAAACCACTATATATAGTGGCTTCCTTCATGTAACACACAACAAACAACAACACACACGTGCTTCCTCTCTCTTTTTCTATACTCTCTATTTATGCTTTTGAGTGTAAGTGTTTAACCCATATAGAGAGAATTTGTTTTGGAGCTATTTATCTATTAGCTTGAGAGGAATTTATTGTACTCCCAATACCATTATAGTGGAAGTTTTGGCTCTCTCGTCGGTGGTTTTTTACCTCTATTTAAAGGGGTTTTCCACCTAAAAATTTATGGTATCATTCTCATTTTTCTTTGTTACTTTAATTTCTCATAATTTTTGGTTGAAATTATCACGCTTTCGCATACGATATCCCTACAGATTTGATTGAATCATATTGACAAACTATATAAAGATTAACAAAATTATATAATTTCAAAGAACATGTCAAACACATGTTAAAAACTTAAAATGACAAACAAATAAAACACTGATTAAAGGATGTTAGTCAAATTTCACTATTAAACCAATATTAACACTGAGAGGGTTGTGCTAATCAAAACTCACCTAATTAATAATACAGTTTTCTCTTTAAATAAATTAACGTCATATGTATTAAATAGTCTTTTGCAGGAACCGCTCACTCTAACCTTAATCCGATAAGAAATAATCAAGTAAAATAACTAGATGAAGAGATTTGATAATCACACTAAGATAAAGATGAAAAATATTTCCATTCCATAAAAAAAATTATCAAAATATTATTTCATTTATTTTTTCTTATTTATCTTACATACAAGTGCTCATAGATAAATTTACCAAAATAAATTCATATAAATTTGTCTTTTTTTAAGTTAACATGTTTTATAATTAAAATAGACAAATAGATAATTTTAAACCATTATATATATATATATATATATATAAATAACTCAGTTTCTTAAATCTATAAAACTTTATAAATTATATAAAATTTTACTTTTCTAATAAAATAATTTTGTATGATAGTGTAAATATGATAAATCAAATAGTCTGGTTTGTTTCAGGTACATAGTTTCTTTTTATTTAATCATTAAAATCTGGACATGATTAGCATCTTAATAATTACAAAAAAAATCTTATCATGTAAAATATACACACTCATTCTCCTTAGGTGATGATGTATTGTCACTTTTAATAGAGAAATAGAAAAAATAATTTAAAATAGAATGAAAATGATGGAAAGAAGGTAGATTTGTTAGAAATAAAAGAATCTGAAAAGGCCACAAGTAATTTTACAAAGACACCTATTTTCTTATCTCAAACATTTTTAGTTATTATAAATAGTAAATATTCAACGTAAGAAACCATCATTATATATTTTGTTTTTGTGAATATTCCAAAAAATAATAAATATTTTCAAATAAATTATAAACTATACAATATTAAAATTGTAATAAAATAAATTACAGCATATTTAAATTATAAATAAACAATAAATTATATAATGAACTATAATATATTTGTACATTCATAAGATATATAATAAATAATAAATTATGAATATTTTATATAGAGTATCATAAATGTCTTATATAGTATATTATAAATATTTTATAAAATGTACAATACATCATAAATACCACATACTATATTTATAAAATGATATAATATTTTACATAGTTTATTTATAAAATACAATAAAAATATTATTTTTAATAAATATATTATAAATTATTTAAACAATTATAATATTCTATATGATGTACTTATAAAATATGCTATAATTTATTATATAATTTATATATTATATATTATAAACTATTTATTCTACATTCTATATTCTATACAATATATCTACAAGATATATATATTTATAATGTGTTATAGGACTATGTATAATATAACTACAAAATATATTATATAATATTTATATTACATCTTGAAATTTAAATTATGTTTAAGTTTTAGTTTTTTATTTATTTATAGTAGGATAGTACTTTGTTTTTAGTTTTTAAAACAATCAAATCAGAACCTTTTCCAAATTTTAAAATCCCTTTTCTAGAATTCTTCAAAATATAGTTTTTTTTTTCAAATTTTCAAAATGTAATTTTGAAAATTAAAAAAATTGATTCAGTCAAAAATCATCGTGTACTCCAGGGCGAAAGAAAATAATGGGAGAGAGGCGGCAAAATTTCATCATTTTTCAGAAGTGAGAAAGAAACATTCTTTAGCGCCCTAATCATTCCATTACAACATTTGACACTTCAAATTTGAGGTTACTGTTGTTTATCAATATAAATTTCACGGATGTTTGATCTCTTCACTGGATCTGCTAAGAAAAAGCGAGGGCACACATGGCTGAGATTGAGGATTGTTCCTCTGAACCAACACCAATCAACCAATGCCCGAGTCAAATTTCAATCAACGATGGTATGCGAAGTTCAGAAGTTTCCGAAGGGTCGTCGAAAAGAAGAGGTAAAAGTAAGAGGGTACTACTGAAGCGTCGGAACCCTAGTGTGGTTGTTCGACGTCATAGGACTAATAATGTGAACACTATTGGTCTTCTTCTTGGAATATCATTTGCAGCAGTTACGGCTCAGGTAAATACTCCTCTTAAAGTTGGCTTCTTGAAGTTTTCTTGGTTCTAATTTTGTATTTGGTTAGTGGGTATTGGTTTTAGTTATGTATTTCTTCATCTAAACTGATGCCATGTGACTTCTATGAACATTGAAATATTTAACCATAGGTGATGATTAATGAGTTAGTGTTTTAAGTTTTTCAGTCAATTATTGTTTTGATCTGTTAATTATTGCTTGATATTGTGCACGATAATCTTTATTAATTTATTTTTAATTTTGAAGGTATTATATAAAAGAGATGCAGCAGCTGAGAGTATATCTCCAAATCATCTTTCAAAGGTAATTTTCTTCCCTCTTTTAGAAGCAAACTTGAATGATATTTGATGAAGCATGTCACACTAACTCTTCTTTAAATTTTTTAGATTGTAATTTGCACATGATTCTTTTCATTTATATTGATAACAACAACTCTCCATACAGCCTGATACTGTCTGAGGCATAGTTTTCAAAGGATTAATATATTGAGTTTTATTGGGGTATCTATTTAATGTACAAACACATTTTTTTCTTACCATTAATTAAAGAAGAATGCTGTAAGGGTAAAACGAAAGGGGTATTGGGCTTGTGAGTATAATGTATAATAAGAGCACCTCTGCAAAAAATTTCAAACAATTGAAGGAGGTTAAGAGTAAAAGTGAAATGGGTATTTGGGAGATTTGATGAAACTTCGGTAAGAGTAAGTGTAATTTTTCCTATTTGATAGCCACTCGTGTACCATTATGTTTAAAAAACATTTTTTGAGATGACTCATTGAGGTATTTGTTATTATTAAGAAAACCAAACTGAACTTTATAAAATTGGCTTATTATACATTATGAAATGTTCTAATCTTTAATTGATATGAGATTTCCAATAGTTATATTTGTTGTGATGATTGTAAGAGTTACAAAGTGTTGTCTTGCTCACAGATGTGTACGTCAGCTATCAAGGAATCTCTTGCCAGTGTAAGCCATATCAATTGGTGATTCATGTTCATCCCTTAATTGCAGTTTTACTAAGTTGTTTCCCAAGAATTTCATGTCAACATTAAGCAGCTTTTGTTTTGACTTTTCTCCATCTGATCACAGGTTTTTGGAGATAAGCTAGATGGTTTGACTAGGAACTTTGAGCAATCTTTTAGTAGCACATTGAGTACTCTCCAGTTAGTTTATGAATCATCCAAGTGCAATGAAGAAAATAAATTGAATAATATGAAGATGAAAATTCTGAATTCTAAATTGACTATTGACAAAGGAGAATGCTCAGGTGATATTGTTAGAGCGGATGGTCCTTCAAGACCATCTTATACTGAAATCCAAGATGAATCAATTAGTCATGATCTCGCTGAAGAGGTCAGGGATAACTTTCATATGGACTCAATCAGGCGTGATTCTCGTGAAGAGGACAGGGGCAGGGATAACTTTCATGTGAATTCAGTTACTCATGATTCACCTGAAGAGGGCAGGGATAAATTTATTGTGGATTCAGTTAGTCGTGATCTTGCATTGTATGGGCAATCAAACCAGATGATTTCTTTTTCTCAAATATCTTTTGGATCTGTAAATAATCCTATGGTTAGTATTTTTGAGAAGTCTGTCACAGAGCAGTGCCGTTCTAATGACCTCAAGGCACTTGAAATTGGTCTTAAAATGGAAGAATTGAACATGAAAAGGGATGAGTTGGCTCTTAACCGTGATTCAAATAGTCTAAGCAGATCGAAATTAGCCATGGGAGAATCAAAGGCATCTTTCAAAGCTGAAAAGTTTAAGACTGAGTTAGAGGATACGAGGCATGGTGAACTAAAAAAGAAGTGCATAGACTGTCTTATTACCGGTTTGCTCATCATGTCATCCTCACTTTTCTATGGTGCATATGTTTATTCCTACGAACGGATTGCTGAAGCTACTGAATCATGTACACCATCAACCCAGGCAAGTATAATCTTTTGTTTTCCCCTGGTTCCATGCCTTTTGGTGCTCATGAAATACTGAAACTATTGCATCATGCTTTGGTTTAGCAAAAATGGTTAATCAGAGTTTTTGCCTTGTCTTTTTGGTTATATGACTATGATTTGTATCAGGAACCTTTTCTTGAATGCAATTGTTTTTATGTGATTTATAGTGGCTACTTCAGTTGTATCTTAGTCAGTGTAGCCCTGCTCTAAAAGTGTTTTGTGAAAAAATAACTAACAGGGAGCATACTATACTGCTGAAGTTTTATTCAGAGAAAAAATTGATCTGTGTTAAGATTTCCATGTTTATTTTTTTAAAGTAAGTCTGTTATGATCTAAGATTCCACTTGTCATCTTTCCTTTATTCGTGCTCTAATTGAGAATTAAGATGCACACAATGTAAAGTAAGATGTTGTTCCCACAGTACTTCAGTGATTTAATATGCATATTATTCCAGCATTGCTATCAAGTGAAAGGTATTAAATGATGTTTTTCTTTTCCATTTTAGGAATCTTCCTCCTGGTGGACTCCCAAGTCTGTGACCTCATTCAATTCAAAATTGAATATTTTGTGGTGTCAAGTTCAAGTTATGAGCCGAATGCTGTTTGGCGTCTTGATGATTTTTGCAGTTGCATATTTGCTCTTGCAGCGATCAACAACATCATCACAAACTATGCCTGTTACTTTCGTCCTTTTAATGTTGGGAGTTGGTTGTGGCTATTGTGGCAAGCTGTGTGTAGAGACACTAGGTGGGAGTGGTAATGTGTGGCTCTTATACTGGGAGATTCTATGCTTGCTTCATTTCTTATCCCTCTGCTGGACACCTGCATTGTTCCGAATCCTTCATGGACCAGTCTCTGAATGGCAAACAACGCAAAAGAAATCAATTTTTGGGTATTGGATTCGCAGAGTTGTGTTCTATACTATCTTGCTAGTGTTTCTACCACTGTTCTGTGGTCTCATGCCATTTGCTAGCCTAGGTCAATGGAAAGACCATTTTACATTGAAGGGGTCAGACTTTAACGGATCAGAATGGTAAAGTACTGTTTGGTCATGGAAGACCTGTGTGTATCATACCCCTTGCCTGATTTTGGGCTACTTAGCTTGTGGTTAGCCTATTAACCTGTAGCCAAACATCACTGGTTGTATTTGCCAAAGTCCAGTTTCAGTTCATGATTTGCTAATTATTTTCTGCTCTGATGTGATATTCAAAGTAATGGAATGCGTATCGTATTGTGAGCACCACCTTGCTTTGCATTTGCTGCTGGATTCTTTTATGGTTTAGAACTGTTCAGGAGTTCTTACCGAGGCAGATGTGATTTTTTTGGGGTATAAGTTTACATAGAATGATGTAAATGTATGACAGTTAATTATGATTTTTTTTGTAATAATTGTCTTAAAGTTGTAAACAGGATGTTACATTTTATAGTTTCATGGTTGAATTCAAATTTCTTTGGACTTGTTTTTCAGTAGGAGGAATTTGGATGTCATCCTCACCCAAGAAGGGTTTTTCTCTTTTATCCCATCATTTAATCTCTTCCCTCTCGTAATATAAGATGTGATATTGAATTGAGTCTAAGCATATTTGAGTTGAATTAGTTTACTGTTAATTCTGAGTTTAATATTCTAATAAATCTCAGTGTTAGTTTTCATCTATTTTAAATATTTTATAAATGTTCCATAAAAAATTGAAAATGAACTTTTAATAAATGTAGTCTAAATTTTGAAAACTAAATTCTAGAACTTTACAAATATAAATATATTATTATCTAAATAATATTTTTGAAAAAATTATATAAAAACGTAAAGAATAGCTACCAATATTTAGTTTGACCCCCTTGGCCAGAGTTCATTTTCTAGCTCAAGCAAGATTTTTCTTTCTTTTTTATTTAAGTTTCAATATATTATTAAAAAATGCATTAATTTGACTTTAGATTCTTTAATCTAAAGAGTTTTTACAAATTCTTTAGGAAACATAAAAAATGCACCTTTTCAATTGAGAAAGAGCCTGTTTAGTTGGTTGGTAAATAAAGTTGATAATCAAAAATTAGTATTTATCAATTTTAGCAATTAAATATATGCCAGAAATGAAGCAAGTTATACGAATTGAGAAATATGTTCAATTGGTTAGTAACAAAACTCATATTTATAATTCAGTAATAATTTTTTTAGGTGTTTCTTTTTTATATCACAACTAATTTCTCCATGCACCCGCACCCATCACTTTCAAAACAGACTATTTTACTCCTTTTAAAAATAATTTATGAATTTCTCTTTCAGAAATATTTTCAGAATATATTTTCCAAAACATATTTTTATGAATTTTGAATTTAACTTTCATAAAGTCAAAAAATATATTTAAAAAAAAAAATCTAGAATAACCTTTTTGTTTTTCGGATCTACTATTCCATAAATATTTTTTCTTACAAAACAACCACGGTTTCACAATCACCCAAAACTATAAACGATAATATGGAGATTTAATTGTAGCTTTGTGTCTAATTTGCAGTGTCCAGTCCTATTAGAACAATTTTTCTCTGCAACCATTACCAACCTCCAATGGTAATATAACACAACCTCAACAGAAATAATAGTCTTAAATATATTATTCAAGGAATTCCACAAAATTTGTCCTTTCAACAATTCATCCTTCGATGTTAAAAATAACAATTTATTTTCATTTAACTTCTAATCAAAGCCATACGCTCGTCAATGGACAAAGAATCCAAAATTTGAAACCAAGACAAGAGAGCCACAAAAATTGAAGCACCTGAATCTCTGTAATTCTCCACAAATTGAAAATCAGAAACTCGTCCCATATATTCCTCCTATGTTAATATCAAGTTCCCATATATTTCTTCATAGAGCTACACTGCTGACGAGGCACCAGGTGGTTGCCTGTTGATCGTCAAAGATGACTAAACTAAATCTCTATTGGCAACAAGCCTGCATATGAACTTGTCATCGTCTTGAATCCAGTTACAGAACCTCATGAGCCTTTCCGTAATACCTGTTTATGAATGGAGACTGCAAACACAGAATGTTGTGTACACAATACATTAGACGGCCATGAAAATGTATTGTGAATGCATCCACTAATCGACTAGACATAGTAGCGGGTAAATCCTTCTAAAATGAATACTGTTTTAATTAGTACATGACAGAAACAGAGTAGCTTAATAATTTTAAGATTTTGCACATCAGATTGGGACCAGCTAGTTGCTTTCATAGGAACGCCTTTTTTCCACCAAAGATGAAAGAAAAATCAAACATTTATTTCCATCAATGTTCTTCGGCAGCTTGGCCCCTTCCTTCTCATCAATTACTACATTATATATATATATATATATATATATGTGTGTGTGTGTGTGTATGTAGACACATGTGCAAGTGTGTGAACTAAAATTGCGTGGCAAATATTTCACGATGTTCATTAGAAGTAGTCTTAGATATTTTACGGAAGAAATTTCATTTTCAAGGGCAGTAATTGATGCTTAATGTTGTGCTAAGATGTTAACATATTTTAAGAATTGGAACTCCAAAAATCCGTGTTCGAATGCCTGAGCGCTTACCTTAACATTTGATACATCAGGTGCATCTGGACTTTGCATGGGGTAGAACTTATAAAATCTCATAGCCTCAAATGCAGATTTAGTTTCCTCACTCATTTCTGCAATGACTTTTCTTCGAGCCTCCCTTGCCTACAGGAGACATAATAGGTAAAAATGCATAAAACAATAACACACTATGGGCAGAACCAAAAGCAAAAGTACCTCTCTATTAGATTTCTTTGCTTCGCGTACTTTTTCTTTGACAAATTCCTGAAACAATAAAATGATCATTCTAAGTGCTCCTCGAAAGAGGTGGAAACTTGAATCGCTTTATGATTTCCCATTACTCGATACCTTAAATGTATCTTTTTGATCTTCCGATAACTCCTCCTCCTCTATAAGCTTATCAGCGAACTCCTGTAGAATATAGAACAAATTTAGGATGGAGAACTTTGTCAAATATTATCTATTATATTCATTACATCACAAGACTAGTATGTGTCAATCACTTAACATTTTGTTCAACACATACAATTTATTAGTGTCATACAGGGTCTATTTGTGCTAAAAAAAAGTAAGTCATTTTCTAGCATGTGATTTATTTTAAGTGATTACTATATATGCAACAATTAATGTGCTTGTTTACGGTAAAAGAAAAGTACTTTTTCAATTAGAAGTGATTTCTATCGATTCCTCCCCATCTGCCTTTTTCCTGCTTTTTTTTTAAATAAGTTTATCCAAACATGTTAAAAATCCTAAGTATTGATTCTTATATAAAAAAAAGAAACAGTTTTTCTAAAAAAAGTTTAACAAATAGACCCATAATATTATAGATTAAAAGTAGTGATTTTCAAATTTAGATTGACCAAACACAGAAATGCTTTTGAAGGATTAAAAAAATATTTAAGTTTATCCTAAACAACAAACACTCGAGAGATAACTCCATACCTCAAGTTCATCTAATTCCCAATCAAATTCACAGAAAACCTGCGAGAAAAAGCGGTAGATAAGTAAACAGGTAGAAAACTCAGTATATGATTTTAACCTGCCTTACTCGTGTAAACATGTCAATAAAAAAGGATCCCAAGCAATCCAGTATTGGTAATGTATTTGCAAAAATTCTAACTCATAATTACCGGCTTTGGCTCTGCTGGAAATATTATTTGAACTTCAGTGCTTTGTTCAAGCTCATCTTCCTTAAACGGCTGGTAGAAATCTGTTACAAAAATAACAAATAAAGGATATAATAAATCAAATCATAACCGTAAAAAGATATAATTATATCTTCTTTCCACTAACTACTATATACATGTGCACAACAAGTATACATATGTGATAAATTTTATTCTAGAGCTAGAAACGCACAAGGCAAGCAATACTCGTATTTCTTCACGCGATCCAACTTCAGATGTTTCAGTGCAGCCCTGTATCGCAAAGATTCATACCACAAGACAAAAGCCAGTCATGAGCAAACATACTATACTTATTGATCAAAAAGTTTCAACAAGCAGCTACTAATAGCTCCTACAATAAAGGACAACTGACCAAGTTGCATATACATATAAAACACTGAAAATGGCACAAAATATCAAAGCGCTGGACTTTCAGTTTTCCCAATTAACAACACTTTACTTAAGTGTCGATTGAACTGAAATTGCATACTCGTTTATTTATTTTATAATATTTACTTGCAAGGGAACTTGTCAAAGGAAGTATAGTTGAATCTAGAAAAGTTCAACCCGTTTTCGTGTATTAATTATATCAAGAACAAAATTTAAATAACGTTGTCACACAACACAAGCACAGTTGCACCAGTGAGACCCTTTCCAACTCAGCAGGATTGACACACAAGTAGAAGTTCAATATCAAATGAGATTGAGACACAAGACTCCACTTTGAGGTGGAGGCACTCTTCTTGACTTCTTCATCCTGATTTTAAAGAGTGGGCTTAACTCTACATCAATCAGTTAAGAAAGCACGTGCTGGAAGGTATAACATTCTAGACACAGCAGTGAACCTTGCAGGATCCAGTGTGCTATTTGAAAAAGGCAATATTATTTATCAAAACAATAATAATAAATTTGAAAACCAGGGAATTACATAAAGTAAAAAAAATAACTATAATCATTTTGGCAATATCCAATATGAAGGAAAAGAGTTATATGTAACGGATGCAAAACCAAACAAAAATAAAATTATTAGTTCTAGCTAATAAAATTTACCTTGAAAATGAAAAGCAATGGAATGGAAACTAACAAACAAGTAGAGAGGAAACAAAAACAAGGAACAAAGGTGGCAGAAGATTCAGACACTCAAAGAAAACATATAAAGTTGCAAGAGGCAATGTTTCTTCTAAGCAAGATAATTTCACAAAGTAAATCTATTAAAATCGGAACTTTGAACAAATGAAACATCTTTAATATAGTGCATTACTAATCTTGAAAAGTAAAAACAACTGAAACAGGTTCCTGATAAAGACTGTGAAGGACAGGACAAAGAGAGAGCCATACCTTCTTTGGGTGCAACTTAAGATAAATATTAGAGACTTTAGTTTGTCAACTTGACTTTCCCTTTTGAAGACAAAAAAAATTATATTGAAGTTCAGACATGATCGTGAAGCAATATGTAAACGAAACCACCAAAATAGCCAAATTTAGATAAATACCGGTCCTCCAGGGGGATATATGGAACCCAGTCCATTTTCATTTGGGTCATGGGTATTATTTCTTCAGACTCTCTCTGAACTGAGTTAATCCCGATCTTATCAGACGGTGGGAAAGGTGAAACTACCTGAACACAAAAAGTAAGTGAAATATCTTACATTTAAAATAAAAAATGTAAAAATAACTACAATCATCAAAATCGATAAATCTCACAAAGCTGATTCCAACAACATTTACACCTAACAATCCGTAAAATGGAATTTCCTGCCAAATCTATATGCCCAGGGCCATGGCATAAGGAGTGACACACAACACATACACGACTAGAAAACACAAATTCTTAAGTTTAGGAATAATCAGTTGAGATATTATTTTACAGACACAGTTTATTCTTTTTCAAGTGATACAGTAGATTTATATACAGGAGTCTGCTGAAAATTTTAGGAAATAGGGAAAACTTATTATAGGGACAAATCCTTGTGGTTATGGGATTGTTTCTATATATAAAATCCTAGTATTAATAGCAAGATAACGTAACGATACAAAATAAAATTACATCAAGGCTAATACAAAACTTCCTAAAATGCATCAAGAACGAACACGGTTTTGACACCCCCTCAAGTTGGTGAATTTCTATTTCCAACTTAGATATAATCCTTTCAAAGCTATTACTTTTCAGTCCCTTCGTAAGTATATCTTCAAGTTAACTCTAATTGGATACATAAAAATCAAGTCATTGTCTAGCTTTTCTTTGATAAAATGTCTATTCACCTCAATATGCTTTGATCTATCATGTTGCACCAGACTGTGTGATGAGAAAACCCAAAATTATATTGATCCCTCAAGATCATATCACTGTGTGGACTATACTAATTTTAAATTTATTGTCACGATATAACCGCAGGTTCATTCCACCTTATCTTTAGCAATAAAATATTTACAACATAATTGATCATGTTAAAAACCAAGCGATTATGTCGTAAATATTTATTTAACATAATCGATTATATGTAACTTACTTCACAAAAAGTTAAATGCAAAAGTATGCCTCGTTTATTTGCTCGTTATGTTTCCATTGTTGGAAATAAACACAATGGTAATGATGTTGAGTTGGATCCTTAGGCATAGACAGGTCCTAGAATGACCTTTTCTCTTCTTGAATATACTAGATTGCTCACAAACTTCCCATTATCAGGTGCAAGTTCTATTGTCAATGTTGATTCTATATCTTGTCTTGTTACTTTTTCTATTTCTTTCTCATTTTTAGGGACATCAGTGCTAGAACTAATATTTGTCCCAATTCTAATTGAAAATTTGGAACTATGAACAACAACTCATCTTCCTTTCTCTCCCTAAAGATGTGGTTGCCTGAAGTAGTTTTCTTGTTCACTGAAAGTGACATCCCGGGACACAATTTTTTCATGGGAGAAAACATTTATATCCTTTTTGTGTGATTAAGTACCCCCAAACACACTTTACTCCCTAAGATCAAGTTTTCCCCATTTCATTACTATGAAAACATGCACAAAGGATACACCCAAATATTCTATGTTGGGAGTTTATTGTCAGGGTCTATATGGGGTAAAACGAGGACAGGATTTCCATGGGACTCTTTTGAGGCTAAGGCTTTTTAGAGAGTAACCTATTGATTAGGTAGGTAGCAATAAGTATAGCTTCCCTCCAAAAAAAAATTTGGAACATTGTTTTGAAAAGGAAGACCTCCAGTTTGAGCAAGTGCCCATTTTTCCTTTGTTGAGGTATGTGAACACATGAAGATTCATGAATTATCATTTCCTTTAGAGAAAAAGATTGATCACAAAATTAATGTAGTCTTTGGCATTATCCAACTTAATTCTCTTGATAATAATTCCAGATTGATTATTAGTCATTTGAAAAATTGTAAAAAAACAGAGCTAACCTTATATTTTGTTTCAATAAGAAAATCCAAGTCACTAGTGTATAATCATCTATGAAGCTAAGAAACTACTTAGCCCTTGAGATATACGGAACACTAGAAGCACCTCAGTATGAACAACAACAAAAAGGTATCCTAGGTGACAATGGAATAGTTTATTTTCTCTTTGCTCATCATGGTAGACTAAGATTGAGGGAGTGGCTCTTAGTAGGAAAATTGCCATCCTCCATATTGTAAAGGTCATTCATTCAATTTTCTAGCATGTCCAATCATCCTCCCAAATTATTGACCTGCAATATACAAGAGTTGCTATGAAATACAATGTTACACGAGACCTCTAAGTTTCTGTACAAAAATTAAATTGGTGGATAATTTAGGAACATGAAGGAAATTTTTAGTATTATGGATGAAGTTATTTGGATCTCCCGTAATCCTGTTGAAGTTATAAGAGATTCATTTCTTGTAAAAAATTATTTTCACTAGAAAATGAAGAATATGTGGAGGAGAAGTATTAAGAGAGTGGTATGGTATCTTGGTCAATGGCTCTAGAGTCTAGTAAAGGTGTATAAGAAACATTAAATCTACGAGAACTTGGAAACTTACCAGAATATGTTAAGAAGCCCGTATATGTGAGCATCTCCTATTTACTAAGGAAAGATCTTACCCTTTCTATCTCCTTAAGATTCAACTAACAGATTCTTTCCTCCTTTTGGCCTCCATTCTCAGCTTGCGGGGTTTTCTAGTAATTTCCAGCACTTCAATCTTGTGTGGCATGGTTTATTGTAGTAGGTACAGCAGACCTCTTCATTCCTTATTTTCCATATTGGGAAATTCACCTTTCCTCTAATTACCAACCATGGTTGTTCCTCCTTCAACCACCATTATTAAACTCTCGGTAGTTGGAGTCTTCAGCATCAGCTCACTCTTGTGCTTTCTTTACTTCAAGTAAAGAGTCTTCAGCATCAGCTCGCTCTTGCTTTCTTTACTTCAAGTACTACGACTCTACGAGTTTCTCCTTTTCGAGGGACCGACCTTTCCTTTTCCTTTCAAGATGATCTTAATGAGTTGAGACCATTTGATATACTTCTTTCCATTTAACCAATAAACAGAATAAACATTTTGCAATTCTCTAGCATTTTGGGACTTGTTGTCTCCGACATCGGGAGTAGGGTTCATGATTTCAAACATCACAAGTAGGTGCGATCAAAGCATAAGGGAGAAGATGGGAACCATGCAGCAATGAAGGCTGCAGTGATGATTTCAGTCAGACAACAGTGTAGGCTGTACTTTACAGTTAGGTTCTAAGGCAGCACTGAAGGTTGCAGCTTAGGGTTGGGATAAGAGGCTCCCAAAGATCAGTAGCTTTGATACCATCTCAAGTTTAGGAATAATTTGTAAGATATTATTTATGAGATTCATGTAGACAAAAACCTGCTGATAATTTAAGAAAATAGGGAAGTATTCTGGGGAACAAATCCCTGTGATTATGGAATTGTTCTGCATATACAATTCTGGTATAATAGCAAGATACAGAATAAAAATACAGCAAGACTAAAATAAAACTTCCTAAATTGCATACGGAACTACACGGTTTTGACACAAATGACTATTCCTAATTAGCACAATCTAATTTTTCATCCAAACAAAAAAAAAATTAAGCCCAAATCAATTTAGCCAACACATAACAGAACCAAGTTTGACAACTTACAGCTACAACAACAGGTATGCAGACAACTTTGCTTTCATCTTTGAACCACACCAGTTGAGCTGAAGAATCAAGAACATAATCAGTCAGATGAAACAGAAAATAAAATAAAATTGACAACAAATCAAACTCAAGCCGCGCCCTAGTTTGCAAGCTACTTACGCTCAGTGCAGCCAAAGAGATAAACCTTTCTTCCATGCAGCACACCGCCCTCTTCAAATGCATTCTGAACATAATTCATTGACCAAATTAAACATTTAATCTAAAACGATAATCGAAAGTTGAGGTTCAGAACAATACTCACTTCCAGGTTAGAGAAATTCCACTTGTATTGATACACGGAATCCAATTGATCCCACTGGCATCACAAAAGAGGCAGTCAGAAAAAAAAATGACAGAAATAATGTTGTAAACCAATACGATCTACGAAATAAATAAACAAACAAACCTCTGTTCCTACAGGAAATGTTTCCCTCCACAAGTCTTCCTACAAATATTTATCACCAAAATGCAACAATCATTAGTCCCACAGTTTTACAGTCTGAAATAAATATGACCGCCATTAAACTGGATCAATACCCATAAGCTATAGTACAAACCCTCGACAAAGAGACATAATCAATTTATACAAAAACAAATTAAAATTGAAAAACTAGGTTGTAGTTTTACTAAATTGCGCTTGTCCTCGAAATACTCGTCTTGCTTGGGAGGCTTAATTTTAGTGGATCGCTTATTGCGTTGCTTGGATTCTTCGTTCTGTTTCGCTTTCCTCTTAGTTGCTTTGCTCATTGTCAATTTGGAGAGAGAGAAAGGTGGATGAATTGGATTGAAAAAGGGAAAGAGAAAGAGCAAATTTGTGTGCGTGATAATTTTGTTTGGATTGATTTGTGAAAAAAATAGTGGTGAGTGATACCAATAGCTGAAAGAGGAGACAAGTTTGAATGAAGACAAAACGCGAACTCTGCAAGAGGCGGGGTTGGGTTGGTGACAAATACTTTTCAAATTTGCCACACACAACTCAAAACCTGCTTCTATAAAAAAATTAAAATAATAATAATAATAATAAAATAAAATAAAAAATCATAACAATATATATATATATATATACATATATTATATTTTTTTTACCTATATGGTGAAAAATCTATTGCACTACTTCACTTTTTCATTGTATTTTTACTTCTTTTTTTTTACTATTACGCCGCAGTTTTTCCGTTTAAAGTTAATTTCCTTTTTCAATTTAATATCCTTTTTAAGTTTTTTTTTTGTTAAAATTACATTTATGAGACTTCCATAATCTTTGTAATTTGGGTCGAATTAGAACATGCAATTAAGATGGTTTCAAATATTTTGTTGCCATGTTCTAGATCACAGTACAATTAAGTGAGAATTATTATTTGATTTTATCTTTCAAAATCAAAATAAATATTTTATATATTAATTAAGGTCTTGATCACGTTGTAATTATGGGTTTCACTTGTCTTGTGCTTTTAAGATTAAAACAATATGGCTAGTCCAAAATATTTATTTTTTTATTTTAAATCCTAAAAGTAAAATATATTTGTTGATGGAAATCGCTAAGGAGGACCATCTATTTGATAAACAAGAATACTCCACTTCTCGAAATAAATTTCCATCATAACATATAGTTATTTTAAATATTATATTTGATTTTTAATTAATTAATAATATAAATACTTTTATGTTAATATTATTTTTCTGTTTTATAAAAAGTATTAAAAAATTTATACTAGTTTTCCAGTTTTAGGGTAAGTTATATTTATTTTGAATATGTAGTCGTTAATTTCTTACATCTTGATCTATGACCTAATTTGGTATTTGAGGGTAAGAGGTACAAAACTCACAATCACAATAATGTCTACAATTTAGATAAAAAAAATACTAACTTAAATAATAAAAAAAAAACAAGAAAAAACAAGTTATATTACCATAATATTTATAAAATGATTTTGGGTGAACATTTATCACATTTTACCAAATTCAAATATTTATTACTGAACCATTCTAATAAAATATTTTATCGATAATAAGTTAACATTCAAAAAAAATGTTAATAATTTTTTTTATATAACATTATGTTGTTATAAGTTAATATGAAATATTTTAATATTTTAATTTATTATAAAAATTAGTTTATTATTTTAAAAAAATTGTAAATAATTAAATCCAATAATTTATTAACTAAAAGTTTAGACTAGAACAAAAATCAACTTTAAACGAGAAAGATATTTAACACTTCAAAAATTACCACTACTTCACCCTAGTCAATCCCTTTTCTATAAGTTTGAACATTAATCTAAACAATATCACTATTGTGTAAATAAATTATAATTGTTTTTGAAAGATTCTCTGCAAAAATAAAGAGATTTTTAGAAAAGGCTTAAAAAATACTTATAGTTTTGTATTCAATCTCAAATTGATTCGGTGCAGAGAGAATCAGCACTAGAATTAATGCCTTTAAGGGGAAAGGCTTGTTATCTAACACTTGAACTAGACTCTTTCTTTTTGTACTCTAACAAATTTCTTCCTCCACCCCATCATTTTTGAAAAAAATTATTTTATTTCTTTTAAAAATGATTTCCATATTGTTCTTTTTGGAATATTTTTGGAACATATTTTCTGGATATATTTTATTAATTTCATATTTACAAATTTGGAAATAAAAAAAAAAATATGTTTCAGAAAGGATATTTTGGAATAATTTTTTGTCTTTCAGATTTTTTATTTTGGAAACATCCTTTACTTACAAAACTCATATTCTGAAAACATTTTTGCTTACAAAACCCCTATTCCGGAATCATCCAAAACTGTAAAAGGATATTTTCGATATTTCAAATAATAGAGGGGTGCAGGAAGAAAAATGTAAGGTTGCAGGAAGAAACTCCCCTTGAACTATAGAGCCTGTAATTCAAACATAGAAAGAAAGAAAAAATAGTTGAATGCTAAAAAAATGTGTATTTTAGGGTTTTACTTGTAGACTTTTTTTTTTTAAACTTTGTTGAATAATAGTTTATAGTCATATTTGTTGACCATTATCGAATTTCCAAGTTTAATTAAGGACTGATTTTATTGTTTTTTTCCTTAAATCAATTTCACTTTATTTTATTCAAATATTTTTTTATTATCCAAACAAAATTGAAGGTTGACAATTGTCTTTTTTACTTAATTTTTTTTTTTGACAATATGTAAATGGACGTTTTCATATTATTATAGTAAAAGGTAAGAAAAGATAGAAACACAAATTTTGTTTGGATTTCACGATTATATGAAGAAGAGAACAAATTTTGAGAAAATTTTCCCTACATTCAAAACTACTTCTATTAGAAAAGAAATCAAGGGCATTAGACAACTTTAGGGAGAGACATTGTATCAGTAATGAAAGAGATTTAACAAGTTGTGTTCAACATTTTCAAACCATCAGAATGAACAACTGTTGATCTAGTACTTCTATAAGGGATTGATGCCTATGGAGCGAAACATAGTGGTTGAATTTTAATGGATAAAACACCAACAATTGTTATATACATTTAATTTCCAATACAAAAAAAATCATCTCAACAATTGAACTCAAGAAATATGAGTTCCAACTCAGTGCATGATTTGAGTTGATATATCTCATGAGACAGCTAGTCATGGGACAACAGGTGAATGTTATACAAATACTTTTAAATATGTGTGACATTTGTGCAACAACTAACCATTTCCCAGCTGCATGCCCTCACTTTCAGGAGACAGATGCAACATCATTTGAGGTAGTAACAAGGGTGTTTCTTGGATCATAGGCTTTCTTTAAGTCACTAGCCAACAATAGTACAATCCTTACTCTGACGTATATAACCCTAACATGAGAGATAATTCAAACTTGAGATATAGTCCAAGACTAGCCAAGCAAAGAATTGTTTTTACAACAGACTCAGCAGAACGAGCAGAAATATCATGCTTCTTCGTTTAAACAACAACAATAACAATCATATACATTAGCGCATCAATAGTAGCAACCACTTGTGCAGACTGATTTTGAACCATCCTTAAAGAACTTGGTGAAACAGTTTTAGCAAAATGTTTATGCGAGAATTCAGAACCTACGAACTCAGGTTGGTCAATTAGCCATTACACTAAAAACACGTGCAACAATAAGGCTCAAGTGTTCACCATTTCCAACAAGATGTAAATCCAAAGGGAAACATGAGTGTCATTACCCTAAGGAGTGGTAGAGATTTGAACTATGAAACTTCACCTTCACAACAACATCATATTTCAGCAACTACATAGAGGCAACAACATATTCCAATCCTACTACAAAGCAACACCAACAACAACCACCCCCATAGTCTTTTGATGAATAAAATGACAATACCAATCATCAATCAAGAACATAATATTATATTTAAATATCACCTCAATACATAAGAGTTTGGACATATTACTCATAATCCCAAAGGGTAGAATTAGCCACAAATTTTGGGCATTATAAACATGTAAAGCAAGAAAAGAAGATCTAAGATGTTTGTCCTTGACATCTGCCTCTTATAGGATTTTCTATCACCTCATATTCTCCCAATGAATGTCTTCGGTTGTGCCTTGCGCCTCATTTTTAACTTAGTCGAGCTTGGGCTAAGTGACTTCTTGTCTGGGCGTGATTGGGCTCGCCTAGGCGAGTTGGACGAGAAAAAGCTCAATTTCTCTGAAGTGATCTCGCTTGGGTGTGATTGGGTTCGGTTGGGTGAGTTCCTTTGGAGTGCTTATGGCTTAGGCGAGTTTTGAGTGTTCCAACCTTCCCTTTTCATCTTGTATATTCTTTTTTAACCCTTTCATCTCCATTTTCCCTTTGGAATCATGAAATTAACACAAAATTTGGGAATAAATCATTCTTATTCATATTATAATCATAAAATATGTACAAGAGTTGAAATTTATAAATTAGGGGTTAAATTATAGTTATTTTATAAATAAAAATCATAAGTGATTGTATTTTAATATGAAATATTATTGAAAGATGACACTTATCAGTCCCACATCTCCTTAACAAAAAGTACACTTGGAGACTGTAAAAAAACTTAATAAGATTCAAAGCAATAGTGATTGTACTTTTGGTCATACAGTCATATTGAGTTTTCTTGTTCTCAAATTTAGACCATCCAATTGTTCGTCTCGACAAACTAAGTCCACACTAAATCAAGTGTTTAAAATTGAAAAAATACACAAGGACATCATTTTTGAACCCTATAAGAGCATTCTTCTACCCCTATAAAACCTTGTTATATAATTGCAATTGGAAACCCTATTCTATCAAGGCTAATCACCACAAATCAAAAGTACACAAATGAATAATATCACATGAATTACAAAAACATCAAATTGGATAAAAAACTAAGTAAAATCCTCTTAGCCGAAAAGATTAATCTCAAAAAAGCTTTAAGAAAACACTTTTGTACTCAAAATAATAAATCTCTCATATGTGAAGGTATTTTAAAATCTCAAACTTAAAAAAATGTATTGAAAAATATATGAGAATGAGAGTTATATAAATTTTATTATGTCAATTTTAATTGATTAAAATTACGCTTTAATCTATTGGTTTCCCTTATTAGTGAAAATAATATATTAATTTTTTACTTTAATGTGATAAATAGACTAATAAAGATCATTCCGAAAGCACATGAAATTTCAATCTATTAAAAACTTGTTTCAATAGATTAAACATTCTTCCATAATTACTTATGATTTTAAGTAATATCAAACGATTAAATTGACAATGTAATCAATTAAAATATTTGACTATAGGTTTTTAGGACTTCAAATAAGAACATTTTAATGGATTAAACTATCTTTCAATCCATTAAAATTATCCTATAACCAAAATATAGTTCTAACCAATATATAAATCATCTTTCTTAAGCACTTAAAAAAACCAAACTAATCATACAGAAGAAAGTCATACAAATAAAAAAGACATAACACTCACTCTATATAAAACCAAGTCTTTAATCTTCAAGACAAAACTTCTTTAAGAATGGATTCATCAAATAATACAACGTCAATAATTTCAATAATTGGTTCATTCTTACATTTAACAAAATTCTCTAGACCAACATATGAAATTTGTAGATTAGGAAAATATATACATAATCTTGATCATTCTCATTGAATTGCATTAGAAAGAGTGTTTAAATACTTGAAAGGAACCATTAATTATGACATTCATTATACACATTTTCTTGTTGTTATTGAAGGATACAATGATACAAATTGGATTTCTGATTTTTGATGAAACAAAATCAACTACTGGTTATGTTTTTACATTAGGTAAATATAATTGAAGCATATATTATTGCTTTAGATACCACTACAAAATTTCCTAAATAATTTCTATATGATTTACCATTGTTAAATAAACATGTACATTGTATTTTAATACATCTTGATAGTCAAGTTTTTATATCTAAAGTTTTTGGCTAATTTTTTAATGAAAAAAGAGACATTGAAAGTGACACACAAATCTATAGAAATTTGATTACTCGTGGTATTATTTCTCTTGACTTTGTGAGGTTAGAAAGAAACATTGCAAATTCGTTTACCAAAGGGTTGACATGTCAACAAGTACTTGAGTCGTTGAGGGAAATTAGACTAAAACTCATAATATATTTACAATAATAGACACTCATCTCCGGATAAATGGCAATCCCATAGAATGGAGTTTAATGTGTAATAATGAAGTTGTTGTTGATTAAAGTACACTAAATGATTTGAATAAATGTTATGTACCATTTCTATGGTGAGATATACTATAAATTATGAAAATAATAAGGTTAAGATATGTGTATTATTGTGCATAGTTTTTAATACACTTCTTAATAAATCCAACGAAAATTGTTGTAGGGGTGTGAGTCACAAACCACCCTTTGAAGATTTAATTAGTGAGTGTGATGGTGAGGTTGTCATTGTGAGATATAGTTAAGTCTCTAAGTGACACTTATGAAACAAGATACATATACAAGGTCGTAACGTGCAACCACAAAATAAAATTTAAAATGAACACTTGTATTATATGTGTTATTTACTAAAACTCAATTAAAAGGGATGTACCTCAAGACATTAAATCTCCACATTTTCTCAATGGAAGTTTATATGATCTAGGCATAAGATTCAAACCTAGAAGGTTTCTTATGTTGAGGGGCAATATTTTGTTTTGAAAATAATATATTCTAGAAAAAAATTATTTATCTTTTTTTTAAAATTCTTCGGAATTTTTTGAAATATTAGTGTATTTTTTTTAAAAAATTAATCCTATTGTAATTGTTACTTTTATGTGTAAATATACCTTTTTCTATTAATAATTTTCATCAAGTATTACTTCATTTTATTATAAAAATTGTTTGTGTTGATAACTTCGTTTATTATATATATATATATATATATATATATATATCCAATATTTGAAAAAAAAAAACTAAATAATGGAGATAAAAGTCTAGTTACCTTTAAGTATAAATCTAAAATGGATGTGGCTATTATTACTAGGGAGAGACCACATAGGTAGAGATTGTAACCAATGAAGTTAATTACTTGAGGTTACATTTTTCTCATGTGTGACTTCAAAACTCATTGCTGAAGTTTCTATATTTCCAATGTAAGCGTAGATACTATTTAATTTTTATCTACACCTTTTTTTAATTATGATCGGAAAGAAAATTGTATCATCTCCGTAAAATTATATTGATTTTTTATATTGCTATGCTTTGAAAAATTTAATAGATATTTTTCTTTCGATTAATTTATGTTGTGTAACTTATTCAACCAATTCTTTTTATGTAACTAAATTGCATAATTATTTATATTACTTTGTTTTTTTTTATTACATAATCGTTATGGAATTTGTATGGCTCACCTTTCCCTCATTCATTTCTTAAATAAATTGAATGTTACTGAGAGTTACAGTCATTTTCAATGGAGCATCATCCTTTTGACATGCCTCCATTCTTTTTGGTGCCTTTGTCTTGCATTACTTTGTAATTGTCCTGTGATGATGTAAACATTGTTTCTGAACAGCCAATGCTTATGGACAGATTTTAATATGTGATTATTGTTTTGAAACTAACATTATAAGAGACAATGTTGCTAAATTTTGATAAATCCATAGTATAACTATTTTTTAGAATTTTTACTGAGAGTACATTTTGTATTGGTTAGATTTATATAAGAATGGAATTTGGATTCAATTTAATAAAATGTAAGATTAAGATGAAAATTTAAAAATGTGAGTACAGCTTGAAATAAAAACTAATATTATTTTTAATATGAAATGTTAAAATATTTGAGTATATTGTGTTCAACTTTAGGTTAGTTAAGATAATATTGTTATTTGAAGTATTGTCTGCAAAGTTAGACTTCGTCACAATTTTGTTCTTAAGAAACATAATGGAAGATTAAGGGAGCAAAATATATTTAAATTATTTTTAACTCAACTAAGTGATACTAGATATTAGATGTACCGGAACAAGCCTCCATTCAAGAAATGATAGTTCATTTTTTGAATCATTTTTCTATTCCACCAATCGAGGGCTAAGAAAACAAGTATTCGTTTTTTAAACCATTGTTTCATCCCCACAATGTTCCAACCTTAAGCCCGTTTAGATAACATTGTTAAAATCAATCATCACATTCGAGTATTGCCCACCTTCATAATACTCTATCACTTATGAGTCAAGGTCAATGACAATGACAATATAAATATACATTTCTCCCTTAACATTTTGACGTGTCAATATTCAGACCTCAAGTTCATTGAGGTAATAACGTTTTTATCACATCCAATGTATTGTCCACTTTGTTTCCTTAACCCTCTAAATTGGAGGAATGAAAAAAGTGGTTCCAAAAGTTAATCTTCATTCTCCTTAAACCTGGACTGCGAGTTTTTTTTTGATACGTTTAATAGTTTTACATTACTTAAAAATCGAGGTTAAAGACAAATCAAATATACATTATTTTCATAACTCTGAGATATCCTTTAAGGACAAAATGTTAATGGAGTTCCAATCTCTAAACACAAACAATATATAAAATACAATGATTGACCATAACAATATTATCTCAACGTAGTTTTCTTTTTCATATTATTAAGAGAATCATTTTATAAATCTTTTGTATTCAAATGTTTTTTTTTTTAAATCTTAAAATAACTTAACATATTGGATTCTTTAAAGTTGTTTATTGAAATATATAGTTTTAAAATATTTTTTTATTTATTTTTTCTTAACCCATAATTTAAACTAAATTTTGAAGTCTTATTTTTTATGTTATATATTATTGTTTCTACCGAAAATGAATTCGGGAAATGCAAAGACTGCGTGTTCCTCAGAAAATGAACTCTTTGATAAGGGAGGAAGTCTACCTGCAAAAGACTCTCCGATGCTTAAGTCAATAGAAGCACAAAGGTGATGATAGATTCTTAACCAGATAACTAAGAGTAACGGTATAAAATAAAGTTTAGAATTTAATGTATCCCTTTTTTATTTTCTAAACTAAACAAACAAAGAAAATCTGTAATTTAAATATTTAGAACAAATCCAAATATTAAGAATATATCTAAAATAGAATAGACGTTTTTAAAAATTAATCGGTTTACAAAGAATTATCCATAAATATAAAATACAGATATCATGATATTTGTTTTGAAAATGAAACTAGTATTCTATTCTAACTTAAAAAAATACATGTCACCTAATTAATTATAATCTGATATTAGACTCAACTATTAAAAAAATAACAAATAATTAGATATAAATAAATTTTATAATAATAATCTGTATGCTCATTTATGCATTTTAAATTTACTATAAATGAAAGGTTATTGATACGATAGTAATTAAAAATATGTAGAATTATAATATACAAAATTTATAAGACTCCTGTTTTAATATTAGAATCCAGCGTGGAATAAAAAGGTTGTAGCTAATATTTAGTTATGTGTTTATCTATGAAAACTTCGAATTATTGACGTTTGTTTCTTGAAGTTGTCTTTGGCCCCGCAGTCAACTTCATATAACTCGTTCAACAACAATTCAAGTAGCCGCCACTAGCTTCCACTTTTTATAGCATGGGTCACATGTTTAGACTTGCGTCCCTTTTTGTCGTAAGTGTATTTTTTTACTTATAACTACAACTTCATAAAACTAATTTCAATTACAACTAATTATATAGCAAGTAAATTATGCCCATATGGTTTAATTTAAAAGATAATAGAAAAACTCGGTGCAAAAACATAAAAATGATTTGAAATACCCTAAACTAAAAATTAATTTTAAACCTAAAACAAACCTTTTAAACAAAAACTCGTAGGTACCACATTTTTATAGCGCTGAAGGAAAGTTTGTCAAGTTGCAAGTAAAAGTAGAGTTTCCTAACATGCACGGAGTTGTTTTACATTACTCTTCTTCTTTCAAGGTTATATCATATCAATATCAATAATTAATAATCATAATGTAACTGTTGGAGTAGCTGGACACATGTTGATTTTTATTACATCATCATATAGAAATAATATGAATTTTTATTTAAATATTTTGTATAATTTTTCTTTCGATCTATATAAAATTATTTGTATGCCTTGGTTTATTTTTTAAAATTATTAAATAGGATCATAGTTTAATCAACCGTTGAATTATAAAGACCAGATATAAGTAATTAAAACTAAGATGATAAGATCATACGTAAATCAAATTGAGGTAAAACAATATAATATTTGTTAAGTTAGTTTTATTTATCTTATTTTTAAATAAGTTATATTATAAACTATAATAAATAATTAGGAGAGTGACCTTTTATTTTCTTCGCTATCTTAGACATTCTATATTTTATATTTGGCAGTGTGTTTTATTATTTTCTGAGTAGTATGTTTTTATTCAACTTTTAAACTACTATAGTTCAAATTTGGTTGTAATATACTAATAGTTTTATATTGATCGTTTACGAGTGAAAGTTGTATTACGAGATTTACGAGAAGTCGATAGTGTGTCGATAATGTTATTTATTTTTTAATATAACTTAAATAAATTATAAGAGATTCTAAAACGTTATTAGTAACTAATATGTCATATTATTTTGTATAATATGATTAAACGTAATTAAGTTCCTTTTTAAAAAATATAAATAGAAGAGTTACTTAAGAGACACAAATAATCTTTAATATGAAAACGGAAAAACGGAAAAACTATAGATTGAAGAATCTAGAAGGGGAAAAACCTAAAAACTAAAAAAAAACCACTCTTGAAGGAATATAAGAACAATAATTTAAATACATATATTTTTATTATGTCACTTCTAAAATTAAAATTATAAAAATTTTAAACTCTAAAATAAAAATAACTTAGGAGGTAATAATTGAATTTAATAATATTATCTGAATAAATTTAAAATTAATATATTTAATATCATATGAAAGATTTTTATTTTCTAAAGACAAATCCTCTTTTTCTTAATCTTCTACCCAAGACTTGTTTCTGAATAAACTTAAGGTGGAAAGATATTCTAATTATTATAATTTATTTAAAAATGCTGTATGAATAAAATAAAATATTTTATTTTTTTATAATATTTCAGGGAAACAAATGATAAAAAGAAATATTTGAAGCCAACACGGTACTTGTGAGAAGAAAAAGAAAAAGCACAAAGTTTCAACAACTGGACACGTGGAAAAAAATCTGAGAAGATTGACCATGAGAACAGACAAGGTAAAAATGTCAATTTAATGAGTCTCTTGGTCATTCTGGTAATTAATTGACTCATACGTATACATTTTTTTCATGATATATATTTCTTCGCAGTGATTAATTAATGTCAACCGAAAGTGTAAAAAATTACATGTCATATTTTTCCTACAGTTTCTTCTCAATGTTAATTTATAGTAACAAAATATTTTTAAACAAGTTTTAAGGACATTGCCTCTTGCAGTTGTTTTAATAAAAACCATAAATGCGTTTTATGATTAATAACTTCACTCATTTTCTGAACATTTGTAGTATTGATTAAATAAAAAAAACTAAAACATGAATTAATGTAATAAAACTTACACCATCAACCAATTATATATATGATCATAAATAATAAATTATAATATATAATAATGAAATGTTAATTATAGTAAATATTAAGAATATTAAAAAACGAATTATTGGTAGAAATGTATAGGGGTATCTTGTAATGTGGAAACCGAATATGTGCCCTGAGTCGAAGTGTAGTGAAACGTATAATTGACTCATCAACAATGTTGTCCACCACTCCCATTCCTACAACGGGTGGTCCCTATTCTTCCAGTTGCCAGTATCGTTACCGTCAACTCACCAGCCAACTCACCAACCAACCGCTCTTTTCCTCGACACGTGTCAGTCGCAACTCCATTCGCTGCAGTTCAGTTCGGTTCGACTCAGCGCGCACGGCTTCGCTTCAGCTTCTGCTTCCTTCGTTCTTTGCCTTTAGCCCCAAACTTTTTGGCCGAAATCATTATTACCAAAAAACAGAATCATAATCAATTATAAAATAACAACATCAAATACGGTTTATCCCTCGGAAAATTCCACGTTCCCTTTCTCTCGCATCACTCTTCTAGTGCTGTCACCGAATCTCGAAGCAATGGAGCCTGCAAAACCCTAGCAACCTTCCGCCGCCATTTCTCTCGCCACAGCATGAACTTTTTCTGTAAGTTTCCGTTTTAAATTAATTATTTCTTTAATTGATAGTACCAACTTCGAAGCCTTTTCATGTTATTTGGAGGTAACGCTTTTTTGGTTCAATTTGAGGGGCGCCTTACACTTTTCAACATTTTTAAAATTTATAACGAAGTCTTCCACCTTCCCTCTAACTCTCTCTCTCTCTCTCTCTCTGTGCGTGTGTGTCTGTTTATTTACCGGGAAAACTGGTGTTAGTTTTTTTTTTGGAATTTTCTGAACTTGTTGGGATTTGTTGTTATTGTGGGATATGAGCAAAAAGTGAATTTGTTTTTTTGTTTGTTTTAGAATTGGTGGTCGTTCATGTTAAATTGTGGGCATATTGTACCAGTAAGCTACTATGCAGATTTCTCTCCTGTTATTGCGTGTTGTGAATTCGGGCCCCAAAATGTTTGTAATATTAGTTTTTTTTTTGGGCATGGATCACGAATACTTAACGAGCTTAATTGACTTTGTGACAGTTGAACGGGGATTTGAATTTGGAAAAGCTTTCAGCTGGCTTCGGGCTAGTTGAGGGATAGTGCTTTCTGTGTGTCACAGATGGGTGAAGATAGCCCGCGAGTTGGTGGGTTTTCAGCTGGTCTGGCTGTGTTATTGAACGGTGAGGACGGTAAGAAAAATTTGCCAAAAACTCGGTTACTTTCTTGCTGTGACGATTTGGGTCAGCAATCGGTGGAGCGAACCCTTGAGTATGTGTTTGGCCTCCCAAACAGATCACTCAATTCATTGACTGGTCCGGTTGATCGTGGTTGTATTCACTCTGTCATTAGAAATGATTTCTCAAGATATAATGTGAAATTGAGGGATTCGTACAGTGAAAGAGACGGGGTTTGTTATATTAATGGTAAAAATGGCAACGGGCCTGATATTATAGGCCTAGAAGAATCAAGCATCTGTGGTGATATTAAAGTAATCAAGTCACCTTTTCTTATAGAGAGCATGGCAATGTTCAGTAGTGCCAGGGCTAGTGCTTGTGTTTGGAAGGGAAAATGGATGTATGAAGTCATGTTGGAAACATCTGGCATACAGCAACTTGGCTGGGCCACTCTTTCTTGCCCTTTCACTGACCATAAAGGTGTTGGTGATGCTGATGATTCATATGCTTATGATGGGAGGCGAGTTAGCAAGTGGAACAAGGATGCTGAGACATATGGCCAGTCATGGGTTGTTGGTGATATTATTGGATGTTGTATAGATTTAGATCAAGATGAAATATTATTCTACAGGAATGGTAATTCACTTGGGGTTGCATTCCAAGGAATTCGAAAGATGGGTCCTGGTTTCGGTTATTATCCAGCAGTTTCTCTCTCCCAGGGTGAAAGATGTGAGTTAAACTTTGGAGCTCGACCCTTTAAGTATCCCATCGAGGGCTACCTTCCTCTTCAGGCTCCTCCCTCTAAGAACTACTTTGTCACCCAATTGCTGCAATGCTGGTCAAGACTGTTGGACATGCATTCAGTGGAACGAGCTGATCATTCCCTAGTTCAGAAATTGAGAAGAGTGAAGAGGTTTGATTCACTGGAAGAAATTTTCCATCCAGCTTCGTATGCTATATGTGAGGAATTATTCTCTATACTTGAAGCGGATGTTGGGATCACAGAGTATATGGTTTGGGGTCCACTGTTGTCTTTCATGTTTGAAGTTTTTGGTTTGCATGCTCCCCATGATTACTCAAGCTTGGATAAAGTAGTTGAGGTTATGCTACAATTTCAAGGATCCCATGTGCTATTTGAACACATCCTAAATGCTCTTTCATGTGGTTGTAAAATAGCCTTATTAATTTTAACTGAATGTCCTTACTCTGGATCATATTCTCACCTTGCATTGGCATGTCATCTATTAAGACGAGAGGAGCTTATGGTGCTTTGGTGGAAGTCACCAGATTTCGAATTCGTGTTTGAAGGTTTTCTTTCACAAAAGAGTCCAAACAAACATGATCTTGACTTCATGATACCAACTGTTTGGTGGCCTGGTTCATGCGAAGATGCATCTTATGAAGGTAACATGATGTTGACAACCACAGCTTTGTCTGAATCAGTCAGCAAGGTAAATTCTTTCTCTCTTTGACCTAACTTCGATTTTAGTTATTATGTCTGAAATGAGAATGAATACCTCACTGTTTCTCCTGAATTTTGAAGAAGCAACTAGCAAACAATAAAACTAACAAGCTTTTGTATACAATAATTATGTTTATTTTGCAACAAGCCATTGAAATTACTTAACCTGTTAAATAAAATTATCTATTGCTTCATTGTAATGTATAGGATAGTAAGAAAAAGTAAGAGGAGAGTGTTAGAAGTGAATAGCAAGGTTGCATATGGTTTATTGCACCTTTTTGTGCCTAGATGAAGGTTTTTCTTCCTTTAGTAACATTTTCTCTCTCAATCCTAAGTCCTATATGGGTCAATGGATGTAGGGGAATGTCCATCAGTGTTCTGAGATGACAGTAAAAATGCTGTGATCTTTCATTTGTGCATGAAGCTGAATGAAAACGAGAGAAACTTTTCTATGTTTACTGGTGCCAAATCTTATCAAGCTGATAACATTCCCCTCTAATTTATAAATTATCATGTGATTGGTGATTATGAGTTTTTTATGTTACTTCTCAAGATACAAGGTTGAGCAAAATAATTTTTTACTTTTTATTTATGGCAATTATTCTTATTGATTATGGAAGTGTTTTCAATTTCATTTAACAATATTCTTCTCCATCATATTTCGGTCGGACATGGCATTGGGACTGGTGATAAGGGGTTATGGTAAGCTTAGGCTATCTGAATTTTGTATAAAATAGAAAATTTTCATTTATCTACTCTTCGTTGTCATAGAATGCAAAAGATAAGGTTGTTTCTATGAATTTTGTGAATAATTCTTTCTTATTTGAGGGTAAAATTCTGTGAACTACTGTGCTATTGGATACTCCTTTCATAGTTTCCTACATTCTGAGTATGCCTAGTTCAAATGTAGATTGAGGAGAAGCATAGGGACCTTTGTCGCCTAGTGATACAATTTATACCACCTACGAATCCTCCCCAGCTACCTGGAGCAGTATTTAGGACATTTTTACGGAGCCTTCTACTGAAGAACAGAGGAGCAGAACGTAATATTCCACCCCCTGGAGTTTCTAGCAACTCGGTTCTTGTTTCAATTTACACAGTTGTACTCCATTTTCTATCTGAAGGATTTGCCTTGGGTGACATCTGTGGCTGGTTAAAGAGCTGCAAAACAGATGTTGGTTTCCTTCACAGAGGTGGTGAGCAAAGTTTCCCTGTTCATTTATTTCTTAAAAGTGATCCCCATAGAGCTGATATTTCCAGGCTTGGGGGATCCTATAGCCATTTATCAAAGCTACACCCAACATTTGATCATGAAATGGAAGTGATTCAATGGGATGAAGGTTGCATGGATAGTGAAGAAACCAGGGTCACTCATTCAACCAGGCAGAAGCCATGCTGTTGTTCTAGTTATGATTCTGATTTCACAAGGAACTTCAAGGTTCCTGCTAAATACCTGGCCAAAGGTTCTCGTGGTCATTGTAGCTCTATTCCAGAGAGACCTGCTCATGTCACTGCTGAATGCAGTGATGGGAGTTTGAATAATGAGATAACTGATAAACCTAGCCCCAGTGATCAATCTGAACCTGAGTATGGTTACCGCCAAGTGCACCATATGAAGTCTGTACCAAAGGATATTAATATCTCTTCAACTACACTACGAGAAGAGGAGCTACTTGATACTTTGCTATGGTTGTATCATGTTGGTCTTGCTCCAAATTTTAAGCAGGTAATACCATGTTTGCAAATTTTATTGTAATCTCTTAAGATTTGACAGTGACCAGCTTGATTTTCTCTATAATGCCTGAACTTTTCCTAAAGATTGAGAAAGATAAATATAAAAGGAGTTGTGAGGGCAAATAAGACTTGCTTCCAAATCAGCAATGACTACTGACCCTCAATACTATTCAAAATGTGTCTAAACCTTATTTTATTACTTGGTTTGTATTTGTATTAGTTTATTTTGAGTACAAAGTAGCTTATAATTAAAATCCTACTGAATGAGCTTTTCAAAAGCAGAAGCAATTTTTCTCCCCAAATTAATCAAAACTGAATATGTATTTAAATTCTTAAACCTACCTTTTCTTACCTGAATTACACTCACATACACCTTCTTTGTCTTTGATTTCACCTGTATGGAATGATATATCTCGAAAGAATTTGAATGGATACCTGTTTGATGATAATTCATACCAGAAGTCAGTTAATGATTGTTGGAAAGTTGCCTTAATTGCTGTCACTCCTAGCCTGCCTTAGTTATGGCTTCTTTGGGGGCCACTTAATTGTTGCCTTAAGGATGGGGGTTTAGTCCCACATTGACTTGTGATATGGCTAAAACAGAGCATGTAAAGCTTGGAAATTCTCACCTTGTAAGTTGGTTGTGGGGTTGAGTTAGGCTTCAAATCCAAACTCTATATGGTATCAGAGTCTATCCTAGATTCACTGTTTTGTTGGGTCACCTATATTTGCCATGCTCTAGGCCTATAGCCCTGGGCATAGGGGAGGGGTGGGAAGCTGCCTTGATTTTGCTCACCTCTAGCTTGCCTTTGTTGTGGCCTCTTGGGGTTTCCTTAATTGCAGTCTCAGTGGCGGTGGTTTAGTTCCATGTCGACTAGAGATATGACTCAATAAAGCTTATATCACTTGAACAATATTCATTTTACGAGTTGGTTTTATAGGGTTGAGTTAGGTTTCTAACTCATTCTATAATGATCTTTCTGAAACATGAGGCGAGATTAGTAGAAATCATGAGCTTGCTGAAATATCTTAATCCTCTTCTACCTACCACCTCCATATATTATGATAAGTATGAAAAGTTTTTTGAGCATGATTTGCATGAAACAATTTTCATCTAATGATGAATTTTATGAAAGCATCCTACAAAATGTTTTTTTGGTAATATGAATTTGATTTTGCTTTACACTGATATCATTCAATCCTAACCCAATAGTAATCTTACTCGAGTACCCAGCCTTGAATTTTGTTATGTTCATCCTCATTTTAGCTGGTATATTTTGAAATTTGTAATCACTTAATTGATTTTAAATATCATTTCAATTTTAGGGAAAAAATGAAAAGAGATGTGAACTTCATTCTTCCTGTTTTTGTAGGCATCATACTACATGACCCATCAGACACAGTCAATTTCCCTTTTGGAGGAAACGGATAAGCAAATAAGAGAGCGAGCTTGCAGTGAGCAATTGAAACATTTGAAAGAAGCTCGTAATGAATATAGAGAAGAGGTTATTGATTGTGTTAGGCATTGTGCTTGGTAAGATGACCATGAGAAATGACACTTAAGCTTATTTGTTTCATTTGTTTATTCTTTCCCTCCCATCGATTTTGCTTTTGAATTGGCATTCTACATCTCCAAATGGTATTAGGTTGAAATTTTCAGGTTGTGTGGTTAGGTTATAGTTCATGTTCCAATTTCTCATTATATAATTGTTAACCTAATTTGATAACTTTCAATTGGATGACAATGGTGTGCTAGTGTTTACTTTTTTAAAATTTTGGTGATACTCATTCCTGCCAAGTTGATATCAAATGCACTGGTTCTGTTAATCCATTTCCTTTCTTTCTATCACTTTATTTACATTTTTGGGTTACTGGACCCTACTTAGATTACTGAGTTAAACTAATTTTGATAAAGAGAAAGTTGTTGAGTATAATTTTGGAAGAATTTAAATATAGTTCTTATTTTGGAAACAGCAGGAGTATGCTCTCAAAAAGTATGTGTTTCTTTATTCTGTTTCATATGTGCATTCATCTTTCATGAAACTCTTGCTACGCTTAAGGTTCTAAGCTGTACTTTATGACTTGCAATAAATTGCATCAGTGTAAACTGTGTTGTCAGTTTGCTGTTGTTTACTTTGAGAAACTCATTATAATATGCTAGTTTCAAAATTGTGTTGAGTTTTAGATTTTAGATTTTGTTTTTAATTGTTATTATTATATATATTTTTTATTTTGATTGAACTTTTCAGGTATCAGTGTTTTATGGATACCCCTGTGTCATATGAAGTTGAACTGTTGAAATTTAGGAATTTATATTAGAATATGTCGTGTTCTGTTTCAGTCTAGCTTTTTGGATGCTGCTCAAATGCTAGTATCCTTATTAAAAAGCCTACATGCACATCATTATTTTTGTTTCTCTTACAGACTTGTTATTTTTGGGTGATTTCTTTCTTTACAGGTACCGCATCTCTTTATTTTCACGGTGGAAGCAAAGAGGAATGTATGCAATGTGCATGTGGGTTGTCCAGTTGCTTCTGGTCCTTAGCAATATGGATTCAGTGTTTATATACATCCCTGAATATTATCTGGAAGCTTTGGTAAATAAGCACTTAGCGTTTATTTAGAATTAACAGCAGTTTTAATTCGTTCAGTTGTAGAGTAGAGAACATCTTCACTAGTTATCGACTTTAATACCCTTTTTTGGGTTTTCCTGTTTTATGCGTCTAAGAGGGATAAAATTGTGCTGGGACTAAGAGGGAAGGGTCATTATTAGAAAAAGCAAAAAAAAAATTACGAATTTGGGTTGGTAGTCACACATTAACCTTGGTTGATTTGCAACATTATTAGTTAAAATTTCTCTTATCATTCTTATAATCATCAACTTATCTTAACATAAATATTTTCTCCCACATGACCATACAGGTTGATTGCTTTCATGTGTTGCGGAAAAGTGATCCTCCCTTTGTTCCATCCACAATTTTCATTAAGAGAGGACTTACTTCATTTGTATGCCTCACCCTTTCAATCTCCGTTTTTCCTATTTAATATTTAATTGAATTATACCTGATATTTGTTTCTTGATCTTTAGTGAATGAAATTTGATTCTAAAGGAGTAATGAAATTTTTTTAGAATAAATTTTTGGCCTTATATGATAATATATTTAAAGTACAAACTCCTATGCAGGCACTTTTACGTGGCCAATATAAAATAACATAGAACATCATGACAATGCCATGAGCAGATTTGTGTGTAAGAAATGAAGTGAATTATAAGCAACATAAAAAGATCTTTATTAAAATAAAAGAAAAGAATATGATAAATCCCTTGTGTATTATATAGAAAAAGAAACATACAGAAAATACGGGCTAAGCCGATTACATAGATAAAAATATTTAACAATATTTATAATATCTCATAATATTTAATAATATCTTTGGTTTGAAAGTGTTGACCAAGGTGTTGTTTGACCTATGAGATGCCATGGTGATCACTACATGTAAGAACAATGTCATCAACATATACTACGAGATAGATACACCCAACATTTGAGTGATGGTAAAAAACTGAATGATTTGCTTCACTGCAAGTCATACCAAATTGTTGAACTAACATTGCTAATTTTTCCAAACCAAGCCCTAGGTGATATTTAGTGAATGAAATTTGATTCCACAGGAGTAATGGAATTTTTTTAGAATAAATTTTTGGCCTTATATGATAATATATTTAGAGTACAGAATCCTATGGAGGCACTTTTACATGGCCAATATAAAATAACATAGAACATCAAGACAATGCCATTAGCAGATTTGTGTGTACCAAATGAAGTTAGTTATAAGCAACATAAAAAGATATTGAATGATAATCAAGATTTGTATATTCATCTTCCTATCATAACGAGTCTTACAAACATGTGCTTAAATGCCCAATGTCCGTAAACCTTGCATTTGGTAAGGTATTGAGTGACCTGAGAACTAATGGAGGAAAATGTGATATTTCTGAATGCTCCAATGAAGCATGCGTGTGTGAAGAGGGACCAAGTGACATCGGTATAACTTACACCAACTATTACACTATCAATAACTTCTTACAAAATATAATTTTAATCAATCCAACTATTGGATTATAACCATATACTTGATGGTGTGTGAAGTTTGATAAAAAAACATTAACAATAAGATGGTGGTCAAATGATTCATATTGGTATATATACCTTAAGAATTATTTATCACGTCAAAATTGACGTATATAAACAGGACATAAATAATTTTGGATCAATCCTTATTTTTGTAATCTATCTAAAAGCAATTTTCAATCTAATGGTGGGTTTTGAGAATTCTAAATTACACAAGCACACAAGGGAACAAGTACATGGGATGGGATAAAGCAGCATACATGAATCTGAAAAATTCACAAACCTATGTTTTTAATGCGGCTACTCCCAAATAGATCAGTTTCAATCAATGCATCTCTCATTGGTTCTAAATCGATCATTCATATCTTTTTCACTAGGTCACTTTTGTAGTCACCCATTTCAATGATCCAAGAATATCAAGTGCAGATCTTAGAGACCTTCTTCTTCAGTCTATATCTGTCCTGGTGCAGTACAGGGAATATTTGGCTACCTTTGAGAACAATGAGGCAGCCACCCAAAGGATGCCGAAAGCTTTATTATCAGCATTTGATAACAGATCTTGGATACCAGTGACAAACATACTCTTACGATTATGCAAGGGTTCTGGTTTTAGTTTTTCAAAGAATGGAGAATCATCTTCATCATCAGTTCTTTTCCAAGTATGTTAACAAACTCTTTTTGTTACGGGGTAGGTTTTGCTTGGATCAATTTCTTACCATAAAGTTTTCCCCCCCTTGACTCTTGATGCAATGCAGAGGTTGCTAAGGGAAGCTTGCATAAGTGATGAAGGATTGTTTTCATCTTTTCTAAACCGACTGTTCAATACACTAAGCTGGACCATGACTGAATTTTCAGTTTCTGTTCGAGAAATGCAAGAAAAGTACCAGGTATGAATTATATTTTTCCATCCTTTACTAAATTTGAATCTTGTTGTAGCAGTAAGAGTACATATTCTACATAGGTTCTGGGATTTCAGTTTGTTATGTACTTCTGTAGCTGATCCATTTTTCTATTAATTTAACTCGGGGTTCATTTCAAGTCATAGTGTGCATAAGATTGAAATGGTTTCTTTCTATAATTATAATGGATTGCTTGGCTGATTCAGAGTTTGATATATCCATTCCAATAATTTATTGTTGCTACACTTACACAGGTAATAGAGTTTCAGCAAAGGAAATGTTGTGTCATATTTGATCTTTCATGTAATCTTGCAAGGATTCTGGAGTTCTGCACTCGTGAGATTCCTCAAGTATTCCTGTCTGGACCAGACACTAACCTAAGAAGGTTAACCGAGTTGGTTGTATTTATCCTCAATCACATTACTTCTGCTGCCGATGCTGAATTCTTTGACTTGTAAGTTCAAATCCTATGACTTAAATATACAAGAACTGAATGCACCCCCTCCACACACACTTGCACGCACTGATATTGTTTCGTGAGAAACCAATAGTCCAAGGCTCCTTGAGAATTTGGAATCTTCTCTGTTGAAATATATTTTATTATTTTGATTTTTTTGAGGCTGCCCTCTTATTTTTTTTTCAGGTCCCTTAGACGGCATAGTCAATCTCCAGAAAAAATAAACCGAGGCATGATATTGGCCCCTCTAGTAGGGATCATCTTAAATTTATTGGATGCTACAAATTCTGAAGAATATCGAGAAAACAATGATCTTTTAGATGTTTTCGCAAGCATGGACTGTCCAGATACCGTTCAGTATGGGTTTCAGTATCTTCTGGATTATAACTGGGTTAGTTGTGATTCCATAGTATTTAGAATGGCTTTTTGTTTCTGTCGCACTTTTTATCCAATTTTTTCAAAATTCTAATTTGGTGCTATCTAATGCTAAATTATTAATAAAATTAACCGGCAAAGTTCATTTGGCACATTTCTATGAACCTCAACAATTTCAAATGATAAGTGGTAGTTCCTAGTCATGTCACGATTCCAGTTTTCTCTTGATCTTTGAAACTACTAAGCTCTTTCATTTTCTCAGGACGGATCCTTTCGAGGGGAAGCTTATGTAGCAAAATATGAGCAACTAGAGAATTTTCTTAGTCTCCTTACTTGCCGCACCGTATTACCACATGATAAAGTGGATAGTGTGGGAGATACAGATCTTGATGATAGCTTGTGCTGCATATGTTATGCATGTGAAGCAGATGCTCAAATTGCACCTTGTTCACACAAGTCTTGTTATGGCTGTATAACCAGGCACCTTTTGAACTGCCAGAGATGTTTCTTTTGCAACGCAACAGTGACAAGTGTTAGCAAAATTGGTTAGAAGACGGGCTAGGGAGCTTCTTTTTTGGTTGCTTGGTTCCTTGTGGAAGTCAGCCAGTCAGTAACTCATTATTTGTTTATTTGTGAACAACATATATAAAAAAGTGGCACGTAACTGTAAAGGAAAACAGAAAAGGAAAAAGGAAGAAGAAAAAAAGAATGAGGGCGCAGGGTGTAATCGGGTATGAGTTAATATTGTTCCAGATGGCGAAGTGCTTCTTCATATGGACAGGGTAGTCGCCGTAGGCGAATTAAGAATTTTGTAGGCTATTTTAGAGGGTATTATGTTGTAAATATGCGATGTAAATGATAGGCAGATCATCGAAGTTTCTTTCTAGTAAAGGAAAATGGGGATTAATTTATAAAAAAGCAGTAAAGTTAATGTGGGTGAAAAATAATTCCTTGACAAAGGTGATGGCTTATGATATGGAATTATAAAATAAATTACAATTCTAAGGAACGAAAGCAAAATATTATATTTCTTTAGTATTTTCCTGAATTTTCTAGAAATTATAAAATTATATGGGTTTCACTCCTTGTTTACTGCATTTAACTCTTCATTTTGTAATTTTCGATAACTGTTAACTGATAATAGAAAGTGTAATGCGTGAGTCTTTTTCTTTTTCCTTTAGGGCTTTTATTGGCAATCCACTTTTTAAGTTGGGCTTGTCCCAGACAATTCACCTACTTCTTGGAGGCCCAATTCAGTATTTTCTGAGAGAACCAGTCTGGCTATGGTCGATTCATTGGTGGTGTATGCTATGTTAGTGTTTGTATCGCTCTGTGCGTCTCCCAAACAGAAGAAATGCAGAGTGCTCTGCAATTCCAAGCTTCAAACCCACGCACCTTAGCTCCACTCACGACGCACACTTTTGCCACCAACGTTCGCTCACACCGTAGTCTCTCATTCACGAAGCTCTCTTCCCTTCCCCTACCTCTGTGCTCCTTCACCGTACAACCCTCACATTACACCTCCACACTCGGATCTCCACAGCTCACACACTGGAACCTCACCAGCCGCCACGTCACCGTTCTCAACGTCTTTGCCTGCGCGGTACCGTCATCACTCTCCCTAAACAAATCTTTTATTATCTCTTATCATTCTTCAATTAACGAAACCTGCGTGTTGTCTCGTGCAGACGGCGGTATGTACAACGTGGCTGTTTTTCTCCGCGATTCCGACGCTCCTGGTTTGTGTTATCGATTTTGTGTTTGATTTTTTGAGGTCTTAGTTTCTGATCCTGAGAATGTGATTTTATGTTAAGGCTTTCAAGAAAGCAGCGGAATCGATGGAGAAGCTGATGGATGCCACGAGGGAAGAGCTTCCCAACACCATGGCCGCAATTCGATTATCCGGCATGGAAATCAGTGACTTAACCACCGAGCTTGGTCATATAGGGTAATTTTGTTATTGATCATTAAACTGTTAGTCGCAATTAAGAAAATTAGTTTGATTCCCTTCATAGATGTTAGTTAAATCATCCCTGTCATTAATTTTCCTTGCCATTAACACTGCCATAAAAACTCTTTAACAGCCTATATTCGTTACAAAATTTCATTACTGATGTAAAACTGATAGCAAATGAGGACATCAACAACTTTTTGTAGCATTTTTGTTAGCCTCTTCTCTGTATTCATGTAGGAGTTAGTGGAACTTGAAATGAATCGCCGATTTAAATATATAGCTTGTTACGTTAGTTCTAAGACTAGGAAAGTTCTCAAATAAGCCTCTGACAGTATTACTGATTAATTGCATTAGCCAAAATTAATAAAAAGTTGGACATGATATTATTAATTAAATCTCAAGATTTAAATGGAATAATTAGGCATTGTAGAGATTTATTTTAAGGCTTAACGCCTTACATTTTTAAGGGACTAAATTGGTGGTAGTTTAAAACTTAAAAGTGAGAAATAAGTCAATGGTTTAAGCTTTTATTTATTTATTTTCAATTTTTTGCTCGTTTTGTGTTGCTTTTTATAATGTTGATATTACTCCCACTTGTGTGGGGTGGTATAGCCAAGGGATTACTCAAGGTGTTCGAAGCTCCACTCGTGCAGTTCGCTTGGCGGAGGAGAGGATTCGCGGCTTGACTACTATGCCTTCTTCAGGTTACGTACCAATCATGACTGTTTAAGTTAGGTTCCTGTGATTTTAGTTTTTTGGTAGGGCAGACAAAGCAATTTTACTTCATGTTTTTGACTTTGTTATAGCTTCGTTGCAGGAGATGATCAATTCGAAAGCTGAGGATAGTAATGAGCCTGCGGTGGCCAAAGCAGCAAGGGGCGTGAGAGAGGGTATTGTCAAGGGTCGTGCTATGTTGCAAATGTTTTTCACCCTCACCCGATTTTCAAGGTTTGCTCTCAATTTTATCTCTGGTCGTAGAAAACTGTCAAACTAGCATCTCGCCTTGGAAACCAACATCATTGTTCACTTCTCTTGGTTTGAGTCTATTTTGGTTTTATCTTGTTGTTCATGGATAGTTTGTTATATGCACTTTTGCCATTTGCTAGTTACACATTGCAATACAAACGTTTCCCTGTACTGTAAATGACCACCAAATGCGACAATGTATTGACCCATTTATAGTTTTGACTTCATCATATCATAGTTAAATCACCTTCGTACCAAATCAGTTAAATAAAAGATATAACTGGAGGTCACCTAAAATAAACGAACGACAAATCGGGGTGTGTGTTCGGAAAATAAACTAATCTAAATGATATGACTGGATCATTGCTCATCGCGCTTATTACTGTTTCGTGTTTGGGGTCGTAAGGCAAGGTAAACAGTGTTTGGGGTCGTAAGGCAAGGTAAACAGTCAACTTACCAGAAGCAAACTGGGATGGGATAGCATTGAAAATATGTGGTAATTGAAAATGAAATGTATTTAACTCGAGAAAGTAAATGATGGGAAAGATAAACATTAACAATGTCAAGGTAGCAGCATTCTTGAACTAAACGAGACGTGTGGTTGCTGTAACTGGTGGTTTGCAAGGAAAAGTTTTTGTATTAAAACTAAGCGTTTGGTAGGCTTTGTCCTAGTGAAAAATCAAACAGACACGTACAAAAAAGCCTTGTATTGCTTCTGGCAAGCACACTCTTTAATGTCGTTGATCTCTATACATCATCAATCTCTTTGGGGTGAGTTCAATATTTTTAATAATTTATAGAAATGATCTCATCGTCTTATTAGGTGATTTGACTTCAAAAGAAATCTTATTATATGATTTACAAAGATAATATACAAAATCAAAGCGACCCGGTCAAGAGAAGTAAAGAACTAATACCTTGTTTATGCCTATGAAGTTAAGTGGCCATGTACAAATAAATTTAAAAGAAACCTCAGTTGTCTCTATTCTCAAACCGTGAACCTGCCCGGTGAAGTTACTTCTCTATGTTCTCATGCCTTAAATTCAATGCAGCTGAAAACGACTCCACATGGAAATTTGAGATGATGTAACAAGATGAAAACAGGCAAAATAATAATTAACTCTAAGGCAATTTGTGTAATTACAAAAAGGTCGAAAATGTCTTTATTCTTCCTTAAGTTATTTGAATTACTTATTAAGTTCTTTGAATTAGTGCTTATTTATGGTGGGAATGTTGTGCCGTCTTCTATCTGTGTAGGTGGTGTGTTTGCAAAAATAGTCTGACACCTAAGTTAGTATTCGGTTTGAGATAGTTGATTATAATAAATGCGGTTTAATGCATACTTCTGTTTTAGTATGTGGACCAATTTACAGGATCGTGATGAGTCTTTGATATTAGATCAAGATTGATGTAGATTTTGGGATTAACTTTTGGATTTAGGTGGATTTTCGTACTACGACTAAGTTAATATTTTGTGTTAAGGATGGGTACTTGGTCTCTCAAACCGATACGATACACTTTCTTTAATTCCTAAGATGAAAGTAGATTGATTTGGTGTCATGTCTTGCGCTTAACGGTGGTCTTGTGCTCTCTCATTGCTTGTGATATTGTGGATGTGAGTCCTCCATCTTTGACAAAAGTTGGATCAAAATCTAGGCATTTATAGAAAGTTTTCACACCTTGTTTTACGAATTGGCATGGACGTATCTATTCCATGGTGAGACTCCCTATCTCACTCCGCTCTTTCTTTGACTATTTCACCAGTTTATTATTGTGTAACTTTATATTTGACATGACCCTTTGTTTTTCAAATATGTTACAAACACATAAAGTTATTTATTAATTGGTTAGCATCAGGTGCATGTAGTGTAATAATGGTAGTACACCTTTGTGTTATAACAAAAAAAATTGGGATTTGAACGTGCGCCAAGAGGTAGGTTCTCAAATACGTATATGCAAGAATGGGGTATTGAGACTTCTCAACTTTACCTTTATATGCTTTATACATTCTAAATTTTCACATTTAGCTGCTTGGCACATGATATATGAAAATTGGTCCGTCCAAAATAGGATCATAGGCCGAGCATAGGAAGATGAATATATCAGAGTTTTGGTACTAGGACAGGATGTAATTTTCAAGTCACCAAGCATATAAATTTGGAATAGGGTGATTCTGGTTAGTACTCGGATCTTAAATGTCCCTCCTAAAGGACGTAATATATAACCGACTTGATGATATTAACTTATGTATTAATGGGTCTTGGTCCCGATTTATTGTTATTCTAAAGAGTTAATGAACCTTAACCTTGATTTATTATTATCCTAGAGCTAATGACTCTCAACCTTAATTTATTATTAGTTTAAATAGTTAATGGGCCTCGGCCCTAATTAATTATTAATCTAAAGAGTTAATGGGCATCGAACTTATTAGCTTGAGCTAATGTGCATCGTCTCCATTTATTATGGCAAATTCTCCCTTTATCTCCATACTTTCTCCCTTCACCTCCATATTAATTGTGAAAAATGGTTTAAATATTTTTTAAAGTTTTAAATAACTCTAAGTAAAACATAACTCCACCTTTTTAAAAAATCTCAGTTGTACCTTCGCACTCCCATATACCTTCCTCCCAGTCGCCACAGTACTTCTATTATGTGTTTGGTTGAGTAATTCCATCATTTGAGACGTGTGTGAGAGGATTAACAAGAAAATTTGTTGTATTCGACGTTCTCCATTTTTTAATTTTGTACTCCATTATTGTACTTCGCTGATTTTTTTTCTTCTGAGTTTTGTGACTTCCAAAAGAATAAAAAAAATAAACAAATTAAAACACAATCACCAGTAGTAAAAAGACCACAAAAAGTTATCCAACCACCGACCACCATAAGCAATCATTATTACTTAAAAATAAAGAAGAAGATACCATACTATCCAACATACTCAGAAGGGTATTGTTGGAATTAAAAAAAGTATGGGAATGCAGGTGCAATTTTCCTTTATTATTAGCTTAAAGATTTAATAGGTGTTGACTGTAATTAATTATTAGTCTAAATAACTAATGGTTCTCAACCCAAATAAATTACCTTTGTTAATGTTTTATTCTAATTTAAATTTATTAGTCTCATATCTTGTCTCCGATATGTTATTAGATTAAATATTGAAGAGTGTATGCTTTAATTTAACTATATTAACCTATGTATTAATGAGTTTTTGCTCACATTAATTTATGCACTAGAGTTTAAGAGTACTCCTTCATAAACCTGTATGTCTTAGGAGAAGCTTATGTATCAATGTATTCCTTACATAGAGAAGTGATGTTTGATCTTTTCAACACTTTGTTTTGAAACATCACGTCCTTTCCTCTTAAAATGATTTTATCTTCTTATTTCTCGTTTAAAATAAACTACTCAGTTGCAATCCAATTGTTGTTTGATGTGTTTATGACTTAACAAATGTTAGCCCCATCACCCTCAAGGCTTAACTCTCCCAAAACTTGAGTATACCTAGACTTTTCACCTTGGAAAGCTTATGCCTGGGAGGGTGGGGTCCGTTCAAGATAGCGAGTTTCGATCATAGGTCGAGTATAAAAATTTGAATATATTTGAGTCTCAATATTGGATACGATGCAATTTTCAAGTTACCAATATATGAACGATCATTGGTTGGATACAAGTACTCGATCTTGGTCATTCCTTATTAGGATTCAAATCTTAATGTATCTACAAACAATAACTACCCCTAATGGAGTCATATATAGTGAGACCATAGGTGCCACATCATAAAAAAATTCTATTTTGTTTCATCTTGCTTAACAAATTTCACTACTCTGATACTCTTAAATAAAAGAATGAATATTAACTGTTTTAGGTTTATGAATATAAATAACATAAATTGAATGATTCTACTTAAACTCTCTTAACATTTTTTTGCTAGAACAAAAATATACAAAAATGTTTACAGTAATTTTTGTGAGCTATAAAAACATATTTTAAAAATGTAGAGTCGAAAACATTTTCACGTTTAATGCAATGTCCATATAAACATTTTTTTTAAAATGATTGATTCTAAAGGATATAAAATGCTTATTTCTCTGTTATTTTTAATTTTTACAGTGTGAAATGAGAATTGCACATTCTAAAAAAAAATGGAATTTTGTATTTTATTATGATTATAAATATTTATCTCTACTTCATACTTTCTAATTTTTTTATAATAATTCCGAGAATATAATATCATATCTTGAAACAAAAAGTCTCCATTAGGTTCGTATGAATTCAATTATATGAATATATGTTTCACTAATTATTTGTACTGGTTAGTACCTGTTAACTTAGTGCGACTTAATGAAATAGTTATATAGCTTTTTCATGAAAATCCTTAGTGAATTTAGTACTTGTTATTGATTAAAAAAATATTAAGTTTTTCTAAAATTTTAGTTTCGTCAACTTTCAATGAAGTAAAAAAAGTTATTTTTATTACAAGTAAATAATATCTATATTTTAATTTTGTGAACAATGTAAATAATAATGGATTTGTTTAAAGTTAAAATAAGTGTATATAAAACAATCTGTACTACACAATCAATTTTTTTTTAAAAATAAATATGATTTTCTTTTAAATAAACATATTAAAAAAACTCATAATTTTTTTTAAAAAATATATATTTATTCTAAAAATATCCACAAGCAAACCAACTTAATAATATCATATTTAAGTGCTGGGCTATCACCTGTTAGTACTAAATTGCTCACTTTAATAGTTATTATAGTGCCTAAGAAAGATACACGAAATAACAAAAATAAATAAATAACTATTTTTGTTTTGTCATAGATTTTTCAATTCAATGAATAAGAGACTAATTTTATTTTGAATACTACAATCGTGGTTGATTCGAAAACTTTTTAGTCACCAATAAGATTTAGCACGTGTTTTGTACTATCTAATTATTCCGACATTTATGAATGTAAGGCTGTCTAATCACCATATTAGATTACAAATTATTAAGCAATGGCTTCTTTCACTTTGATAACATAATTTCATTATTACGAATAAATTTAAGAGTGGCGATAGTTTTAAGTCATTAAAAGAAAAAACACATTTATTTAATAAGTTAAAATAATAATATTTTAATTATATATATTTTTAATTTAAAATCTTAATATATTATTATATTATTAAACTTGATTGTTTTTTTTTTTAAGAATGAGATTTAAAAAAAAAGGAAGACAAATTTTTTCAAGTTTATTTTCTTCATTAAAGCATTCAGATCGGCTATATCATTCTAAATTTCAGTATTTGAAATATTCCACAATGTGTATACGATGTAATAGTATTGTTTTTTTAATAAATATATTAAGAGTCCCAGTTGTTTTATATTACAAATTCTAAAAAAACAAACTAAAATATTTTGTTTACTAAAATATGAATTGATATGAAATTTTTTAAATTTTTTTTTACTATACTGTTGTTAATATAGTATTATCCGTGACTAAGAAAACTTGTGTTTTTTTTTCTTTATCCAATTATTGTTGGGATTAATTTGTTAAATTAAGCATGCGACAGAAGAAGAAAATTGATTAAGAAAATTGTTGATAATGATGAGAATTACAGAATTTGTAGAATCAGCTCTGTTTTCTTTTCCCAGGAGTTGGTGTTGAAGGGGGATGAGATGAAGAATCCAGGCCAAAACATTTGAGAAATGCTACTGTGGCTAATTGAAAATAATGGCATGGGTGAGAATAAAGTGATGATGAATCTTCTTCCTCCATAATCTCTTCTTCCCTTCTCATGCTTCCATCCCTTCTTATTTCCTCTTTTATAACTCCATTCTCCCCACCCTGCTAATTAACATCCTCAAAGTTAATTAACCTTTTTTTAATTATAATGCATCAACTTTTAATAAATAAATTACCCTTTTCAAGTACACTTTACCATATGTTCATATTTTCACTTCACACTTTGCATTTTAAGACAAATATACAGACAGATAAGAGAAAGTACAACAAGAAAAAAATGAATATTTTCATGGCAGCAGGTGTATAAAAAATCATATCCATCCCTTATCATATAGAAATTTAATATGTTGAGAAAGTTGGGTGAACTATTTATCTATTTCATAAACTTCATTGGAACCTTGCTTAACTAGAAGAAAAGTATATAATGTTGTTGGTCAACATACAAAAGGTACACACATGAAAATCCAATGTTGAAATAAGAAACACAAGAAGTCACCAAAATTGAAGTGCAATTTCTTAGATGACCTTTTTATCTTCAGACACCAAAATTAGAATTTCATCTCTGATACCGTGTAATATTGGTGAACACTAATTATATTGCTAGAAAACATTTCCAAATTCAATTTCTCCAACCCTTGTTTCTTCTTATTATTAGAAACATTTCTTCCAGACTGGCAACAACTTCTCTTATCTCTTACAATAAATAAACCCCAAAAACCAAACATCTCATGCCCAAATAAGCAAATATTAAATGCAGCACGCCTTGGACATTATGGCCACATCCATTTTCTGATGCAGACACCACATCACCAACCTAATGAAAACATAAAATAACTAAAATTCAATCCAAGAAAAGCTGGACTGCACCATGACCACAAGTTTGTGCAGCAAAGCAATTTTCTCATATTTTTTTTCCTCTCCCAGTTAAACGATGCAACACGGTCCAATTTAGGGGCAAACACAAACACACACACAAATTAGTCAACAAAATTGGTCCAGTTGATAATAAACGAATTCGATTTTCAGTAAAGATGTGATCTTGCTGGATCCTAGACCCACCCAGTTAATCTAAACTTTTCTTTTAAATAGAAAAACACACAGATCTACATTTTACCTTGGTTACACGGTTCTGAAAACCACCTCAGAAAACGAACAAAAAGAAGAAGCAAAAAAGAGTTGGAAAACATTCCGTAAAGTTTTGAACTGTACTAAGCAATAAAGATGTTTGAAATTAAGAAAAGAAAGAAGACAAAAATGCATGGATATTATTCCGTGGAGTAATAGCGAAAATTGAAACATAAAACTTGAATTTGGTAAGAGAGAAAAGGTGGGTGACCTGCAGTATACGGTGTTGACGAGTGGTTGTTGAATGAGAGGGCGATGAATCGTGAATAGGAAGAGGTAACTGAACCTGCTGAATAGCATCGAAGAGGAAGACATTGGAAGAGGTGGAGGGAGGAGGCGTGTCGGCGGTGACGAGGTTGTCGTGGGGATCCAAAGGGGAGACGACGAAGAAAAAGAGAAGTGCAAAGAGCAGAAGAAGAACAATTAGTTGAGTAAAAATCAGGCATGGAATTGCGTTGCTCTCTATGGTGAGTTCTTCCTCACCGAACCCCAACATGTTAAATCTGGGAACATGGGTTTTTGATGATCATAAGGAGAGAGAGAGAGAGAGAAAGAGAGAGAGAGAGAAACGGAAGAGAAAAGTTGCAACAGCAACTGAAACAACGTCAAACAACAAATTAAGATGTTAAGAATGAAGGAAACGACGTCGCACTGTCGCTTCCATTGTCTCCTCCACTAAGGAAAAGAAAAGTAAATAAAATAACATAATAAAATAAATGATGAGAGAGGCGCGTGAATCACGCGCTTCTCGACGCGTCCTTCAAACAGTGCGAAATTTTGTTTCAACGCGCTGTGCTTTTAAAATGAACTGAATTTACGATTTGTCTTAAAAAGTATGCACGTGTGGGTGAGAAATGGGGAGGTGATGCATTTGTTCTATTAATAAGTTTTTTTACTTTACATTGCTTTCTAATTTAAAAAATATAACACTGTTTTATCAAAATAGATTCTTATTTTTGTAATGCTACAGAACTATTACGTTAATAAAAATTTAGATAAAAATTTTATTAACAGGTTTTTTTTTAATTAATTTTCGTTATATTAAACATTTTACAACTATAGTGTTCGTTAATATAAAAAAAGTATTTGTGATGTAAAACTAACAAAATATTTTATTAATAATATTTTTATGAATAAAATGAAAAGTATGTAATTATAAAATAAATATATAATGCTTTGTGATATACAAAAAAGAATTATACTACAATGATTCAAAACTATAGTAACATATAGAGCGATAAATGCCTCGGTAAATTATAATTTTCTAATAAAAATATAATGTTTAATTAAATTATTAAATAAAAAGGTAAAAAAATATTTATTTTATTTATATTAAATAATAAATGTATAACTTATTTGAATAAAAGGCCTAAAAAAGTAAGTTAATATTAATCTCATATTTTATCTTAACTAATATTTTTATTTTTAACGTAATTATAATTAAAAATAAGGAATAAAAAAGAATGATTTTACAATTTACAATTAAAGAGTATAAAAAAAGTCTGCTAACAAAAATAAAATATATGGACTATAATCTGAATTAGTTTGCTAATATAGTGTGTATATATAATTAAATGAAAGACAAACAAAGTTTGGACCAAACAAAAACCTATATTAACTCCTAAATAAACTTCACTAAAAAGTTAACAGATATAAATTAAGACTAACAAGTAAAGGAAAATTCTCCCAATTTCCATACCTTTCCCATGTATCTTCCTAATTAATTTTTTAATTTTAACAATATCATTTTAAGTATAGTGTAAGTTTTGTGGTATTTTTACTAGTGGTGATTATGTTTCATTCGCTTATTTTTTTCATCTTTTTAGAAGTCACAAAACTCATAAAAAAATAGAGTATAAAACTTAAAAGGAAAAATATATATTACACTCACATTGGGGAAGGTGGAATACAAAAAATCTTTTCACCAACACTCTTACACATGCTCAAATGATGAAATTGTCCTCTCAAACGTTGTGGTGACTAGAGAAGAAGGAAAATGTTGCGACTGGAAGGGATGTATGAAGTGTAGGAGTGTAAATGAGGTTAGTTTAAAATGTGAGATTATGCTTTATTTAGGATTATTTAAAATTTTTAAAAATATTAAAATCGACTTTTCACGATCAATATATGAGAGTGCAGGGAGGGGTATGGAGGTGGAGGGAGAATTTGTCACAAGTATATGTAACAACATCATAGAAAAGACAAATTCTCCCTCTACCTCCATATCTTCCCCTGCACCATCATTAATTGTGAAAAATCGATTTTAACCTTTTTAAAAATTTTAAATAACACTAAATGAAGTATAAAGTCACATTTTTAAATAAGCTCAGTTGCACCCTCACACCCCATACTTCCCTTTCAGCCGCAATATTTTCATTCTTCTCCGGTTGCAACGTTTGAGAGAGTAGTCCATCACTTGACATGTGTGAGAGGATTGACGAATTGTTTTCAACGTTCCTCATTGTGAAGATATTTAATTTTTGAGTTTTGTACTCCCTTTTTGCACATCACTAGTTTTTTATTTTTGGATTTTATGGCTTCCAAAAAAATAAAAATAAAAACAAAAGAAAACAGAATTATCACCATTAAAAATATCACAAAACTTACCTCAACCACTAGCCACCACAAGCAACCACCACCACCACTGAAAATGAAGAAAAAACACCACACTCTCTATCATATTTAGAAGAGTATTGTTGAAATTAAAAGAAAAATGGAGGTATAGGAGGAACATATGAATGTAGAGAGAGAATTTGCTCATAAAAAATAACAATTGGAGGGTTGTTTCTTCCTGCACCTCCATGCATTCTTGATGCACTTCAAATTAAATGTGAAAATATTTTTTGTCATTTTGTAAAAAAATAAATTACTTTAAAATAACACATCCTTTATATTTTGGGTTACATAATTCATAAGATATTTTTGAATCCGAAAGTGTTCTCTGAATTTATAGAATCAGGAAGCAATTTAAAAAAATAAATAAAAAATAATATATATATATATATATATATATATATTCATATTACATAATGCAGAAACTTATATAGAATCTAGAAATAACTCCCGGATTATGTAATCCATAATATATTTAAAAAAAATGGTATTCCAGATTATATAATCTATAAGTCTTTTTTGGACTTGAGAGTAGCTTATGGATTATGTAATCTAGATATATTTCAGATTACACAATCCAAAAGTTAATCTCATATCAAAAAAATACTTTTGGATTATGTAAAAAAGACTTTAAAATTACATAATCGAGAAGCTAATTACAAATATAAAAAAAAAAAATTGGATTGTATAATCTGAAATATAAACTACACTTTAACTTTTTTTTTTTACGTTTGAATTATACATAATTAACACTTTAATTTGTACTTAATATCTTTATAATATTACGTCATAATTATGGTTAATGTTTAGCGAAATATACTAACACCATAACTGTACTATAGGTCGAATCAATAGTACATTGATTATAGTTGAATAATATAAAACTTAATTGGGAGACTAAGATATCCTTAAATGAGTTAACCCACCTCACCAACTCACTTAACATGATTGATAGAATTAAATTAAAAAAAAAATCTAACTAAAAAAATAGACTTTAGCTAAATTAATTTATTTGTAACTTAATTTATAGTGAATTACTTATAATAATTAAGATTAATCCACCTTAATAGTATGACTTGTGTAAACTATAAACTATACAATACAAACCTAAAGAGGCCAATAACTTTTCTAATACACTAACAGACTAGTCTATATATTAGAAATGGTATGCTCATCCATAATGTTATAGTACCACCACAAATAATAGTTTAAATTAGTACTACCACAAATGAAGTTGGATTAGGGTTTATTATATGTTGCTTCCACTCATTATCTACATGAGACTTATGAAAATACATGTAACTTAATTGCCAAGGAACTATTTAATGGTTGGAGAAATAATCGAGATTGATTTTCAACAAAGGTTCCACCAACCTTTGTGTATCATCAATTTCAATAAATTGAAGGAAACCATAATTTTCACAAAATAGAACATCTTGAACTCCCTAAGGTTTTAAAAAATAGCTCATCATAGATAGCTAGACAATTTAAGTTGAACTAACCAAATAAAAAATAAATTATTTCATTTTTATCATTTTAAATATTAATTAAATAGAATTTACTTTATAAATTCATAATTTTAATATTAACTTGATATGTAAGATGATATTTCATATGCAGGTTACTTTATTACAATGTATGCATTTATAAAAGAAATTTATTACACTGTAACCAAGAGATTTCTACCATAAAACTACTATTCAAAGTTTTCAGTTTATTTTTTTCTCTTTTTATATGTTTATTATATTATGATTTTATTGTAATTTTTTTTCTTACAAAAGACATATCTAGGGATGGTAAAAACACATGTAACGAATATGTTTGTGGATAAAATATGTTTAATGAATATTTCTGGGTAACAAGTATACATATTTAATTACCTATTTGTTAATAGAGTGGGTATATCATAGTATGCAATTTGGAAATATCTATTATCTGGTAATTATTGTTATTAAATTATATTTAGATATTTAAAAAAATTAAGTGATCAAAATAATTTTGTTGGTGAAAGAATATTATTGAATAGTTTTTAGAGTTAGATTATATATATATATATATATTATTTAGACTTATGAAATTGAAGTTATTTTTAAAAATATTAATTTCTTAAAATTTATATTATTTTATTTTTAGAAAGATTAAATTTATTTGTACGAATACTTTATTATGTAACTTTATTTATATTATACTTTAATTTTTTTTTTCAGTTATCATATTTTAAAAACTTTTTTTTAAATAATTTTATTTAAGACTAAAAAATAAAAAAATTATTAATGGGTATTTATAGATATCCACCCATTATAAAAATTTTCAAACATGAGAATTATTGGATATGTAACTTAAAATTTAAAATGATTTTTTTAATATTTATAGGGATGCTCTAGAGAGGTGCAGAAAGAATTGGCCTTGTTAGGATGTCCATCTACCTCAAAAGAAGGATGTTCATCCATCTCAAAAGAGTTATCTTTTGTTTTCGGCTTTCGCTTCATGAGCTCTCTCAATTTCTACATACACCTTGACAAGTTTTAAAATACCAATTTTATCCTTGGAAGTTTTATTTGGAAGGAATGACCTCTATGGAAGACATGTTTGCTGGTGGTGGAGGAAGGGGACAATTCCAACATGTGGTGGAGCTCATGATATTGTTTAGAAGTAAGAATAGGTGGTTTCAAGTACAAAAGGGTGCTATTTTTTACTATTATTGGTTGAAACGGTGAAGATAAGCTTATCAAAATTCAGAGTCAAAAAAAATATTTTGAAACATTATGACTTCTATAAAAGAGTTTTTGGAATTGGTGGGGAACATTTTAGGTAACACATTTTGGAATAGTGTAGGTGGTGCTTATTATTTTAGATTCGTTTTTTTCGAAAACTTATTTTGTACACTCTGGAAAACATATTCTGGAAGTAATGCACAAGGGTTTTGGAATGGGAAGTCCATAGTATTTATGTTATGGTGTTTATGTCATCCCGAAAGAATGAAAAATTTGTATTCTAAAAAAAGAATATGGAATAATATGTGTGTTAAACTTTCAACAAATTTTATTATTTTGTTTTCTATTTAGTGAACTTTATACTTGATAATTCAACTATTTCTTGTGGATTTGATATTCATTTTTAGGGACAAATTATTACTTTTGGCGGAGTACACTTGTTGTAAAATAGTTATCCATACATTGAATGACCAACAGGGAAGGAAGACATACATATTATTAGGTTGTGAGAGAGAAGATAAGTATATACGATACAAAAAAGACTTAGAAGTTTATGATAATGGAAGTAGGAAATGTGAGTGTCATTTTAGATTGTAAGGAAAATCGGTAAAAGATAGTGATTTACTTTGTGTCTCTCATAATCACGACTCGTAAATACGTTGGTAGGTCATCCATATGTTGGTAGGTTAATACATAATGAGAAGTTCATGTTTGTTGATATGACAAAGAGTTCACTGAAATCTATAAATGTTTTTCTAATAATAAAGTAGCATAGTAAGAAAAATGTAACCACCATAAAACAAGTTTATAGTGCAAGGTATGCATATCGTAGATCGTATTCTGGTAATAAAACTGAAATGCAAAAATTGATGATGTTACTTCGGAGAGACATGTATATTTATTGGTGTAGGTTTAATGAGGGCAAGAATGTGGCGATAGATATATGTTGGACACATCCTAATTCAGTGAAACTATTGAATTCCTTTAATATTGTGTTGATGATGAATAATACCTACAAAACTACTATGTATAGGATGTCCTTACTTGGGGTTGTTGGCGTTACCTGAATAGTACCGACCTTTTCTATTGCATTTGTTATAGTGGCATTTGAACACAAAAATAACTTTGTGTGGGCCCTTGAAAAATTTAAAGGATTGTTTTTTAAAGTTGATTCATATCTTAAGGTCGTAGTTAGTGATAAAGATATTTCTCTCATGAATGTAATAAATATTGTGTTTCCAAAAGTTTGTAATCTACTATGTCACTTTCATATTGAAAAAAATATGAACACAAAGTGTAAAATGTTAGTGAATCCAAGAGAGACATGTGACCAAGTCATGGAAGCTTGGGGATCTATTATGGACTATGATGATGTAGAAATATTTCAACATTGTGTTGAGGCATTTAAAGTTGTTTGTTCACCATGGCCTATGTCAATGGTATTTGGTTAAATCCACACAAATAAATCTTTTTTAAGGCATTGACGAATAAGATTATGTACTTGGGTAACACAAGTAGTAATAGGTATGACCATTTGAACTGTATATTTTTGTTGCATGTCAAGGGAAAGTTAAGTTCATTCATAATTGTTTTTCCTTGTAGGGTTGATGTTGCACGTTGGAGTCTAAAGATGATGTTTTAAACCTCCATGGGAGACTTACACTTTTTATTGGGATATTAACGGATGATAACCTTACAACCTAATGCAATTAAAACTTCATTTCAGAACAACCTTCATGTGGTGGTGGGTCATGTCTTTAACGTGATAACGTACAAAAAAATTGCAGGTTTTGTGTCAAAATATGCTTTACAACATAATGTTGAAGAGAATGATCAAGTTAAATATGTTGTCTTAGATAAAAACCCATTGTGATTGTATCCTTAAATCTACACATGGTCTTCCTTGTGTTTATGAATGACTTCATTTGATGTTGTTAGCATACTACTACATTCAATGAATATGTTATATGGATATGATTAAACTTTCAGATATTTCTTTGATAATGTATAACTGACTAAAGTCACACTTTTATCTGCAAAAATCATGCAACCCACTAGGTAGAACATATAAGCTTAAGTAGAAAGTATCCATTTCATGTTACAACTAATGTCATATGAACAAAAGCCAATATCTCTAACATGGTAATGCAACAACTACAATGATAAAAATAAATGTGGTGAGATATGGGAGAAAGAGAATCACGAGTGAAGGAGAAGAAGATAGAGAACAACCACAAAGGTGGAGCATATTTGGAAAGGAGAAAAGGAGGGAGAGGAGAGAAAAATGTAAGTTTTAATTAAAAACCTATTAGAGTAATTCAGTTATTTCACCTTATTAAAAGGGTGCAAGTGAAAAAACGGAAGATGAAGGAAGCAAAAGACTATTTTTTTTATGGGTGATAGTATTTTGACACCGTGCTCCAGTTTACACTCACAATAAAATATTAATATTTGTAATAAAAAAAATAAAAAAATATCTTTAATGAAAATATAGACCAAATATAAATTGGTAAAATAATTTTTAAAATTAAATTTTAAAATATTAATATTTAGTAGAGTGTGGGATGGAACAAGTAAAAAAATCATTTTCCTTTTTTTATCATATCGCGTAAACCCATATACAGTCCATATACATTCCAACTCTATTACATTATTGTAAGATCTCAATTTTACAGGATTTTTTTTATTGAAATGATATGATAAACATGTTTCAAGTAAGTGAGTGAGGGTATAAAGTAAAATATAAATAACATTTTTTTTTAATTAGTAAGCAATAAAATATTGTTTTTTTTCCTATTTTCAATTTTTGAATTAATTCACAACATATTTTATCTACAAGCTAACGTTAAAAGGTATTTGTGCAACTTTATATGACGTACCTATATTTATCTCTTTTGTGTGAGTTTTTTTGAGGAATCTCTTACCACTTAACTACTTAATATCATACGTGACGACATTTTGTAGAAGAAATAAAAAAAAAGTTTCATGTTGAATACAAAATTTGAAATAACATAATAATAATAATAATAATAATAATAATAATAATAATAATAATAATAATAATAATACATTAATATAACAAAATGTGTATCTAAAATAAACATGCAAAGAGACACGTTTTTGTTGTGTGCATAGTTGAGATGCGTAATACAAATACTTTTCAAAATGTCAGACACTAAAAATGAGGTTTTCGATCATGATGGAGTTATTTTTTTGTTTTTTATTAAAATGGGGTTCGTTTAAAAAAAAATACAAATTGAGGCAAGTCGTGCAAATTCGGCACGACTTCATATGCACAAATCGTCCCAATTAGACATGACTCTGCCACGTCATACTGAAGTCGTGCCAACTTGACACGACTTCTGCCACGTCATAATTTATTTATTTTTAATTTCATTGTTTATATATTGGGTAGTAAGTTATGTAATGTTAAAAATTAATTTGATACATAATTTTCTAAGTGTATTAGTTTTAAAGAACAAAAAATTGGATACTCGTGTATGGATCATGGTTGAATTAATGAATAAATACATAGATAAAAAAATGAATGTTTTAAGAGTGTTATGAAAATACAAAGCAAACCTGACAAAGCAAACATGCCAAGCTATGACCCTCTATGTATTTATTCATTCAATTCAAACATGATTATCCAATTTTTTGTTCCTTAAAACTAACACTCTTAGAAAATTATGTATCAAATTAATTTTTAACATTACATATCTTACTACCCAATACATAAACAATAAAATTAAAAAAAATTAAAAATTATGACGTGGCAGAAGTCATGCCAAGTTGACACGACTTCAGTATGACATGACAGAGTCGTGTCTAATTGGGACGATTTGTGCATATGAAGTCGTGCCGAATTTGCACGACTTGCCTAAATTTATAATTTTTTTTAAACGGTCCCTATTTTAGTAAAAAAAACAAAAAAATAACCCCTGGTCAAAAGCTCCTAAAAAATCATACTATTATAACTTAGACAATATATAAAAATAAGTTCTGATACATCTCAAATTGTAAAAAGAAACTTGTCTTCTATATTTTATATTTATCTAGTATTAATGCAATTTCTTCTTGTTTTCGTACAAGTTTTTTAGTAAGAGCTCTTTTTAATATTCCCATCATAAGCATCTTCTTTTTTCTTCATGGAACGAAAACTTATAGTTTGAAGCATTGAATATATCACTTAATATCTTTCACCAAAAAGTTATTTTGATAAGATAAATCATACCAATTAATTACTATTCATAATATTAAATTTTCAGAAATGCAGCACATTATCCTATAATGTCAGAACCATCTAACCACTTAATCATGATGAGAAGTTCATATGATGATACGTGACTAACCGACCATGAAGACAAACTATGGGTTGACCAAGTCAGCATGGTTAATACACAATTAAGGGTTGTTTAACACAACTCTAAACATAAACCAATCCTCTAATCCGGCACACCAACAAAGGTCCATTAAGGTAATATAAATAGACACAAAATTCAAGAAAACAGTTACGTCATTATCTACATTACTCTGACACATGAATGTCGACACCTTGACTGCTTGACCGTTGGAGTGGTACCAGGAAGGAGAAACAGTAAGCTTGGAGTCATACCGACAAAAATTTCTCATTAATTTAGGTTTATTAAAAATCATAAAATTTGATGAATTACAGTTTATTTAATAAAATTCCCATCCCATTATTATAAGGTTTTAACTTTAATAAACTGAAAAAAATTGTGAAAAGCAAATACGAAAGTCCCATATTTCGGAACTTAATTGATTTGTGTTAATTAAGGTAATGTGCTATTCCTAGGTGTTTTGTATGTTTGATCTGTACGAGATTAGAGTATGAAAGATTATGCAAGAGGAAATAAGAAAGGCTATTTAAAGAATGGAGAAGGAATAACGAGTGAACAGATAAATAGGAGGAGTGTCGAAAGATGGATGTGAAGCCGCAAAAGAAGAAGAAAAGAGAACGTGGGGTTTCCCAAAGTTGAAAGAAAGAAAGGAAATACGTAGCTTCCTCTCTCTTTCATGGCACTGATCTTCTCTTCCTCTAGGTTTGTGAAAGCCAACCAATGGGGGAGCCAAGATCTGCAGAAGCAACACCACCTCCGCCACCACCACCACCAATGGCCCTCTCCCTCGTCCGACCCTCCCAAAAAAAGCGCCAAAAACCCAAAGTCATCCGCGTCTTCCGCTCCGTCTTCCGCTCCCTGCCAATAATAACCCCCTCCTGCAAGTTTCCCTCTCCCGACAACAACCACCACCACCAACACCACAAAACGATCAACAATGGAATCAAAGTCACCGGCACGCTGTTCGGGCGGCGCAAGGGCCGCGTCAGCCTCTCCGTCCAGGAAAACCCCCGGTGCCTCCCGTCCCTGGTGGTGGAACTCTCGATGCACACGAACACCTTGCAGAAGAACATGGCGAGCGGGACGGTGAGGTTGGCGCTGGAGTGCGAGAAGCGTTCGGAGAAGGACAAGACGAGGATCGAGGAGGAACCTTTGTGGAGCATGTACTGCAACGGGAAGAAGAACGGGTACGGCGTGCGGAGGGAGGCGACGGATGAGGACTTGTACGTGATGGAGCTTCTGAAGGCGGTGTCGATGGGCGCGGGCGTTCTTCCATCGAGATCCGAGGTGGAGGAGGGTGGTGACAGTGGCGGTGGCGAGGGAGGAGAGTTGGCGTACATGCGAGCACCGTTCGAGCACGTAGTGGGGTCGAAGGATTCGGAGACTCTGTATATGATGAGCCCGGACTTGCAGGGGAATAGTGGGCCCGATCTTACTATATTTTTTGTGAGGGTTTAATTCACAATTGGATAAATGATGTACAGTTAGTGATCCTGTTTGTGAGTTTTATCAGAGGCTTCATTTGTAGGATTGTTGCGATCCAGATTAGGGTACGTAAATCGAGCTTCTTCTATCTACTCATGCCTATATTTTTCTCTCTCTTTTTTACGTTCACCTCACCAAATAACTTTCTTTCTCACCATTACTAAATCTTGCAAACGCACAACACCTCATCTTTGCACATATATACTACTCAAGATTTAACAACTCCGATAAATCAAAGCAAAATGTATTTATGTTGAAAAGTAACTTTCTTCCTGCAAAATTTCTTTCTCGTGCATTCTTTTTCTTCACCCTGTTCTGTCAACTCCTTTTATCTCCTCCATAAACCATTTCACCTTCACTTCTTCTTTTATATATATTGTTAAGATTATATCTTAAAGTTGAGTTGTAACGGGTGATAAATGTACAAACTTTTGAAAAATGTTACTTTTGATAGAAAAATGATACATTCATCCATATACAATCCTCTTTCTTAACCTAAATTTTCAATTTTTATATGAAATAGCAAAAATATCATTTTTTATATTATTAATTAGAAATTATAGAGTGAAACGGAGTATTAATATATCATTGCTCCATTTGATAACAGCAAAAAAAAATACTTTATCTTGATAATGGTGAGACATGACACGAGGTGGTGTTTATGTGGGAAGAATATTTTTTTCTTTGTAAAGAATTAAGATTTTGAAATTAAAAAAAGGTATTGAAGAAATATAAAAGACGTGAAATTTAAGTCTAAGGAGTGTTTCACTCATGACTCAATCGTTATCAGAAGAAGGAGTGTTTAACTCTTGATTCAATCCGAACTTGAAAACAATCCCATATCGAAAGAATCGAAGGAGAAGATGAGAGTAAATGCAAAAATCTCATTAGTGATGTGCACCACATCGAACAATCATTTCACATATGAAGAATTGAACAAAGAAGTGATAACACCTCCACCAGAGGGAATGAGGTATGCGCGGGAGGAAGAAGAACGAAATCGAAAAAATAAATTTTTAAATTGTCATTCATTTGTATTAAAATATCGGAATATGATACATTAATTCTCATTAAATAAAAAAGACATGCATGACATTCCTAAATAATATTGTTTAATAATCTTTATGTTATTTTTTAATTTAAAATTCTAATATAATTATTATATTATTAAAGTCATTTGTCAACTGCATGTTATTTTTTTATGAGTATCAACAAATTTTTTCCTAAAACATCACCTACATTTGTAAAAAAAAATCATGACACATGCCAAACTCATCAGTTCTCAAATGAAATTTGTAAAATAAAATAAAATCTTACCACATGTTTATCACTTGTGAAATAGATTACAAGTAAGAGTATTGTTAACATACATACTCCTTAACTTTGGACCAAAGGGGATTTTTTGCGGCTGCCATGGTCTGATTGCTGTATGCAGATTTAATTAAATTTGTTGTGACTAATTAAAAAATATGATCCAAACATTTTTTTACCAATTTTCTATTATGAAGGTTTATATCTCCAACAAACGAATATTATGAATTGTAATAAGTAATTGACAAGGAAGGAGATGAACTTAAACCACTTCTAATTTTGTATATGTTTGGATCTATTATATTAAGCTTTTGTAAGATAAAAAAAAAATAGTGTTTTTTAGTTTTGTATGTAGTGATTGTGATCAAACTTTGTGCAACTAATAATAGATTGTTAACTACATTAAACTTCTAAATTCTACAACTAATTGTGGGAATTTAAGAATTTTTAAAGGTTTTCATGGAATTAGCAACTGCTTCACTTGTGATTATTTTTTATAATTATTTGACTCTTTTTTTTGTCCATCTTCTCTTAATTTATTTGAAAATTCAGTTTCATTCATTAATCCACATTTACATTCTTTAAAAGAATATTTTATATGAAATACTCACTTGCATCTAAACAATATAATTATTTTCACTGTACATCGATTAATATAAGACATGTGTTTATTTACTCTTACAGGGAGCTTTGTGGGTTGATTATCGGTGTAGCTGCAATCAGCACAATAGAAATTGGTTTGCTTCCCAAATTGCTTTCGTTTTTTTTTTATTTTCTGTTTCTTGATGTTGTTTTTATCTTTTCCTGTTCGAATCTCTTGAAAACATAATACAATGTGAGAAGAAGATGATGTTTTTGTTAGGTTTAAGTAATTTATTCCTATACCTGTGCCAACTTTTTGTTTTACCACCCGTACCTAAAATCTCAAATCTCTACGACAAGCAATTCATTTTGTTTTTGTTCATATGGTTAGTTTTCTAGAAGTATATAAAACAAGTATAAAATGGAGGCATGGGACCTAAGAACACGTAAAGAAGATGCTCGTATGTACAGGAACTGAAATGTATAGAAGTTAGGTATAAGGACTAAAACGAAAAGCTGGTGCAGACATAGGGATCAAATGATGGTATCTGCCTAATTTTGTTGTCTTATCTACTTTATGTACATTTGTCACAGTTTTTTGACATATATGGACGGGACATCAATTGAGCATATATATCGATGCTACTCAGCTTCTTTTATTGAAAAGGTTCACATTCTTTTCAGGCATATTCATAAGTAATACTGCGTATCTATTATAGAACGAGTAAAAGTTCATTGACTTTTACTTTCCATTTTGAATTTATAATCCACTATTAAATAATATTGATTTCAGCATACTAATATTAGCCATGACTTATGTAGTTTCTTTATTATTATGATTTTTTACATATTGTTTCTAGTATATGACTATACATACATACATACATATATATATATATATATATATATATATGATGGTATTTTATGTTAGGCTCCTCATCCAGTTATTCAGTTCAGTCGTTTATCTCATAAACACAAAAAAACGTTGTTCCTTTGGGTGAATTCAATTGGTTAAGTTGCGGGACACAAATTGAGGTGAACAGGTTTAATCCCCGCAAATCCGCTATGCACTTCATCCCTTTTCCATTCTGTTATCTTATTAGTGCTTGTATTGGAAGACAAGAGGATTGAGAGAGAAGGAACATATGAACAAATTAAATTTATGATGGGTTTTGTCTTGTTAAGGGAAAGTAAGTTTGCATTAAATGTAGAAAATTGGAATTCTGATTAGACTCAAGTTTGTTAATGTAGATTGAAACCCATTTTAGTTTAAAGTTCAAAATTATTATACCTCCTTCATATTTCCTTGAACATAAGAAGATATTGTATAAAGCAAATATTTCTATTTTTTTTCCCTCTTAATACGGCAGCCCCAAATTGAAAGTGGTGACAAAAGTAAGTTTCCATGTCCATACTAGTTCTTTTGTTTTCTAAAGTATCCTTTCCGCACCTATCTGATGTCAAAATTCAATTCTTGCCATGCCTCAGTTATAATGCCTCCATCGGCCCTTGTTCGTGTCGGTTAGTTGTCACTGTTGAACTGTTTTTTATTTTGCTTCAAGATGAACATATACTAAGAGTGAAATTCTAATGCCAACTTTTATCTGCAGCATCTCTGCATATTGATTACCCAATGTTGTTTGAACCGCGTAATGATGCTGCTGAACGGGTTTCTCATTGTGATGTTCTTGAGTTCACTGCAGAGGAAGGCATGATATACATGCCATACTGGGTAGGCATTCCGAAGTAATTGACTCAATATGGGCAATGAGCAATGTTCTAGCTATGTAATGGTATCAGATAAATTTTTCCATAATCAGAACTTCAATGAAGTGAAATGAATAAGGTATACACATCACAGCTTCCATAAGTTAATTTTAACTTGAAAAGAGTCTAAGAGTAGTAACATGCAGAATGAATATGGTAAGCCACCTTTGATGAGGAGGAGGAGTATTTGGACGTCTGTATTTTCAAATGCACACGATGTTGGTGCTGCATTTGCTGAAACTGTTGTAACCTTGCAGAAAAAATTATCCCATTGAGTGAGTTCCCACGATCCAAAGCCATGTCACCATCCTCACTGATTTGAGATCCACCGTTGAAGGAATACGATGGCACAGCTTTTAAGCGAGTTTTGAGAATCTTGAAGGCAGCACTTTACTGCATGATAACATAAAATGAGGTGTTAACATGAACAGCAAACCCATTTGTATCATCAAAATTTAGTGTTTACACATTCAATATTATTGTCAACCTATGAATGCATATACTGTCTCTTCGTACAATAGTAAATATATTATATGATCAATATAATAAAAAAAATTGTGATAATGTAAATCGAAGACAAGGATAAACAACTCAATTTTTGTATACTTAAGTTACAACTCATAATATTATTATTTTACTATTTTTTTCATATCATTTATGTCATATACAACGAAAGAAGGGTAAAAAGTATTATGAGGATCGAGAATATTCTTGGAAGGAAGTGAGACTTGGTTGGGAACAACGTAGTATGATTTCATCGTTAAAGAATTTGAAAGCCACCAAAAATAGTAGCAACCAGCTATTCGAATTGTTACATAATCATACATTTCTCCATATTCTTTTTCCCTTTCAACGAAAAAGAAACACCAACCAAAGGATGTCTGCATTCTCTCAATTTAATTTACAAGAAGTCCTCTCCCAGGTTACCAAAATGAACTATAAGATGCAAAAATGTGAGCTGAAACATAAAACTAATACTAACCAATCTATACATACATGAATATTTAGATTAGTTAAATCATCAGTTCACCTAAAGGAAACAGCTGTCAAAACATCGTTAGATCAATCCTATTCAGCATATGTTAGCCATTGCACATAAACAAAGGAACACAAACGCTGTAACCATGTAACTATTTTCATCGTACATCAATTAGATTCGAACTCAGATATATCTCATCCATATCGATAAATACAGAATATTCCGAACTCTGCTGCCACCATGAGAAAAAACCAAGCCACGCCACTTCACCTCTTATACAAACAAGCAAAAACCTCTTGGTCCTTCTCTTCAGTCAGCACCGATTTTCTTTCCTCGTAGGGTGTGTTTCCCTTTTGTCACATTCCTCCTGCCTTGCCTATTGTTTTTTCCTTTTACCTCCATGTTTAAGAAAGTATCACTAAAGCAAGAGTCGACACCGTGCACACTAACCCACATTTAAAGCGACACACGTGACAATGAAATGTCAGAATGAAATTGTGTTTGTTGACTGACGTGGCAAGTTTGATTGGAATTTATGAAATAATAAATTTTTATGTCAAATTTGAATCCTGCTCACTTTTGCTCTCTTTTTGTAATGGTGTAATATACTACGTTATCTAACCGGTGTAACGCTGCTCTTACTTAAACTTTTTTAAAAAAATTTGTTTTGTTGTCAGTTGAGTATATTACAATGATTAAGCCATTTAACCTTGTAATATATCACACTCTTACTTAATTTTTTTTTTTATTTTGTTGTGAGTATTTGGTTGGTACTTTTCTTTACTTTTTTCTTCTTGACGAGGTCACTTCTAATGGGATCGTTGCTTTTTTTTTTTCTTTTGTTTGAAATTTTCTCGTTTCTTCGCCCCTATTTAAACGCTAAATCCTTACGCTCTTATAAAATTGACCTTATTGTCACACCACTTCATCAAAATTATTAACAAAATCTCACTCTCACATTTATCCAATGCCTCTGCGGTATCAAGTATCCGGTGTTAATAAAACATTTTCTTTAAAAAGAATTGATTAATTAGAGCAGTTATATGTTCATGGGTTTATTGCATACTCCTTTGGCCAATTTACTTGAAATATTAGTTATTTCAATAATAAATTCTCCAAAAACTTGGAAAGTAAACAATTATTTGCTTGTAAAGGAAAACAAAAATATCACAAGTTTAGTGTGATTCACTGTAATAGTTAGTGATATGACAGGGAGGAGTCTGCACATTTCATACATTTCTGTCCGTTGAGTTTGCCTAGGATCACACAGTGATGACAGACAGGTTCTGTCTGGTTGTGCCTTCACGAGTTTCCTGGCACCGCTCACTCTACTCTTCAAGAGAATGCAGCTGATTTTCTTTTTCCAAATTACACTGAAATTCGTAGATAGAGACAGATAAGGCATGGCTCTGGCATTGAACATCTCAGTGTGTTTCCCACACCACCGTTGCCCCGTTCTCTTCAAACCCTCCAAACCAAATCTCTCCTTCCCCGTCGCTTCCGCTTTCTCTTCGTTAACTCAACGCACCGTTTCCGTAGGTGAAGATTTACCCGACAACTACAGCGATTGGATTCCCAACTCTGACCTTCGCAGAAGATGCGGCATTCTACTCCATCCGACGTCGTTTCGAGGCCCCTACGGCATCGGCGATCTCGGTCACGAGGCCTTCCGTTTCATCGATTGGCTCCACCGCGCCGGTTGCTCCGTTTGGCAGGTTCTTCCTCTCGTGCCGCCTGGCAGAAAAGCCAACGAAGAAGGATCCCCTTACTCTGGCCAGGTTCGATTCGATTCGGTTCAGATAGTTTCTTTTTCCCCTAAACTATTTCGGTGCAATGCACTTACTTTCACATTCTGATTTTCAGGATGCGAATTGTGGCAACACGCTCTTGATCTCTCTTCAAGGCCTCGTCGACGATGGATTGTTGGAGAAACACGAGCTTCCTCAACCGATGTGAGTCGCGTAGTTTTTCAGTTTTATTTGTTCTAGTTTCCTTTTTTCAACGTTTTGTTAAATGAATGCAGTGATGCAGAGCGCGTCAATTTTTCACTCGTTGCTGACCTTAAGGATCCTCTGATAACCAAGGTAAGGTGTTTACAACATGTTATTGCTAGGATTGTTCCTCACTTCATCCATCTACCTTGTTTATTTTATTTTTTGTGACTCTTCCTTTGTTTCATGGGCATCTTTGTGTGTTAGGTGTTTAATATTGATTTCCCTCCTTTTGAAATTCCATATGTAGGCTGCAGAGAGGCTCATTTCAAGTGAAGGAGAACTCAAAACGCAATTCGAGAATTTCCGAAAGGACCCCGACGTATCAAGTTAGACACTTATTTTTACAATTCATATGTAATTGGATATATGTCTTTGAGTTCCAGTGCCTTTGAAATAGTAATTTGATCATACGATTATTTTATATTATATGTAAGTGCACAGTTAGTTTGTGTGCATATTTGGACTGTTCTTTTACCCTTTTTCTTCCCACAGCTTTGGTGGATTTTATCCTCCTATTCGTTGCTATTTCCTCTGTTAAAGCAGCTTTTTGAAATGGGAAAATAAATAAAATGTTGAAGTTTGTTGTGATCGCAAATTCCAATTAAACAATTGCAACAAGATAATCAGTTCAAGCTAGAAAAAAAAATTAAATATATGAATACTTATGCATGTTTCTTATGGATGGTTGCAGCATGGAAACAACTTATTGAATTTAGGATTACGTGTTACAGAAGTTGGAAGGAAATAAACATTAGGATTTGTGGTGATAATAAGTAAAATACTGAGTGGACAGAGGATTTGAACACTGAGAAGTTTCTTTTGGGTTTGAAGATACATGCAACTTTCTTAATGTTACTTACATATCAGTTTGCAAGACTTACCTTGGAAAATCTTTCAAAATCAATTAGAGGAATTTCTTTCTTTTGTAAGGTTGTAACTTGTAATATCTTTGCAATGCTGTAGGCTGGCTTGAAGATGCAGCGTATTTTGCTGCTATTGATGACAGTTTAAACACATTCAGCTGGTACAATTGGCCTGAACCTTTAAGAAATCGCCATCTTGTAGCTTTAGAAGACATTTACCAACAGAAACAAGATTTTGTAAGGACATAAATTATCGTTATAGCTCAAATTATTGTCTACTTGTTATCACTACTCTTCTACTTGTAGCCAGAAGGGTTCTTGATGAGTCATTTATACTTTTGCATGCAGATAAATGTATTTATTGCCCAACAGTTTTTGTTTCAAAGGCAGTGGCAGAAAGTCCGCTGCTATGCACAGAGTAAGGGAATCAGTATAATGGGAGACATGCCAATATATGTTGGTTATCACAGCGCAGATGTTTGGGCAAATAAGAAACATTTTTTACTGGTTAGTAGTACCTAAAGAATGTCTCTGAAGTCTGGTATGACCTTTTTAATTTTTTGGAGCAAATTGTACCTTTTGATCATAAAATCTCTATGTTTATCTGACAGAACCGGAAAGGCTTTCCACTTTCAGTGAGTGGTGTTCCTCCTGATGCATTCAGTGAAACTGGTCAGCTTTGGGGCAGGTTTGAAGTTAATCCCATGATAAATATTTTGTTATACATATTTTCCACGTTTTTTTATTTAATTCTCGTCCTGATTCTTTATTTGCTTCTTCTGTGATTATGGTGAAAAAGCATCTTCTTTGACTTGTTCCAACTCAATTTAGTTCCTTTCACTTTCCAAGCTTTAACCATCTGTGCCTTATAGACAATATATCCTGCTTGATATTTCTATTAGAAAGGGACAGGACTCAAACCCAAAGTTAGCTCAAAGGGAGAGGATTGTCTAGGTCTTATATCAAACATTTAGGCCATATTTCTAGTCAATGTAGGATATTTTAACAATCTCAAGACCCTGTTTCAGCCTTTTTCTCCTTGGTATTTTTCTTTATTGTAATAACTACTATCATGTTATACTGTAGTACATTTTAATAGGTTTCCTGTCCCGTATAGATTACTGATTTCTCATATTTTATATTGTCAACTTTTAATCAAAAAGCCCCCTATATGATTGGAAAGCCATGGAGAAAGATGGATACTCATGGTGGATACGTCGCATACGAAGAGCACAAAATCTATTTGATGAATTTAGGATTGACCACTTTAGAGGATTTGCTGGATATTGGGCTGTTCCCGCTGGTAAGCATACACTCTACAATAAGCTTATTTCACTTGCTTGGTGCGTTGTTCTAAAATGTGTGTGGTCTACAAATGTGCAGAAGCAAAAGTAGCTATGCTTGGAAAGTGGAAGGTCAGAGCCTCTCATGTTGTTCTTTCTTTAATTTATTTGGTCAAACTATAATCTGCTTAGTATCATTTAAATGATAGGTAGGACCTGGAGTGTCCTTGTTTGACGCCATTTTCAGAGCTGTTGGCAGGATTAATATAATAGCAGAAGACCTGGTATGCATTATTAAAACAAACTCAATAGTTGTTTTAGGGTTAAATATGTTTTTAGTTTCTCAAATTTAAGCTAAGTTTGTTTTTGGTACTCTAAAATGGATCTTTTTAGTCTCTGTAATTTGACAAAAAGGGTTGTTTTAGTCCATTTGTTCAAACTGTTCATATCTCAATGTAGTCAAAATAAATGTGGTAGGGTATTTGATGGTAAGAACGCAAAATCGAATAGATTGTCATGTAAACAATTTATAATCGTTAGTTTATGTAACAAGCTCAAATTTTAACAGTATTTGGGACAAAAAGACTAAACCAAACATTTTTCAAATGACAAGGACTAAAAAAATCAATTTTAAATTTGAGAGACCAAAAACAAACTTATACCAACTTTGCAGGAATAAAAGCATATTTAAACCATGAGATCATTGCATTCATTCATTCCTGACTCTTTCTTAGGGTACCCATTGTAAAGTTTTGGGTTTGTGATTTATGAAAGGGAGTTATCACTGAGGATGTAGTCCAACTAAGACGATCCATTGGAGCACCTGGAATGGCTGTTCTCCAGTTCGGTAATGATGGATTTCTAATTTTGTTTACCATGTTCAGTTTCTTGCCCTAAGTAATTCAAAGTGGCTGAATATTTTCTTATCTAATTAACTTTATCCAGGATTTGGGGGCGGTGCTAATAACCCTCATTTGCCACATAATCATGAGTGCAATCAAGTTGTCTATACAGGGACTCATGACAATGACACAGTAAGAATTTCTTTAGCCATACATCTATGGTGTTGCATGTCTGTCTTATAGAAAGGACCTGGGTGTATGCTCTACAGAAATCAGTCAAAGATTATGATAGGGTAGGGATCTGATATCTTAATTAAAAAGTCTGGGGAAGAACTCCCAGTATACAAAATAGAACGAACATACTATTGAACTTTGAGGTTCAGCACCTTTTAATGTCCAAAGGCTCATTACCTCACAAATTGACGAGATGTCTCTCCCTCTCACCCCTTATTTACATGCAACATGCCTTATTTTTCTAATTATCTCAGCCCCGACCAACTCTCTCATTAATTATTCAACAATATCTAACAGATTGCCAATAAGACAAGATTTTCTATATGGAGAACCCACACTTTTTTTGTGTGGAATGTTTTACCTATTGAAATTGATGCATGCGTCTGACATGTATAACTTCAGATATCTTAGTTGCTTTGTTTGTATACTTCTGTCATGTCTTAAAAAATATTACCTGTCAATGCTAAAAACCTTGAGAAGAATTGCCTTTCTTCTACAGATCGGAGGCTGGTGGAAGGCTTTGAGCCAAGAAGAGAAATCCAATGTAGGTTTGGTTGTGTTTGTGAAGTTATGAAATGTATTTTTGAACCATGTTGAGCGAGAGTTCATCTCCCTCTTCATTTTCATATTTCAGGTACTAAGTTATCTTTCATTAAATGAGGGAGATGACATTTCTTGGGCTCTAATCCAGAGAGCATTGGGTTCTGTTTCTCAAACAACAATAATACCTATGCAAGATGTTCTTGGATTGGGTAGTTCTGCCAGGATGAATATTCCCGCAACTCAGGTAAAATGTTATGCATGATGTTCATTTTGTTCTGGCAACATTTTGGTTTATTTAACCTGAACAAAGAAAATAAAAATGTTAGAAGACTTGACATCTGGACAATTTTAGACCCCACCAGCCCCCCTCACAAAATAAATAAATAAAATCATGACATTGGTTGATCCCCTGATTAATGCAGTTTGGAAACTGGGGTTGGAGAATTGCAAGTTCGGTGAGCTTTGATGGCTTGGAGAGAGAGGCAGACAGACTCAGAGAAATGCTTTCAATGTATGGCCGGCTTTGAATATGAATTTCTTTGAGTGTTAAAGTTGAAGAGTTTTCCTTTTAACGGAAGCATAAGTTAAGTGGAAAATGCTACAGTTTGGATGAAGTTGAGAAATGAAACTGGGTGCTTGTTTTAGGGTAAAGTAATTTGAGAAGGCTGGATGCTATGCTTCAATGGAAATTTGTAAAAATGATAATGCCGAGCTCTTACATATTGTAATGCTATGTAAAACATGCTTGTTTAAATATGAAAAAAAAAGTGGTATGTTATATTATATCAATTACCATTTCATAGTAATGTTTATTAACAAAAAATGTCAGAAGATTTGAATGTCATAATGTGAATGTAACGCAGGAGTACAATCACCAATATTTTTGCTCGTGCACTCGTTAGTGTTGGAAGTGCATGCTTGGTTTCGTGGTGGTTGCATAGATAATTGCATTCATCCTGATCAAATCCCTTTAGACCATAGGACAACCAGAGGCCTAAAAGCTTGTAAACTCACTTTTTTTTTGTCAAAGTTGCTCAAGTTCAAATGAACTTGACAAATGCCAGTGAGCTCGTAATTATATCAGAGTACTCAAATCATAGTCGTTCAACTGCTACTAGGGACACTTGTTCAGGAAATAAGATTTTAGAGTTTAGGGTTCTACAATAATTAATAATTTAAAACACTTAGAAGAAGTCAAAATTATATGAATTATCAATTATATGGAAGAACAATAGTTAAAAAGATAAGCATTTTATAAAAGGAAAAGTAGTCTGAATTTGAAAAAAAAAAAACATCAATTATATTTGCATAAAAGAAACTAAACCCTAAACATAATAAAAATCATATTTACGTAAAAGAAACTAAACATAATAGAAATCAATTAAACAAATCATAAACATTAAACATAGTGCACCTCAAAGAAGGAGTTTTCACTTTATCTTCGATGAGAGGGAAAAGTCTATTTGAAAATGAATTTCCGATACTTAATTCAGTAGGAACATAAAGATTGCAAGCTTTTAACTCTATGAGAGTTAAAAGTATGAGACAAGATAAATTGTACTTTTTGGAGAGTGAATATTTATAGATTTGGTAACAAAAATTTTGGTTGCTAGTTAGATACCAATTTAGAAATTATTTAATAATAAAAAAAATTAATTTAAAAACAAAAAAAATTTAGTGTCTAAAATGATCTCTAATTTAGTAACTATAATAATTAATTATTATTTTTTTTTTAAATTGATTTCTATTTTACGTAATGCATAATGAAATATAGATAAAAGCAAGAGAGTAAGCGAAAAGGCAAAGTTTTGGTGTAAAACCCTAGTAAAAGGGTTAGAAGAGAGAGACCATGAAGTGCGAGAGGAGATAGGCGAGAGTGGAACGTGAATGAGAGAAAAAAAATGACATGAAGAATGAAGGAGAAAGGGAGAATTCACATCTCATCTTCATAATGCATTTGGTGAATGGTTTTTTTTTATATCTTTTCAAGTGTTTGAATTTTGATTTTTAAAAACGTGGAAGTGACATGTGACAAAAGTGACCCCTAAAAGTAGTTTTTAAGTATATTATAAATAGATATATTTTCAATTCTATATTAGGATTTGTGAGGAGGAGGAAAGTGGACCTGTGATGTTAGTTTGTTTGAATTGAGAGATGATAAAGTGGATTTGTGAAGATGATATATTGAATTTTGTAAGTGATGTGGTAGTTGGGAAAAAATTTAGAAACTATTTTAAAAGTGTGAAATGTAAGTTTATAAATTTATTTTGTTATTAAAAAATATTTAAATAATAAAATATGATATTTTTTTAAGATTTGAGTTAATTAATTTTTTTGTAATGTATAATATTCATAATTGTCAATATTTTGAATAAAAAATTAGAGTTATATATAGAAATTGTTACATAAAAATAAATAATTAAAATATTCAAAATTTTAAAAATATAATATAAAATAATTTTGTATTAAATTAAAATGATATATTATAATTTTGTATTATAATTATATATTTTTTTATATTATAATTTTTTTATATTATTTATAACTATATATTATTATTAATAGTATAATTAAATATTTTTATTACACAAATTTATGTAATATTTAATATATTAATTTTATATTGTATATATAATTATATTAATAATGATAATAGTAATAAAAGTAATTTATATATTATATATAAAATAATATTATGTATAATTATTATAAAGAAGTTAATATATTTTAAATTTATTTTAATATACAAAAGATATTTATAAAATAAAATTACTATATTATTTTTTATAATGAATATTATTATTATTATATAAATTTAAATATGTATTATCAGTAATTATATATATTTATTTTTATTAATTATTAATATTTATATTTATTAATATTAATATTATGTGTGAAAAATAGTGATTTGTGTTTGAATAACATGATAAAATTGGTGCAAAAGTAACCCTAATCCAATAGCCACATGTGAGATGCTCGCAACAATTGCATCCTCTGTTTTGGAGGGGAGGAAGAGAAGAAGATGGAAATGGAGTCGTTTTTCGCGGAGAGAAAACCATAGCTTTTGAGCCTTGTGTCCTCGGAAAACCAAGCCGAAAACTATTTTCGCTGCTTCAATTCTCAATATCAATCATTGTTTTTGTTGTTGGTAATTTGATGTGCAGAGATGGTAATGAATGCGGAGAAGGCAGAGAGTGAAAGTGGAGGTGCTGGCTGGGTTAGCTTTATAGATCTAGAGAGATTAGAGGGACGCACATGAAGACAACACAATATATAAAATCAATTTTCACCCTATTCTAGGATTTATCTTCTACAATAATTTGATAACTTGTTTTAATAATAAAATATTATATTTATACAATAATTATAATAATAAATATAAATAAAATAATAAAAAAATTAATTGTTTACGAAGGATGTCATTGTAAGGAAAGGTGGCCATTGCGAAGAGAAAAAGAAAAAGAGAGGAAGTGAGGTTGTGTTGGGAAAGTAGCATTCCACAGCAACAGAAGCCATGTGGAGGCCCTGTCCTTCAGAAGAGGAAGCAGAGGCACCAACGACGACACCACCGAACAACCTGATCCCGTCCCTCCCAGACGACGTCGCTCTGAACTGCATAGCACGCATCCCTCGCTCCCGCCACCCAACCCTATCCCTCGTTTCCAAACCCATCCGCACCCTCCTCTCTACCCCTCTCTTCTTCACCACGCGCTGCCTCCTCAACTGCACGCAACCCCTTCTCTACCTCACTCTCCGCACACCCGCCTCCTCCCTTCAGTGGTTCACGCTCCACCGCACAGTTCCTAGCCTCCTCCTAGCGCCTCTTCCCCCTATACCCTCCCCCGCCGTGGGCTCCGCCTACGCCGTCCTTGGCTCCACCATCTACGTCCTCGGCGGCTCCATCAACGACGTACCCTCCCCCCACGTCTGGCTCCTCGACTGCCGCTTCCACCGCTGGCTTCGGGGCCCAACCATGCGCGTAGCCCGGGAGTTTGCTGCCGCCGGGGTCATCGGCGGAAAGATCTACGTCCTCGGCGGCTGCGTCGCCGACACGTGGGCTCGCTCCGCCAATTGGGCGGAGGTCCTGGACCCCGACGTTGGGCGCTGGGAGAGGGTGGCCAGCCCCTCCGAGGTCCGGGAGAAGTGGATGCACGCCAGCGCGGTCGTCGGCGACAGGGTGTACGCGATGGCGGACCGTGGCGGCATCGCGTATGAGCCGCACAGCGGATCGTGGGAGAGCGTAGGGGGAGAATTGGACCTCGGGTGGAGAGGTAGAGCGTGCGTGGTGGAGGGTATTTTGTACTGCTACGACTATTTGGGGAAAATCAAAGGGTTCGATGTGGGGCGTGGGGTGTGGGAGGAGTTGAAGGGTTTGGAGAAGGGTTTGCCTCGGTTTCTGTGCGGGGCCACCATGGCTGATTTGGGTGGGAAGTTGTGTGTGGTGTGGGAGTGCCAAGGGAGTGGGAAAGAAATGGAAATTTGGTGCGCTGAGATTGGAGTGAAGAAGAATCCAGATGGGGAGCTGTGGGGTCAACTTGGTTGGTTTGGGCAGGTTCTCTCTGTTCCCAAAGGCTCCTCTGTTGTGCATTGTTCTTCTGTTGCCTTGTGACCTTACTGTTGTAAGCATTCTTTAACTTTACTTTGAATTGCTGCCACTTTACTTTGAATTGGTGGCATTATCGCTCCGGTGTTTGTGTCATTGAATGTGAAGTTGCCTATAAATTAACTGGAGCTTGCTCAAGTTGTAGTGCTGCTGCAAGTAAATTTACTGATGTACAAGTATCACCGCGACTTTGAATTTCATATACTGGATCTGAGAACCCAATATTGTTGCATAACATGACATTCATTTGCCCCTTATTTTGGTAATCGCAGGAAATGTATATCTATACCTGTTTATTGTATCTCAATAAAATATTTCCTTTCAGTTTTGTACAGTCACTTTCTTTAGTAATTGAATTATACTTCAGATTTGGCAAGAGGTTGTGTAAGTAAGTAGAATAGGTTGTTTAATTTAAACCTGCCAGGTCCAAGAATACTTATCGTCTAGCAGCATTTCTTTAGGAACATTTGTTCCCTGGTTGGAACCTAATTTCATATATTCACAATATTTGGTTCAAGAAGTTCAATCTTCTTGTGAATAGGAGTTTAGCATAATTCTTGTCAAAATGTGCTTACACAAATTATGCCTAAACACCAAATATGTTGTACATCTTGATGGTGTATGCATCATTCTTTTTCCAAACAAAAAGATACAGCTCATTACCATGCTATAATTTAGGAGTGTTTATGAGTAAATAAAAGAGATTGAGTGAGTATTTTGTGGAGGATAAAACTATATTTATAGGATTTTAGACCTAGGTTAATATCTAGAGACTAGTCGTTACAAGGTAAGACCATTTTGTTTGTTATAACAAATTTAATTTTTCATCTCAATCTGAGTTGTTGGTTTTACTTGCCAATATTTTGGTACTGGGTGAAACACAAGTTCCCGAGTTTGGAATCGGATGTGATAGGTGAACAAGCTTAATAGTTGAAAAATCATTTAGCTCAGAGGTTATCTTTTCACAACCATATACGTTCAACTTGAATAATCAGTTAAGGTTGTCTTTTTATGACTAGTTTTAGGTTGAGCTTTGCGACCATTCATAAAACTGAGCATCTGAAGTTAGTCCAATTTCTTCATTCATTATGACCTATTTTGAAATGGTACAAATCCTCATACACATTAATAAGGAGTTTTCATACTTAATGATGAATTTAAATTATTTTGAGACATTACGTCACTTGAGTGGTTCATTTAGCATGCCATGTTTGTCTTAAGACGTGACGTTTAAGAGTTGCGATGTTTTGCACTAAAAAAATTTAAGCGTTTTTAAAAGCTTTGCCTACCCTTTGTACTATTAAAAATCCTTCATTCCACTAGCATTGACACTTTCATAAGTTCTTGTGCGAGCATGTTCATCTGTTCTTTTTTGCTTCATTCTCTCATTTAGTTTATGTATGCTTATAATGGCTTCTTCTTGTTCTTTTCTGTTTGCTCCAATGGTAGCAACCCTCTGGTAGGTAAGGAGGTTGTTCCCATTGGAGATGAACCATCTTTGAGTTGTATTGACTTGTGTTCTCCGTTGAAGGGAATTTAGTGGAGGAACTATGTTCTCCACTCCCTGATACTATTGTTGCGATTGTGTCTGCCATGCCAGAAGGTAATAGATCTATCGTTAAGCATAAAAGCTTCTTCCTAAGAAGTGCCAGAAACATCAGAGCCAAATTTGGCCAAGGGAAACGAAAAAGATAGGTTTCCTTAAAGCACGGATCCCGAGTACTTCTAGGTACTCGAGGAAGTTGTCGCCTACCCCCCAAGTTTACCTCAACAGAATAATATTATAGTTTACTAAGTGCAAACATCAAGCTTCATCAATATACTATATCAGTTCAAAAGGTAAACATCAAGTGTGGTGATATCATTAGATGTCTGATCTTAATTTGTTGACCGTAAGTATATTTAGCTCAACTTTAGGGCCAATGCATTTATAGCTCAGCTCCACACATTAAGCATGTTTGACTTGATTCCATGCCTAAAGTATCTTTAGCTCAGCTCCACGCTTAGAGCATTTATCCTAACTCCACACATTCAACATCTTTAGTCTAGTTCCACGCCTTACACCTCTTTAGTTTGACTTTACGTTTAGAGCATCTCTAGCTCAAATCCATGTCGTAAGCATATGTAACTCGACTTCATGCCTTAATTATCTTTAACTTGGCTTTACGTCTTGAGCATCTCAAATTTAACTTAGCACAATGCATCTCTAGTTATCTCAAGCCTTTCAACTCTAGTTCAACTTAACACCTTGAACATCTTTAGCTCATTCTCGTGCTTTGAGCATCCACACATTGAGAATGTTTAGCTTGACTTCAAGCCTAGAGCCTCTTTAGCTCGACTCCACACACTGCACATGATTAACTCTACTTTAAGTCTAAATCATCTTTAAATCAACTCCAACCTATAACATATTTTTGTTTAGCCTAACTTCTATAACTTCTTTAGTTCAGCTTTACGCCTTAGACATATTTAACTTAGCTCCATACATTGAACACGATTAACTCAGCTTTTGACCTATAGCATTTTTAGTTTGGCTTCAGGCCTTGAGCATAATCAACTCATCTCCACACATTGAGCAAAGGTTAGTTTGGTGTGAACCCTAAAGTATCTCTAACTCGGTTTCTAGCATGTCTAATTTGATCTCGTGCCTCAATTATACTGTGTCAATTCAAAAGTAAAAACTATTATCGTTCACTAAATGAAAATATCAGGCTTCACTAATAAAAAGCATTAACCTGAAGTATCATGTTGTATCTCAAAAATCATAAGTTTCTAATTAAGCATCAAGTTATATCTAAAAGCATATCTCTAAAAGCATAAGCAACCAATTAAGTACCAATTTATATTCAAAAATATGAATAATGATGCATCTCGAAAAGACACAAGAAACAAATTATGTGCTAATTTATATCCAAAAGCACAAACAATGATATATTTGGAAAAACATAAACAACCAACTATGCACTGAGCAACCAATTATGTTAATAACCTCCAGCTATATTGAAAATGAACAATCATTTATGCGTATCGTACAATAAAATTGAGCTATATTAAAAAAAACATAAACAACTATATCATCATGGAATAATATCAAACTATATTAAAAAGTTCTGTAAGAAGCATTTCGTTTTACGTTATAAATAATTAGTCATAAATGAAAACATATTGGCATCATTAGACAAGCTCAAATAAAAGTGCTACTATCAAATAATTAGTCATAAATGAAAACTACATTTTACTCGGCTTCTAAGTTTGGAAGGTTATGTACTTACTCTTATTTGATATACTTAGAAATATAACTAAGAATCTCAAATAAATTATAAATTATTACCAACAAATTAGTTGATAACTAAAGATGATGCCTAACAAGTTGACTATCTTTTATTAAATTTCAAAATATATTATCATTTATAGTAAATCTACAAAAGATGATTATTATACTACTAGTTTTTTAACTCTTGCAATGCACAGAAAATTTAACTTTACACTGTTATTTATTTATTAAGATTAATTTTTTTAAATAACAAATTTTAGATATTTGGTCAAAATGTATTAATTATTAGTTTTTTTTATAAAGAAAGATAATTAGTTAAATTAATTTACAGGAGGTAAGAACATGTTTTTAATTTAATTAGCATGTAAAATATAAATTACAAAAAAGTAAAAATACAATTTATATAAATAAATGTTTAAATATATATAAATATAAATAAAAAATTACAAAGCAAGTATCAATATAAAATAAATAAACATCAGTTATATACTAATAAAAAAATAAACTAAACATACTAATAAGATAAACAATAATAAGACATAAACAAATAAATTGTTCAAATTTCAATAAAGTAAGACAAATTTTGAGAAAAGTAAAAAATAATAAACAATTATGTAAAAAAGACATTCATCCTAAAAGTGAATAACTCGATTTTTGTTATTTGGTATGTTAACTTGTGCTTCAAAAATAATTTTGTCGTCTTCTTTAAAATTATTTAACATACATAAATTATTTCATCATGTTCCATGTTTGTTGTTTTATTTGGCGCATTTTCTTTTACTATTTTGCACTTTTCAAATTTGAGATGGTCATAAAGGTTAATAAATTTAAAATTGCAATTGCATATATAAGATGCAAATGGAGGAGACAAATCCTGGAACATAATTTAGACCGACTATAAATCCTTAAAAAAAATTTGAATAAAAAGAATAAAGTAAATATTACTAGATGACTCGATTCACAATTATATGCAATTAGGGTTATTACAAAATTATGGCATGGATCATCGAAAACAGGTACATTCTTCATGAGATGATCTACAAACTCTAAGACTGCAAGTGGTTATGACTGTCCTTTAAATACAGTTATAGAAAAAGAAGAGTTTCTCAAGTATCGAAAAATAATTTATTGGTTTCTTTCGAGCCCGTAATTTTTTTGAAAGTCAGACCATCCATTTGTAATTCGTGTTTTCAAAAGGTTTATACTATACATGACTTGATGTACATTCCCTCTATGATCTTCTAAAATCCACTTGAGTAAACCCTTCTCTAAACTTAATAGCAAATACATGGTTTACATTCTTGAATTCCTTGAAAAGTATTGATAAAAGTAAAAAATAATTTGTTAGCAATAAAAAAATAACGAATGAGAAAATAAAAAATCAAATAATCAATGTTCGAAACTCATGCACGCAAATAAGCCCTTTTAGTTGTGTTTTGTGTTTGTTTGGGCACTTAGCATTTTGTCTTAATTGAAGAATACACATAGAATACAAATGCAGAGAATGGACAAAGGAATGAGGAATAGAGATGGAGAGGTAACCACCTTTCATCTACAACAGCCAAGGCAACTCCGTTAGACGACATCAGAGATAAAGAAACAGTATGCTCGTACCTATATTGCCACAACACACGCTCAGAAAAATGCCCCTAACATGTCGACCCCGATCGAATGTAGCCAAAATGACGAGACCTTGATTGATAGAGCACCCACTGAGCTAGCCCAACCTTCAGGAGCATGACACAGGACCCAGAGTTAGGTCAAACTCAATTCATAGTCAGTGACTCAGAGTCTCTTATACCTTAAAGGATTACCAAGAACACAACCCACATAATTGGACTTGAGCACAGTGACTCAGAGTCTCTTATACCTTAAAGGATTACCAGGAACACAACCCACATAATTGGACTTGAGCACCAACTATTTTCCCTGCTTTTTATTTCAGTAAATTAGGGTTTATTTAGCATTATTGGGTTTGTGCCAAGGCCCACTTTTAACCTAGCTTCTAGAAGAACACTACATTATGCCTCGCTTTGAATTATATTCTAGAAGCTCCTTCTATGTGTGCGACAACCTATTGCTAGACCTAGCTTTTAGAATGCTCATTGCATGTGCCGCCCCTTTCCCTTCACTTTTGCTCTCCAAGACAGTCATATCTATAAATAGAGTGTCTTGCTTCTCGTAATGACACATTGACTTTTGAGTAAAGGAACTTTGTCAGAGTGAATTCCTAAGTGTCCTTTTTTTCTCTGAGTTTTATCTTAAGCAGAGATTGCTTCAAGTGGCAACTTATCATTCACTGATCCTAAAGCTTTCTCCTCCAAGTGGCGTGTTTCAACTCCATTTCTCCATTCTATAAGTTTCTTAACTTTTTTCCTCCTTTCCTCTTTTCATTTCATTATTCAGCCATTATGTTTTCTTGTACTTGTTCTTCCTTTTCCTTTTAAATTTGTTTTTTTACTTTCCCTTTACCTTAGTTTAATTTCGTGTTCATTATCATCATCTTATTACACGTGTTTTTCTTTTACTCTTTTGAAGAGAACCTTCACACTTGGTTAAGTTCGTGTCTAGTAGAAATATTCACCGAGTCTCACTATATCTTGAAAAATTAGAAATCATAATCCAAGTAAACACCTCTAAAAACGAACAAGTCTAAAATAAACTTACATCACAAATGTTGTCGAGCGATCTACTGGCACAACGGTCTTCATAAGGGTTCCAAGTCACCCTTTAATGCATAAGACCATACAACTGCATCACACAATACCAACATTACAAATGTGTCATCCAGTCATGTATCGGGTTGCATGTTGGTGTGCCTCATCATGCTTGGGATTTATACCCCTTCTTCCCATGCCCGAAAAATGCTCATATATTCATGTTTGTGTCATTAGAACAAAACAATAAATCATATATTCGTATGATAATGACTGTAAGAATCATGTATTCATGTTCTCTATGTCATATCTAAATGAGACTACCATAACCTGCCAATTACTTTATCTACGCAAAGCATGCATCTTCCAACTGCTCATATATGACTCATTGTTGCAACTCTCCAACAATATCAACCACACATCTGTACATTATTGAACAATGAAGAGTACAAAATAGAGATGAAGGTGTCACTCTTATAAGCAATTATAGTGCATTCGACCATATGCAACAAGTACGCCCTCACAACACACTCTCAACTTTATCGTACGCAACACATCTCGTACACCTCTCCGAGCCAACTAAGTTGTACGTGTGCCCCCTGACACTACCTCATCCCTGTGGACATATCATCCTATTCAACCCCAAGCAACTTCACCAAAATAGTTGAAGTTGCTTCTAATTCCATGGGTACCCACATAGAAAATTGGCCCACTATCGACTAATGTAGCAATGATGACACATCATCCAACATTATCGTCATTTTACCAATAGAAAGATGGAAGGTGTTAGTTCCCCACCGTCACCTCTTCTTAAGGTTGAAATAAGTCATTTATCTGCCACCTCAAACCTTATGTTGTACAAAGAAAACAACCCATCATTAAGAACAAAATCCTCAACTTGAGGATAAGGCAACCCAAAATTCCTTAATTTTCGACAATGAGATACTTCCACTATCTTAACAAATTCATTTATGATAGTAAAAATAAATTAACCTCATCATAATTAATACAACATAATTAAACAATTTCTCATTCTTACCTCATCCTTTCATATTCTAAAAAAACATCTGTGAAACTCAGTAAGAGAGATAGGTCTGAAGGTATTATAGGAATCCTTCCTGCTAATTAGGTCCTTTTTCCTGATTTTGTACCATATTAACTCTAATATCTTCCTGATTTTGTACCACATCAAGTCCAACATGATCAGCTGGTTATGTACCTATGAAATAAGTTTTGGTTTTTGTAATCATTTGTGTGCACAATTTATTTTATTTTACCGTGAATTGGGTAAAAAAGAAGCCCAATCCCAAATAATTTACAAGATCAATTCTGCGCTTACCCAACCTGTATTAAATGATCATATTTGTTATGGGTGTTTCTTTCTACACCCTGTCAAAGTTTTTCTTGATCCTATTAAACAAGTGAAATGATCAAAATATCTCAACTAATTCGTTCTCATTTTGGTAAATTCTTTCCATAATAAATTCTAGAAAAATTATTTTGGAAAATACATTTCAAACACGTTCCAAAATTTTTATTCCAGAAATTATTTTGAGAAAATACTTTCTAGAAAGTCTGGAAAATATTTACCGAAACACACTTATAAATTCTAAAAAGAATATAATTCTGAAAAAAGTAATGCAAGAGTCATTTAAAAAAGGGATAAAATCGTCTTTTCAGATTTTGAGGGGTGCAGAAAGAACTTTTGCATGTTGCAGGAAGAAAAACAGCCATTTGTTCTTTTCAATTTTCGGATTCCAGAATGAAATACTCTACCCTAGGTCCCACCGTAAGCATTTATGCATATTTGTTCTAGCACTTTCTGCTTCGTTCACCTCTTCTCCGTCGCAACACAACGCTACGCCGCAGCAATTTTCCGCTGCAGAGTTGTTCAAGTCCGTTAGCACTTCACTTCTCGCCAGCGTTAATCTGAATCGCTTTTGCGTTGCCTCTTAGGTTCTTATCTTTCTTCCAAAATGGCGACGGTGATGCAAAAAATCAAAGATATCGAGGATGAGGTACCTTTTCGGAGTGTAATAAGGGGAATGATTGTTGACATGCGATTTATTTAAGCGCAACATCAACAATTTAAGTACTGCTGATTTAGCACTTCATATTAGAAAAAAATTAAGATTAATGTTACTGTGCCGCAGCAGGGTTTTCCTTTTCCTCATTTTTACGTTTTTTTTATATTTGATTAGGGATTATGAGTTGTTTTGCCATAGAACTGTTTCTTAGCATCTGTTTGTCCTTCATTTTTTATTTGCATAGTTGCTACAAACTTTATCCTGTTTTCATTGTTCTTATTTCTGTAATGATTGAGAAATTCTATTTTGCTATTTGCAGATGGCAAGGACCCAAAAAAACAAGGCAACTGCTCATCATCTGGGCTTGCTGAAGGTGGGCAGCTAATTGCTTTTTGGTTTTAAATAGCATTTTGAAAAAGAAAAAAGAGATCAATTATGTTAATAGCCTGTGTGCTGTCTGAATTTTTTTGGTGGCGGATTATATGTATTTTGGCTGTAGTTATGGTTGATTATCGAAGAGAATGTGCTACCTTAGTTCTTTTTATTTCAAACTTAGAGAAAATGCACTCTCTTTCAAGTAATATTCGTTTGATCTTGTTTGACTTGGTTGTAAGCATTGGGAAATGTAGCCGGTTCACGATTATGTGTGCTCTTCATATATTAGCAGTTGTAGCACATTTGCTCATGCAATTGACTTAGTTTTTCTCCATATGTAATAAGGACTCTATTTTAATTTTCGTAGTGACTTATATCTATCTGCAGTTCTACATTCATAGTGGAAGTGGTACTTTTAATCATGGTACTTTCTGCTGGTGTGATCTACCTTCTTTGTCTTCACTCTTCATTCATTACAGTAATTCCTATTGCTGTGTGTAGTGATTTCTCCATAATTTGGGTGCTTGCTGCCTGTATATTAATGCCCCTTTGGGTAAACATGTTTATATAACGTAAGTACATAAAACTCTGAATGATTGGAATCTTATCCTGCTTATCTTTGTTTTTCTTCTTGTTTCTACACTCAAATATAAATATCTTCTGATGTGATATTGAACGGAAGATGAGTGATTGCTGTATTCTGCTTATATTTATAATTCATTCCTGATTTTCCCGTTCTTTAACATTTTCAAGTTCCTATTTCCTGTATCTCATTGTTTTTGTCGAGGATTTGGTTCATTGTTAGTAACTATTTGCTGCCAGGCTAAACTTGCAAAGCTGCGGAGGGACCTCCTCACTCCTTCATCAAAAGGAGGTGGCGGTGCAGGTGAAGGTTTTGATGTTACTAAAAGTGGGGATTCAAGAGTTGGTCTTGTGGGCTTCCCTTCGGTTGGAAAATCTACTTTACTTAATAAGTTGACTGGGACATTTTCTGAGGTATGGAGTTATTCCAGGAGTTATAAATTTCTTCTTTAATTCGGAGGTATATTATAGTCTTATCTTTTATTTCTTTCTGTGTTTTGAAAAGTGACTTTGATTGAATGGAGCCTAAGGAAGTGCAACTTTTGAGTTTTGACAAGAATAAGAAAAAGAGAAACTAAATAGAGGATAAAAATATGGTAATAGTAGGAAAAAAAGCTCTTGAGAAATTAACAAGGGCTATTGGAAACAGGGTTAAAGTATCGGATTTAAAATATTATAACAATTAAACCTTCTTAGGAATAATCATCTTCTATGCCTAGTGAGAAAAATGTAAGCATAGACCTACCTATCCCATACAGGCTCCTTTTTCAAAACAATTTCTGTTTTATAGACTGAATGACAATAAGGGGAACTATAAGCAATTCAAATGCTCTGTTTTTTCGTTTGGATAACAGAGGTTATGCATTGTGTTCATTAAGTAATCAACCATTGATTTGGGTGGTGGTGGTGGGATGCATAACAATTTTCCAAATTATATATAGTTTAGGTTGTATTAAAGATTAAAGATTTTTCTGATGATTTTACTTGTTTGGTTTATAGGTTGCTTCCTATGAGTTTACTACCTTAACTTGCATCCCAGGAGTGATAACATATCGCGGAGCTAAACTCCAGGTATCCTACATAAGCAAGTTATATGTTAATAAAATTATGACCTTACTATGCTCAAGGTGCCTGTTTGAATGAGCTTCTCCATGAAGACATCTAGGAAAGAAGATATTTCTCTCTCTTAGAAGTTTTCCTAGAGAGACTCTCGTCCATACAAGCTCATGGTATTCTGTTTGTAAGTTGAAAAACTGGGGATGCTTTAAGCTAAATTTAGTTGTACCTGTTCCTGTATTTGCTGAGATAAAATTGAATGATATGTGAATGCTGATGGTCTATATTTGTAGCTTCTGACTATAACCTGCATTTGTGCTTAGCTTTTTAAAGAACACTAGCATATGGGTTTTGATGAATTTATTTCTCCATCCTCCCATTGTTCTTTTTTCCATATTAGTAAATTGTGTTGGGTGTTCGACCAGCTATCCCTAGCGACTTGAAGAGATAAATGTCTAAAACTGATTAAAGTTTGATCTTCTGTTATTGGGCTGTTTCTGTAGATATTTTTATTCATATATCCAATGGATATATTTGGAATTTTATTTTGACTGGGCTGTAGATTTTTCAAAATTTAAATTTTTAAGAATTATAGTTGGACAATGTAGTCCTGTCTGTTTCTATTGTTAAATAAGGCATCAAAACATTTTAAAGAGGAAGTTGCTATTACTATACAGAGGTTTTTCTTTTGCTGTTTCTTTGTATAAATAATTTGGGCATTAAAGTTTTATGTGAACTGTGTCCTCTGATTCTTTTTGTTTTCTTCAAAATAAAATTTCCAACCCTGAAAGTTTATCCTCAATTAATTTGGCCGTGGCTGTAGTCCCATCATAATCATTTGTACAACTTTTAATATGATTGTGATGTAAATTTAAGTTGTTCAAGTTTTAAGTAGTAATTGTTCAATTTTTTGTGGCAGTTGTTGGATCTCCCTGGAATTATTGAGGGTGCTAAGGATGGAAAGGGTAGAGGAAGGCAGGTAAGAAAAACATAGTTTGTTTTGGTCATGCTTAAAATACATTTGCTATTATTTGTTACATTACAACAATGTAATTAAATAGTTTGAATTAACCTAACGAAAGCATATTTTGTTAGTAAAATTTGCAGTGTAGTCAAAGTTTTGTCAGAATATCTTTTATCTTTTTCTTTTCTAAGTGAGGAAAGTTCCTCATAGTTTTTTTTTTCTCTCTATCTTTTGCTGAATGTGTATTATTGAGGTGAGATTTGTGGCATATTTAGACAAATTAAGGTTTATGTTCTGTCATAATGGGTCTTTTTCTTTGTGCTGAAAATAGTGATCTCTAAAAGGTTATTTATTTTTAAGTGACATAATAAGTGATTATTTGATCAAAAATTTCTTTTTTCTAAAGAAAGTTTAAACAAACAGACCCAATATGAACTGGGTGGAGGATTTGTGGAAACTGTTATGGTAACACACTGATACACTCTTTGTTTTATGCTATCAAGTTTGTTAGTATTGAATATTTTGATCTACTTGTACAATGAATTTTACATGTATATGATATAGCTCTCAAGTTCTGCCTACAAAAATATTTCATTTGCAGCAACTAAGGACTATGTTCCAATGCATCTCTCATTTCCACACCTCATTCACACATGCACCAACAAACACTCATATTTTCTATTATACTGTTTGCAAATGCAGGTTATTAGTACTGCAAGGACATGCAATTGCATTTTGATTGTCCTAGATGCAATAAAGCCAATAACTCATAAGCGACTTATAGAAAAAGAGCTGGAGGGATTTGGTATAAGGTAACGTGAGATATTGATTATTTAACATGTTTATGTTATTCACCAATATTCTGGACAAGTCAGGGATCTGCTCTACCTATTTTCCCCCAATTTGTGCAGCAGCCTATACTTTGAATGAATGCTTTACTCTTTTTGCACGATTTTTTAAAATATATTTTTCAATGTAGCATGATATGGTGATGAATGAAGATTATAGTGGTTAGGCGTTTGACCTAAAACCAAGCATTTTTGGCATCATTGATGACAGCAGTTGCACCCATAGGGTCAACATAAGTACTGTGATTTGATGTTTTGGTTATCATGTGGTGAAGTATGATTTCGGGAGATAATAACTGAATATTGTGGAGGCTTGCTTCCTATGGGGTCTTGGTGGGGCGCCACTGGTGAATTGGCTTTATTATTTCAAATTTCGACAACCTTGTCTGTTTTTTGTAGATATTAACCAACAATGTACTGTTGTACTGGTTGTAATGGTAGTAGTCTCATTTTATTTGGCATCTTTAAAATAAAATAGAGGCATAGGATTAATTCCTTGTGTGTATAGAGCACATAGGGTTATACATTTATAAATAAATAAAAAATGCAAAAGACATAGGCTAAGCCCATTACATCTAACAGTCCCTCTCAAGCGGGTGCATATAAATTTTATGTACCTAGCTTGTTGCAAACATAATCAATCATAGGTCCCGAAAAAGATTTAGTGAAAATATCTGTTAATTGATCATTTGAATTAACAAACTTAGTCTTGATATATCCAGAAACATTCTTTTCTTGAATAAAATGACAATCAATCTCAATATGTTTGGTCCTTTCATAAAGACAGTATTTGAGCTAATACGAAGAACAACTTAATTTGTACAAATAAGTGTCATAGTGACCTGTCCAAATTGCAATTATTTAAGTAACTGTTTAAGCTAAATAGGCTCACAAGTAGCTGGGGCCATAACTCTATATTTTGCTTCCACACTAGATCTTGCCATAACATTTTTTTTCTTGTGCTTCTAAGAGATCAAATTATCACCAATGGAGCCACATTAAGAGATCTTGCCCAATCAGCATCTGAATAACATACAACTTTAGTATGATTATTGTGTTCATTTAACAAACCTTTTCCAAAAGTACCTTTAATGTACTTCAATATAAAAATGATCGCATTCCAATGACCTACATACTTGTGTTATCACTAATCGGCTACGGTGGCGCCATGGCAGAAGGTGGTGGGGGATTTTCTAACCACCGCCACAACAAGGCGGTGGTGATGCGTATTTCTCATGGCGGTCCATGGTAGCCGCTTTTTGCATCACGGGATGCTAATGAAGAACGACAATAGCGAAAAAGGTGGTGGCAACGACGCAAGGTAAGCTAGTGCGGTGGCAACGACGATGCATGCTATGATGGTGACAAAAAATGAAGATAGAAGGGAACATTTTCATTGTGTGCGGCGTAGAATGAAGAAGATAATCGATCATATTGGAGACCCTAGAAATCCTTTATAAAGTTATAACAAATTATAACGGGTTATGGCGGAAGCATTGTGGTCAAAAGAAATACAATACATACATATAGATAACTTGAAAAAATACAAAAATAATGAAAGAGACAGGCAGTGGTGGCAGAGATAAAAATGTGTTGTGGATTGCAATAATTATATTGTTTTAAATGGCCAAAAAAACATCATTTTAAGTAGGTTTTGAAATTTTAATTAGGTTTAACCGTTCATTTCATGCAGCCACACAACACATACAAATTTGAATTTGAATAATTAGGGTTTCATGAGTTAAAATAGTTGAAATGGGCCAAGGCCCAAACTTATTAGGTTTTGTTCGAAATTAGGGTTTAGGTCCATTCTGTCTTCTTCATTTTGTGCCGCACACAACAAACACGGTCCCTTCTATCTTCTTCATTTTTTGCCTTCCTCACAGCGTGCGTTGCTGCCACCGCACTAGCTCACCTTGTGTTGCTACCACCACCTTTTTCGTTAGCATCTTGTGAGGCAAAAAGCGGTCGCCATGGACCACCATGAGAAATCGGCATTGCCACCGCCTTCCACCATGGCGACTCCATAACCGATTAGTGATAACACTGTATCCGATGCATACTTCCTTTGAGAGATAACAATTTCATTGTTGGATTGTACTACCTCAATCCCCAAGAAATATATGAGTTTGCCAAGATCTTTTGTCTGAAAGTGGTGACAAAGGTGTTGCTTTACCTGTGAGATGCGATAGTGATCACTGCTTGTAAGAACAATATCATCAACATATACTACTAGATAGATACACCCCACACTCAAGTGACAGTAAAAAACAAAATGATCTGCCTCACTACGAGTCATACCAAATTGCTAAACAACATTGCTAAATTTTCCAAACCAAGCCTTTTGAGATTGCTTGAGGCCATATAAAGATTTGCAGAGACAACCAATGTTATAAAAAATCGTCCATGGCGATGCCATGGTGAAAACCGGTGGCAAATTTTTTGATTGCTGCCACAACATGGCGGTGGTGATGCGGGCTTTTCATGGCGGCCCATGGCAGTTGCTTTTTGCATCATGGGATGCTAGTAGTGAACATAAATGGTGAAAAAGGCGGAGAGAAGAAGGCTTGCAGTGGCGGCGTGAGGTCCGATGAGATTGTGTAGCGGCTACACAAGGTTCGATGAGGCTGTGGCGTCATCAAGAAATTAGATGAGATGAGTTGTGTTGTGGCTAAGTTGGAAATGAGCTGCTGCAAAGGGGAAACCCTAATCTAATATAAGAAGTGGACTTTAAGCCTAACTCAACCTTACAAAACCAGCTCATAAGATTTTTGGGTCCTTGATATTTTTTCGTTATCCGATATTGATAACACTAGAGACTAAATACCCAATCCTTCTTGCAAAATCCCTATTAAGAAAAACATTTTTTGACATCCAATTAATAAATAGGCATGTTGAAGAGGAAAGAGAAAACCCTAAAATACCAATGAACTCTGATCAAGATGACAATCATAGATCTAGAAATAGGACGAAAAGGAGAGCCTAACCCTGGTGGTAGCCGCTGGAGACAAGGTCTGATGCTCTGCCACATGAAGTAGAAAGTTGCGATAATGACGAAGCTTAGTGAGACATGTGTGGGCATGCTGGAGCTTTGATTTCCAGCGTGTTGATTACCTATCCTGGAAGATTTGAACAGAGGTGTCGTTGGACCAAATGGCAGTGGTGGCAGCAGAGGATTAGCTCTAGTGGTGAATAGTGGGTTCATTAGGAAGGCAAGGATTTGACCTTATAAAATAAAGAAGCTTAGGATTAATCCCTTGTGTCTATAGAGCGTATAGAGTTACAAATTTATAAATAAGAAAAATGCAAAAGACATGGGCTAAGCCCTTTACATATAGCAGCATTCTACTTGGACTTTGCTCCAAAAAAGGAGGGATAGAATTGCAGCAGGGGGTCATACCTCTGAATAAGCAACAAGAGAAGTGTAACCAACTGTGCACCTGGCAGGCCGGGTAGGATCAGTTGGGAGAGGAATTCAGTTTAAGTAGTTAATTTGTTTTACTTTTTCTTTTATGGGCTCTTTCCATGTATTTCAATTAAAATTTAAGATTTTCTAGATGTCTAATTTCAACCTCATAACAATTTGTTCCTCCTTTATGACTGTAGGTTGAACAAAGAGCCACCAAATCTGACTTTTAGGAAGAAAGATAAAGGTGGAATCAATCTCACCTCAACTGTCACCACAACACTTCTGGATCTTGAGACTGTGAAGGCTATATGTAGTGAGTACAGAATTCACAATGCTGATATTACTCTCCGGTATGATGCCACTGCTGATGACCTTATTGATGTCATTGAGGGAAGTAGAGTATATATGCCTTGTATCTATGCTGTGAACAAGATTGATCAGATTACACTTGAAGAACTGGAGATCTTGGATAAGCTACCTCATTACTGCCCAGTCAGGTAATTCTTCAAATCATTGGTCATATTGTTATCTCAATCCTTTTTTCCCTTTGAACAAAAGAAAATTAAAATAATTTTATACATCCTTATGTGAAAGCGGTTAGGTTGTTATTTCTTGTTTTTCCGTTTTTTTAGGATTTGATTTTGGAGCATTCTGGTGGTATTTTCCACACAACAGAAAATACTGGGGATTTTGCTCTACTTTTGTTTTATTTTTGTTAGGGTCTCTTTTGTTGCATTGATTTGGTTCCTGCTCAGTATAGTTACTTTGCCCGTTTAATCTTCTTCACAGTCATTCTGACAAACTCCTTAGATTGTGTAAATTAGTGTTTCCATCCTTGTTTATGTCTTTAATTGATGTTAGGTGGTCTCCCTTTTGCATTGCATCTATAATAATTTAGGCCATATTGTTGCATGGATTACTATGTGAAGTATCTTTCGTTGCGACCAAATTTTTTAGGACTATGCAAGAGAGAAAGGAAAGCGTAGAGCACCGTATGGCTAGCCCCTGTCACGTTCCCCCATTTCTGTCGTGATTTACAATAGTTCATTGATGAAATTGTTTTCTTAATAAAGTTATGTACAATTTTCTATCTATTCTTCAGTGCACACCTGGAGTGGAACCTTGATGGTCTTCTGGACAAAATCTGGGAATATCTCAGCTTAACTCGTATCTATACTAAACCTAAAGGGATGAATCCTGACTATGAAGATCCTGTAATATTATCCTCAAAGAAGAGGACAGTTGAAGACTTCTGTAATCGTATTCACAAGGACATGCTTAAACAGTTTAAGTAGTGAGTACCTTCTCTTCTCCCAAAAAACATAATATCTCTAGCTTTGTTCATTCAGAATGTTGAGGGATTTTTCCATTTCTGTTAATGAGCAGCAAATGTATATGGAGATTAAATTTGCTTTTCAACTAGAAGTTCTGAATTCTAGTTAGTTTTATAGTTAGGGCCCTCCAAATGTTATGTTTTTCCTTACATTTACCAAATAATGCAGTGCTTTGGTCTGGGGTTCAAGTGCGAAACACAAGCCTCAAAGAGTTGGCAAGGTTGATACTCTACTCGATTTACTATATTTTTTGCTCTAATATCTTTTATCTTTTATCCTTGTGTTTCTTCTACTTTCTTTCGTCTTCTACCTACTAAGTGGAATATGTTGCTGCGTCACAGGAGCATGAACTCGAAGATGAAGATGTGGTCCAGATTATCAAGAAAGTTTAATTTGTTATAATCAGAAGGAAACGAAGATGAAATTTTGTGAAAGTCGATCAGAATGCCTGCACGCACTCTCTTTAGATTATTAAAGGATGTTCTGAACAGAATCAATATCCCTCCGTGACACTTTCTCCAGGATGGTTAGATTAGATTACACTCCAAATTACTTGTCTTTTTTAAGTTGGGGGTAAAAGAGTACATTAAAGTATGGTGCGTTGTTAAATCATTAGTTTTTTAGGGGACGACATTTACTTAAAGTTATGGAATGATGTATCTTGTGGGACTATCCGTGTCAAAAGAATAATGGGTAGAGTAATTTTGTGTTTACTTGTAAACATTGATATGGTTTGCTGAATGGATATTATATTATTCAGGTGGATTTCACTTTCTCCATGCATGCTGCTGGACATTTTTAATACCATCAGTTTGATTCAGTATTTACGTAATTTGTTTTTTTTAAATTTAATTAGAATGTGGTGATAGTGAAAATGTATCTTTTTACATTGCCTTTTTTTTAATATAAATATGCATCAAAAGGTGTTTATAATCTATATTTAAAGTACTTTTTAGTTAATTAGTAGTGATTTTACTACTATAAATTATACTTTTTTGTTCTTAAAAATTATTTTATTTGTGTTTCTCCTCCATTGGAGTAGTCTGTTTGGTTAAAATTTTGAAAAAATTAAAGCAATTCATTTAATATTCATTAACTTATTTAATACATTATTATACTTTTTACTGTTTTAATTATTCCATTTTATATTTAAGAAATTTTAAATAAATTTAAATTACTCCAGAACCTTTTCAATAGTTTTTAGCTTTTTTTAAATAAGTTATTTTTATTATATTTTATCATTTTATCACATAAGTTGACTATAATTTTTTGTTATTGTTTTATCTTTGCACTTTTTTTATTATTAATTTAATGTTACACTTGTTTATTATTGTTTTCATTATTCAATTATTTTTATTGATAAAATCATAACAGGTTTAAATTATAATGATTTTTAAAAAATAAATATTACTTCAAATTTAATTTACATTGAAAAAATTTAGTTTATAAAAAATCAAATAAATTAAAAGAACAAGTTTGTAATTATTGATAACATTTGTTTTAATAATTAATCATGTTTTTGTTTGTCGATCAATTATTTTGACTAATTATTTTTAGTTTAGATATATTACTTCTTTAATATTTTACTTCACTTAAACAAAAAACTCTAATGATAATGTAATAAGAATGATTAATAAAGTGTAGATAATTAGATACCTGATTTAGAGCTACTTAAGGTTTAGATCCAAGATTAATACACCCATTTTAAGATTTTGATTTTGATTGCATTTACTTCCTTATATGGTGAAGTGACAATACTTGAAAAAGGAAGTAAAATGTGTAGCTGAATATAGATAAGCACATTGTACTTTTAGAAAAGAGAATCACTATTAACACAATATTAATCATTTTTCATAAATCTTTAGGTAAATATTTACTGCATCAACGCAATACTCCAATGTTAATCTAAACATACAAAAGAAGAAGAGAAAGAATATGAATAAGAAGATGAAACTCAAACTACTAAAGAAAATAACTAGTTTGCAAGTCCCTCAATATATAAACAATAACAAGAAGACATAAATAGAAGTCAACTCAAAAAGAAAAAAATTCATGCAAATCTTCGTAAAACAAACCTCTAGCTTCTTTTTGTGTCTAGTTCTAGATTTAGTGAGTCTATATTAATTATATTCGACCTTTGAGACATTTAGAGTTAAACTTTGTGTGGGCAAACAATTCTAAATCCTTTTAAATACTTTTTGCTAAGTAAATAAGAAGTAACCTGTGTTCTAAAAAATACTTGTGAGTAGTTTATGTGGGAGAAGTTAATTAATTAATATTTGTGTTATAAGTTAAGAATGACCTTGAAGAATACTCATTCTTTTAATTGATAGTAAAATTTGGATAATTGACACAATCTTTCATTAAGGTAAACTAATATAAAATATTCATGTAGTTTTTTTGTTCTTAGTTATTTTAATCCTTATAAATAATCTAGAATTGTGTTTTTAGTGTTTGTAAGGACATCAACTTCTGTGCACTATTGTATAGTCTCATATCTTTCTTGTATTGAAAATTCAAAGAATACTTACCAAGATTTCAAAAAAGGTTTAAAATTTTTGAAAAAATAATTCAACTCTTCTTAATTATTTATTGTGTTTGTTCCGTTTTACACTCATTAGAACTAATAAATAAACATAGATAGCAACAATTTAAACATATATTATATTTAATACATTTCTATTTTTAGATCTAATACATATTGTTTAAGAGTAAAAACTAATTTAAATACATTTTCATTCTTTAATTTTTTTTCATATATTTTAAAAAATAAAATTATAATAATATTTTGAACTCCAAAACAAACCATATCTCTTATATTATCGAAGTATTAACTCAATTTTCTTAACGTAAATAAACAAAATTACCATACAAACGAAAAGATAATAATAATTTATTTACTCTAATATGGATTTTTTTTATATATGAATATGGTGTAAAAAAAAACAATAATAAAGTGTTCACTTCAAGCTGAAACAAAAGTACCTACCTTATCGCGAACTCTCCAATAGCCGTTAGGTTCAACATCTCCGCCACTCCAATTTTCATTTCCAGAATGGAAAAAAAAGTAATAAAGAAGAAGCAAAGGAAGAGTTCAAATTGGAGGAATGAAATATAATTAAGATTTAGTTACCTTATTGGTTCTTAGATTTGTGGTAAATATTCAATTTAGTACTATAGTTTAAAAAAAAAAATCAATTTAGTTTCTATGTTTTTTAAAATGTATCAAAGTGACGTTGTTGTTTACGTGGCAGAGAGAGAATGTCTATGTGGCGGGGAGAGAATGCTTATGTGGGATATGTGGCGGGGAGAGAATGAGAATGCTTATGTGGGAAAGAGTGTGTTTATGTGAAGAGATATGAGATTGAGAGTTATTCTTATTATTATTATTATTATTATTTTTATTTTTATTACTATTATTATTATTATTATTATTAATATTAATAATAATAGTAATAAAAATAATAATAATAATAATAATAATAATAATAAGAGTAATAATAATAATAATAATAATAATAATAATAATAATAATAATAATAATTCTTAATCTCACTTCTCTCTCCACATAAAGACACACTCTCTCTGGCACATACTCTCTCCGGCACATAGACATTCTTTATCTACCACGTAAATAAATGACTAATTTAGATTATTTTAAAAAATATAGGAAGCAAAAATCGCTGTTATGTTATATATGTACTTCAATAATTGAAATGTAGTTCAAATTTTGAGCATTTATTAGTTGTTAGAGAAAAAAAAGGAATAAAGAATGTTGGTTGTAGAATGAAGGGTATTGGGTAAAACTAGAAGATGTTTGTCCCATGTGCATGAAGGAGTTGTCAATGAATTAGGCTATGTAGTAATATCATCTTATCTATTAACTCATTAACAATGCAAAACTGTTTTATACTATTTATAGGTACCCATTCAACTAAAGAACACAAAAAGAATAGAAACTTATGCAAGAAAATTCATAATATACGTACTCGTGATGTCATTCTACGACTTCCGGTTAAAATTCTCACCCATCCCTTTCGAATCAAAAACTATATTTTACATTACTTAAAAAATACATTCACTTAACAATTACTTTAATAATATAATAATATATATTAATATTTTAAATTAAAAAACAAAACAAAATATTAATATTTTAAGTTGTATAATAAATATATTTTATTTTATGTGTGTCAAAATATTACTCCTCTTTACAAATACTTAAAGTTGTCATTTGAGATAAATCTTTTAAAAATTTAAATATTTGTATAATATAAGAAAAATTGGTTTTCAAAATGAGAATGTGATCATCAAAATCAAGAAATGGTGAAACTTACATAGTCACTCTTCATGCTGCACCTCACTAACTGTCATTGTCAGTGACCCTGCTCTGTTGTCAGCAATAACCTTATGAAGCACTGATCATTGTCGTCCTCCTTTTCCTCTGGCGATCCATACGCCAAGAAGTTCTTTGTGAAAATAACGAAAAAGAGAGAAGAAAGATAGGCGAATAACAAAGAGAGAAAACAAAAAAACGAGTTTATTATTATGGGTTCACTTCACATACACCAATACAGAAGATAAGTATATATTACATGCAAATGTATAACATATTACATAAAGTGTATGTAACATCCCCCTTAAACTAATGGTTGAATTGGGGGCAACCATTAGTTTATCCTTGAATGAGTATAAAGATGAACCAAATAATGATTTTGTGAAGACATCAACCATTTGTAGATGATCAAGAATGTGTAATAGTTGAAGTTGTTTTTGTTGTAAGGAGTCTCAAACAAAATGTAATTCCAAATCAAAATATTTTGTCTTGCAATGCATTATTGGATTAGCAACAAGTAACACAACACTTAAATTATCATATAAAATGGTTGTTTTAGAGAAAGGATAACATAGTTCATGAAGAACATTCGTTGTTCATTTGATTTTGGCTAAAGTAGCAGCCACATTGTGATACTCTACTTAGTTAAACTTCGAGAAACAACCTTATGTTTATTAGACGTCCAAGCTACATGATTCAAGCCAAGGAAAACAATGAAGCCAGTTGTAGACTTGCGATCATCAGGATCTAATCCCAGTTGGCATCAATAAAGGCAGTGATGTTAAGAGAATTGCACTAGTGCAGAAGAAAGCCATGAGATTAAGTACCAACAAGGTAACAAAGTATGCCCTTGACGACTTTCTAGTGGTGTTGTTGGGGTTATTCATGAATTGCCATACCTTTTTGATGTTTTAAGATAGTTCAGGCCGGGTAGTAAGAATATATTGCAATGAACCCACAACATAACGATAGAGAGATTGATCTTCAATATTAGTAGTGTCATTGTGAAAGAAACCATTGGTGTTGGTTGTGGTTTGGCAGTAGCATATTGGATTTCTGGAAAAGATCACTTATATATTTTGTTTGAGATAAATGAAGATTTCCATTATGAGGAAGCTTCTATTCCTAGAAAATAATGGATCCTTCCATGATCTTTTAATCCAAAATGTTGACAAAGATAATAAGAGATTGAACAAGAGATGAACTTCCTATGATGATAAAGTCACCAATGTAAATAAGGATAAACAAAATATTAGTTGTATAATGTTTGATAAATAAGGATAAATCACTCTTAGTATAAATAAAATCAAAGGAAATTAAAGTGGTACTTAGCTTTTGAAACAATAAACAAGAGGCTTGTTTAAAACCATCTATGACCTCATGAAGTTTACAAGCCACATGTAAAGTATCAATGTCAAAATCAGGAGGTTACATCATGTAAACAATCTCATCAAGATCATTATACAAAAACACATTATTAATGTCAATTTGATTAACAAGCCATTGATGCAAAAGAACAAGAGTCAAAATAATACAGATCGTAGTTGGTTTAACTACAAGACTAAATATTTTTGAGCAATCAAAAACTTCTCGTTGATGGAAACCTTTGGTTACAAGTCTGGCTATGAAAGGAGTCATATGCATTATATTTTTTAATTTTTTTTTTTGCAACCAATTGGTTTAATGCCAAAAGGAAGATGTGTACGAGTTCAAGTGTGATTAACACGTAAAGCATTGAGTTTTTCTTGCAAAACAACTAACCAATGAGGATTATGAAGTGCGTTTTTAGTTGTGTTTGGAACATCAGAAGTATCAATAGAGACAATGTAAGTGTGTGGTTTAAAACCAACCTTCACATGAGTTATCATAGGATGTGTTTTATGAAATAGTAGAGGAAGGAAAAGTAGTACAATTATCAAGATTAAAATCATTATTAATATTGTGATGTGGTTGAGTTGATTGAATAGCAATTAAGTAATTAGATGATGAAGGAGATGTAGGAGAAACATGAAAATTAGAAATAAAGGAATTTGAGGTTAAAGCAAATGGAAAAGCAGTCGCATTAAAAATTACGTGATAAGATATATAACGTCTATCGGTGGTGGACATGCATACATAACCTTTATGCGTGGAGGTGTAACCTAAACATAAGCAAATAGAGGATTGAAAATCTAGTTTATGTTTATCATATGGTTTGAGTAGAGGATAACATGCACATCCAATTTTTTTTTAAAGAAAGTATAGCATGGAGATTTATGAAAGATTATTTTATATGAAGTGTCATGATGTAAAACAAAAGAAGGTAAAACACTAATAATAGAAACAATAACAAAAGCTTCTCCTTAAAACATTATAGGTAGAGACACACTTGCAAGGAGGGAAAAAACTAACGTTAATTATATGTCTGTGTTTCCACTCTATGGACCTATTTTGTTCATGGTTATGAGAACACGTTGGATGATGATGTGTGTCAGTATCATGCAAGAAAGATTTAAGACAAAGAAACTCACGTGCATTATCAATTTGAATACTTTTAGGAGTAAAACCATATTGGTTTTTAGCATATAATTTGAAATATTTGAAAACAATAGATGCTTGCGATTTTTTGTGAATAAGATACAATCACACATATTTGGAATATGCATCAAGAAAAGCAATATAATAATAAGAGTCATTGGACGAAGGAACTGGAGAAGGTCCATATATAATAAAGACAAGTTGTAAGTTGTAGTGAATCTTATACTTAAGATTTCAACCATTCTTTGTGGGTTCGATATCCATCCTTAGAGACAAATTATTACTTATGACATGGTACACTTGTTATAAAATAGTTATCAGATATCTCGACTCCTTCGCCAGAGATGGCAATGTCCTGTTTGAGCACTAAAGAAAGCGCGATGCCGAATTCAGTGGTATGATGAATGAGTGGTTGAAAGAGATGAGGCAGTAGTGAGATGAAGTTATGAAAGGTGAAGAAGAAGATGCAGGAAAAGAAGAGTGTGCAATTGTTGAAGATGACAGGTCCTGGTTGAGGTACTAGTCTTATTTGACTGTGATTGGCTTGTGTTATTTTTAATGTATTTGGTTCTTTATTTGAACTAATTCAGTTTTTTCGTAAAAATGGTGAAAATTCTTTTCTATAGTATGAGAATGGACAATTTTTATTTATGTATTTTTTTGTAAGGCGTGACTTTATTTCAAAATAATCATGATAGTGGTAAATGATTTCATTTGTATCTCATATGTACACCAAAGTCGTGTTTAAGTAGGATAACTTTCATTTAAAAATACTAAGTAAAATCATTTTATGGTGGCACAACTTTGATTAGAAATATCATTAGGATTAAATGAAGTTCATGTATAACATGACTTCAGTGTAACTATAGTGGTGTGTGATTAAAATTTTGAAGTTATGAGAGCATTCACTTTAGTATTAATTTTACAGAGTATCTACTCCTACGAAAATGTTTAATTCTTGAGGCTGTATTATGCCAGATAGAATTTGATAAGCAAGAAAATTTAAGGATTCACCCAAATTTTCCATCTTATAAAATTCTATTTGACATAATACAACCCTCAAAATTAAGTATCTTCCTAGAAGTAGATACTCCTTAAAAGTAAGACTAAAATTATGAACACCTCCCACGACTTTAGTTTTAGTCACACATCATTGTAGTTACATTGAAGTTGTGCTACACATCCACAACTTCATTTAATCTAATGATATTTTTATTCAAAATCTTGTCCCCATAAAATAATTTTATACAAAATATTTCCAATCAAATTCATTCTAATTAGACACACCTTTTGATGTACGTATGAGATGTAATTGAAGTTCTTAAACCATTATCATGATTTCTTCAAAATAAAATCATACAAACGAGACACAAATTACTAACCCATAAATTAAAAGAAACTTTTCTATTTCCAAATATAATACATAATTAAACTACATCCAAACTTCCAATTCTCATTCAAATTTAGTATAGAGGAATAAATTAAATGTGGTAGGTTCCACATATTTTTATCACTTTTCCTTACTAATTTCCTATCACACAAACCATGAAGATATTTAATCTCTTTCCTGAAATCTCTCACAAATTATCAAAAAAAGTATATTAGACAATGTTGCTTTCTGTCGTTGTCTAGAAAAAAAAATGCAAGTAAGACTATCACACAGTTTTTAACATATTTTTCTATTGATTATAATTTATTAGAATGACGAATTTGAATGAGACCCATTTTTTATTTAACGATTTTTTTTCTTTTGCTTGTTTATTTCTTACCGGAATGGAATTATTTTCTTTTATTGTTACTTTTCTTATTTATGTTATTTTATGTTTATAATTTTTTTTTTGTTTTTTATGTTTATTAATATCTTATCATTACTTTATAAATTTATTATTATTATTATTATTTTAATAATAATAATAATTTACATTTTATTATTTTAATTATATTATACAATCTTATTAATTATATTTCTCTTATTATAATAATTATAAATATTAACAAGTTAATAATTAATAATATGAATTATTTATAAAATCAATTAATCTCATTTCTTCGTAAATCTTGACCACTATGCAAAGAAAGATAATTGCAAAAAATCTTATTTGTTTTCTGTTTCTAATTTTTTATATCTGTATTTGCAAATCTTCCTACGAAAAACAAAGGTTAGGAGTAAAGAGTTACAATTTTTCATATACGTATTAGTGAACTAATGTAAGATTCTTTTACACGCTATTATCATAAATACATATTCTTTAAATTAGTAGGGTTTTTTAAATCAGATGGTGTAATTTCTTTTTCTATATTATATTTCGATTTATTTTTTATAGGAACAAAATATGGTGGGAGTCTGGTCATGCAGATAGTCACAAGTTTTTCTTTTGTAACGCGTTGTTGATGCAAATACATCTTTCAACCTACAATTATATTAGAAAATTATAATTAAATTTAATTTTAAAAGATAAATTAGAATATATGTAAAAAAAAGTTGTTTGAATAATTATTTGAAGCATCTTTAACCAAAATGTTATTTAAAATAAAATAATTAATATATATTAATGTTATCATGTATATTTTTGTGAAATTATTTGCCAATTTTTATCATGTATACTTTTTTTCATTGCGGTCTTCCACTCGTTTATGTTTTTTTTTAAGGAAAAAAAAAAAGCAAAAACGGAGAAAAGAGAGAGAATAGAGTTGTGACGCCACATTTACCAAAGAAAATAAAAGTCGTGTTGAATCCGTCACAAAGTAATTCGGCACAAACGAAAAGAAGAAAGACTAAATAACAAGAATGCATCCCTTACATTTTCAACACATTCAATTATATTTATATATATAAAAATATTTTTTTATGACTAACACCTATAAAGATTATAAAATATTTTCCCATTTTTTATTCTTTTAACTATAACAACAATAATAAAATTATTAACAATAAACATTATTTTTTAACTATTTCTTTTTCAATAGAAGAAGTTTTTTTCATTTTTTCTTGTCTTCTTTTTTATTTTCTCTTCTACTTCATTTATATATTTCCATTATACCACACCAAACATTATCATATCTCCAAACCAAAAGTAAAGTTTTTTTTTCTTTCCTCGTTGTCAAGTCATGCCTCTTCCAACTACATGTTTTTGTTTTTTTATTTATTTTTATTTTGTAATATAGCAATATTTAGAACAATATTTAGGTTAGGACAATTTTAAGCTAGTTAAATGTTTTTAAGACAATATTTATGTAAGAATTTACATTAGGACTATGTTTATGTGAATAGAATATTTATTTTAAAACAATATTTGTTTGTCAATAGTATTTAGTTTAGGTCTCCATAATATGGAGCATTTGGAAGCATAGAAATAGGGTTATCTTTAACCAAGCAAAGGTAGATGCAGAGGAGATTTTCACTATGGCGCAAGTACAATCTTGGGTTTGGTTGAAACAAAGAAAAGAAAGTTATCTTTTCCTTCTCTGATTGGATCTTATCATCATTAACCTGTGTCAACATGGTAACTAGGTAAGGGATTAAAAGTGTTTTTATTTTTTCATATGTTGATGAATGTATTTTACAGGAGCTATCTTAACTCTCTTCATATTCTAAATGACTGGTTTGGGTGTGGTAATAAATATGTTATAATTCTTTCAAGAGCAAGTTCTGGTTTCGTTTTGCTTGTTTAAGTCAGTTTGAGAGATGGGAAAGGTTGTGTTGATGGTGCAGGTATAGCTGAAGGGGAGCAGAGTATTAATATTATAAAAGAAGATGGAAGTGTGAATAGATGGTGGTCTGAAGATGCTGTTGTTTGATGAAGGTGGAGATTTAAACATGCTCTAAATCCCTCTGGAGCTAGATAAAACCAAGACTATCTTTGGTGGTTTCACGCATGGTTCTTTTGCTGCTACCGATGGTGTTGTTCAAATAGGTGGTATGATAGGTCTTGGTTATATATGAAAATTTTGGAGAATGTGTTCTGCTACACAAAGTATGTCTTGTTAGAGCATGTAGTAAATTACTTTTTGGCTTTTGAAAGCAAGTTATAGTTGCTGGAGTGTGAAGGTTTTTGGGATACTGTTTTAGAGTTTACCTATTTTGCTGTCATGATTAGATTGTGTTTAGAAGCATAGACTTTGTAAGGGATTTCAAACAGGCTTTTTACATGATGCTGTAAGGGGTATGTTTTGTCCAGGCATCTTAGCCCAGTTTGGATGAGTTTGTATAAGGGTTGAAACACCCCTAAAGTGTCCCATTTATTTTAATTCTTTAATTCTTTGAAAAAAAGAAGAAAAAAGACAATGTATTCAGTTTTAAAAAATATTTATTTTTGGATAATAAGTCCTTGGTATATAAGATGTCCCACATGCGATAATTGGTGGTTATAGAGTTAAGTTATCGGTGGTTATAGAGTCAAGTTATTCTCCACGCCGTTATCCACTAGTACATGATAATTTATTTTTGTAATAATTACTTTAAAAGCACATTTAATAGGATTTTTAATGAGTTAATTCTTAACATAATTTTTAATGATTAAAATGTTAAAATATTTATATAAACAGTAATTTTCTTTAACAAAATTGCAGGCAGGGGTAGAAGGCAAGCAATGTGATACTGATCTATTTAACAATTAAGGGTATGTTTGTTTTTTCTTGTAACCACATTCAATGAAACTTTTCCACTTTTCTTTTTGTTTTTTGTTGTAACCACATTCAATCAAACTTCTCCATTTTGTTTTCAAGACAAAAACGACGAATAAAAGCATACAATTGTCACGTTACTTTGAAATTTGTAATTAAGGTGAAACAAACATGAACTTGCATACAACTACAGTGATTGTGCTGAAATGTACGTGGTCCCCCAACATGTGGATATACGCCAAATAAACGAAACCAACCAGGATGAATAGCAGTAAACATAATTCATCTTTGTTTGGAAATGATTGCAGATTACTCTTGGAGACACCTTAATAAACCGATACTAAAACTGAAAGAAGGAAATCGATTCGGGACTGAATAATGAACTAATTGAGGAACAAGAGCAATGAAAATTTGAAGCTCAACAACATTGCTATGCTGGATTAAATTATCATCACATTTTGGACCAGGTGGTACAGGTTCAAAAGTTGCTGAGAGCGCGATTTACATGATTACCATCTTCACCTCTAATTAGATACACAAATTTCAAACTAAGATGCAAGTAATGTAAAATCGACAAATGAAGATTAAGGCTTAAAAAGGGGTTTGCTTTCCTAAATCAAAAACAAGTACCAAGTAATGATCACCAAGCGCAAAACAATACTTGTTCCTGTCCATGGCCTTAGGCAGACAAAAAAAGCTTCTAGATTCCCAGCAGCATCAAGCTTTTACGCAACAGTTGAAGTAGCTCAGGAAACTCCTCCTTGTCTGTCAGGGAAAAAATCAAAGAAAGATGCAATATTTAGACCCCATATATATCCTACTCGATATTTGGAGTATCTACTGAATGAATACGACCTCAAAGTACAACTATATTTTTTTAATCATAAATGATCATCATATTTTATAGCACTCTTACCAATGAAATGAATGCAACTGCCCCAACATTCATCCATGTGCAGCGACTAGAATTGCGTGTTGCCTTAGCAAATAGAATATATCTACACATAAATATTAATGTTTACATCCTTTTCAACCTAACCACCGCCCACTCAAATTAGTGCAAAACATTATTTTAAAAAAGGAAGAAGATTATCTCGGATATATATATATATATATATATATATATATAATTCCCTCTAATGTATAATCTAATATATCCTTTTTTTCCTTGGGTTGAAAAATATTAGTATATAAGCTTCTGGTGACTACTTTCGCTAAAAGAAGAAGATGGATTACTACGTGAATTTGTCATCAACAGGCAGGCCTTAGTGAGCTTTGTTGTTTTCTTATGTTACTAGAGCTTACTTGGCAAGATGTGTCACGCCGTATGGTATTTGTCTTTGTTTTACACTTTTCTTTGATAAAAGGTTTCCACTTTATTATTCTTCTCCCTTTATCTCTATTCTCTTCAAATCAAGATCAATATTATACAAATATACAGTATGGTTGCTAGAAATGTCGAATCCTACAGATTTATGTTTTATTGAATTTTTTGCTTTCCATCGTTTTTTCTTCAAATATATTTTGGCATTGAAGGGGCAAGAGAGACGATTGAAATGTCAAGTTTAGTTTATTCCTTATTTGTTTTTAATCCAACCCAATGAAGATTTGAGGCTAGGTTTCTTTTTTACACAGATATTTAAAGAAGAAAAATTGATTAACTGGAAAAGAGGTAAATGAAATAAAATAGATATCAGTGTAGAAGATTTTTAAAGGAAGAGTAAGAAAAAAAATTGATAAGGAGTTCTCACAATCAACTCAAGACAATTTAAAAGTCATTTTAATTCACAACTTGACTTGATGGACAAAAACAGGTGATTAGTGTGTTTAAAACTGCAACCTATTTCAAATATTCTTACTCCACCCATTAAATAAAAGATGCAAGACACAGTCATTCCCTAAGCTGTTAGTTATTGCAGCAATCAGTGCGAATTATATTCCCAAAATAACCACCCACCAATCCCCTTAAAAAAAGACTTACAGGCGAGCAATGGTGGTGACTACTTCACCATGGATGAATAAATTTTTAGGAAAATTTAAATAGTAGCTAATACCGTAATATAGCTAATAACAAAAGGAATGATAAAGCTGGGGAGGGATCTTACAGTTGGAGAGCTGGTTTGGTGGTAGTGAGGGTGCTGGTGCTCATCACTGTGGACAGTGTTTGTATTGTTAGTGGTAGAAGAAGCCATCAGTTCCTCTTCATTACCCAGACTTGCCCTTGAAATATTTGTCTTGTTTTGCTTCCTCATTTCCCGAATTTTAGAGAAATCCAGTGAGTAGTCTGGCACTTGTCCCTTCTGATCCCAGTCCCCAAACTGTGGCACTGATAACCAAGGAGCATTTTTCTACAGTCAAAAGATTTATGGGTTAGATGGTTGATCAACCGTAACAAAACTGTCTTTCGTCATAATAATAAAAGAGAATAACAATACAATAAATGACGACACAGTAAAACGGTTTCACAAAACACCTGTTTTTGACTCCTGTCCAAAAGAACCATTACAAGCATCTACATCTACCAATGCCAATGTGGAGGCAAAGTTTATTAACTTCACCATACATTTTCAGCAAAAACATAGCATGTAATAAATTCCTATAAAAATACCCTTAAGTGCACGACAGTCAGCACTCAGCAGAAAGCTGTTTCGAACTGTGAACACCAAGTCACAAGCAGCAATCTCACAGTTGCACTAAAACACACCCTCTACTTATATTCATTAGAAGTAATTTACAAGATAAAAAAAAAAACTCGTTAGTTTCATACAAGAGACAAATAACGAAAAACAAAGATAGGCAGTTTCACGGCTGCTGTAAAAATTTAAAAACCCCAAGTACTCTTCCATCTCATAATCCATTTGCTTCTGAAAGGGATTTACAATTACTTGTACTACTGCAACACTAATATCATCATATCAAACTTCAAACACAAAACAAATGGATAAATTAAATAAAACAGAGTTTAAAGCGAAATAGTATTATCACTTATCATCATAGTCGCGTCTATTCACGAAGCGCAACAAAACTTCAATAGCAGAAGCAAGAAAAACGACAAATACAACTAATCAAAGTATGCGAATGATTTTCAACGACCAAAACAAATTAAAAATCAAACAAAATGAACTAGCTGCGCGTGGTACTAAGGTTTTCAGGCCGCAGCTCGCAATTCTCAGGGAGCGGAATTGCAACGAAACAAAACACAGGGAAACATGGATTCCGAGCAACGACTAGAATCGTTCGTTCCGTTTGATGTTCGTTTCAGGGCAAAACGCAGGCGTTTAGAGAGAGAACAGAACTTACCTCCTTACTTTGCTCCATCTGAGTGATTTCAGATCTCGAATTAAGAGAGAGAAAGGGTTTGAGAAATGTGGCACAGCCTTTTCTAACCAAATGAAACGATAGATAAGCATAGCTGTTTCGGCATGTATCTTCTCTATTTATACACCACAAAGAAAATTCATATTCCTTACCTTTCTTTCTTAGCGTTTACCAATTTTCATCAAATCAAAATAACATGTTTTATTATTTATTAGGAACACGCTGGTAAACCAAAAAATAGTTATAAAAATATAGGCTTCTCTTTCATATCTATTTAATTTAATAACCAAAATGAAACATTTTTTTTATATCTAAGTTATGCTTAGTTACCTTGTTGGAAGTATATAACTATGTACCAGATATCTTTATTTCATTTATTATTGTTTTAATTGATTGTACCTTCATTCCGTGTTGAAGCACCCGCCACTTGCTTTCTCTTTTCTAGCTGTCTTACCCTCACAAAATATTCTCTCCATTTCGAACCCACAACCACAATTATACTTTATTATTCACCAATTTTTCTGTGTGGACATTTTCATTTCATAATAATTAGTATTCAATATTTTATTTTAATTTAATGTTTTATATAATGGGGACCAGTGGATTTATTTCTTCTGCTTCAAAATTAAATGAACAATAAAGTCGTGTCTCGACAATGACAGATAACAAAAGAGTTGCAAACATTTTTCCCAAAAAAAAAATAAACTTATAAAGGAACAATCATTGCCCAAACAAGCAGGTAATGAAACTATGGTGTAAAGAACATTAATTATTAGGTTCAATTTTTCTTTCAACTTTTTAATTTTCAATTATTTGAACTGTGAACTCGTGAATTATTATACTCATCATGGAAATAGTTAAACAAGTTGGGTACCGTGGAAGGAAAACTATAGTATGAATATAGCAGTATTATTTTTACTTTTATAACGAAAATTAGTTTTATTGATCTATTGTTTAAAATTTAAGAAGGAGTTGATTTTTTAATAAGTAAACTATCAAAATAGTAAATAAGAAATTGAATATATACTAAAAGGCATTACAAGTTAATAAATAAAAATATTAATTACTTTTATTTGTACGTACAACTTTAATAACAAATAAAAGCAATCGAAGAAGACGTTTCTTTTATTGATAATAATAGCTACTTTTTAGATGGCGTCTTTTGAAAGCAAAAAAAAAATTACATAGAGAAAAAACTTATTTGAACTTTGTAATTACATTTTTTTTATGTTCATTTTTTTTTACTGTGCAAGCCATTTCAAATTCATCTAGTTGTTAATGTTAACAAAAAAACTAACATATACTGATAAAGTGTTGAAATAAAGATGATATGGGTTAGTGTCTATGTTAAAGATGATTTTATGTTTTTCTCTACAATTTATACAAAATTTATCTATTACTTCTACACTAAAAAATCTATTCGCTTTAATTCTTATAGAAGTACTTTTAGATGCAATTTGGATTTTGTCATTAAAAAACTTGACATTGATGTGACACTTGATATCGTCAAATTAATAGTTTTAGATTCCATATAAGTAATTTTTTAATTTTTTATGTTTTAACATCAAACAGTCTTTTCTATTTTGGTTCACTTGTCGCCGAACATTAGGCTCAAGATCCCTAACTCGAAAGAGTTGGATCTGGGTTAAGAGGTTGACCTAAAACAAAGGAACTCAAATTTTTATTTCATAAAACAATTTCAAATTAACAAAATAATATATATCAAAAAATTAGTAAAATTTTATTTACATATTTTTTAATTAGTTTTAAATGAATTGATTTTACAAAATAAATTAACAACAACCAAAAATATCTTTTATTCAATGTTTTTTTGGACGATGGTTCTTAGGATAGACTTCTTATTCCTACACCCCTACGTTTTTCTTCCTGCATCCCCATAATTTTGTAAATCCCAAAACTGATCTTCATCTTTTATTTGAAAAAACTGGAGTTTTTTAGGTTACTGGATATTGGGATCTGGGAGTGTACTACGAAATCATCAATCTGGAAGTGATTCGTGTTCTTTTTCAAATAAAGGGGTGTTTCGAAAGCAACTTGTTGATTTCTGGATTGCTGAATCCGAAATTTTAATTTTGTTACGGATTGATGGATCCGGAAGATTACCGAATTCACCAATCCAGAATATTTATGGATTTTCTAATCTGGAATGCAAAAAAATAAATGCGGATTTCCCATTCCGTAAAATTACCGAATTGCATTGTCTGGAAGAAGAAAGAGTAGTGTGGGTCTTATGTGTATTTTAGAGTTTTTAAAAAATAGTAGGAATATTTTTGTCTTTGCATTACATTGTGGGGGTGCAGGAAGAAACTGCCCTCAAGATATGGTCACCCAAAGAAAATACAAGGCTTCACCAATGTTTCTTCACTGTTTCTTCCTGCAACTCCATATATTCTTTTCTCACCTTCATAATTTTTAAAAAAAAATATTTCTCTGTAATATTTTTGGATTACGTAATTTGAAAGTATTTTTTTAAATTCGTAATTAATTTTTGAATTATATAATCCAGAAATTTTTTTCAAATGCATGATTAATTTTTAAATTATATAATCTGAAAGTTTTTTCTAATATGAGATTAGCTTCCAAATTATGTAATCCATAAACGTTTTTTCAAATGTGTGTCAAGATTACATAATCCAGAAGCTACTTTCAAATTCAGACTTCTAAATTATATAATCCATAATATTTTTTTAAAAAAAAATATATAATCCGTAAGTTATTACCGAGTCCGAGATTAACTTTCAGATTTTGTAATCCAAAATAAGGAGTGACACAAAAAGAATAAAAAAGTATTTTTCATGTTCTATATGGGATGGCAGAAAAATATATGGAGGTGCAGGAAGAAATAGTCATGTTTCTTATGGGCTGTCAGTTCGGCCCATAATAGTTGGGCCAAGACGAAAGGGAGCAAAATGCCCACCATGATATTGACCCCCAATAATAATGAACAGAAAAAAAAAAAGATCAGAATTTTGGTTGTTCACGGTGGTGGATGTGAATTGAAGAGAACGATGTGAGCCACAGAAGGAGACACGCGTCACAAAAACGTGAGGGCCGTTTTGAGCTACTCTTCACCACACACGGTCCATGTTCTTCCAGGATCCTTATCTATCTGAAATCTATGTCCGATTTTTCTATCTCTCATCTGGTTCTGGCCACAATAAATTCTTAATCCAAGCCTACCAATTTCTTAATTTTCCTTATTCTTATTCTGCCTTTAAAAAATAAAAATATATATAATAAGCGATTATTCTCTACCCAACAGAAAGATACAGAAGAAAAGCCAGTGAAGGAACCGCAAACGTTTCCAACAGCGCGCAAAACCGGTTTATGGGTTGAAATCAGGTTCAGCATTTGCGGGGAAGAGAACTCACACCATATCTGTTCTCACTCCTCGATTTCGATTCTCTGAATTTTCGATTCCCTTCAAAATGGAATTGGCCGCGAAGCTTCATCACTTAGACCTCACCGGCGCGGTCATTTTAGATACACGAAAGCCCTCCGTGCTACGCCACCTTCCGCCACGCGTCACCACCAGAGCGAACACCAACAACACTAACATCAGCACCAATCTAATTTACACCAGCCGCTTCTCGGGCCCATTGCGGCCCAGTTCCGCTTCCTCTTCGGGCGTAACAACTGTAACCGTCGACGACGACATCGAGTCTCTCTTCTCCGAAACCGTCTCGGAAGAGCCGCGGCGCGGGAGGAAGCAGCAGAGTGGAGGCGCGTCGGGCGTGTCGTCGGGGGTGAAGCTGGAAAACGTGGGGAAGGCGTACAAGGGCGTGACAGTGTTGAAGGACGTGAGTTGGGAGGTGAAGAAGGGGGAGAAGGTGGGTTTGGTTGGCGTGAACGGCGCGGGGAAGACGACGCAGATGAGGATTATCGCTGGATTGGAGGAGCCGGATTACGGGAACGTGATAAAGGCGAAGTCGAACATGAAAATCGCGTTTCTGAATCAGGAGTTCGAGGTCTCGCTGAGCAGGACGGTGAGGGAGGAGTTCATGAGCGCGTTCAAGGAGGAAATGGAGGTGGCGGGGAAGTTGGAGAGGGTGCAGAAGGCGCTCGAGGGTTCTGTCAACGATTTGGAGTTGATGGGAAGGCTTTTGGATGAGTTTGATTTGCTTCAGCGGAGGGCTCAGTCTGTGGACCTCGATGAGGTTGATGCGAAAATAAATAAGTTGGTGCCTGAACTTGGCTTTGCTCCTGAGGATTCTGATAGGTTGGTTGCGTCTTTCAGTGGAGGCTGGCAGATGAGAATGTGTCTTGGAAAGATTCTACTCCAGGTACGCTTGAATTCACGTTGGATTGTTCAGAATTGCTTTGCAATGTTGAGGTAGATTTGTGCAACTCTAACTAGTTTTATAGTTAGATAAAAATGTTTGTAGTAACCTGTTTTAGTAACTTATTTTTAGAATGAAAACATCCAAACATAAATCCCATCACTTTATAATCAAATATAATCTAAATGAATTGTACAAACATTTGCCATCGGTTTCATGTCGCAAAACATTGGATCCATGTTAAGCTGAAAGCAACTATTTGTATGTTTTAAGAGTGAAAACATCCAAACATAAATCGCATTATTTCAAAATCAATTTTACAAAGGTTTACCGAGCTATCCAATTAGTTAAAGTGTATGATTGGTTTGATGTCTCATAACATTACATTCATGGTAAGCTGAAAGCTACTATTTGTAGATTTTGCGGTTTATTTTGGTTTGAGCTGAAAGATTTAGAATACACTATACGTAATGCTAAAATAGCCGATCCAAAATACATTGATATTTCACAACAGGCTGCTATTTTTGTCTAGGTTATGTATATATTTGCACCTTGACACAAGCTTCGTTGTCTAGAAAGGAATAATTCAGTTACCTAGGTGATAAAATTTCTCAATGACTACACTGTTTTGTTGTGTAGACGATGTGGGTTTGAGTGTCACAAGTGTTATTGATAAGAATAGGAATCTGTGTTTGGTTGCAGGATCCTGATTTGTTGCTGTTAGATGAGCCTACAAATCACCTTGATCTTGACACCATTGAGTGGCTTGAGGAGTATCTTAACCAGCAGGATGTGCCGATGGTTATCATTTCCCATGACCGAGCTTTCCTTGATCAACTGTGTACAAAAATTGTGGAAACTGACATGGGTGTCTCCAGGACGTTTGAGGGAAATTATTCGCAGTACATAATTTCAAAAGCAGCATGGATTGAGGCACAGTATGCTGCTTGGGAGAAGCAGCAGAAAGAAATTGAGCACACAAGAGACTTGATCAGTAGATTAAGTGCTGGAGCAAATTCTGGCCGTGCTTCGTCTGCTGGAAAGGTACATCAAGAATCTATTTTTCCAATAGCTTATTAAAAGGTTGTGCATGGATGGTTTTATATTTTACATGTCCTTCATGCTAGAGTTCTCTGGGCTTAAAGGGCAAGGTACGGCAGGCTTGTACACTTTATAATACCTTGGGAGAGTTCATAATAGCGTGTCAAGAATCAACTCTCCCAAAAGCTTAAGCTAATTGCTGAGAGTTCATAAATGTTTTTATTCTAACAATGTATAAGCAACATTAAGTAATAGGCAGTTGAGATGACAAATAAAAACAATGCTTGTGTTAACTGCTTTAGATTGGTTGCATTGCATCCTTCTGTTTCGAATATTTTAATGTTATGTTGTTCTTCTTTTATTTGCTTAAAAGGTTTTCCTTTCTTTTTTGCGTGGCAACAGAAGCTGGAGAGACTCCAGGAAGAGGAACTGGTGGAGAAGCCATTTGAACGCAAACAGATGAAAATCAGGTTCCCTGAGCGTGGACAGAGTGGAAGATCTGTTGTAACAATTAAGAACTTGGAATTTGGCTTTGAGGATAAGGTTAGATATCAAGATCTCATTATTGAAAACCTTAGCATTAAAATGTGGACTGTCTTTATGTCCTAGTTATATGATATCAACTGATCATGCTTTTCTGTGCCAGCCACTTTTCAAAAAGGCAAATCTTACAATTGAAAGGGGAGAAAAAATTGCCATTATTGGTCCAAATGGATGTGGCAAGAGTTCTTTACTGAAATTGATTATGGGTTTGGAAAAGCCAACTGGGGGTGAAGTTTTGCTTGGGGAGCATAATGTGTTACCTAACTATTTTGAGCAGAATCAGGTGTGCCACTTTAATCAGAGAAATGTTAATTGTAATTAAACTGATGAATTTGCTCTCAGTTCCAGTTTTTCAGGTCACAATTTGCGTGGTTAATAAATTTTTAGTGCTGACTTCATTTGTTTAACAGGCCGAGGCACTTGATCTAGACAAGACAGTGCTTGAGACAGTAGAGGAAGCAGCAGAGGACTGGAGGATAGATGATATTAAAGGACTTCTTGGGCGTTGTAATTTTAAATCTGATATGCTTGACCGAAAAGTTTCACTATTAAGTGGTGGTGAGAAGGTAAATTCAAGATTTGTGTCATCCTTTTCAGTTGACTTTTATTTGACATTTCTGAGCCTTTAGATGTTTGAAATGTTATTGCTTGAGTAAAAGCTTTGAGATGATTGCATTTGAAGAAATATATGAATCAAGAATAATTGAATTTGTTAAATGATATTATTAAGACATAGGCTCCAACCTCAACATTAAGACATTTACTGGGGGTGATTCCCCATCGCATTAAATGTATTTAGTAGTCTCAGGTGTCATGGACTGTTGTAGCATCAAGATTCTAATTCTTCTTGTTCGTGATTTACTCACGGCATATATATAATTTTTAATTTGCTAGTTGCATTGCAATGTTCCACTCTTTCTCACTCTTTGCATATGGTGATGCAAAATTATTTGGATTTATCTTGTCTTATGTTTTACTAGGCACGGCTGGCTTTTTGCAAGTTCATGGTAAAACCATCCACTCTGCTTGTGTTGGATGAACCAACCAATCACTTGGATATACCTTCTAAAGAAATGCTTGAGGTATGACTCTCTTTGTCGTCTGCTTTCTCCTTATGAAAAGCTTTTTGTCACGTATCGGCCTAATAGTATTTAATTCCTCCCACAGGAGGCAATAAGTGAATACGAGGGCACTGTTATCACAGTATCTCATGACAGATACTTCATAAAGCAAATAGTTAACAGGGTCATAGAAATTAAAGATGGCACTATACAGGATTATGCAGGTGATTACAATGTAAGTTAATCGATCCCTTGATCCCTTCTCTACCCCTCCCTGTCTTATTGAGTGTGATAGTAAGCTTTTTATTTTTGTTATATATTTTAATATTGGAGTTGGATAAAATGGGTTAGCTTTATTCACGATACAGTTGGTCCTAGGAACTCAATGATCATCAGTAATTAATTTTTTAAAAACTTGTTGATGTTTGAATCATTGACAGCGTTTTGGAGTTTAATATTATATTGGGATGATTTTGGATGCCTAACTGATCCTCAATTCTATCATGGTATCATTGCTTGGTCCTCACTTCTCTAATATGTTATTCCGGTTCCCTATTCGATTATCTTGTTCATGTATAGTATCATCATATATCATATCTTTATTAGGGTAAAAATTGTAAAATACTTTTTCCTCTCGGATTTTTTTTAAACTTCTTTTTGGACCCTCAGATTATTTTCTCATTTAGTCATTTTAGTCCTTCCTGTATGTATTCTATTTCAATTTCATTTCTCAGCTAAGGGACTTGACATTTTCACTAACTTATTAGGATTTTCAAATTGACAAGGTTTCAAAAAAGTAAAATAATATAATAAAGCAAACAGCCTTCTGGATCCTTTTCTCGTTTTGTTGCAGTCCTTCTCCCCACAAGTGGAAGGATGTCGGAACCAAAATAAAAGAAAGATATATGTAATGGGCCAACATGATACTGGGAATACATCTAATGCGGGATCAAAATGAAAATAACTCTATTGGATTTGAGAGGGTCCAAAATAGTGTTTTATTTTATTCTTAAAATTTTATGTTTTATACTTTAAATTTATGTTCATATAATATTATTATATGGTAACTTCGTGATCATGGAATTGTAATATGTTTGCTTCAGGTACAGTCGTTTAAATTTTCTTATATTGCATTGGCTCATTATTGGTTTTAACATGTTTGAATCTAAAAAAATTGCAGTATTATTTAGAGAAGAATCTTGATGCTAGGGAAAGAGAACTTGAACGCGAGGCAGAACTTGATAGCAAAGCTCCTAAAGTGAAAGCCAAATCCAAGATGTCCAAGGTGAACTTTTGTTAGTTATAAATACTTAAATTCATGAGATGGGGCGGTTACTACCAGTATAGCAGAATTTATAAGTAGTTTGTGAATTCATTTATTTTTTTTGCAATAACAGGCTGAGAAAGAAGCACGGAAGAAGCAAAAGGTGCAAGCCTTTCAGGCAGCAAAACAGAAGTCTAAAGGTGTGAAAAATGCGAAGAGATGGAATTGAGTGAAGCATTCCAATGTTAGACTAATTTAGCAGAAGGTGATGTAGCATATTTGGGTTAGCTACACAGCCTTTGTATATTCATGTATCAATTGACTAACTCATTTACGGGAAATATAGAAGGTTGCTACCCCATTCTTCCCATCTTGTGTTTCTCCACTGCGATACCACGATACCAATTCCTTTTGGGTAGACGTATATATAACTTTTCGTTTGGAAAAACATTTTTTTGGGCAAATGCATCCGGAATGTATTTTTTTTTTTTTTATCTTTGGTAATTGGAAAGTCACCTATTTAGTAATGAAATTTTACATTTCAAATTAGAAACTGTCCATTTTCAGGCTTAACAATGTGGCATCTCCCTTTAACTTCTGCTAATGTCTTGGTCTATTTTTCATTCTGGAAAGTACTCATTCTTGACTAGGAGATCATCCAAAAAAAATAGAGGAAGAAATACCCATTGTTTTTCACTATTAGAATTGCCTGTGTTTACAAGGCCAGTTCATCCTAATATAAGATTTAGGCTTTATTTTAAATGTTAAAATACGTTCTTAATATAAGATTAGTTTTATTAGATTGACTGTAATAAAAATAATTTTATGTATCAAATTTAAGGGAAGTAAAAATTGACTCCGTCGTCTCTCACCTACTATGCTCCCCACACTCATCCATTGGTAAAGAAGTTCTGCCTTCTCCATACTAATCTAGGCCATTCACATAAAGGACTAAGACAACTCTATAAGACTTCAATAACATTTATTACTCATAATTCCATCCTTGAAAATCTTTTGTAGGTTTGTCACCCATTCTTTCGGATATGAGACTTATAAGAGCAACCTTTATAATGAGATCTATGCGGAATTGACACAACATATAGTAACATAGTGCAGGAGGAGACCTACTCAATCCAAATAAGAACAACTATAAAATTTAATTTTTTTTTTCTAATAATTTTTTCTCTTCTTTCACCATTTACGACACATATTAAAAAAATGGCTAGATTGGAATACAGTAAAAAAATCTTTTAATCTTTAAAATTTTGACAATTAAAATAGGATTATATTATATAGAGAAGTATTTACAAAAGAAGTGTATTTGATGATAATTTTAGTTGAGGATGTATTTAAATTATTATCAAGATTAATTATAAAATTTTAATTAAAGTTTCAATTTTCTCATAAATTTTTGGATATTTTTAATTGAGTTTCTATTATTTATTTTGGTTTATTGAATACTCATAATTTTTATATTTTTAATTAAATTTGATATTTTTTTAATATAAAAGATATTATGACTAATATAAAATGACAACTAACTTTTATTACTTTTAGTATTTTTAATGGAAACATGTTTGATAACAAGAGACTATTGTCATCACTTACATCAATAGTGGTTATGACAATGGTCTCTTAATCAAGGTCATAAGTATTCGATCTCAATATTTAAATAATAGGATAAATAGTTAACTTAGTATGTATAACAAATATATTTGGTAAATAAGTAATTATTTACATAAAACATAAAAGTTATTTATGATTTTACATTAAATGCTATCTCATTTTGTATAATCATACTATTTTTTAATACATGAAAACAAATAATGAAGATGACGATACAAAATAATAATCACAATAAAAAAAATTAAATAATAATGATTCAATTAATATATATATATATATATATATTAATTTGATTGAAATGTTTTTTTTTAGCATAGATTCAATTGAAAAATCCCAAATTTATAAAAAATAAAAATTTAACTAAGCCAATTAGAAATTAAAAGAAGAATGGTTTAATCCTTTTGACAAACATAAAAACTGAATTAAGTTTTTTAAAAATAATAAGTAAATCCTATAAAAAAAAGGATAAAATTAGTAATTTAATAAATAAATAAATTCTAGCCTTGTAAACCCAGACTAATTATGGTTGGACTTAACCCTACTGAAGCTCTGATAAATGTCCTTCTGTTTTGGAGCAAGAAGAAAAGAAGATTGGCGGAAGAAGTAGAAGATTATGATGGCAGCAACTTTTCTAGGCATGCCAGGCCCATGGGCAGAGGATTATCGCGAACCATCTGATCCTTATACAACTAAAATCGGAGGACTCCCTGTACACCCTTAACCCTTCTCTTCTCTTCTCTTCTCTTCACTCACAACTACTTTTCCAACGCTAAATTCTTGTTAGTTTTTCAATTCTGTCAAATTGGTTTTAATATTGCGGTGTTTTCGTTGAAGTGATTTGAGCATTTCTGACAGGACTGGCCCCTTCCCATAAACGCCGATTTGCTACGCTGCGCCGCGTGCTCCGGCCAAGTCTGCTTGGTGGCGCAGGTTTACGCTCCCCTTTCTCAACACCGCACCCTCTTCCTTCTCGGTTGCGTCTCGCCCGAATGCGGAACCGCTTGGCGCGTTCTCCGAGTTCAGAACATTGTTGACGTGGACTCCTCTCAACGAAAACAACTTCCGTCCGACGGTGAAGTTCCGTGTGCCAACGTGTCGGATGACGAAGACGGAGGTGACATGGATTTTGAACAACTGGGTAAGGCTCTCTTTGAAGCCGGGACTGCGGCCTCCAACACCAAGCGCAAGAAGCCGCGGAAAAAACGACAGAACAAGCCCCCTTTATCTTCTCTACATCCAAAAGTGACAGCTTTTTTTCAAAATGACGTGCCTGGTAATTGTTTGTGTAATTGGTAGTTGCTAATTAGTGCAACTCTAATGTTTTTTTATTTATGTAATTGGTTTATTTGTTGGGTGGTTGTTTTCAGTGGTGCCCTGTTTTTATATATACGCACAGGAAGAGTCGTCCTCTGTGGATCTTAGTCCTATATGTTCTAGCTATTCTTCACTTTCTCTCAAGGAGAATGGAAGTGATGCCGAGGATCCTTCACAACCGGAAGAAGCCTGGGAAAAGGAACATTATGAGTATGATAAAGCTTTGACTGCTGATAGAACTTACCTCAAGTTCAAGAAACGATTGGATGCATATCCTGAGCAATGTTTTAGGTATGAACAAATGATAATTTGGAGTAGACTATGGGGTCAAATGTGATGCCCCCCTCCCCAATGTTGATTAGAATCTCAATCCTTGTTTTAGTTTGAGTTACTAGAGCAATCGCACCTGGGTGATAAAGTTGGATAGAGTTTTTATTGGAGTGTGTGATTCTGATTTGGCATTAAGTATTGGTTGTAGAATTATTTGTCAAAAATATATAATTTCTCCCAGTCATTGTAATGATTGGGAGTTGCCAAAGTTGCACCTGAGCTTGGCTTTATGAACAGGCAATAATAAATATATAAACCAACTGACTCGAGGAAGTTGGATAAAGTTTGGGTTTTTCCATCCATTTTTCTGTCTCCCTTTAAAGGGGGAAGCATAGCAACTACGGTTGTTAAATACATTGATTGGTCGTGCGTTCGAGCTATCATTCAATTATATATATTTTTCATAGCATCAGATCTTTGATATTTTGGTTTTCTCTGCTCTATCCCCCCTATCTTTCTCTCCCCTTCTGTGTTTGGGGCCTAATAACATTTGTTTGTGTAGATATTCGTATGGTGGGAGGCCCATTTTAGCTGCAGTCAATGAAATAAACCCTGGTAACTGCAGACTATGTGGCAGACCAAGACAATTTGAGATGCAGCTGATGCCTCCATTACTATACTTCCTTCAGGAAGCTCTTGGTGAAGGAAGACATTTGGTGGAAAAGTGGAATTGGATGACCCTTATTGTATATACCTGTTCCGAGGTTTGTATTCTTCCGTTGCCAACTGGTCTACATCACAATTCCTTTCCCATTTATAAGTTTGAGAATATAAGAAAGGCTCTCGGGTGATAAAGCTGTTAAATGGCTATTGTGTCTTTAGTGTCTACCCGGATAGTTCTGTCAGCAAGATGCTCACAGATTAGGAAATGCAGATTGAATGGGAGTATAAGTTAGCTTTGTTTTGTTTGAATAAAGCACAGCAAGTGTTATCTGTGGCGGAAGGCCAAAATTCCTCAATCTAAAGACACCATTGTGGTCTATGACATTGCTATAGCAGACCTCTCTTAACAAATTGCTTGTGGTAGTTAGTTAGCAAAGAATCTGCCATGACAACCATGATGCTGCCAATTAACATCAACGTGTACAGTTGCAGAGAACTTGGGTTTTATGTCTTTGAGATTTGTTCTTTATTTCATGCATGGATGTAGGGTTAAATCTTTTAGTGAATGATATGGATATTGTGAATTTGTCTTATTGGGCCTATTATGTTTTAATTTATGTCTTTCTTTTTCTTAGAGTTGCTCTGTAGAGATTGAACAAGGAAAGTCCAATATGGGATGGATGGTAGCAGAGGAGGCAGTTGTAGCTCAATGTGAAGAATCCATGTTCGTTCAGCCTGGCTTTTTCTCATGATCACTGGTGTTGGTGTAAACAATGCAATTCATTTTTCAGAACAGATATATAATTTTGAAGTGTTAAAAATGTTATAGGTTGATCAAGAAAAGGAATTTGAAGAGTGTGTTACTTAGTATTGGAGTTGTATTTACAATGAAGATTTGGTGTGGTGAACTTGTGGCCTGCTTCACATACCATTCATGCCTTGAGCTCGGGAGCAACAAGATGAATGTTGCATTCCCGGCCTTCCGCGGCCTTTTTTAATTTGTTTATAATTTTGAAGCATGACTTCCCTCGGTTCTCAAATCGACTCTTGTGAATTCAGTGTCTGATTCGTTTGAATTTGTAGATTGCTAATTTTCACTCGTGAGCATATGTAGTCCATATCATAGTGCTATGATATGGACATTACAAGCTGAACGCAGAATTTAAACAATCAAGATCGATATCTTCACAGGTGATAATAAAGCTGATATGAGTACAGAGGATCCCGGTGCTAAATCTGATTACTCAGTTACTAGAGCTGTCAAAAATTGGCTTCTGCCTATCTGCGGTTTAATTCGGCTCATTATGGGTTGGTCTCTTGGTGGTGAATATCATGTGACTCACTGATAAGTGAATTTAAGAGAAAATGAGTTTCACTATCACGGATTGTTGGTTAGTTAAAATTATAATACTTTACTTTTTTTTTTCTAATATGAAAAATCAAACTAAATTTTAAATTACTGGAATAAATATGAAAAAAAATTATCATTAATATTCATATAATAGTCATGACATATGTTAATATATATAAAATAATACGTATAAATATAATTATAAATATCATATCCGAGTGAGAACTATTCATGGAGATGGATTGAGGAAGACTCACGTCCTTGTATTTGTTGATTTGCAAGGAAGTGAAGGCGTGCATGTGCTAGGAAGATGTAAAAAGGAATGCTTCGCTCTTGTGTGAAAGAAACGGAAAAAAAAGTTGGTTGTACATGCATGAAAATGTAAACCCTAAATACAAATGAGTTCATTTGCTAGAACTTTAAACTTTCGTTCTTCCTTGCCAAAGTTGGTGGTTGTGATTATTCATGTGAGTTGAGTTTGTGATGGGTTTGGGCCTTCATTGTCAATTTGTTTCCTTGGAATTTTTATATGACTGGCGAAAGTTTGATGGAGGAAATGGAACAAAAATAACTCCAATGGAACTATAGATTCCTTGAAGGCGCATGAAGTGTAAGAAGAGTGATTGGTTGTGCCATATCACTTGGAGAGGTGAAGAAGAAGACCAAATGTGTCTATCCTAGAGAGGTTTAGACAAGGAAGTGTCAGAGCTAGCAACTTGGCAGCATAAAATTTAATATTGATCTTATTAAAATGTGAGACAAGCACATTAATTTATAGGAGAGAGGGTTGAACATTTTGGAGCCAAATTTTGAAAATTCAAAATAAAACTCTCCAATGAGAAGATGTCACGTGGACTCATGTTTTCCATGTTTAGCTCACACCTTTCAAGCTAAATCCTCTCCACTTCTAGGTTGCCATGTGGACGTCCATGTGCTCCATGCCAATGTAATTTTCTTCTTCTAATATATCCTAGACGTTTTAGGACTACATTGGGCTCAAAGAAGCCCAATTATTACCCTAACCAGACACTTTTAACCCTAGGCTTCTTCTTCCTCACCTCTACGTTTTTCTTCCTGCACCCCCACAATTTTTTAAATCCCAAAACTGACCTTCACCTTTTATTTGAAAAAATTAGAGTTTTTTAGGTTACTGGATATTGGGATCCAGAAGTGTGTGCTACGGATTCATCAATCCGGAAGTGATTCGTGTTTTTTTTCAAATAAAGGGGTGTTTCAAAAGCAACTTGTTGATTTCCGGATTGCTAAATCTGGAAGTCTAATTTTTGTTACGGATTGATGGATCCGGAAGATTACCGGATTCACCAATCCAGAAGATTTATGGATTTCCCAATCCGGAATGCAAAAAAATAAATGCGGATTTCCCATTCTGTAAAATTACCGAATTGCATTGTCCGGAAGAAGAAATAGTAGTGTGGGTCTTATGTCTATTTTGGGGTTTTTAAAAAATAATAGGGATATTTTTGTCTTTGCATTATATTGTGGAGGTGCAGGGTGCAGGAAGAAACTGCCTTAACTCTAACTAGACCTATTTTACTATTGGTCCAAATACAAGCCCAAAAATCTATGCTACTTGTCCAAATATTTGGTCCAATTATTTTATGCTATCAGGTCCAATACATGACCCATGAAATCCTAAACAAATTTTTACAATTTATTTAAGCTAAAACTAAGCCCAAAAATAATGTTGACTAGTCAGTCGAATCTCAATCTTCTTGTGTTCTTTTGACCAAAACTCTAGTTTATGTTTTAATGAGTCGAATGTCTTCTTAGATATGTTTGTACGTTTTCATCCTAGAGTTGTCTTTTTTATTGGACCCACAAAAATAAACAAATGTCCAATTAGATCCATATTTGTAAATAAATCCATAAACAACTTCTAGATCTTCATCCTTCTTATTACGTGGTTGTGTGTAATTGGGGCTCTCTCATCAGTTTGTTTCGTGTGTGAAGTTGGTGGAGTTACTTAAAGAAAGTGCAGAGAGGTGTTTTGGTAAGCAAATAGTCCATCCCATATATGTGAAAATGAAAATAAGTTATGTGTCACCCATAATTAATTACCGTATTTTTGGTGTGATGGATGTGTTTGATTGATTAGTCTTTATTATGAGATTCATTATATTATTTTTATTTTAAATTATTTGTAAATGTAGTAATGAATAAAATTATATAAACAATAAGCATATAAATAAAATAATATTATAATAAAAATACATTATTTTTTATTTGTATTCCTTTGTATTTTAGGGTAAAATTTATATGAATTTAATTTAAATATATTTATGTTAATATTTTAAAATTATTATACAATATTATTGATTTGGGTTTCAAGTTCAAAAAAATTGTTAATTACCCAATTATGAAATTTGATTTCTATTTCAAAATTTTATAATATAAAATATTAATAAAGCCCAAAATATTATTTATGTTTCTCAATTGCAAACTTAAACTTATATTGAAATAAAATAATTTGAATACAATTTATTTATTTAAAATATATTTTATATTAGACGTTAAAATCCATATTTACATTTACATCAAATATATTTTATCAAATTTAATTAATTACAATATATTAAATTTTATGGTTGTTTTTGTGAAAGACATTTTTAACATGGAAGATGAAATAGATTGATCTTTGCTTTTCAACGTTTGACACATGGATAACAATGTTGTTTGTGTGAACTTTAATCTAATTTCATACTTACAACAACAATTACAAATGTGTACGAAATTAATAACACTGACGATCTTTTGTATAGTTGATTATGAATTGAATATGTTACATTTGTTAGGTGGTTCGACAAACAATATTTGAAAGTTTATTATAGAAAAAAAGTGTTGTTGATAGGAGTTGATGTTGTACTTGATGCACACTGAACAATAGTATGATTCTATAAGAGACAAAATCATGGTATGAATCACATATTTTTATATTTTTTATAATTCCTAATAAATTTCATAAATAAAACAAGTTGAATAATACTATATGTGTTAAAGCTACTTTTATTACAAGAAAATCATTAAATAAAAAATAATTTTAAATATAAAAAATAATTAGTTACTATATTAACTAATTATTAAATACTAAAAAAATTATTAATATATAATTTTTACTATTAATATGTCATTTATATATTCTTTTTTGAAATATATATATCATTTAGTATTAAAAAAATGAAAATTCTGGTTTAATCTGTGAATATGTAAAAAAAGGCAATAATTATCTTTTTTGTATATAGCTTAATCATAAAAAATAAAATCTATTTATTATCAATTTACACTTTCAAGATGAAAATGATAATTTATCCTTTTTTTAAAATTAGCCATCATTTTTATCCATCAACATGTTTTACCTTGATGCAGTTTCTAGTAAAAGAATTTCTCAAATATGTAAATTTCCGTAATAAATTTCCATGCAATATATGTGGGAAAAGCATAAAAAGGTGGTTGGAATGATTGTCCATAATCGTATAATCCCTTGACACAACATAATTTATGGAATAAAGACAAGTTTACATTTGTTCCTTTTATCATGTCGAGTTTAATAAAGACAACAACTTTACATGTTTGTTTTCCTTACTTATGTTGTTTACATGACCAATGATTTTGATAATTTTGACTTGATTTTTGCATAGGTCATTTAGTTTTATCTTAATATAAGTTTTGTTTTCCTTAAATTCATTTTTTTCAGTTTATATTTTTATTCAGTCGACTTTGTTTACTCTCCATGATTAGATTACAGATATAGAATGATGAAAACGTAATTTTACTTTATTTAATAGCTTTAATTATAAATGTTTTGAACTATAATTTGGTATAAATTTATTGTTTTATGTAAGATTATCTAAGTAAAATTATTTTGATTTTAACCCTTATTTTTGTTAATATTACACTACAAGACAATTATGAAACAGAAATCAATTTTAGAGACAAAAAATAATGAGTTGTGTTAATATATTTAATTTTCTATTTTAAATTATTGGGCTTTGTTTGTTTGACCCAACTTTCCTTTTTCTGTTTCAGCTAGGTCTTAATCTTTTTCTTATATATACACCATGTATTTTACTCTCTCTAATATACAAGTGAATAAAAGTTTCTTTTATATTTATTTTTCTCTACAATTAGGGTTCATCAAAACCTCTATTTCTTCGATTACGTGCGATTACTTACGCTACATTAAAGCATCAAATCAGACAAAGAATATTCATCTTCATTTACTGTAATATGGTATCAGAACTCTTCGAATGAAGAGTTCTGCTGCGCTTCTCTCTAATTTTTATTTCCCTTTTTGTTGTTCTTGGTTTTTTTTTTTCTGTTCTCTTTCAAAATCTTGATTGGTTTTAAAAATCTTTTAGGCAATGTTTAATGAAAACCCTAGTCTTCATAGTCTTAATAGTAGTCACACTATTACATGCAATTTTTGTGGTAAATATGGTCATACTGAGGCTGTTTGTTTTCACAAAGTGGGTTTTCCTTCTGGTAATATTAAAACCTCAAAGTTTTCTTTTACTAGAAAAGTCTGCACTTTTTGTAATCGTCTTGGCCACACTGTTGACACCTGTTATAAAAAGCATGGGTTTCCTCCTGGCTACAAATTCACCAATTGGACATCCCAAGCCAATAATATGATTACTACTGACACTTTTTCTGAGCTTTTTCCTAAAGAACAGGATGTAATGGGAATTCAACTTACATCACAACAGTGTCAATTCCTTACCAACATTTTGTGTCAGCAAAACCTTGAGGATCCTGCCTCTCACACTCAAATTAATCAAGTCGGCAGCATCTCTACAGATGAAATCCCCAATACTGAGCATTCTTCAACAGGTAAGTTTCTCTCTTCACTATCTTCTATAAAAGAATTTTGGATTATTGATTCTGGTGCCACTGATCATGTTTGTCACAATTTGAACGTTTTTACTACTTATACTAAAATTAAACCTGTCTTAATTAGTCTTCCAAATGGCCAAACTGTTTATGCCACATATTCTGGTTTAGTACGTTTTTCTGATCAGTTTTATTTGTCTGATGTGTTATACGTGCCTTATTTTCAATTAAACTTAATATCTGTTTCTAAACTCACACACCAACTTAAATGCACTTTAACTTTCACTTCACTCAAGAGAGGATTGGTACAGTTAAAGCCACCGCTGGCTTGTACCTTGTCACTACCTTGCCTGCTTCTAGTCAATCTAAACCGCATTGTTTTGCTCCTTTTATTAATTGTAATATCACAGACAAAACACTATGGCATTATAGACTAGGACACCCTTCACATGAAAGATTACATGTCTTAAGCAACAATACTCTTTTATTACTGTTGATACTCATCATGTATGTGACACTTGTAGTCGTGCAAAACAGAAAAAACTTCCTTTCACTTTAAGTAATACTGTTACCTCTGCTATTTTTTATCTTGTACACTTTGATATTTGGGGACCATGTTCCATAATTTCTATGCAAGGTTTTCGTTATTTCTTGACTATTGTTGATGATTACTCGCGTTATACTTGGGTTATTCTGCTGCATAACAAATCTGAAGTGCGTCAGCACATCATTAACTTCACTGTTTTCGTTCAAAATCATTTCAAAACTAATATCAAAACGATTCGTACTGACAATGGTGTTGAGTTTTCTATGTCAAATTTTTATGCTTCAAAGGGAATTATACATCAAAAATCTTGTGTTGAAACACCACAACAAAATGGCATTGTAGAACGTAAACATCAACACATACTAAATGTAACTCGGGCTTTACTTTTTCAAGCAAATCTTCCTCCTATTTTTTAGAAATTTGCTGTAAATCATGTTGTTTTCTTAATAAATGTTATTCCTACTCCATTACTTGATAACATCACTCCTCATGAAAAGTTGTTTGGAAAACCATATGACATTTCCTTTCTAAAAGTGTTTGGTTGTCTCTGTTATGCTAGTACCATTACTGCACATAGGAAAAAATTAGATGATAGATCTATCAAAGGTATTTTTCTTGGCTTCCCGCAAAATACAAAAGGTTATATTATCTTAAATTTAAAGTTTCATAGCATAGAGATATCAAGACATGTAATCTTTCATGAAAACCACTTTCCATATAAATTGGACAGTGGCTTGCCTAAGGACCCTAACACTTTATCTCTCCCTATTTCTAATGCATATAATTCTGCTTTTGATTTTTTTTCTGATACTGCACCTCCTGTCGAGCCATGTGCCTCTACTCCTGCACCCAATACTGTTCCTCCACCAGCCTCATTATCCTATGATCTTCCAACAAATAGTGCCTCTGCTCCTGCATCCAACATTGCACCTCCATCAGAATTATCACCGCCTGCATCTCCAGGAAGCATCTCACCCCAATTTCCAAGAAGATCAGCTCGTCCTCACCGACAACCTGCCTATCTTGCAGATTTCCACACTGCAACCAACACTGTAAGTAGTAGATATCCTATTCATAATTACTTGTCTTACAATTCCTTATCTTCCAATTTTAGAAATGTTATTTCCTCTATCAATTCTCATCCTGAACCTCGGACATATAACGAAGCCTCCAAACATGCTTCTTGGCAATCTGCCATGCAAGATGAGCTTCAAGCTCTTGCTGCTAACAATACTTGGCAACTTACCCCTCTCGCTCCAGGAAAGAAAACTATTGGTTGTAAATGGGTATATAAAATCAAATACCATTCTGATGGCACTGTTGAGCGCCACAAAGCTAGAGTTGTTGCCAAAGGGTTTACCCAACTTGAAGGACTTGATTTCTTAGACACTTTTGCACCTGTTGCTAAACTCACTACCCTCCGCCTTCTGCTTGCTATTGCCACTACCAAAAATTGGATTTTAAAACAACTTGATGTCAATAATGCATTTCTTCATGGTGATCTCCATGAAGAGATATACATGACCCCCCACCTGGCCTCTCTCTTCCTTCTCCCCAGCATGTTTGCAAGCTTCAACGGTCTTTGTATGGCCTTCGTCAAGCTGGTCGCCAATGGTACGCCAAACTTTCTACTTTTCTTTTATCAAATAATTACTCTATTTCTGTTGCTGATCACTCTCTTTTTCTTAAATATAATAATGATAAACTCACTGTTATTCTTGTTTATGTTGATGACTTGCTCTTAACTGGTGATGACACGGAGGAAATCAATACAATTACTGCATCCCTTCACCATCACTTCAAGATAAAAAATTTAGGTAATCTCACTTACTTTTTAGTACTGGTCTTCATTTAAGTCAACGCAAGTATACTCTTGATCTCCTTCAAGAAACTGGCATGCTTGACTCTGCACCTGTGGCCACTCCTATGACTCACACCTCCCATCTCTCTCCCGACCAAGGCTCACCTCTCGATGCTGATGCCACTTCTCAATACAGAAGACTCCTTGGACGTCTAATTTACTTAACCAACACGCGACCAGACATCGCCTTCGCTGTCCACAATTTAAGCCAATTCATATCTGCACCCACAACTCATCATCAACAAGCTGTCTCACGTCTTTTGCGTTACCTCAAGGGCACCCTGGTGAAGGACTATATTTTTCTCAGACTAGTTCACTTCACCTTTGTAGTTTTAGTGACTCTGACTGGGCAACATGTCCTACCACACGCAAATCTGTCACTGGATATTCCATCTACTTAGGAGACTCCCTAATATCATGGAAATCAAAGAAGCAGTCAACTATATCCCGCAGCTCCTCTGAAGTCGAGTATAGAGCCCTTGCCACCACCACATGTGAGTTACAATGGTTGTCTTACCTCCTTCAGGATTTACATCTTCCTCTCTCCAAGCCTGCAACCCTGTACTGTGACAACAAATCTGTCCTTCAAATAGCTTCCAATCAAGTTTTTCATGAACGAACCAAGCATATCGAAATTGATTGCCACCTAGTTCGTGAAAAACTTAACTCTGGTCTCCTCAAACTACTACCCATTACTTCTGCAATGCAAGTTGCTGACATATTCACCAAGCCCCTTGCTTCCGCACAATTCTCTACTCTCAAATCCAAGCTGGGCCTGACAAATATCTACTCCCCAGCTTGAGAGGGTGTTAATATATTTAATTTTCTATTTTAAATTATTGGGCTTTGTTTGTTTGACCCAACTTTCCTTTTTCTGTTTCAGCTAGGTCTTAATCTTTTTCTTATATATACACCATGTATTTTACTCTCTCTAATATACAAGTGAATAAAAGTTTCTTTTATATTTATTTTTCTCTACAATTAGGGTTCATCAAAACCTCTATTTCTTCATTACGATTACGTGCGATTACTTACGCTACATTAAAGCATCACATCAGACAAGAAATATTCATCTTCATTTTAGGGACTAAATAAATTTTTTGTTTCTAAATTAGTTTGTATTATTATTAAATGGTTTTTAAATTGGTATCTAATTAGCAACCAAAGTTTTTGCTACCAAATTTATAATCTAAATAATTGGTAGTTAAAACCTTGATAGCTAATTAGATACCAATTTAGAAACTATTTAACAATAATAAAAACTAATTTAAAAACCAATTTACTTAAAATGGTATCTAATTTAATTACTATTGCAACTAATTATTTTGATCTCTAAAAATTGATTTCTATTTGATGATTTTCTTGTAGTGTTATGTTTGTAGTCAAAGTAGATAGTTTGACTAGACGGTTGATGACTTTTTACGGCAAGTGCACCGCTTTGTCAGAAGTAATAATTGTCCCTAAGGACGAATATCGATTTCACAAGAAACAGTGAATTATCCAAGTACAATAATCGCTAAATATAGAACAAAACAATTAAAAGTGTATTGAAACTGGTTGTGTTGGCGATGATCAATAACAAAACAGATAAAGAATTAGTTGTTTCAATTGGAAAAATAGGGATTATGTTTCATCTCTCTCTCACTCATGTATTTTGATTAGCATGTCAATATTAAATTGATGTCCCTATAAAAATCATTTATATTTGATTCCTCGCATATAAAATTCTTAAGAATGTCCCCAACTATCGATTCTTCCTCGCATAATTATAAGAACAACTTAGAACACGTTTAATAGCAATTAACATTTCAAGTCTATTTCTAACACTCAAATATGTTAAGTATTGTTGTTTAGGTCCAAACCCTAAAAATACCTCCCACACAAATTTAAGATTCTCAATCTGTCACGTAAAATTAAAACTAAAACAACAATATCAATAATCAATCAAGAACTGAATATTAATATATAAAATATCACCTTAATACATAAGAGTTTGAGCAGATTACTCTCAATCCCAAATGGTAGATTAGCCATGCATACTTTTAGCACCTTCAATTCTCCCAATTGGGTTACAATTTACTCTATGGTGTTTTCCTCTCAATCTGGCACTCTAGGGTTGAGCCTCTAGCCCTCTATTTATCCTAGTTTTCTAGGGTTAGGTTGCTTCCTGTGTCGCGCTAATGACTAAAATAAAACATAAAAAAAGACTCAATCTTTCTTTGCATCTTTTTCCATTATGGGACCTTACAACTTTCTCTTTTTAGCTCAAATTATTCTCCTTTACTCCAATTCTTCAATCCTCCCTATAAATTTGCAATTAACACCAAATTTTAGAATAAAAAAAGCTCATAAAAAATGTAAAAATGTATAAATTCATAAATTAGGGATTATTTTATATGTAAATTAGCAATAAATCCTCATAAGTGTCTATATTTTAATACGAAATATTACTGAAATTAGACACTTATCAACGGTCTAGTGGTCACATAGAGTAAGATCGTTTGATAAGAGTGTTTGACTAGATTGTTTAAAGAAAGTGTCAATGGACCGAATCATAGTTCGTGATAAAATTGGAAACCAAATTTTAGAAAATTGAAAACTAATAATATGAACAATATCTTAACAGAAATATATTTATGAGATCCTTGAAATAGAAACTTATGAAAAGGTGAAAACTTCATGGAGAAAGAATCAAACTTCATATATGCGTTAGAAAAATAAAGCATTATCATTTTCTTACTTTTCTTATTTTCTTCTTTGTAATCTTTTCATTTTTTTCTCAACATGAAAGGTTAAACTCCTTTTCATCGATTCTCTTGTGATTTCGCAATGAATTATGAGGTTTCTATCTAATTATGTTTTACTTTTAAAATTCTCTGTAGCAGTTTGTATTAGAAGATTTGGTCTTTTTGAATTCTATTTTTTGTTAAGGAATTATTCTTGAACGCTTGTTTCATATTCAATTCTCTTTAATTGGAATTCTTGGTTAGTTTGCTTATTTTTCATCAATCTCTTATTTGCTTAATCAAGAAATAGAAGAAAAACATCTCACAAGTACACGTTTGGAGACGAGTTTACTTTATTTTCTGCTAAACAAATTCTATCCCCATTTACTTTATTGTTATTTGTAATAATTTTTTTTTATAAGCAAGTTTTGAATATATCTTAACTAGATTTATTATTAGATTTATTGGGAGACGACTTTTGTTCATTTGACTACATTTAGGTAATAATTTTTTCAGTGTTATGTTATCGTCTGACACTACATTAATCTTTATTCAAATTAATTTAATTGCTAAACCATAGTTATCAAGATAAAAAAAACATGTTATAAAAAATATGTTAAGATTATATTAGTATTAATACATAACAGTTTAGTCACAAAATCATCTGATATACCTTTCTCCATCTTTTCCAGAGTCATCAATTAATATACTTATTGATAAAAAAAATCATTAATATATATCATTACAAGAAAAATCATGAAATAGAAACCAATTTTTAGGGAACAAAATAATTAGTTGGAATAGTAACTAAATTAGAGACCATTTTAGAAACTAAATAAAAAATTGGTTTCTAAATTAGTTTCTATTATTCTTAAATAGTTTTTAAATTAGTATCTAATCAACAACAAAGGTTTTAACTACCAATTATCTACTTTCTAAATTTGGTCTCTAAAACCTTGGTTGCTAATTAGATACCAATTTAAAAACTATTTAACAATAATATAAACTAATTTAGAAACCAAAATTTTATTTAGTTTCTAAAATGGTATCTAATTTAGTTACTACTGCAACTAATTATTTTGGTGTCTAAAAAAATTAGTTTCTATTTAATGATTTTTGTGTAGTGTATACTTAACAGTTACATTCACGCCGCCTGATCAATAGATGCACACATAATTAAACTTCAAATTGGAAGGTCTCCATGGAGAATGAGAAAATTAATTACACAATAATTATGATTAACTATATATATATATATATATGTGTATATATATATATATGTATATGTATATTGAGGAGCTAGGATGAGTTTTGAGTTGCAGAAGGGTGACTGTTCCAATCATCAGAATGCAGCAAAGACATTTGGGTGTAATAGGAAGACGGGGTCTCGTGATTGTGGATCCCTACATACGTTGTTAAAACATAGCTGGAGTCATCTCTGTCCCTTTCCACCCTTTTCTTCACAATGCATCCTTCATCTGAACACTTGTAGTAGTTCCTGCACTCTCATCATCAATTTTTCAAAACCAGAATTAGTTTTCTATTAACTGAAACTAGCTCAACAACTTTTAAACAAAAACTAATTACTGCATATATATAAAGAGAGAATTATATTTAATGATTTTTATTACATAATTTCACTTTAAAAATTATTGAATGTAATCAAATAGATTATATTGATAAAATTTAAAATTAATTTAATATAAAATGCATTTGGTATAGCTTAATATATATACTAGTATTTGAAATCTAATTTTACTTCAAATAATTAAATATGTCATTTTATATTTACAAATTAACTTATTAAATTTGAGTTGTTTATTAATTTTGACAAAGATATGCATTATGTAAACACAACTCTTTGATTATATATTTGATAAATAAATGTGAATAAATTATGAAAAATATTATTTTGACAGCTGCTACGTTAAAACACTAGTTTACAATACAATTTTAAAATTACATCATTTTAATCAAAATATATTTTCCTTTTCAATAATCTATTTATTTTTTGAATAATTATACACGTACAGTGTATATAAGTTAGATATGAGTCCTAACATATTCTATTCACAAAATGCCAGCTTGGAGAGGAATTCACAGCCTTCAAAAACATTTTAACAGTTTCCGTACATGAAACTAACAATAGTAAACATTTTGTGTTTTTAACTACCCTTATCTTCTTCTTCCTCCTCCTATAGGCTAAAACAGGCACACGAGGGAACTAAACTAAGTCAGAAAAATGCCAATAATTTAGCAAAACTACGTCATGTACGGTGTCAGAGACGCATCAGTGGAGTGTTCATAAAGAAAGATTACTTACTTAGCAGTCCCAATCTCACTGCAAAGCATGTTACTTATAATAATCAAGCACAAACAAAGAAATATATGCTTCACCATTTGCTTCTTAAGAAACCAAATTTGCATACATCGATCTATGTTTAATATGGGTCCATCAATAACCCAGGCCTTGTCCTTGTCCCCCTCTTTTAATCACTATATATGTTCATGTATATTTCAGCCGCCACCACTTTCATCTCTATCTTTCTGGCTAGCTATAGGGCCCAATATCTTATCCTATTTTATAGTGCATGGTTGACATGATTCCCTCACTTCCCCCTCCATTCATGTCTTACACCACATTGATTTCTTTAATTATTTCACAGCCTCATAACTTCACCAACTTGGATCCTAACGTAATCCTTAAAAGCTATTCAAAAGACATGAATTTTTCATACATTATATAAGATCATGATACAGGAAGAAAAGTCCAAGCAAGCAATGGAGCATTGAGTTAAGTATGTTACATCAGGTTCGTTTTATTGCTACTGGTCCTTAAATCTTAATTACCTTATATGTTTCTTTAATTTGTCTCAGGGTATCAGTGTATAAAATAAAACCCTTAATCATTTTGATCCAGTACAAGCCTTATTTACTAGTATCTTATCTAAGTAGTTAAATCGATTCGCAGCAATATTCCAATTCTTTTATGAGAATGGTTTTTTCTTTAAAAAAATAGAGTTATTTTGTTCTTTTAATCTGTGAAATTAATAGTTTTGAGTAATTACCTTGGGTTGGAATTGTTCTTCACTGTCTTCTTTCCGTACTTCCTCCATTTATATCCGTCATCCATAATCTCAAGCTGCGATCTGGTTCTAAGCGTGATGCTTTGACTCACTTCTGCCTTCCTTCGCTTAAGCCCTTTATTTTTGCACTTTCTGTCAAATTAAGGTTGAATCTCAGCAATAATTAATAATACTTATGCTTACTTGTTTAATGAAAGAAAAAAATAAACATAAATAAAGAAAAAAGCACTTGCATGTTGTTGGTGCTGGTGGAGGTTGCATCACCAAATCCATGACTGGCATCGCTGGAGGTTGCTTTCTCCGATGATTCAGTTTCAGTGCTTTGTGACCAACACTCTTCGTGATGATAATCAACAACATCCTCCAAGATGAGATAATCAGATATCATGAACTCAGAGGAGGGAGATGCTGCCATGTTGTCTACGGCAGAGTGACGGAAATTAGGGTTTCCAAAATAGTATTCCATGGTGGTGTGGTGATGTTGCAGAGACCCCAGAGTCTTTGGCCTTTTACCAGGGACAAGGACCAAAGCATGCTGTCACTGGATATATATATAATGTATGGTAATAACAATAAATAATAATATCGGAATAATTATTTGATGTCTCTCTTTGCTTTTTAATACGTTTGATGGAATTAGAAGATACTTCAAAACACCTTCTTGGAGGATGCTGCGAACTTGCTCACAGGTGAAGATGATGTCAGTGTGATGACGTAGAGCTAGCAAGTAGGGGTTCCCTACCACTTTTATTTTGCAGAATGGGTAATGGGACCATGAAAACAGTGATATGTTATTGCTTTTTTAAGACGATGATGGATACTGAGTGTGGTGTTATCCATGTATATAGTTCAAATTTTCTTTATTTTTTATGAAATATGTAGTGGCTCTCCATTGAGCAAGGGTCATCCCTGCTTATCTACATATTCCAGGGTAATCACTCCACCCACTCGTATTTGTCTCTCATCTATGTGTTGTTAAGCACCAAAAAGCATATTTCAAAATCATACACTAATCTAAACCAAATTATTTTATTTTAATGATTCTATTTCAAATCTAAATTTTTATTTTATAATTTCAATCTAATTTAATTAGATTTAAATTGGAGATTAAATGCATATTTTTTTAAAATTTTTAAAATTCAAAATTAATATTTATCCAATGAAATTATTTGTCCAACACAACTTTTGATTAGTTTAGATTGATTTTTTTTATTTAATTTTTAAAGTATTTTTTATTTGAATAAATTAAAAGATTGTTGGGTTAATATTATATCATACACATTCAGACTAAGTAAGCGGAACGTATCGAACTAATGAAGTTCTTGGAACGAGCTTACACCATCAGAGTCGAAAGATGGAGTTAAAGTAGCCAGTACAATTAAAAGAATAGTTACGCCGAATGGAGAAAAAAAACTCAAACATGATATAGGCTTCACAATTGAAAAAGCAACAATGACATCCGAAGAAGACGAAGTAGAGAAAGGGATACATATGAAGCTAATCAAACTTTGAAGTTGAATCTAGAGTCATTCTTGAGAGGGAGGAAGATCTACAATGGAGAGTCGAGCAAATTTCAAAGGATTATCGAGAATGCGACCAATCAAGTGGCTCCAAATAAGGGCACAACAAAGACAAAATTTAAGGTTATTAATTATTCATGATAATATAAGTAATTTTTTTATCAACAAGGATGAGTTGGAATTGTTAGAAATGGATGATCGAGCAGCACAAGTTTATTACCTCTTCTATAAAGAGTTGTGGAGCTTTGAATATGAAAATTGAATGATGATTCTTTTCTAAAAGATTTTTCAATGCTCAAGTCAATAAGAGTTTTAGAGAATAGGTGAATGAGAAGTAAATGAAAGTGTTGAGATTAAATGAATACTTCTTGAGGTGGTATTTATAGGTTTTTTGGCCTACGAAAATATCTCTAAAATGATATCCATTATCAAATAATTCAGTTGATTCTAACAAAATATGAATTAGATATAAATTTTTCAGTATATTTGAATTATTTGAATTCTACATATAGTTTCCACTATTGCAAGTCGATATTAACTATCTAGTATTTTTCAGTACTGGGTAGTACACAAGCCTCCAAAGCTTGGGAACTTCGTTTTAGGGTTATAGGACTTGAACTTTTGCTTTATTTTTTGTCTTTGTCGAGCTCTTAGAAATAGGTCGCATTTTCATGACTAAAACCATATCGGAATTTGTGACCACTTATATTGCTCGGTCTAGGTTTATCTAACTTGTTAGCCTGAGCTTACTAAAATTAAAATGCACTTAAAACGATATTTATTTCAATTAAATGGTAATTAAAATAGTAATAATGACATATCATAACAAGGGGAACAAAACTTCAAGAGTTATAACTAGAGATTGAATGAAAGATTTTTACTTCTAATGATGTGTTATATGATTTTGAGGTGTTGTCGGTTTGACAACTATCATTTGATAAAAAGGCTATTCTCCTCGAAAAACACGTTGCCATAGGCAAATGTAATACTTCATTTTTTGCACTTGTCTCTTCATACTATATTTTTAATGTTAGGAAATGTTTCCAAAATCATATAAAATCAATATATCACCATTACTTCATCTTCTTTGGCTTGCTTGATTTTGTTGGTGACAATTCACTCTTATTCTTCCGTTATTGTCATTGTTTTCATTCACTTCTAGGCACGTTCTATGTTTATCTCTTATGTTCCTTCCTCTGTTTCACTTCTTCTAAACCCCTTTTCTCTTTTGGGAATAAACCTATTGTGAATAGAGGTTGTTTCCATTGGAGAAGATTTCTACCTGAGTCACATTGACTCGTTTTCCATAGAGGGGATGCTTTAGAGAAAAAAATTTCTTAGTGTGTTCATATCGTGACAGCAACGATTGTTGCCACGTCAGGAAGGAATAAGGTTAGCGCCACTCCGACTAGGCACAAAGCCTCCTCCCAAGAAGTTGGGAATCCTCTGAGCCAAACTTAGCCAAGAGGGCAAGGAAGGAGTTCCTTGTGATCTTCGACCCCAAGTACTCTTGGGTGCTTAGGGAACTCACTTCTTATGTCTTTGAGTTTATTTCGAAGGATAAGGTGGAGGAGTTTGTATCCTCCTTTAATGTATGTTTTGACATGATGTATGAGTTCAATGAAACCAAACCTTGCACTGAGAGCGACTGAGTATTCATGAAACCTCAAGCAGATGCTGGGGACTTCACTTATATCTACGAGTACTCTTTTAAAGAACTCAATATTTAGTTTTCTCTTTCTCTTTTTAAATGTCGTATATGTGGCACCAAGTCAATTACATTCTAATAGTTCTACCTTCTTGAAGGCCTTTTAGATACTCTGCATCCATCTTTAAATACCATGTACCATAAATACCTTAGTGTATTTTTACCAACTCAAACTAGTGGAGAGGTTGGTTGAGTTTTATTGAATGAAGTCAACACAATCGTATTTTTGTTGTATATTCTTCCTGGTTTGAAAACTTTAAAAATAAATTTTCAAATTAAAATGGGCACGGCAAGATGAAGAAAAGCGACTTTTTTTCTATCCTAACTTTACACCTAAATTTTCTTTGTATTAGCAAGGAGCAGACAAGTTAAAGTCCCAAGTCAAAATATCTTCTCTCTCCCGAATCTAGAAATAATAAAAAGTCTTCCTCACCTGATTAGCATTAGGGCTTTGGAAGGGTGCAAAGTATTTTTAAGCTAGCTCATTAGATGACTATTGGCTCACAATTGCTTCCTCATATTGTTGGAGTTTCAACCAAACCAAGTGATGGACTTGAAAGGTATGATCTTATCTTTTTTCTTTTCTTTTTTTCTTGTTCAACCATACGTTTCCTTGCACGTTGGTTTTCTTTAAGAGTGCCTAAGATTGTCTGATCTTGTATGATGGTTGAGGGTGATGTTGGTGGATTATTACCCGGAAGGAGTGCCTGGTGGTGGAAGACCATATAGTGCTTGGAACGTTCACATTTGGATACCAGAATCATACCATGAATTCTACTAGTATTATACCAAATGAATGAACATGTGTCATGATGTTGGACGTTCACTACAAAAATAACAAACATAACTTTCTAATCATCTTATTACTACCTCCCTTTGGTCATCTGTTTCTGGTATCTTATAGGTTTCTCCTTCTTCTTTTTCTTCTTACAAAAACTGACATTGTCAAGTCGTACAGAACCATGTGGACCCTATATTAGAGTATATGTTGAAATTTCATTTACCACATCAAAAACTTGTTAACAGTGTCGGTTTGTGTTACATGATTTTATAAAGTGCATGAATACAATAAATCTACACTCTCAATTGGAAACAAAACATAATAATAATAATTTAAAGACAAAAAATATATTTAACTTTTTTTATTTCTTCCTTTCTTTTCCAAAAAAAAGTTTAAATTCTCGTTTTAGTTAGTTAACTTTTTATTCATGAATAGCATTAATAATAATAATAATAATAATAATAATAATAATAATAATAATAATAATAATAATAACTACAATAATATTTCTGTTCTTATTTTTATTTCTGATCGCTTACAGGTGAGACTAAGAACTTTTTTAATGGTGATTTTATAAGTAAAAAACATTCACACTTTCGTAATTTTATTTACATTTTTTTCATTCTTTTGTTAAACACGGTTATTTTATAAGCAATAAAATTTTAAAAACTCATCACATAAATAAGTTCCAATGCAATTTGTTACAGATCACAACTATTTTTTATTAATCAACCGATTAACTTTGCACTATATAAATTCACCGATAAGTGTAGTGTGATTAAATTAGTGGGTATATTTTTTAACTGTACTTTTTTAGTCGCAAAGTTTTAAACAATATCTATTAGCGATCCCTTGTTCTTAAAAATTAATTCTAACAATCCCTTAAAAATAATTAATTATCATAAATTATTTATTTATTAAATTCTTACCCCTTAACAAATTTTAAAATAACTTTTAGCGTAAACACGTGAATTATATATATAGAGAGAGAGAAAAGAGAGATGAACAAGAACTTTAAATTTATAGTTTACTAAATTTCATCAATGTATTTCTATCCCTTTTTTTTTCTAAAATATGTAAATTTGGTTTATAAAAACTTTTAAAAATATCCTATTATAAATAGATTCGGCTAGGACTGGAAGTCGAACTCCAAATTTAAAGGGACAAATCCGAACGAAGGGAAGATTCAATGTATCATACTATTATCATGAACTAATTCAAGTTCGACGTGGCCATGTAACGACAAAATGATCATGCAGAAAGTGTGCAAGGATGCTCCATAAATTCTTATTTTTGGACTTTACATGATTTTGATGTTAAAGAAAAAGGTGTGGCTGTGACAAATGTCTTGTATTACTATCACACTACCTGTAAACAGCTGAGAAACTTCCCATGTTATAGCTGTAAGTACTAGGAAATAACCTTAAAAATTAAAATAAGTCAAAGAACATAAGAAAAATAGAAGTAATGTAAAACGTTCTTTTTTTTCTTATTTTATATATTTTTTTCTCTCAGATGTTCTTGACTAGTTAACATGTGTATGTTACTAAAAACAATTTTTTTTCTTCTTAAGACTATTGACTTCTTTGTTGTTACGAAAGTGGACTTTAGGCCTAACTTAACCCCTATTGACTTCTTTGTTGTTACGAAAGTGGACTTTAGGCCTAACTTAACCCCATAGAAGCTCGTGCGTGGGACTACATATTTTGGGTGGTCCGATAGCGACCCGATAGCGGGTGGCCTGATAAGCCCAACAAATACTCGCTAGGATAGGCTCGAAGATGGCTCTGATACCATATTAAGAAGTGGACTTTAAGCCTAACTCAACCCCATAAAATCGGCTCGATAAGGTGAGGTTTGCATCCATTTATATATTATGAAATGTCCTTATCTCTAGTCGATGTGGGATCTCCAACATTTGTCTTTTTTTTTTCAGTGCGAGTTTTTGGTATGACTTTTGGTTTGGATTTGAATATGATTTGTAGATTCTCACTTCTTTGGGTTAGGTCAATTGGATCTCTCGATTTTTTATCTCGGTATACTCTCACGGATGAGTGTGTACTTGAAAAGTGCTTTGATGTCAAAGTCATGATTGATACTAGTTAATTATCAGATAAATTCTCTCTACTTGCCTCTTGGGTTGATCACTTATTTATAACACTTTCTTATTGGACTTAAAACCCAGTTGAACTTTTACTCTTTGCGTCTGATCTTCTTTAAATACACCATTTATGTTTTGAGTCATTTAAATGGATTTTGTCATAATAACTATTTATTTATTTAATTTTCATTTTGTGGTCAACCTTTTAATTTTCCTATCGATACACCTCTCCGCCAACCTTTCGATAGGTAGTAGAGAGTACAAATTAAAAGACACGTTTAGTTTAATTGAAAAAATTTCATACTAAAGTGCAATTTGAATTTTAAGAATTATAACTCTTGGATATAACTAAATCTTAAATCTTATTTGACTAAACATAAATATTGATGAAAAATATTCATAAATTTATGCTATAAGAAAAATCTTACAACTGAAAATTGCAATCATAAGATTGACAATCTATATCCTAAATGAAATCGCATATCAAACATTACACCAGTAACATCGATATAATCTCTACGTAAATGTCATAGAAAACAACGCCAATCCAATCAAAAGGGTTCCGAGAGTATGAATTGCTCTTAGCACATCACCACTGCTCTCAATTTCTACAGGGAATATGCAACTTCCTTTGGATGGATCCTGACTTACAATAGTGGCTAACCCATTGAAATTACAAGCCTCAACACTTTGGTCCCTTGTTTGAAAGTACTGGTTGAAAGCATATGAAGCATTGGTGGCCAGGTCTAAATTATCGCAAGAACAACCATATCCTAAGCTTGTGCAATCCGCACCAGCACAAGCATAGTCCAGTGCACTTGGTACAAGGCTCAAGTTCCTAACATCACTGCTTAGAACACACCATACACGATCTTGGTACACAACCCCTTTGGCTGCTATAGGCCATTTGTCTTGTCCCTGACCAGAAAAATCTAAAGGAAACTTAGCACTTCCATCGTAGCCAAAAATTCCCCAGTGACGCTCAAATTTACCAGGTTCAATACTCTTCATGTTCTCATCAGTGAGAGAAAATAGATACATCTCCATGGCTCCAGGGCGAAGTGGGGTTCCCTGCTTGCTTGCCATATTCTTGAGTAGCCCTTGGTAGAACCTTTTTGCATTTTTGTTATTAGCATGTTTGTTACCATCAGTTGGCCATCCAATTTCACCAACCACAATTCTCATGTCAGGGTACCCAGCTTTTTTCAATGACCAAACAAGGGTGTCTAAATTTGCGTCATAAGCGTTGTTATATTGCACGTTGTTGTCTTCAACCGTTCTTCCTTCACCGTCAAAGAAGGCAAATTCTTCTGGAAAATTGTCATTCTGGTAGAGACTAAGGAAAGGGTATATGTTGACAAGAAATGGCGAGTTCGTTTCGTGAAGGAAACTCAGTATTTGTTGTATGGAGTCACGAATGTCACTCCTAAAATCTCCATCTGATGGCTTGTTTGAAGGAGATTCATAAACATCAGCATTCAAAGCTGTAGTAACCTTCACCGTGTCTCCAAAACCAGCCTTCTCGATGGCCCTATAAATATTTTGCATTGCTGGGAATGTGGTCTGCACATACGCACCCTTGTAATCTTTCATGAATGGTTCATTTCCAACAGATACGTATCTGCAATAATAGCATGATTATGGAAAATTAGAGGATTTTTTTTTTTAATTTTTACTAAAGATGTTCATGATATCTTCTTTGGTTCCCCACAAATATCTCCTTCAGATACAATCCTGATTGAGATAATTGGATCATCAATTCATCATATTGTGAGAGACTACTTTAAGTTAAAAATGCAACACTTTTTTTTCTTGGTTGTTGACATTGTTTTGTTTTTTTACCAAAGTAATATTTTTAAATTGGGAGAAGTAATTTGGTTTACCATGATGGCAAGGTGCATGGAACTTAATGTTATATACCTGATGTTTACGGTTTCATGACGACCACGAAGATGTTTGGTGATGTTTTCTTTGACCCAATCTTCTGCACTGCTGCTACTTCCAGCAAATTTACTCAATTGATCATTAGGAATTCCCACCATGACTTCAATGTTTGTTCCAGACAAAGTACTCACGGTCCAAGGATCTGCATCGAAAAGTTTTACCTTCATGAACCCATTGTCTTTCAACATATTCACCACAATATTAGGATTCAAAGTGTGGGATGCTAATGCACCCCAATTGATGCCAAGACCTGGTACAGACTCTGCACCTTGGGCATCTTGAAATTGGTAATGAGCTAGCACCAACATCAAACAAAGGCCCCACGTAGAAAATTCGACTTGAGCCATGTTTGAGTTGTTGCAAATGGTAAATTAGTGGATATTAGAATGATGAGAGTGAAAAATATTGAAGAGGTGTTTATAGGAGTGCTGAAAACAAAAATAACTTGTTTCCAGTACAATTACAACTAATTAACGTCTGAACCAAATATGGGTTTTGTTTTTCTTAGATGTTCATAGTTGTTATGTCTAAATAAAGTGTCCAATATCACTCTAATAGATGTTTTCATACTCATACATAATAATTAGCATTGTGTGATTGTTAAAATAAGGGAAATAAGTTTTGTCAATGATGTCTATAAAATATATTTTAGCATGTATTAGAGAAGATATGCGAAAATGAGGGTGTTTTTAGTTTCCCCCCTCTTCCTGAACCATTTCTACTTTTTTACTTTTTTTATGGATCACACTGAAAATAGCCCACAACACCTGTAAGCCAGGCTCAATTTATGAGCTTTTATATTTTTTTAAGAACTCATTGTATGAACAAAACTAGTCCACCCATTTTTTTATAAACAATTAAATTACGATAACTTCATTTTAAAATAAATTTAATATTTTATCTAATATTCCCAATATTCAAGTCCAAATGTTTGTTACCAAAACTAAGAGTCAAATATTATAATTATTGTCGTAAACATATCATTAGAATAAAATCATTGAATAGAAACTAATATTAGAAAAAAAAAAATTAGTTGTTATATTGATTACATTAGAGATAATTTTAGAGATTAAAAAATAGTTTCTAAATTGGTATCTAATTAATTACTAAGGTTTTAAGTACCAATCTGAGTGTACCATTATGAGTTCCTTGAATTAGCCACATAATTACTATTTATTATTCTATAAATAGTTATTGATTAGGTCGTTTTACTCAAGATTGATGGCGATAAAGACTTAGTTAAGGATGTATACAGTCTTCCGATTTTTTGACATTTCCGATCTTATGACTTAGGTTTTGTCTCTCGGTGTTCCAGGTTTAAGTATGGTTAGAGTTAACTTTTGCAGGTTTAGGTGACCACAAAACTTTGTTTCTTCTTGTGGCTAAGTAGGCATTTTCACACTTTTCAAACTAATCTATTTACTGTGTCATAGTCATATTGTTAAGAATATTTTGGGTACTTAGACTATTTTCAACATTTACAAATTGGCAGAATTTATACTGTTAAAATTTGTTTTCAAAATAATTACAGATTTTAATAGTGTGCTAATAATCTAGACTTATTGCATGATGAGGCTTATACTCGTATTGGTTCTAGTGCCCGTACATCATAAATCGTAAAAAGAGCCGTACATGGATTATGTTGTCATAGGGTTTGGTTTAACTAATAAAAAATTGTTGAATTGATTTGGACTATGACATGCTAATACATAATCTTTTAAATTAAATACGGAAATAAGTATTTATTTATATATATATATATATTGTTTTTATATTTATTTTTGTTGAAATATTTTTAGTTTATTTAGTATTTTATTTTAAAATTTATATAGTTATAATTTTTTTATTGTTGAGTATTGAAGAGAGAAAAAAATGTATTTTTTAACATCAAATTTTTCATATTTTTTTGTTTTAATTTTTATATTTTATGAAAATAATTATTTAGTAAATATTTAAATGGATATGGTGTGGATATGAATATATATATGTTATCTAACGAAATATGAATTAGATATAAATTTTATATTATCATATAAAAAAAATAAGATCAATATAAGATTTTACTTTAAACACTAAGATGTTAAATAAAAATAAATTTTAGAGATAATAAAAAATAATTAATTCTTCTATTAAGTAAATTAGATACTATTTTAAAAATTAAAAAATTATTGATATCTGAATTAATTTTTATTATTTATAAATAATTTATAAATTGATATCTAATTAATTACTAAGATTTTAGCTAACTAATTAAATATTAATTTAAAAACTATTTATTAATAATAAAAGCTAATTTAAAATAATAATTTTTTTGTCTATAAAATAATATTTAACTTAAACTAATTATTTTTTATCTTTAAAAATAGTATTTGCTTAATTATTTTCTTGTAGTGAATCAAATTAAATTAATTTTCTCTTTTCATTTTTATTCATACCTCACAATAAAAAGGAAATTTGAAAAATAAAAAATGTTACTTTGATTTTATTTATGTAAAAAATAAGAGAAAGTAAGGTGTCTCATTTTATTTTTAAAAAACTTATTATTTTAAAAATATTTATATAATTTTAAAACTCAAATCCAATTTTTTTTTACTTTTATATAAAATATGATATTTTTTGTCTTTACTATTATTAAATTATGATATTATGTTTTCTTATGTTATTTTGTATATAATTTAATTATTAGTATTATTTTATTAATACCCTTTGAACTTCGATTCCACTTTTGAATCTTGAATTAGTATGTAATTGACTCAATAAATGGTTGAGTTTTCAAAACACAAATTTAGAATACAAGTACTATAGTAACTATATGAAAGTTAAAGGGGTCTAACAATGAGAATTGGAGTTCAAACACATTGAACTCTGGAATGGTTTGAGATGAAAATTCACAACCAAGAAAAAAAAATATTTTATAGGTAATACAAATGTTATTAAAAAAAAATCATTAAGATCTTTTCAATTGATATTAGACTAAGTTCGTTTCTTTAATCGTTTATCTAAAATTATTTTTAATTGTCGTTGATTATAACTATTTATACTAACATGAATTGAGGTTATTCTTACAATTTCGTTGAAGTTTGTTTTTTAAACTTTTTATCGTGAAAACTTTGTCTAGCTGATATTGACAAGACAATTATAGTTAATATTAGTGGAAAGTGTTCTCAATTAATATTAGAAAGAACAATCCTAACAAACTGTTAATTGAAAATAACATTGGTGTAAACAATAAAAAGAACATGCACAATAAATTTTAATAAAAATATAAGTATAAATAAATGTCATTGCAAAAACTTTAGTTCACATTGTCAAAAACATTGATTTATTGAGAATCTAACCTATCTACTACTATACAGTAAAACACTAATGCCATACAAACAGGAAAAATAGAATTTCTAAAATATAGAATACGGGCACTAATTTATATATTAAATAATTATAAATTATATAAATTAATAATAAAAATTCATAAATATTTTTTTATGGTTGGTTCAAAATGATTTATTCTTTATTTTTATAATTATAATAAAAATTTATACAATAAATTTGAATTTTTAAAAAATTAATATATTTTCCATTTTTTAAATTATGTTAAAACTGTACTAAAATTATTAGAAATTCAACACATCTTTTTTAAATTAGACATTTCACCGATACATGAGTGTCGTACGTCACTTAAGAAAAGTGTCTGAGTCTCATAAAACCTAACTCATATCAAATGAAAACAGTATATGATAACAACAAAAATTCAAAATAATTTAAATAAAAAAATATGTTTTATTCACAGTATTAACAAAAAAAATACTAGTCAAGATTAATCAAAAAGTAGTTATTTCAACATTTTTCTAATCTTAATTAAACTTCAACAAAAATTGAATGTTTATAAGAAAATATGAAGAAAAAACACAAATTTGAGAATATAATTTTTAAAAAAAATTTATTTTCATAGAATTTTAAATTTCTTTTCCAATAACACACTATTAATGTATAGACCAAAAAAAAGAAGAAGATTATTGTGTTATATATATATATATATATATATATATATATATTTTTATTTTTATTTATTTTTATTTTTTTTATTTTTATTTTTGTTGATTTACAAAGAAAAATAATGACAAGTTTAAGCATGTATATGTTTTCACTCTTACACCACAAGAAAAAATTAAAAGAAAATCAACTTAGGTTATATGGAATTACATGTTTATCTTGCAAAATATAAAATAAAGGAGTGATTTATTATGTTACATGTTGTATACATTTATTATGTTATGTTGTATAATGAATTATATTATATAATATAATAAAATATTAATAATATTTCAAATAAAAATTAGAAAATAGTAATGATAAAATAATAATTATAGTATAATACTATTAATAATTATAAAGTCATAAAAAAATTAATAATAATACCAATACCAATATCAATAATAATAATAAAAAATTATAAAATAAAAAATATTAATAATAATAAAATTATAAGATAATCATAAACTGTTAATAATGATATTAATAACAATTAAAAATAATATTAATAAATAAATAAATTTATTAAATAATACACTACAAGAAAATAATTAAATAAAAACTAATTTTAGAGACAAAAAATAATTAATTATTATTTAGTTAAAATATTGGTAGCTAATTAAATATCAATTAAAAAATAATTAATACTAATATTTTTTTAATCTTTAAAATAGTGTATCTAATTTAGTTAATATAATTACTCATAATTTCTCGTCACTAAATTTGGTTTCTATTTAATAATGTTTTTAGTGATAATTTAATATTTAATAAATATTAATTTATAATAATAAATATAATTTAATTATTTTATAAATTTATTATTTTAAATTTATTATATCAATAAAATCATTTAAAAATATTACTTTCATTTCCTTTTACTTTTTATTTTCTCTCCCTTAATAAAAAAAACCTTATACCTTTTTGTTACTTTCATTTTCTTCCTTTTACATTCCTTCTAAACTCATTCCTTATCCAGTTGTACAACAAAATGGAAAAACTCAGTTGTGTTGTGTCTCACTTTCTTTTAAAATGGTTCAACATTTTGGTTTTTATTAAATTGATAAAAGTTTTTAAGTATTTTAATTGACAGTGCTACTGATGATGTGTTACTTTAATCATTTTAAGTATTTTAATTATTTTTAGTTTATTTAGTATTTTAATTATTTTATTTAAGATTGCATTTGAAAAAGATATTACTAAATTTTTCATATTTTTTTAGAGAACTAAAAACTTAAATAGGTGCATGTTTGGGATGTGGAGAGTTTGGGAATACTTCCTTCTTCTTCCTTCTCAAGTTCGTGCTCCAAATGTCTAGGAGTATTAATTTTATTAGTATACTAATAAAAAGATATTTAAAAAATGTAAGCATCTATAGATATCAAATAGATCCACTGTCATTTTAAATAAGTTATCATTTAATATACAATTATATTAAAATTGAATTACTAATATATATAAACATTTATTCCACTAATAATACTAATAACTTTAATTCCTATATTATTGTATTATATTATAAAGAACAGTAATATAATTATCATTACTTATGTAAAACTCCTAAATGTTGTATCTATTTTATAACGTAATGGTATAAAATAAATTACTAATTTTATTGTTTTAGATAAATAAAAATAATACAAACAATAAATATTTCACATATAGTAAATAAGAAGCAATCATAAGACAAGTTAATTATATTTTATTTTTAGATTGTAATATTTTATAAATTTAATAACCAATTTTTTTTTACTTATAAATAGAAACACCAGGCATTTAAAAAAATTATAAATAAGAATACTAGTAATATAAGAGGATATGGCATAATATATATAATAATTTTCTCATTATGATACGAGATTGTTGCATTAAAGTGTATTGAGAAAAGTATCAGATAAATAGGAAGATATAACATTTGAAAAAAAGTGTCGATCATCAATGGAACTAACACATTCAAATGAGAGCCCAAAAGCTTGTGCCAAAAAGCACCATTGTTTTTAGGATTGTGATACATTATCTAAGCAAAGTAAAACAAGAAAATCCTATCCAAACCATGTAATATTAATAAAGCTCAGGAAAAGAAAAACACAACATCAAACTCTGCTATACATCATGAAAGTAATCAAACTTTTTTGCTATCTAAAGAGCCTGCTACTGAATTGCACTGATGACAATTGCCAAAACAGCAAGTCTATTTCCGATAAGAAAATTGATTTCTAAATGCTTTATTAAACTTTTCCCGGGACGTCTTTTTTGCTGCTATGGCAACATCATCCAGAAATCCCCTCTGAGAAAATTCTTCAGGCACGAGACTTTGATATGTTTCAAACTGCTGTGCAGCTTCCTCAGTTTTACCCAACAGACTGTATATTATTCCCTGCAATTTTTGTTTAAAATCAACCATAATCACTTATGTCTCTTCCTTTAGGTTCTATGACCACATAAAGTAGTCATTCACTGTGAATTATCATATAAAATTAGACTAGCAAAGTAATTGCAATAACACAAATAATAAACATAAAAAAACCAGATAGGTGCAACGTGGAAAATGGAGATAAAAGTTTGCACCATGAACACTGAAAGGAAACAAAGTTTTGAAGCTTAGCTCATCTTCAGCACGCAATGCAGACACAGAAAAAACAGAAGTGGAAGGAAGCCATACTATGTGAAGAACGCTGGAGAAAAGCCACAAGATGGGGGGACTCTAAAATCATTTAACTCCTTTCTCTCAAGATACGGCATAACAATTTAGTAGTCCTACTAACCCCTCTTGGACTAAAAGACCGGCTATAGGAGAAAGCCCTTACTGTTTAGTTTAACTATTCTACGAGGTTTTCTTACTCTTAACACCTAGAATTTTTGTTACATACAATCAAACTATGATCACACAGACTACACATGCAGAGTCTCTTGAAAACCTCTCTTATCCATGTTTGTGCTCTGAAGTTTCAAATGAAAATGATATTAAATTCAAAATTTAGTACCCTCAACCAACAGTTTTTTTGTTTGTTTTAATCCTCATATGAAATAACACTTTGGGTCCCTAAATGGAAAAAAACATAAACAAACAGGTCTCTATATTGTTTATCAAAGTTGTGAGACAATGTTAGATTTTGCTATGTTGCGTCGAAGTATTTCATGAGTAACACTAGAACTTAATAGAAAATGTCAAATGTTTCCATTTAATCAGCATTTTGTTCTTGGTTTTGATTTTTACCTTTTCTTTTCTTTGTTTTCCTGGTTCACTAAGTTTTGATTGAGATCAAAGGATTCAACTGAGCCAACTTTGGGACCAAGTCAATCATTTTCTGAACCCAATTCTTTATTTTTTATTTATCAGAATAAGTGCTTGAGGTCATAAAATGTTTCCAATTTTGAAGTTATAAAACCAAATGAATAAAAATTTTGGCAATACTGTGATAAAAAACAATTTTTTCTATAAAGCATTGGTACTATCCTACATGTTCGGAATGAGTCTCAAAGATTAACCAATGTACCACTGTATGCACAACTCATTATTAACTAGCGGACAAACTCACCTGACAAATATAAGGCCTAAAATCTCGAGGATCTTGATCAATCAATTCTTGCAATCTCTTTAAGCCCTCCTCCAAATTACCCTGCAAAGCACACAATGCTATGCATGTTAAATTATTAAGTCTAAGAGATATTGTGCTTGGTTTATCCTGAATTGGTAGCAGATAAGCAGAGAAAGTGGAAACTTGATTGGTGATGGGAAAAATTTGAAAGAATCCCACCCTAAGTTGATGGATCATCAGTTTACCTGTACAGCATGCATTTGTGCAATTAAGATTCTTATATTTCTCTCCTCAGTAACTCTGTTTTCACGAGAAGCTAACTCTTGAGCCTTATTTAGCATTTCAAATATAGCAGGACCTTCGTGGTTTTTATTCATTACCATAGCCAAACCCTGTAAATGAGAGTATCACTTATCTCATTCATATATGGAAAAACGTAACAAACTAAGTGACATGGTAACTTATTGCATGATGTGGGATCGAAATACAACATGAATATGATAACCATATTTCTTTTGATATACCAGGCAGCCACAAAATGTTGCAAAGTGTAATTTAACGTGTTACATTCAAAGCTGAAGTATGCAACATATCTCTTGGAATGAATTTCCAACTAACCTAATAAAATCCTACCTAAAAAACACTCACAACAAAAATGAAAAGGCCAACGTCAACAAAATAAAATAACACTTCAATACTATTTATGGTACATAACCAATATCAGGAAGCTCACTACAAGATGTTGAAGCAAGGTTTACAGGACAATGACTAATGAAGCGTTTTCCCAGAAATAGTACAAATAATAATACCAGCACGCAACATAATTAAAAACTGAAAATAATACAGTTAAGTAATGAATATGCTAGCATGCCTCCAATGAAGCAGTCGATTGTTAGGAAAATGAGGGAAAGGAGGTAATGAAGATGCAGAGTTACGTGTTCTCCAAAACTGATTTTGTTTTAGAGGGTATTCTAAGAAGAATAATGCATAATTTACAATATACACAAGAACATATTCTTATTTTCCGTTTACTTTCTCTCGACTTGGGTGCAACTTACGATCAGCCTTCTCCTCAAATCGTCATTTAAGTTTCTACCATATTATTACCCTTTAATACCCCAGACTGAGACAAGTTTATGTAACACTCACCTCTAATTTGAATTCATCCCAAAATCAATCTTTCCAGCCACCCTTTCCATAGCAGTGTACATTTCGGTTTAGTTGTAGTATTTATTTAAACAATTGACTAGAAACCATCATAACTGCCACTAATATTCTTCATATAAATATACTGCCAAACAAACCCTCTTCTCAGTTTACCTTTTAAAGCTTTTGAGTATTGATATGAATCCATTACCCAAGCACAGCTTCTTATAAAAATATAAGCAAAATAGGAATGCTTCCCAGTTTATGTTCTAAAGCTTTTGACTGTTAATATAAACCACAATTTCAAAAATTGCTAATCTCTCACTGAGAGAATACACATACAACTAACCAAACCGAAGCCTACCCATTTATCCACCCACCTTTCTAACCAGAACCAAAATTCAAACTTTACAGTAAACATTCAAAATTCCACTAGCAAAAAGAGACAGCGAAAAACATACATGCAAAGCTCTGAGTAGAAGAGGCCTTTTCTTCAAGATTTCCCTGAACAATCTTTTAGCTTTACTCAATTGCCCCATTGTCTCATAACAAAGAGCAAGCAAAAGCCTCCACTCAACCTCCTTCGGCTCCGCAGCAATCAAATCCTCCACAAACTTCACAGCCTCCTTGGACTTCCCTCTCCTAATTTTCCCATACAAAGCCACTTTGAGAGCCTCGACATTTTTCGGATCCTTCTCCAAAACCTTCTCCCACATTTCCTCCTCTTCCTCATTTTTCTCTTCTGCGGACTTCACCTTCTCCTCCAACACAACATCAGAACTCACAGAAGGCGCTGCTTCTGCTAAAGCAGCTCTTTTGCTGAAGCAACCCGACAAGAGAAATGACCCAATGAGGAAAAATGCCACCTTTTCTGAGAGGAACTTGAATAAAGCTCTTCTCGGAGAAAAATTCAAACAAGGTGTGCAAGGGGTACGGGAACAAGTGAATGTCGAGAAAAGGGTAGCGCGAACCATGGCTGGCTGAACTAGAATTGATGTGGGTCTGTTGCGGTTATGAATCTGTGGATGGCCTAGTAAATTGCGGAACTTTGATTGGGATTCGGAGTAGATGGAGAAAGTGGTGATTGAAGTTGAAGCCATTTCTCATAGATGTTTTTGCCGGGAAAATACTCACCGGTTGTCGTCCTCCTTTGAAACCAAGGACACCTCCTCTTCGTCTTTTATCCCCCTCCCTCCCAAAATCTCTTACGGGTAAACTCTCTCCTTTGTATATTACTAGTGTTTCTAAACCCGTGAGAAATACAAGTATAATTATTTATAAAGTATTATTACTATATTAATAATTTTTTATATTATTATTTTATTGCTTTTTTTATGATATTTTTTTTCAATAATTTGTAATATGCGAATAAATAATTTTTGTAGTACTTAAATATCCATTTATCTTTATCCAATAATTCTAATTAAAGAAACATATTATAACATTTTAATATAGCACTTTCTTTTTTATTTTTAATTTTTATATATTTTGATTTTATTTAATTATCATATTTTTAGTTTTAAAATAATAAAAAAATCTTTTACAATTAGATAAATAGTTTATTTTATTTTTAATTAGTTAGCTCTTATACATTTATTATGAAGTAGAAATAAAAAAAAAGTATTATACATTTTTTAAGATTGAGTTTACATTATAACAATACTATTATACACATTTAATATAACAGTATTAATCATAGCATTATATTAAAAAAATAAAATTGAATTTTATTCATATTATACTACTAATTATACTATTGTTTCAGTAATATAAGTATTAAACTGTTTTAGTAAAATAACATTTAATTATTGACCGATAAATCATAAAACAATACATTGAATTACAAAACATTTTTTGATGGCATAAATCACCATTCTAATAAAAATTGTGGGACATATCCATGTTGTCATTTTGTAATATAAATTGAATGTCACAATATAATTTAACTTCAAACTACAATTGAAGGTGTAACATATAATTGAATATTCTATAAAAAAAATGACACCTAATAAAAATATAAAAGAAATATTACATAACAAATAACTAATAAATAATAAAGAAATTTCAGTAATTTTTTTTTTTACCAAATGTGCAAAATCTGAAGGAAGGAACCAATGAAACGTTGACAAATGACGTAACCACATGAAGCCACATAGTGCTCATATAAACGTTCATTCTTTCCACTCTCTTTATTTCTGTTTCTTAAACCTTAACCCTCTGCATTCCATCCAAAACTCTCTCTCACGTTTCTCTCCTCCGTTATGCTTATGATTCACGTTTCTTTCACTTCTTCTTTTCCTTCTTTGAAGAACAGGTTATTCTTTATCATTTCTTTTCTACATTGCTTGCTTTTATTTTTTCCGCGGATTCTCTTAATCTGTTTGTTATGTTTTTTCACAACATAAATTTATCGTTTATGTTGATTCTTTTCATCTCTTTATCGGTTTGTTTCCTCCATTGTTCTTCATATTGTTGCTTATGTGTTTGTTACGTTTTTTACGACATAAAAATTATTTCCTTTTTGGTTTTTTTCTTTTATAAAAAATTGATTGATTTTGATGTTTTTTCACAACATAAATTTATCGTTTATGTTGATTCTTTTCATCTCTTTATCGATTTGTTTCCTCCATTGTTCTTCATATTGTTGCTTATGTGTTTGTTACGTTTTTTACGACATAAAAATGATTTCCTTTTTGGTTTTTTTCTTTTATAAAAAATTGATTGATTTTGATGTTTCTATTGATATAAAAAAAATGATGTAAGATTTAAACTATATTATAAAAGTAAAATAAAAAGTAATGTTGTAAGTGAAATATGAAAAATAAGTAACAGTGAAATCATAAAACAGTTATTTTATTACATGTGCAGAACAAATACCATAAAGAAAACCATAAATAAAAAGTGTAATAAACATAAATATAATAAATTAAAAATTAAAAATTAAAAATAGAAAACATCCTAATTAAATTAATAAATAAATTACACATTACAAAATTCTGAATTACATATTGTCTCAATTTCTATTTACAACAATAAAAAAAAAAACTTTATGTCTTCAGCTCAACAAACTCCAGCAAAATCATGTTCTAAGTGAAATCTGAAAAAAACAACTTTAATATCATATAACACTTATTTTATGTATATTACATGGACATAACAAATATTGTAAAAAAATCATAAATAAAACAGTATAATAAACATAAACATAATAGTAAAAATAAATATCTAGAGTCCTAAATGTAAACATAAAAAATAAAAAACATTCGAATCCAAAAACATAAAAATAAAAGTAAACATCCAAAGTTATAACCCTAATTTAACAAAAACATAAATTGTTCAAGTTTCCCGCACATGGAAACAATTAGCTTCATTGGCTTTTATAATAACAACGCATAATTAAAAGAACTCTGATGTGCATTGAGGGCTTGTTAGAACACTCAAATATTATTTTATCGTCTTCCCGAGAAAAGAATGTACTTGACAAAAGTTCTTCCAGTCATGTCCAATCTTCACAGTTTTGGAGAAGTCATTGCTAGCCACACAGAACACACGTTTAGAAACCCTAATTTTTTCTTCACCTATGCATGCACATTGGGCTTGTTCACTCATTTTGGATCAGCAGAAACATGAACTCGTTTTCTTCCCAGCTAAAGCCTCACAATGTGTCACGGGTAAAACATCCTTCTTATGGTAAATTTGATTTTTTGTTTATTTTTTTCAAAAATTTGTGAGAGCGACACGTGTAGAAAGTTCTCTATTTGTGCTCCCTCAATTGTTATATATATAGATATAGATATATAGATATAGATTACTAAAAAGAACTTTATAATATTTAATTCAGTTTTAACTATCTTATTAATTTATTATTTTTACTTGAGTTTTTATAAAATAAATTTGTTATTGAATATTTAAATGTTTAATTTTTTGAATAATATAATTATGTTTATCATAACTTTTAAGTTGTCACCTATGATAACCATTTTCGTCATTACTACTAATAGGTAATTATTACAATATTCTATCATCTAACATCTTTTTTACTCAAAATAATAATTTTTTTTACATTAATTCTAATATAATTTTATATTAATCATAAAATTTTATATTTATTAAGACACCAAAAACAACATCACAGAATTAATAGAAAAAATAATATGATAAAAACTAAATTAAAAAATATAAATATTTTAAATTTTAATAGATCAATTTTTTTAAAAGGAACTAAAAATACCCAAATTTAGAATGTCCTTAAAACATAGGTGCATGCATTTCTATTATATTATGTATTTCTATTATATTAAATTAATATATATTTATATATATATATATATATATATATCTTCAAGAAAAATAAATTACTTTTGTTTTTAATATTCTTATTTATTTATATTAACAGTTATAAAATAATTATGATATTTAAAATATTGCTAAATATAAATATGAATATAAAATATATACATAAAATGAAAAATATTTATTATATATTATTTAATTTTTTTTATTATAATTATAATTTTAATTATTTTTATTTAACATCTATGAAGGGTTGAGATAACATATTTTTATTTAACTAGTTTTAGTAAAAAATAAAATAAAAAATTATTTATTTAGATAAAAATTTAAAATGGTAATAAGGAAATATTATATATAGTTATCTAACTAATAAATTTTTTATTTGAAAATGTAAAAAGTCAATGAAAGTAATTTTCAAAAAAGAAATATACATAAATTAAAATAATTTTCTTTATTTTTACTAGTAAAAACACTTATGTGTATGTACATTTTTATAACATAAAAATATATACTAATTTTATTATTTTTATGAATAATTAATAAAAAAAATAACACAATTTTAAATATATATATATATATACATAATTTTGTAAAAATAATATTAAGAATATTATATAGCTTTTATTTTAAAAAATCATTTAGTTATTTTGAAATAAAAAGAAGTTATTCAATTATTTTATTTTATTAAATAAATAAATAAGTTATTTTTTATTTATTAAAAGTAAAAAAATTTAATTAAAAGATGACAAATAAAATAAAAAAACAAACGGTATAACCTCTCTTTAAAGGCTAAGTTTTCTTATTCAGGGGTTCTATGTCCAAGAGAGTGCACTACTAATATCTTCCATGAGGATGAGTGTTTGTTCTTGATTTAGGACATGGAAAGAAAATGCAAATGATGTTATAATGCGATTTCAAAATTTGTATTTTTTTTTCATTGAATTATGGACTAATTTTGTTCATAATAATGCGATTGTTATCTGTTAAGCTCTCATAAGAGAGATTACCCTAAACCTTGCATGAGGCAAAAACATGTTCTAAGGAAGATGGTTTTTTTCTTCATTTCCATACGTTATTTTGTCAATCCTATAAACTTTTGTATTTCAAATTTTTTTTGTCATCTCTATAAATTTTTGTATTTTAAAAATATTGATTTATACAAAAGTTAAAATGTAGTTTATATTTTGGATTATGTAATTTGAAATTATTTTTCCAGATTCGTAAAATAGCTTTCAAATTAATCCAAAAGTCTTTTTTTCATATTTGTGATTTCTGGATTACATTTCAGATCACATAATTCATAAACTACTCTCAAATTCAGAAAGACTTCTGAATTATGTAATTTGAAATACCAATTTTTTAAAAATATATTATGCATTATTTTTTAAATTGCTTCTTGATTCTATAAATTCGAAGAACACTTCTGAATTCAAAAACATTTTTCGAATTATATAATCTAGAATATAAAGAATATGGGGATTGTAAAAGTTAATTTTTTTAGAAGAACAAAAATGTATTTTCACATATAGTATTGGGGTGCCTCCAGAATGTATGGAGTGCAGGAAGAAGAAGCTTCCAAGGAACCCCTATTCTATTTGTCTACGTCTATTTATATATGGGCTCAATGTTTTGATGTACTTTTCTTTCTATACCCCATTTGCATCCTATGGTATTGGAAGTGACTAACGTATCCCTATACTTAAATGTTATAATTAATTTGAAATTACATTCTAAAAATATGAAATTTGAGATATTTTTAAATTTTATAATCTATAATTATTTAAAACATTTTATACATTGTGTAGTTTAATATTATATTTTGGGTTATAATAATTCAAGGTTATATAATTTTATTTCAATTATACGCAATTCAAAATCATATTTTAGATTGTGTAATTTTATTTTAAATTAAATAATTTAAAATATTTTTTATATATTTTAAATTACATGATAATATATCCTAAAATATATAAAAAAAATATTATAATAGAGACATGTTGGTCTATTTTTATAATAGAGGAGTGGGAGAAAAACAGTCGAGGGGTGAAAGAAGAAGAAACGTCCTTATAGTTTTGTTAACATTTTGGGCTCTCCATCTGTTGTCTTTTCTCAACCTATATCTTATCATTACTATCTAAACTGATTATAATACCAAATATAAAAAGAAATTAGAAAAAAAAATAATTATTTTTCCCACACAAATATTTTAAAATTCATTTTTCTGGAGAGAGAGAGTTGACTTAAATAAAATTCACGATTACCCCAGGTTACGACTCGCCAAAAGTTTAATTTAAGAAAAGATTTTACTTACATCACTGTATAATATCTTGTTCAATATATTGTTATTTTACCCATTTATATTTAGACTTAGGTGATACAGTATTTTTGCCCAATAATTACATACATCAATAATAAAATAGGATTGACTACTTTATGAACTAATCGAAAGAAATAAGAGAAGACTTCAATAATATATATAATAAAATTACCATTGTTGACAGCTATAAAATAGGAATACTAACAGTCATGTGTAAACTGACCATTAATGCAATAATAAAGTAAAATAATTTAAAAATAATAAAATAAGAATTAATAATAATAAAATCTGAATTAATAACCAACATCCTCCCTTAATTCTAATTTGGAACAACCTTCATGTCCAAACAGATCTCTTAACTTGATGAAAACATCTATTTTCAATTCAAATGGCTTAGTGAAAATATCTGCAATCTGATCTTCTAATCTGCAGATACTTGATGAAAAACTGGATTCTTTGCAAGATTAATTTCAGATACATTGTCAACATAAATCTTAATTGGAACATCTAGATTAAAATTAATTTGAGTCATGATATTGTTTTTCTCAATCGTCATCAATTCTTCATTCATAGCCTCATGCCATTTGGGGTGTTGAATGACATCTGCAAAAGTCTCACGAGTTCTGAATCTGCAAGAAAAGCAAAGTGAACTAAATCTCCATTGTCATCAACTTCATCATCAAGATTTACTTCCCAATCTTGAAGGTGTACAGGTTGTCGATGCTGCCTTCTTGGTCGCTCCATCATAGTTGCAATTGGAGCTGCAACTCCAGGTTGAATTTCAGCTTCAGGTTGAACTGCAGCTTCACGAGTTCTGAATTTGCAAGAAAAACAAAGTGAACCAAATCTCCATTGTCCTCAACTTCATCATCAAGATTTACTTCCCAATCTTGAAGGTGTACAGGTTGTCGATGCTGCCTTCTTGATCGCTCCATCATAGTTGCAATTGGAGCTGCAATTTCAAGTTGAATTTTAGCTTCAGGTTGAACTGCAGGTGCTTCAAGACTGACTCCATCTTCCATATCATCGTTCAAAACGTAAATATATCATTTTTTTAATCCATTTCAGCTGCTGCATTCCATTGACATTCCTCATCTTCGACAAATGTAACATCACAATTGATAATCACCTTTTTTTTGTGATTGGATTGTACAGTTTGTATCCCCATGCTTATATCCAAGGAAATTGGTCTTCACTGCCTTATCATCCAACTTCGATCTTGTTGCCTTGGGGACATGAGCATAAGTAATTTACCCAAATGCCTTCAAGTGCTACACATTGGGTTTGAATCTGCTCCATGCCTCAATCGGAGTTGTGTTAGGAACACTCCGAGTGGGTGATTTGTTTATCAAATATGCCGCACATGTTACGGCCTCAACCCAAAAATAATTTGGCATACCTTTCGCTTTAAGCATGCTCCTCGTAATGTCCATGATTGTTCTATTCTTTCTCTCGTCAACTCCGTTGTGTTGAGATGAGTAGGGACATATTATGTTATGCTGCAACCCAAGTTCATCACAGTGCCTCTTCAACTCATTAGACTTGTACTCACCTCCTCCATCACTACGCACCATCTTAATTTTTCTACCACTCTGTCTTTCAACAAATGTTTTAAATCTTTTAAAGCATTGAAATACCTCATCCTTGCTTTTCAATAGATAAATCCAGGTTTTCCTTGAAAAATCATCAATAAAGGTTAAAAAATACTTATTACATCCAATTGATGATATGTTCATCGGGCCACACAAACATCTGTATGAACAAGCTCCAAAGAAAATTTTGCATGCCAAAACTCCTTAACAAATGGTATCTTGTGATTCTTTCCAAAAATGCAAGTCTCACACAATTGATTAGGGTGATGAATATGGGGTAAATCATTCACTAAATTTCGTTTGGAGAGATTTTTCAAACTCTGAAAATTTAAGTGCCCAAAGCGTAAATGCCATACGATTTATTATTCACTATTGCATTCAAACACTTGAAATCACCCATATGAATATCTACTAGAAACATGCGGTTTTTTGATAAAAAAGGTTTTAAGAATCAAACTACCTTTTTTTTATCAAAAATTGAGAATTTATTTTCAACTATGTGCATCACACGTAACCCTTTTTGGTCAGCTATCCCATACTTAATAGATTACTTTTCATATCAGGTACATAGAAAACATTATAGATGCACTGTTATTCAGTGTGATAAGAATTCGCCCTTTTCCAGTCACCGAAACGAACCTGCCATCGCCGAATTTCACTTGTGTGCGAAATGAGTCATCCAAAAATCTGCAAACAGCTCCTTCTGACCACACATATGATTCGTGCAACCTGTATCAAAATACCAAGTCTGATTGTTTGGTGTTTCATTTGATGTGGTTGTCATTTGTACTGCATGATCCTCTTCATCTTGTACGTGATTACTATCTTCTTGAGCACAATTGGCAGCATGATTATCACCTTTTGATCTGCACTCATTTGCATAATGGTCGCGTTTATGGCAGTTATAACACTCCACATTTGATTTATTATAAATGCCTCCTCGTCCTCCGCGACCACGTTTTTCGCGCCGCCAAGAGTTATTTGAACTTGGAATGTGATTGGAACCAATGTTGTTTTGCTCAGCGCCTCCATGGTATTCATCTAATTTGCCAAGGCAAGAACTTTATTTATATAGACATCAACCGTCTATGTGGTTTCCATCTATAGCAGTTCATATTGGCGTCTTAGGGTTTGAAGACGCACCTTCTTGATCTTGTCATCACCTTTATAATTGGTTGACAAAATGGTCCAAGCATCACTTGCAGTTGTTGCTTCTTCTATTTGCTCAAACGTCTCGTCATTCATCCCTTGATGGATGAGATACAAAGTCTTATTATCCTTCTTCTTCTTCTTCTTCTTCTTCTGATCACGATGCGTTGTGCCTCATTTGCATTAACAGCTAATGCAAACACTCCACTCTCAACAATATCCCATAACTCATTATAATCAAACAAAACTCTCATATGCACACATCACCGATTGCATTTTTTTCATCAAGGATAAGGAGTAATAATTGGGTAGAGTTCATGATAACAAATTATCGGTTAAAAATATATTACTAATTATATATATAAATTATATTACTAATTTTATAAATAAATTATCTGTTAAAAAATATATTACTAAATTTTTGATATAAAATATGCAAGACTTTTCAAAATGAGTAAAGTAAGAGAAAGATACGTAGTTATCGTTATGAGCATCATGAATCAACAGATTAACGAAGTTTGGGAATACATTATATATATATATATATATATATATGCATATTCACTGTTTATTCTGATAAGGAAAAGAATTGAGATTTTGTCTGCTTGTCATTTGTTCAGGTATAATATTATTCTGCTTTTGTGTATAATGTCAAAGCTTATTATGTAATGTAATTGATTAGTCAGAAAATTTAAAACTGGTAGCTTGCAATCATAAAAATAAGGTAATAATAACAAAGACTTTAAGGGATAATAATCCTCCCTTAGGGACCTTTTCACCTAGCATTTAATTAATACCCTGAAAGAGGAGGAATAGAAGATTTCACACTATGAGGCTGTTTTATACACATAGACTTATAGAAGCATTATAAAGGGAGCTATTATACTATAGAAAACCATTGTTTCATTAGGATGTCACTTTATAGGCAAACGAATCCCATAGGCAAAATTAACTAACGTAAAAGTTAAAAGAAGTAATTATGACTCCTATTGCGTTTTTAATTAAATATTAGTTTATGTTATTTTCAAAGTATCCTTTGTCCCCCAACTGAAAGACTACCTATTAATCTCCCAAAATACAGAAAGCCATTAAACTAGAAACTCAACCAACGTATTTTTCTTTTCATGTCATTAGAGATCGAATTCAAAAAAGCAGAGTTTAATTAAAGGATCATATATTTTAACATGGTTGACTACGTTTTAAGTTTAAATGATAATTCAGATTTCAGATCTCAATTCAAGGAAAAAAATCACTACTGAAAATTTACGTGTTTTGTGTCTTCACATATATTATGCATATCTATTAAAAGGAAAGAAAGTAAAGGATTTTTCTCTGTGTTAGGAAACTTCAGAAAATTGAAATATTTTATAATATATAAATAAATGTAAATTTTATCTTATAAATTGATTTTATAAAATTAAATTAAGTTTAAAATTCACTTTTTAATAAAAGAAAATCATCAAGTTTAAAAACTGATCAAAAGATCTTATAAATTGTAAAAGAAGGGAAAAATTGAAAAAGGTAAGTAAATAAGATAAAACTAAAACTATTGAAATTGAATAAAAAGATATAAACTAAGTTTGCATCAACTGAAAAAAAAAACGATATTATAAGAACTAAATAGTAGATAAAACAATAAAGAATAAAGAACTTTCCGAAATAAAATAAAAAGAATTAAAAGAAAACAATCGACTGATAATATAAAAGACAAGCTTGTCTCTTTAGAATAATAAAGCAAACGATGGTAGTGGTGAAATGTGAATAGAAATTGAAATGGTGGCTGAAATAAAATTATCAAAATCTTGTTTGAAACCCATTTGATTACTTCTTTGATATGAGTGGCAAGTTTGTATGTTTTGTCCGATTTTATATGATAAACTATTGCAATCCTTATTATACTCTAAAACTGAAATTTACAGATAAAAGATCTTAAATGGGCGGAAACTTGTAAACATTTATCCTCTACAATTGATAATTTTATCTTAACTCTACATTGTTATAATGACTTTTACTATGAATGTCATAAGTCTTTAAATATTCATTATCCTTCATGCTTTCATGCTTTTTATTTTTCAATTTTCCATACATTATCAATTAAAATGTTTTGATACTTAAAATGAAATAATTTACCGAAAAGTTATGTTTGTGTTATATTTCAACACTTCACCAAACCAATGCGCTAAGGTTATATTTTAAAACAATCAATCAAAATAATGTTTGTAAGAATTAGTTTTGGGAGTATTTGAGAATAAAAATAATATTACACCTCGACAATCTATTTTTTATGGTTTACCTTTTAACAATTTAATCTTAACCGTCTAATTAAATCTTAATAAAAATACAATTTTAACAAGACATTCATTCTAAACGTTTTGATGATAATAATAAATAATATTAAATTTTTGGTAAACAAATATTTTTTTATATAAAGTTAACATATAAAAAGGTAAAAAAGATTATATTCAATGCTTCTCTCTCACACACACGGACACACACTCTCAGATGGATTTGGGATTAAACATTTTAAAGCCTTAAACATTGCATTACTAGGCAAGTGGATTTGGAGATTACATTCAAATACACAAGGGTTGTGGAAAGAGATCATTGAGTTTAGATATGGTGTCTGGAGGAGCATGGTTGAAATAAAGAGTAAAAAAAATCTAAATGTTGGAAGGATATCCAAGTCATATGTAAGGGTGAAAGTGACAATTTGTTCTTCGAGAACATAGATTACGCAATGGGAAATGGAAAAAACGTAAAATTTTGGAATGATAAGTGGACAAGTGGGATTGTGCTTAAGGTAAGGATGCCTATGTCAATGTTGTAAACAAAATTATGAGAGTGTCTAAAGCTGAATTTTGGGAAAATAACACATGGAAGCGACACATAGTATGAAAAAGACAGTGGTTTGAGTGGTAGAAACCTATGGAGCATACAATGGATGAATTAAATAAGATTCATATTACATCGCACTCGTTAGATATGGATATCGAAACCTATATGTTCTATTGTTACAAACCAGATTTATTACAAGTTCCAAACACCAGTTCTAATGCTATGATGCACCACATCTTGAACTGCAATTGTTTTAGTGCTTTCTACAACATTGAAATATTATAAGCCAACTCTGAATGCCTTTTTTTTCTGTACTCTGGTGATCCCGTAACTGCAACAATATTCTCATTGTATATGTAAAAACAATTATCAATGGATAAGGGAGTGTGTGCTCGGGAGTATAATTATGTCCATGATAAGGAGGGTAATTTTCTACTGATTTAGTTATTGTAATTCCCAACTGCTTCATTACTGAAAAATTTAACAAATTTTGGTGGCTAAGTTGGATGTATTGTTTAGTCTTTGGGTACCACATAATTTTTGTAATAGGGTTAGAGTATCTCTCTAATGCTCCAATTTATTTATTGTTGATAAAAAAAAATTCAATGTTCTCTTTAGTCTTTGGTTTCTTAACCTTTTTTCCTATCTTTCGTTACACAATTTATTCTATCTCAATTGTTCACTTTGTTTAAAATTCACAAAGTTCACTTAGATTTAGAAGGTACTTTTCCTCTTATCATAACACATTTTCCCCTTTTATATGTTTTCGTTCAAATGGTGTATTGTATTTCAGGAAACACAAGCGTCAATTTGATGAATCAACTAGTTTCTAGGATACACATTTGATTATTTCTACTTTTTTTTAATATTTTATTTTTTGTTTATTTTTTATATGAGAATGTTTAACTCTTAATGTCAATTGTTCAATTGCGTAACTCTCAGTTTACTAGGTACATAAAAGGTTTATCTTATCTTTTTCTCTTTGACCCTTAGTCTCATTTTATTTGAAGAACCTTTATTTCTCTAAAAACAATTATTCTCTCAACAATTTGATTTACTCAATATCCACAAAGTTCACTTAAATCTCCAAGTTCCTTCTCATCAATTCAACACATTTTATCATTTTTACTTTTTTTTTATAATTATTTGACCTTTATCTAATTGTTATTTCGTACTTTTATATGATTTTATCGACAAAAAATAAAATAAAATAGAAAGGAACACTTTAGGGTATTTCCAATTCACATACAAGGACAATCAAATTTATACACAAAAAAATACTTACAAATTATTGCATTCAATCTCCACAAAATACTTGCTCAAACTGTAATACACATATGTTGACACACTGGATAAAATATGAATAAATGGATTAACATGGATACTTCAGGGGTATCCCAACCTGTATATTAAACCACAAGGTTACTCCTCCTTATGGCTTAGAACAAAAACAACCATTATATTGCTTAATCTACATCATTACAAATCCAAAACTGGTTATAAAAGTCTGCATCAGCACTTACAAAACGCCTACACCAATCCTACACAAAACATGTGACTAAAGCCACTAGGAACAACATCCAAAGGATGCACCAACATCACAAAAAAGCTTAGAATTGATTGTGGCAGCAAACATACTAAATAGCATATTATGCAAGAATTAACTTGCCAAACAGCATACTACAACATCATTGCCAGCACCATCCAGACCTTTACCATAACACAGCTGCATAGATCAGTAAATCAAGATCAAAAAATGGTTTGGAAGATACCCTTGATCACGACCACTAAAACCACAAATCTTTCGTGTCAGTCTCTTCCCAAAGTCAGCATTGAATGTTCTTGTAAAATTACACATTTGAACCCAAGTCCCTTCAGTAACCAAAGAAACTTTAACCACCAGATAAGTTCTTTTGTCATACTATGATTTTTATTATACTTATTATTATTATTAATGTGAGGCACGTTAAAATATTCATAATAATGTAGCTTAAATATAATTTAATAAAAATTATATTAAAACTTTCAAAAATTTAATTTATTTTATTTTAAATTTATATAACAAATAAATAAATTTAATGTATAAAAGAAATGTATATAATTTATAAAAAAAACTTTCTTTAATTTATACAAAGCAATTAAATTCAATTTATACAAAAAAATAATTCATTTCATTTATACAACAAAAAGTTATTTTAATTTATACAACAAAAACTTAATTTCATTTATAGAACAAAACATATATTTAATTTATACAACAAAAAATAAATACATAATATTTTTAAAATTTAAATATGTATTTTTTTTACCCAATTATTATTTTTCTACATCTTTCAATTCTTTATATACTTTATAAGATAATTTCTTTAAATAATTTTAAATTAAACACTTAATAAATTTAATTTAACTAATTTATATCTAAATACTTATTATAATATTATAAATGAAATTAAATTAAATTAAAATAATTAATTTTTAAAAAATTTAAGTATTTTATATAACATTTATAAATTTAATAACATTTTTTCTTTTACTCAATTATTATTTTTTAACATTTTCCAATTCTTTTTAAATTGTTTAAGATATTTTTTTAAAATAATTTAAAAATAAACATGTAATGAATTTAATTTAATTAACATATACCAAAATTATTAAAATTAAAAAATTATTATAATATTAAAAAAATTAAAATAAATATAATAAATAAGTAAAAATTATAATATTTATTACGATGCTATACATTAAATAAATATAAAATCAATAAACTCTAACTATGCGTGGGCTATAGCCCACGCTTCCTATTATTTGCGTCGACGTTGGCCGTAGTCCACGCAAACTGAATTTTTTTTTATTTAAATCTATACTTGCATCCATTATGCGTCGGATTGTCAAAAAAAAATTACTTTTGCGTCGACTTTGTGTGGGTTTGACCCACGAAAATCGCGTCCACACTTAGCCCACGCATACATATGGAAGCTAAATCACCGTTTTCTTGTAAGGGCATTTCCTCTACATTTAGACACCATCCAGAGCATCCGTTCAGCATACTCAAACTCACCCGATTTCTAATAATGTACCCTTCCAGTTCTAAAATTCACATATAAGCACCAGCCAACATCCAATTACTTAAAGCTTCTACAACAGATTAGGGGATTAAGAATCCAATCTGCAAGGGAGTAATTAAAAAAGTGGCTCCTGTGCCACGTCTTGAGTTGTATCATCTGGAAAGTCTCTTCCACATCTACTACTCCTTATTTAAACACAATAGAATTTCTATGTTCCCAAATACACCTCACTATAGTTGCCCATACTCCTTTCCAGAGAAGATTTTGTTTACAACTCAATTGTGGCAAGGAGAAATTCTCAAAATGCATCATTAAGACATTGTGTTGTACAAACTGTATGTCTATCCTATTAAAACACAAAGTCCACACATTTTGGAAAAATGAACATTCAAGAAAAATATGTTGACAAGATTCATCCTTAGTATGACACAAAACACATAAGGTTGAGCTTAGCATCACCCCCTCCTCCTCAAGCTCACTCTAGTTGGAATTCTACCTAGAAGGACCCTTCAAATTGTAGTAGTTATGAAATTGGGTAACGCTTTTACAAGTGTTTAATGTAAATGCATAGAACTTGATATTTTTGTTAGTTTATACGTGATAGTATGTCTTTTTTTTCTCAGCATGTGATAGCATGTTACGATATTACCTTCAACACATTTAATGTTTGGATACTTAGTCAAATAATGTTCCCATCAACAAATTGTACTCTCTTTTCATGCACTGCATTTATATGATTTTATAGCATTAATTAAAAAATTTGAAAGCATAAAGTTATTCCCAGGTAACATATATACAAGGTTGGTGACGAGCAGTGGGTTGAAAATAAAGAATTAAGCAAAGCAGACATAATGATTTTGGATTTAACTTTCTTAGTGTTTCTTTTATTAGCTTAACCATCTTAACACATCTTACTAAGTTGGTGAGGTGAGATACCCAAGAAAGAGGGCAAAGGGTGGTTGAAACATATCATATAATACCTAGCCAGAACCGAACGGTACTGGAAGCAAGCAAACAATGATTGCATCTCGATATGACAATGAGGGCAGTGGAATAAGTTGCAAGGACAGAACTGAATCATGAAGTAGGCCCCTGCTTATTCAAATCCACAACCAACTCACACACTCATAACACAATATTACAATGTTATAAAATTAAATTAAATTAATTTTTTTTTTAGTTATTAATAATTTAAAAAAACAGATTAATGATGAGTTGGTTGCATATATGTAATATATGAGATTGAAGTTAGATGATATATGAGATAAGAATAAGAAAAGAAAAGATGAAGTAGAGTAGAGGGAGCGTGCAGGGATGTCAGGCTAGTTAGGGTCTTACAGTGTCTGAGGAGTTCTGAGTGAACTCAATTGACGACGCAGCAACCGTAACCCCACATGGTGCAGGCTTGGGTTGGGTTGGGTGCAGAGCCACCACCACCTCCCTAATTGGTCTACCTGAACAGTCTCTTTCATACACCTACACGACCATGATTCGGTGATGTGATACTTTATTCTCTTGCACCAGGGAATGTGCAGACTTGCGTCTGCTTCTCATTCTCATTCTCATATAAGCAAGATAGCTACTGTTTAACTAATTCTACTGCCTCACTATCTAACAATCCTATGTTTTATATTCCATCCAAATATTCACCAATGCTCTTTACTCAAATTCAAATATACATTACTTTCTTATCTTTTTTATTTCTTTTGTTTAATTTATTCATTTTCTTCAAAAAATATTTCATTAAATAATTTAATTTTTTATAAAGGTGACTCTTTCAAATTTTAATCAAGTTCTTTCATTTATAAAAATACAACCAGATGACCTTTTTATAGGTTGGAATTAAAGGATCTAGATTTATGCACTGATTTAGGGTTATAAATTGTATTAGGTATAAATTAAAATTATTAGAGTATGGATCCACTTACTTCAACGTAGAATTACTTACTCTTAATCCTTTTTTTTTTAAATTGATAGTTCAATTTAATTAGATAATAAGTGTATTTAATTTCTTTTAGAAAACTAGTAATATCTCATATAAATTCTCTCTCGCCTCTTCATCAATATGTTTTTAATAATTATTTCAATATAAAAATTTCCATATACACACACACACATATATATATATATATTAGATATAGTTCTAATTACAATTTGATTAATTTAAAATTTAATTATAATAATAATAATATAATTAAATATATTTGGATGTACTATTTATAGCATTGAAATTATAATTGATACTCGTTATAATAATTAAATATAAAAATTTAATATAATATTATAATTTTATTAAAATTATTATTTTCTGTATTATTTTTTTATATTTTAATCAATTTTTAATAGATATTTATTAGGGTTTAATAGATATATTTATTTATATTTTAATTAATTTTTTAATACTCTAAACTTTATTTTTAAAATATTTATTAGTTATTTTTATAGATAATTACATCATAAATAACAAAAAATATATTTTTAATTTTCTTACTTAATTATTTTGCAAGTAATGAATTATAAGTAGAAACTTGTTTTTTTTTTTTTAAATATATAATTTTATATTTTAAAGAATAAATATTTAATCGATGCAGTCCAGATAAAATAACTAAAATATTAAAATTTGTCAGGAGAAAACTAGATGGTGGTATAATAAGTTATTGGTCCATTGAAGAGGAATATGGTAAATTCAATAATTGTATCGAATGTAATGTAATTAGATGGCATTAGGAAAGAAGTCTCAAAATAAGATAGTTAATACCTTTAAGTGAAAAGAAAGATAAAAGAATTATTTATCAAATGTACCAATGAAAAATAAAAAGTATTTTATTATAATTGGTCTATATATAAATTTATTATTTTTAGATTTAGGTGTATGTCTTAAACACTACATTATACTAAAATTTTGTAACATTAGAACTGAAAAATAACAATGAGAAAATAGCACTCGTGTTCTTGATTTTATCAAACTTTATAATTTCTTTTTCAGATTCTTGTTTTTAAACACTTATTTATTTACTTATTTATTTTAATTTCCTTGAAGGCTATTTAGTTTTGTTTTTCTTCGTAATTTACAAAAATTTCTAATATTATAGAATCTTTAATTTTTATAAGTATTTTTGCAAAAAAAATACATCGAGTTACCAAGATTATTTTATTTATTCTAAAAAATATTCTTTTTAAAATACTTCAAATCCTAGTTGTGTTTATTTTATATAATGAATAAAATTTATATTACGTACTATATAGATGAAAATGTATTATTTTATAACTGTACTAATAGAAATGAAATCAATAGAATCTTCATGTTTTAACATAATTAAATTGAAAAATGCATCTAAAGACTACCCTAAATAAAAAATTCCAAAAAGATAATTTATATGTTTTCTTTTAAGTTTTATTAATCAATTTCAATATATATTTTTAATTAAAAAAAGTTATAAAGACAAAACTCTATATCTGATTAAAAAAATCACCCTATTGTATTTGTATTTAAACTTCATCCTTAATTTTGAAAAGGTTAAGATTTTGCAGATATTGTAAAAAAAAGACGTGGTTGATGGCGGTTTGGACTAACAAGAATTGTGTTAATTATATCCAATCCAATGGATCAACTTCGCAAGACCAACTGAATAAAAAACATAGTCCGAACAAAATCATGTTATTATTATACAGATAACTTGTTTTATGTTTAGTTTTAGAGTTGATTCCATTCTGTGATGAATAATAGAAATAGATGCATTGTGAATTTTCCAAGTTCAAAGTCGGGCAGTGATGGGTATTTGAAGAACTGATGGTAAAGAAGAAGGAAGTGATAAATTTGAAAAGGGCATTGATATGAAGGGTAAAAGTTGAGAAAAGGAGGAGAATTTAGTGTTTTTGTTTAGAAATGTAGAGATAAGAAATGAAAGAATCAGAGGGGGAGCAGCGTCTTGTCACAACAGCATGTTACTGTAGGGCATGGGTTGTCTCTGGCAAATGCAGTTTCTTTGAAAGCAGACTAATGTATGTATAGAGAGAGACAAGATATGGACAAGAGTTGCAAACCCACGCACACAGACACTAGAGCGAAAGGGGCGTGGTGTAATCATTCTCTACAGTTCAAGATGATTGACATTCAAATTCACGTTCCTCCACCACACATTCACGTTTTCTTTTATTACTGCCAAACCTCTGCAAACACAACACTGTCACTGTTTTACAACTTAGATCAATAGACACGCACCAAGACTGCATTCGTTAGGGCAAGACAATAATCATTTCAGTATCAGTTAACTTAATCATGTATGCAGGTGGAACCAAACAAAAATTATTTAGCTCATGTTTTCGAGATAAATAAAAGTATCTTCTACTTTTTAATTTATGTTTAAGCTGTGTTAAGTATATCACATTTTCATCCGGTTTAACTTTTTTATTTTTGTTCAAATCGTCACTAAAAATAAAGTCTCAGATTAGCTCTCAAAATAAAATGTCATCCAAAACTAGATTCTATTAATTAGCATTGATTTATCCACGTTAGATTCACAATATATTTAACATAAATAAGTATTGAATTTTTTAAGATTTATGTCAATCATGGCTCTATAACATTTTAAGAAAATAAAATAAAAAAGTAATTAGAAATTTTCAATGTCTATTTATAAGTAATTTTATTGCTTTGTTTGAATTAGAGAATTAATCTGACAAAGTAGATTTAAGAGAAAAGTGTAAAGAAAGTAAAGTTGTTTGGATTATGATAGGTTGAATTTATAAGAAAAGTTTATTGAAATTTGTGAGTATAGCCAAAGACAATAAATTGATACTAACCCCTAAATCTAGTAAAGCCCTATCCCCAGATAAAACACCTATGGCTACTAAAATATTAAAACTTCTTGGATCCTTGGATTTTGAGAGCAAACTTTTCTGAACAATAACACTGCAACCAACCTCCAACTTTATAGTCTTTTCATCTATGAAGCTCCTCTTCTTTGTTAGCAACTCCTTCATGAATTTTGCAAATGTTGGTATTTGCTCTAAACCCTTTACAAATGGAATATTAATTTGCAAATTTTTAAAAATTTGTTTAAGTCTAGCAAATTGCCTCTCTTTATATTTTCTTGAAGGAGCATGGGGATATGGTAAATCCCTTAATGGAACACCTCTCTCTTTATTTTCACTTTTTTTCTTTTTTCTTCTTCTTTATTTTTTCTTTTTCTTTATTTTTTCTTTTTCCTTCACACTCTCATTTTTCTCTTCCTCCTTCCTATCTTCTCTCACTTCCTCAACAACTAAATTATCACCAATCCTCTCTCTTACTACTATACCACTTCTAGTAGTAATTGAATTGCAATGCTCCTTAAGTTGGTTTGTGTGTTATCTGAAAATTGACCACTTTGTGGCTCTGCTAACTGTTTAGCAATCTGTCCCACTTGTGTTTCTAATTTTTTCTTTTCAGCTTCATTATTCTTCTGATTGGTCAGAGAAGTTTGCATGAATTTCTCCAAGGTGTCCTCCAATTTGCTTGTTCTTTCCTGAATTGAAGGATAAATTGGTTATTGTTGAAAAGATGTTCGCCTATTAGATGAACCAACATCTTATTTCCACCCAAAACCTTGATTCTGATTGCTTTTCAAACCTTGAGACATATTATTCAGATAATTATTATCATTCTAAAATTCATCTTGACTTCCTTGATTACTCATATAATTGACTTCTGCTTCAGATGAATTATTTTGATAAGAACAGTGACCATTGGGGTGATCACACCTTATTGGTTTAGTATGATTATGAAAAGATTGCACAACTTGTAATTGTTGTGGCAGTTTAGTGCAATCAATGCCTCAAGTTGCTGTGTCAGAATTTTTTTCTGATCCAGAATTGCATCTAAAGTATTAAACTCCAACAACCCTTTCTTTTGAACAACTTGTCTATCATGTTGGACTTAATAATTTGTTGATGCCAATGCTTCAATAATCTTTGTCGCCTATTCTACATCAACAACCATCATTGTACAACCAGTTGTAGCTTCTAGAAGCATTTTTGTATAAGATTTGACGCCATCATGAAAGATGTTCAATTTTTCAATATCTTTAAACCCATGATTTTGACATTTTCTCAGTATCACTTTGAACCTTTCCCATGCTTCACAAAAAGTTTCATATGATTATTGTCTTAACATAGAAATATTAGACTTTGCTTTGATGTAGCAGGATAATAGAAAAAATCTTTGTAAAAATTTCTCCTTTACATCTTTCAAACTAGTGAGACTTTGATTTGAGGATTTGAGTCATTCCTTAGCTTTTCCTGTCAAGGAAAAAGGAAAAAAACACAAATAAATAGATTCAATATCACCTGATTGAAAGCTCATTGTTCCCACCAACTCATAAAATGTAGACAAATATGTAAATGGATTCTCATGGTCCATTGCTTTAAATTGATGGGTACTGTTCAGACTGAGGAATGCATGTTTAATCTCCAAGGCCTTAGTAGTAGCAGGTATTGCAATACTAGAAAAATGCCTTGAGCCCTTCTGCATGGCATAATCACCAAGTGTTCTTCTAGGTTGTGGTGGTTTCTCTTCAACCATGTTGTTTTCTTCTTGATAAATTTCAACATGAAGAGTAGAAGTGGTTGAGTATTCTTCTCTAATTTTTCCTTGCTTTTCTTTTCTCCTTTTAATCCTGTTTTTCCAAGCTACCTTTTCAATTTCTGATTCAAATTGCAATTGGTCTTTAGAAACCTATCCTCTTAATATCATATAAGACAACTCACTAAAGGATTAACAAAAGAAGTAACTAGCAAAAAAAAATTAGAAATTATAAAATTTAAAACAAATATGAAAATAAAAAATTTAAAATAATAAACAATTAAAATATTCACAATATTTAGGAATTCTTACTATAAAATTAAAACGGTTCCTCGACAATGATGCCAAAAACTTGATGACTCTTTAATTCGACAAGTGTACCAAGTCAAAAGTAATTAATTGTCCCTAAGGACGAATATCGAACCCACAAGGAATAATTCTAAAATCTCAACTATAATATTCATTAAATATAAAAAGATGTGTAAAAGTTTGTTTGAAAGGTTGTTTGTATCATAAATTTGTAAGAAATTAAATAAAAACAAAGTAAAAGATTTGGATGATTCAATTGAAAAAATTGAGATTATGGTTAATCCTTGTCACTCGTCTGTATTTTCAATAAATAAAAACATATAACATTTCATGTTGATTGACATTGATGCACATATAAATATCATTCATATTTTTCTAGCATACAAAATTATTAAGATTGTTTCCTAAACATTGATTCCACGCATATTTGTAAAAATGTCTTATCATTATGAACTGATGTTATAAAGAAATTAACATTCTAAATTTATTCCTAACATTCAAATATGTTAAGCATTATAAGGTCAGATGCTTATAAATACTTTCCATGAGCTAACACTAGTAGTTTTCCATTACAAAGTTTCCACTGATGGAATGTAGACTTTTTTAGTGATGCAAGACCCACACTAGTCATACTTTAGCATCGATGTCCTTTACTTTGTATCCATTTTCAGATAACATTAAATTGATGTTTTCTTGTAATGCGTAAGGATGAAATTATTCTATCGTATATGTTTTCTTAAACTTTTGCATATAGTGTATTTTTTTATGATGTAAATTCTATTTTGATATTAAATTATATTTTATATTTCTAGTAAATTATTAATTTTAATAGTTGTGAGTGATGTATATAATATAATGAAAAGCTTGTATTGAACTTATATCTATGTGAAAAATCCATTGGATGAATGATAATTACGCTATTATAAACAAAATCAATCTCTAATTAATAGTGGACTGATAGAAATTCATAACAGATAAAAGAAATAAAATGTAATTGTACTAGACATGAGAGAGTATGTTAGAAAAAATATCAAGTATACAGAGAGTTTCTCTAACTCATTTGATTTGGATTCTGTGATGTTAAACAACTCCAAATCCAAATCTTCTCCAAACTCAAATCTTGCACACAAAAAAGATTATATTTTTTTAATATTTTACTGTATTTTGTTGTCCTTTTTCACTTGTAATTCTTAAACAGGTTGATTCACTTTATAGTGGAGAAGTTAATGTTTTAAACTAATTATAAAATAGACTTTGCTTATTTTTTTAAGGAAAAACTAATTATAAGTTGTCCCGACAAGGTAAAACAAGTTGGAATGAACTGATTCATTTCTTTAAACTAATTATAAAAGGAGAAAATTAATTACATTGACCATATAATGTTTAAGTACGTACACGTACGCCATATTGTACTTCCCCTGAACATTAAACTTCATTCTCATCACATGTTTTGTCGATAAAAATATGAAAAATAAAAATATTAAAAATACACATATATATAAAGATAATATCATATTATATGGTCATACTATTCTCGTTGAAACTAAAACTAATTATTTTCTTGAACATGGCATGAGTTTGCGTTGAAAGATGATATTATATAGTTTTGGGCAAGTATATAATTAATGAACAATATTCTATTATGTTCGGTGCAAAATATAGAGAGAAAATAATTGAAGAATTAGGTGGTAGTTCGAAAGGCATAATGGCCTATAAGCAGTGGCATAAAGAAATGATGCATGTTTGCCACTGCATGCCCTTTCTACAACTCATTTAGGGCTTAAACCCAAAAAGGAAAAGCCACGATCATTTAAAATTCATACATGTGTATTAACTTACCAATATACAAGGGATACAGAGTATAGAAAATGCAATTATATTAATCATATTATTACTACTTACGCTACCTACTCTTTATGACATCATCGCCACGTAACCCTCACGCTATCTTCACATCAAATTCCCTCTCCTTCCACAATTATTTTTAACCTTCTCTACATCAATTAAAAATACTAAATAGAAAATAAAACATTTAATACTTTTTAAGCAATTCAAAAATATTCATTTTTCATATAGTTTTATTTATTGCCATTAATTTTTCGTTTTTAAATTGAAGGTCTGTTAAAACTTCAAAACTTATAATAAAAAAATAAACCGATTGGCCGTTCTCTCTGTTTTTTTTAATATTTATCTTAATTAATTCTTTCCGTCAACTTTACGTCTGGTATGTATTATTTTCATCTTTTCAATTTAACCCACACTCTCTGATATTCAGACAAAAATGTTGTTTTTTACATTTAAATTTTATCGAAATCCTATATATAGTGTTATATATGACTTTTACACTTTTAAGTCATCATCATTCCGGAATAAAAGTCAATGAAAGAAGATTTTCTAGGCCTTGGGGTTACTTTTATCAGTATAAGATTAATGAAATTATGTTATTAGTGTTTTTATAAAAATTATTCATATAAAGTTAAAGGTTTACACCAATAGATATTGTACTTACAATGTAACGGCATATATTTATTTTCTATAATTTTTTTAAATGTATATATACTTATAGTATAATTTTTTTCTCTGAAAATAAGTACTAATAAAAATAAAGTTAGTAATTTTGTTGTAAATAAAAATGTTCCCTAAAAGAATTATTAAATAAATTATTAAATAGAAATCAATTTTATAAATAAAAAATATTAATTATTATATTGACTAAATTAAATATTATTTTAGAGACTAAAAAAAGTGTTGGTATTTATGTTATATTTTTTCATATCTTTATTTATATTTGTTTATTGAAAGATTCTTAGTTTTTCGTTTGAGATTTAATATTAACTTGTTTAATACACCTTCAATTTAAACATATATTTTGTTTATATTAAAAATGGTGGCCAAAGTTATATTTATGATTATTGTATTGAATCTTGAATTGTCCAATTGGACAATTTAGGAAGATTATTCATTTTTTATTAGTAGGTTACTTACAAAAAATATTTCATATAATTTACTTAATTTTGGTACATTGTATTTTATGTTTATTTTAGTACATATTTGATTGGGGAGATTTCGTGTCACCATTTTTCTTTCATGTTACCTGACGACCAATGTGAAATACTGTAAAATAGACATGTATGGATTTTTGGTACAGGCGTCATTGACAACTACTAATTATATATGTTCAATATCATATTGCTACATGGTTTTGCTCCTTACATAAGAAGCCTCCTAACTACTTTAAACGAATAGTAGACGGCTTAGAAAATTTCATTCAACATTTATTATTACGTCTACATTACATAATATTATATATTCTAACATGTGGAACCTTACTATTTTAGTACTTGCACATATTGAGTGGTAGGTCAAGTGCAAGAGCATATTAAACTAATTTTTGGATGCAACTCAAAATATTTAAAGTAAATATGTTCACTCACCTCAATATGTTCATTGATTGATCTAATATCGCTTATTTTGACATGTAGTGCAATAAACAATCTGAAAGTTATGAGAGTGACTAATATGTGTGATGCAATGGATATTAACCATTGTGCTAGCTGGAGTTGTTAGAGGTTGAGTTCGGGTAAAACTTCAATATACTAATAAACTATAATAATTGTGCTAATTACCTATGGACTAATTGAAATAATTTTCAAAATGTTGGAGTTTTTCAATGACTCATAATTGTTAGACTCAAAAGCAATGGAGTATGTCACAACAACATGGTCAAAATATTTTGTGAACTTGTAACATCTTAGGGTAGATGACCAATTAGAATGTAATTTGGTTTCTAAAGAACTTATTGTTCTTCATATTTTTTTTTTTAGTTAAGGATGTTTTATGGATATTTTGGACAAATAGGTACATACTTTATTTCTAGATGTTTATAAGACTCTTCGAGATTTTTCTGGAATCACTAATATTTCAGTAAAACAAAAAAGAAGATCACAACTATGAAACTTTTGGGTTAGACCGTCATTATAAGTGGTAAATTTACAATCAACAATGAAAAATTGTTTTCATTAAACAAAAAAAAAATACACTTTTATTGATGATTTTGTATATAACGATCGTTAAAAGGTTATTTTTTTTGTTTAATGACGGTAAATTTTCATTGTGCGTTGTAAACTTACCACTTTCAATGATGAGTTTATAAAAAAAATGTCGCTAAAATGATTTTAATCAATGAGGGTGACATCCGTCGTAAAAAATGTATTTTTAACGATACCTCATACCAGGACGATTTTAGAATTGTTTTCAATTATCGTTTTTAATCATCCTAAAAAGAATTGTTGTAAATCATGCATTCAAACTATATTGTAATTGTACCCAAAAGAGATTCAAAACATAATTTGTAGGACTCCAAAATGGTGTAGAATTTTGTGCACTATGTATAGATGTTGGATTCGATACATTATAGAAAACCTTTTTTTTCACAATATGATCAAAATATTTTGACAACAATATTTAGAAAACCTACAATCCATAAATTAGATTGACTGTCTGACTATATGGATTAGAAAATCTACAATCCATAAATTAGATATTGTTTTGTATAAATATTGTAACAATTTGATTGCAAGTTTGAAATTGGATGAATATAACATACAACTGAAGAATAACAAAGTAATATATTCTTTGCCTAATGATATTTTTTGTGGAATCTTTTTAGGTGTTCATATTGAAATGGGAGAAGAACATATTATTAACTTAGCCTTGTAAGAATACATGTATCTATCAGGAAAAAAAAGTTAAAGGTAGTCAGCAATGGAAGAAGGAGATATTGTTGGCTAAACTATGGAAGGATAGATGTATCTATTGTTTGTTATTAATTCTGATTTTGTTATTATTAATTCTGATTTTATTACCCTTAAATTATTTTACCCTTATATTGCATTAATGGTCAGTTTATAGGTTTGTTAGTATTCCTATTTGATAGCTTACCGTAATTGTAATTTATTAATTTATTATATATATATATATATATATATATATATATGATTGAGTAAATCAAAATGAATAAGATCAGTTTTGCAATTTTGTACAATTAGGGTTAAATAAGTTGCTATAAGCTTTTGCCTTTTCTTATTTCCCTTCAATTAGTTCCTACACCTATAAGGAAAGATGTGCAAGTCAAACTTGAGGGAGAAAAAATTATATAAAAGGAAAGACTCTTTCAAAATAATTTCCAATATAATATAAAGGCATATACATTTTTTGTTTGTTTGGATGATGTTACTAAAATATACGAAAATACCATATGAAAGGTTGTATCTTTTCTGAGGTAGCCATTATAATCTCTTTTGGTTATATATGTTTTGGAATGAGGATTTAGCTTCTTTATAATATTCTGTTATTATATCCCTATATATTTGTTTGTTGTACTTGTAGGTTTGGCATCCCAATGCTCTATTCATTTATTTATATTTTATTGTTCCTCAGAAAAAAAAAAAAACGTATTTTGTGATAATAAAACATAATCTGAATGTTAACAATCTCAATTTCTATAACAGTTTATAGATTAGTCTGATTGTAGCTTTTTTATCCTTAAATCAGTTTCTATTTAATAAATTTTTTATAATATAAATTGTTAAGGATACATATTTCTTCAACCTGAAGCTAAAACAGAAGTTAATACTGAGACTAGTATCCAAGGAATATGTAACTTTTAATTTCAAGTCAAAATGATGAAAAGAGATTTATATTAAATAAAAAAACCTAAATTTTATAATTCAAAATTTCATCCTAATCTTTTTTTTTTATCAGCAATGAATAAATAAAATTAAAGGGATACTTCAGGAGTATCCCAACCCATATACAGTAACCAGAAGTGGACTTCCTATATCATCCACAATCGAAACTCTCCTTTATGGTTGGAGCAGAACAACCTTAAAGTGAGAAAACCCTACCCAAAAAAATAACCAACATCGACGACCACCGATTACACATATAGTGAACGCCGCTTCATCAAATTTCATTCTAAACGTAAATTGTAAAGAAACATTCATATAAACTTCAAAAGTAATGTGACTTTTTACGTTATATAGTGCAATTTTAAAAATATCACCATAATATTCTCTCAATTTTTTTTTGGATTAATTATGAATTTTATATTTACTTTTCTTTTATAAATTTTAATTTTAGACTATAAACAACTTTTGAAACGCTTATGATCCATGTATTTGTCTCAGTTTGCTGCTTTTAGTCTTTATTGTCAATTACAATGTTAATTGATCATGTAGCATTCACTTTGATAGTTGCATGATTTGTCACATAATCAAACATTATGACCGGATAAGTACACATACTTTTTTCTTTAGTAATATGTGTTTTCAATGCCTTATTTGTTTAAAACAGTCATTAACGTCATATTATAAGATTAAGTATAGTTTACAAATATTTTTTTTTATTGAATTCCTTACTGAAATACAATTTCCCGGATGATCATACAGTTATCATCACACCATCCATTAATTCTATCACTACACAATATAATCTAAAATTTATTGATATATATTAAAAAGATATTAGATAAAAAATACTAAAATATTTTCTTTGGATGTAAAAGAAAAATTTAGTAAAAGTTTGAGAACAAACAACATATTTTATAGTGCGATTCAAATTATGCTTTTGAAGTTATGCATCATTTTAACATTGTGGAACTTAAATAAATGAATGAAACTCTCCCCGTCTATTATACTCTAAACATCACATATTTATTTATAAAGAAGAAAATGTTTGTGCGTAGCTAACTTGATTTTGTTGGAAAATCAAATTTTGTTTGATTTTGATATCATGAGTATTTTGTTTTGATTTCTCATAATTTCGTATCCTTACTTTTTTATTTATTTCACGATATATTTTCCCTATCATGTTTTGTTAAAATAAAACATAATTAATCTCATTTGTCATCAGATATAATAAAAAAACAATATTTTAGTCCAGAAAAATTCAATATTTTTCTACACGAGTTTCTTAAACTAAAGAAATTCAAAATAAATTTCTAATATGTTAAATAAATATTAAAATTTAATCATTCTGTATGACTTTAATCCTTAAATATATATTAGTAACATGATTTAAGTCATACAAATTTTAAAATAGCATTTAATTGTTTAAATTTTCTAACTTTAGAAAAAAATAGTTGGACAACATAAAAAATTCCATTCACTCCAATGTTTTTTTTACCCTAAAAAAAACAGAGCTAAATAAGCTAAGTCGGCGCCTATATCCGTTGGACACGACACGAACTACTATCTTGACAGATTCATTGTTTCTTGAGCCATTCTTTGAAACCAGTAATTACCTCATTGGTCGTTTACAGTGGTGCAAGTAGCCATGTATTTTGGTGTGATATCACAACTGACGAAAGGGTGACCCGTTTCAACAGCCACCTTCTTTCCGTTTCACGTTTTCTTTTCTTTTTCCTTTTTCCTTTTATTTATTAACATCCCCATTATATGCTAATACTTCATTCAAAATACTTAATTAAATAAATTAATATAGCTTTTAATGGCAATTTAGGTAAATACTGTTACAGATAAATAAAATCATCACACCAAAATATTAATAAAATAAGCCACATAATTAACTATCATATGAAAAATAATGGTAAACTTAAGATAAAAAGTAACTGGGAAAATATTGTTTCTTCTAGAATGTATCTTCCACCCCCACCGCAGAATCAGGTGGTTATCTAGCAATACTAGTGACAAATAAAACAAATTTAGGATTACTATTTTTTTTCACTCTCTAAATGAACACATAGAATAATTTTTTCAAAGGATTGCGTCAATCATATAATTAATAATCTTTCACTGTTGCTCAACAGCTACTTTTTTACTTCATTCATTAATTTCTACAAATGAAGTTCATCATTTAATGCTTAGTTAAGCAACTAGATAAAGTACAAAAAGAGCACATAATTATTGAATTATGGGTAAATTTTGAAGCGGTTAGAGAAAACTATGCTTTCAATTGCCACATTGGTCCACGTAATTAGACATAGAAAAGGTGAAGTTAATGATGAATGTTACACAATTAATTGAAGAGATTGTATGAATACTATAAGGTTGCTGTGGAGGAATTTGAGGGAAAAGGTAGGTGGATATGGGTTAGTTCGTGTTTTTAGAAAGTTAAATATAAGAAAAGGCACATGAGAAAGGCAATTAGCTTTTTTGCTGCAAAAAAAGTCAAATAGGGCCTCTTTCACCCATCATAATGATATCTTCCCCGTCGATGCAGAGAGTGTGTGATAGATTTGCACCAAAGATTCATCATCATTGTCCTCTGATATTTCTTTTAAAATATATGGTGCCCCGAAAGAGATCATGTGTATCATGAAAGATAAAAAAAATAACCCTACTACCCTCTCTTTTTTTACTTTCTTTTGAGGGAATCAATGGTGAATTGCCGAATCATAATTTTCACTCCCACTTCATTATGTATTTCTCCTTCTATTATTGTGCACTCAACAGGTTTCGCTTTTGCCCATATTATAATTATTATCTACAGTGATGGGGTTGTTGCATGAAAGTTTCATAATTTTGGGGGAAATAATCACATCCTTGGGAGTGTATATATACTTATAAGGAAAAGGAGAAAACTTAAAAAATATCAGAATATGATTTTAAACAAGTTCGTATGAAAATTAGGGTGTAATAAAGCTTAAGCTTGATGCATTTTTCTTTTTGCTTTGTCTTGTATTGTTGACTTCTATGCCACAGTGAAGTTCCACTAACCACGAAGGACATGGAATTTGCAAGCTTTATAGGACAAACAGTAGCATTATCATTTGAAGCAAACCGCAAGGTCAGGTTGAATTGTTACTATAGTCTCACCTTTTGCATATTCTCCCACTACCTCTTTTCAACATTCTGTCCTACCCCACCTTTATTTCTTATTCTATTTATATTTTCTTATTTCCCTTTTTCAATTTAGATGGTTAATGAATCTTCACACGAGATGTGAAAGAAAGAATTGTTTTAGAAATTGACATATATCCTTTGAAGAAATTAAAGTAAAAAGAGCCAAAAAGAAAAGGGAAAGTTGGTTGAGCTACGATGTTATAAGATACACTTCCAGATCATGGTGTAACCTCGTCGCCAAACTGAGAGAACCCTCTTTCGTTTCTGTAAAGGGAACTAGTCACTTTTGTTTTCTTCTGTTACTACTATTATATGTTATGATCTTCTCTGGGTTTCGGTAAAAGGGGATAGCTAGAGTGCTGTTGGATCACGAAGGGTGGAGAAGGGAAACGAGAAAGAAAGATAACAAGGTATAATGATGTCAACAACGTCTCAAACCAGTCTTAACCATAGCTTGTTTGAAGAGCAAGATCAGATCCCTACGCAGATGGGGTTCAATATTCCTTTCCCATCAAACCAGGCCTTCCCTCCTTTGGGTTGCCATCAATCTTTGAAATCCATCAGTGCAGTAGTTCCTTCACTTTCATCTGAACCTGCTTCTTCTGCACCCAATTTTGCTGAAACCCTATTTTCAACCGCTGTTCAGAGACCACGAGAAGATCTCACTTCAAGTTTGGTAGGAGGAGGAGGACAACTCCTTTCCTTGAACAGATCGAGAGTGAATCCATGGTGAGAAAATTAACTTACTTAAATTTTCGCACCTCACCATGCATGCTAGCAGTTTTGGTTTTATATAATTGATTGTATGACCCGTCCCTTATGTTTTCTTTCTTTTGTTTTTCTATCTAACAAGACTTATTCTCATTTTCCACCACGGGAGAGAATTGAAATGCCTTTTGTATTTATTGATCTTTATGATAAGATTGATGATTAAGGTACAGGTCTCATGTATGGTTTATGATGTTCTTTTAGCTTTGTACAACTTCGGGTTCGGTCTTTATTTGGACACACTATGTGCTTAAATCTAAGACCTTTTAGTTATTAGTGATATGATTTTGCTTATAAAAAAAGATCTCATGTATGATTGCATATGATGACATGAATTTAGGGCATGGGAAGAAGTGAGCGATTGCTTGATGAGCAAAAGAATGGGAGATGATAATCGTCATCTAGGGGTTTCCGCCATGAAGATGAAGAAAATGAAGGGAAGAAGAAAGGTGCGGGAGCCAAGGTTTTGCTTCAAGACTATGAGCGAAGTGGATGTGTTGGATGATGGCTACAAGTGGAGAAAGTACGGACAGAAAGTGGTAAAGAATACTCAGCACCCAAGGTATACTTCCTAATTCAAAATTTTCTCTCTTTTCTCTTTGTCTTTATTACTAAAAAGTGACTGCATATACATCAACAAAAGGTGAATTCAAAGTATATTTCTTTTTAAATTCCACATCTTCTCGCTCTTCAATCTCTCTCCACTCCTCTCATTATTGTTTCATACTTTTTTCAGAATTCAATATTTGGTTCACCATACTGAGTTTAGGGAAGGTTTAATTTGGGTTAATAATGAGGGTTTGATTATAATCATTAATCACATTAAAGCTAGATAGATATCACTTTATGTCTTATGGGGCGAAAATGCAAGCGTTTATTTATTTATTTTTAGTAAAAGAGGATGTAAAATTGAGAATGTTAGAACTAAATAACTCAGATGTTATGCTATGAGTTTAAGAACAAAAACACAGCTATTTTTTTTCCTCTACGGCATTGCTTCCCAGGTCTGTGCCAAGGTTTTCCTACACAGAAATCTTTATAGGATGTTCATGTCTATAAATGGATGTTTTGCTTTTTAGAAACATAAAATATACAAATAGAGAGGATTGTTGTGCCTTTTTACTGTTAAAAAAAGCAATGTTGATATTTGGTTGCTGATTTTATCATCAATATTTGCTCAACAATGGTTTGACGGTCAATTATGTGGACAAAATTCGACGGGGTAATTAATTACAACAAAACTATTCTTTAGTCATACTGTGGTTATCATTTTTAATCATGGTGTTTGAAACTGGGAGGTTGAAAATTTTGTTAACTGTAGCAAACATCTCTCCATAAGAGAGTGCTGTTTTCTGGGAACTAATTCTATGAACTTCCAAAGTTTCACGTATTTCAAAAAAGAAAGCCATTGCGATGCATCTAGCTTTGATGGTTATGTGGGCTTCTGTGACCTTATGGCGATCTTAGGTTCAAAACTGCAGTCTATGAAAATTGTAATTAAAGGATTAACCTAGTGGTGAGTACCTATTTATTCTCTGCCTTTTTTTGTCAGAAAAAAGTGTCTATATATGACCTTGTAACAGGTGCAAGTGGTACCAGCATAGGCACATTTACATGAACCAATACAAATTCTCTGTCTTGATTACTCTTGCAATTGACAATAATTGCCCAAAATACCAACCTAATTATATAGGATTATTTGAGAATAAATTCCCAGTAAGTGAGGAGAAACTAGATTTTGTTGTAAGTAGAGTTGTCCTAACTCCTCTAATCAATTATTAAATGTATTTTGAACCAACCCTTCAAAATTGCTTCATTTTCAAATATTCCATTTTAGCCACCAACATATTTATGTAAATGATCTAAATCTATTTATAATGCAACATGTTGCAGAAATTATTTACTTCTTTTTCGCTGGAGGACAGAGAAGTAGACCCAAAAAGCTAGGTTGGAGGCAGGTTAACTGGGACTGTGTATAAGTGTGGGGCCAGAACTAGAAAAAACTTAAGAAGGAATGCTGAATTCAATATCTTTTACAGATAGACTATGAAACTTTTTAAAAAGTGAGTGAATTATCTATTAGGGGGATTTTGCTCTAAAATGAATACAGAAAGAAAAATATATTGACAAATTTAAAAATATTGTCTGAAATGTTTATTGTGTCAAAGTTATTACAATGGTGAAGTAGAGTTTTCTGATGATGTGTTGTGTACACTGCATGTAGAAGCTACTACCGTTGCACCCAAGATAACTGTCGAGTGAAGAAACGCGTGGAGCGGTTGGCGGAGGATCCAAGGATGGTGATAACCACATATGAAGGGAGACATGTGCACTCGCCATCAAATGAACTTGAAGACTCACATTCTCCTTCTGAACTTAGTAGCTTCTTCTGGTAGAATACAGTGCCAACATAATGTTCACATGTATATTTTTATGGTAGCTAGAGACTAGAGATGAAGAGGGAATAAGTAGAGAGGAATGAGTATAAATTGACAGTGTATCTAGGAAATTATGCATGTTTCATTCATTGTCAATTTTCACTCCTTTCCATCCATTTTCACCCTTTCTAAAACCACAACATATATGTGGTTGTGTTTACTACTTTTACATCGTTTAGATCATTTCAGAACTGTACTTAAATGTCTTGCTGCTCTTTCATTAAAACTCAACAGCAAACCAGTAATATTGTAACTTGCAAACTGGATTTAAGCTTTTCATTTTTCGATAGCTTATGCTGAAACAGTTTGTTAGGTCTCTATCCAGAAAAAAGAAGAATATGAAGGCGATTGAGTCTTTACAATGATCATCAAATCCCCAAATTTAACGTACGATATGGATTCAGACTCCTAATGACAATGTTTTTAAATCTAATTAAAGCTTGCTTCAAAGCATTATTTGTGGAAGAATATATATATATATATATATATATATATATATATATATATAATGAAATAAAGGGACCTTGAAATCTGCTATTTAAGTTTTTTCAAATAATAAAATTGAAAAGAAGTTTCTCATGATGTGATTTCTCCCAAGTTAAGGTAGCGCTAGAGTAGTAAAGGTCATGCATGCATGTCCTATTAATTTTATTAAGAAGTACTCGGAGATCAAAACAATTTTATTTATCAAGCAAAAAATAAAATAAATAAATTGAAAGTATGTTAGAAATGTTTCGATCTTTATAAAAAAAAGTTCGAGATATTTACCTTGGACATTAAAAAAGAATTATTACCACTGGGCATAATATAAAATCTTATAAACAGAACCTTTAAAAACAATGATTAAAACGTATATTTGTTATTCAAATTACAACTGATAAACGTTGTTCTTAATGTGTATTCATTCATTTATTTTTATACATGAATTGTGTGAAACAGAAGGTTAAGAGTCCTATAATCATTACGTAACAGAAAAAATCTATTGTGTATGTAAATTAAAAGATGATTGGGCTATTCACCTTGTAAAAAAATGCCCCAAAGTGATATGCATTGTTATATTTTGATTACCCTTTTTACCATGAAAGGTGCATCATTGATTCAATCAAAACTGACAATCTTTGACATAAAAAAAGTTGTCCTCCCCACATAATTCTAGCTATCTGCATAATCTTTTCCCTTTGCCATTCTTGTTGTTATGATGTCCAAATTGTTGTCCTAACTCAACCCCATAAAACCGACTCATAGGGTTGAGGTTTGCACCCACTTATATACAATGAAAGGCTCTAATCTCTAGTCGATGTGGGATCTCCAACAATATGGTTTCCTTCGCCACTTTGTAGTTGCAACCAAAGGGTTTGAAAAAAACAAATCTCCAACTCTAGACATTGGAGTTGTACATTTGTCTATGTGGTAGTCATGCGCCTACTGTTATAATTGATCCAATCATACCATGTTTCATCAAAACAAAAAATCAAACACCTTCCCAGCCAATAAGGAAGTCCATATACTTGTAACATGATCAGTTTAAAATGCCAGATAAAAGGGAAATCCATATATAACAATGAAGAAGAAAGAATTATTTAAGATATTTTAAGCATAAGATTGGATTAAGAGACCAATCAGAGAAGGAATAAGAAAATGCTATAATTTTATATTTCAACCAAAACCAAGTTTTAAGTTGGGTTTTGTTTAAAAACTACACAGTTCCTATATTCTCATATGTGTCATACTATTGCAATACACATGACCTTCTCAAACAACTTTTGCTTTTTGTTTCATTAAAACAAGTAAAATTGCTCAAAATGATTAAAGATATTGTTGTCTTGGAGAACCTGATATCCTACCCACCTAAGACATGATATCTAGAATGCCAGAGTAATGTCACAACCCAAAATAAGTGATTCACAATTTCTACTTCTTGTGAGAAAAACTCACACATAATGTTTCTAAATTAACCTCTATCCTATCAAAATTGACCCTTGTAGGTATTTTTCCTAACATAACCTTCCATGCTAGGGTCATAACATTGGGAGTAGCTTTTACGAACCAAAAATATTCAAAAAATTTAATATTTTCATCATCCTTAAAAACCTATAGCCAGGTCTTACTGTGAAGCTACTTCAAAGTCACCTATCCATGTCCATGTGAATCCTTATTAAGATTAACACAGTTTAAGTTACCGATTAACACTGATCATAACATGAGGTGTTTCAACTTGTTAACTACTTCTAAAATGAATTCAGTTTTAACATGCCTTTCATAACTCTTTTATCTATAACTGGAAAATCTCATGAACAATGTATTTACTGATATATATATATATATATATATATATTATATTCAAAGTGTTTATTTTAAAGAGTGTTTTTCCTAATATCATAGATAATGCTTATTGGACATTTATTAAAAAACAATTGATAGATAACATATTGGTGGTCAATAAAATGGTGGGAGAGGTTAAATGAAAATGGCAGAAATGTTTAACAGTCAAGGTGAACAATGAAAAAGTATGATTTAGTCAAATGAAATTTTATTTGTTACATCTTGGATAGATTAGGATTTTGTAGTTTGAGGGTTAGATGGATACAAGCATGTTTGAAATCACCCACTATATTGATTTTGGTCAATGGTAACTCAACACAAGACTTCAAGCCAACAAAAGGATTGAGCCAGATTGACCCATTGACACATTTTCTATTTTTAGTAATTGGGAATGGTTGGTTGGGATGGTAATATAAGCTATTTTGGAAAAAAAAAATATTATAAGGTCTGAAGGTAGGAAAAAAATAAGACAAAAGTCAATATGTTATAATTTGGTGATGACACACTATTTGTGTGACACAAATATTCAGAATGTATTTGTTGTAAAAAGTATACTTAGATGCTTTGAACTGACATCATATATTTGGCTAAATTTCCACAAGAGTAAGATTCGATGTTTGTGTATAGAGAATGATGAAAGAAAGGTACTCAGGAGGTCCTAAATTGTAGCTTAATGAAAGTTTCATTCATCTACCTAGGAATGTCTAGGGGAAATCATAGGGAACAAAACTTTTGGTAACATGATGTGAACAAAACTAAGAAGAAATTATTTAGGTGAAAAGGTAGTTTTTTGGTCATTTGCGAATTGAGTATGCTTAATAGAATTTGTTATTGTGGTTATACTTTTGTCATGTCTATCCTTCTTTAAAGTATAAACATGTGTCTGTTAAAGAGATTAAAAAAATACACTCTAATTTCTTGTGTTTTGGGGGTCAGAGGATAGAAAGATAACTTGGATTAAATAGAAAAAATATTTTTGTAAATTAAAGTATGAGGGAATGTTAGGACTCAAAGACATAAAATATTTCAATACTACATTATTGACTAAGTGGAAGTGGAGACTTAGAGTGAACACTCAGGGTTTATGAAGCACATATTAGAATCAAAGTATAAATCATGGAGAAAGTTGAATGAGAGTCTTAGACCAAAACATGAATCTTGGTGGTACCTTTCATGAGATTTATGGGGGAAGAGAAAAAAGACAATTGATTTGATGATAATGTTATTTGAAAAGTAGGATTAAATACAAAGATAAAATTATGGGAGGATAAATGGATAAGAGAGACACCACTATATGATTTGAAAACTAAAATAGGAAGAAAGAAAAAATAGGGAGCTATGAGTATCCATGTTTATGTAAGAGGTTCAATGAAATTTTATACATAAAGAAAGACAAAATAGATGTGTATGGAGAGATGAAAAGTCAGATTTTGCAGAATAATTTTAAAGGGGAAGATTTTGAGTTATTCAATTTCTTTTGGAGAGTACCCTTTATAAAAAAAATTGCATGACAAGTAATTCAAAATAAGATGACAACTATGATAAATATAGGAATAAGAGGATTATTGATTGATGCCTTATGTTTTATGCGAAAAGATAGAGGAAACAATTAGTTACCAATTATTTATTTATTTATATATATATATAATTAAAAAATTAAATAAAATTATCTTATTTTTTAATTACATAAACAAATTACTTCAACACTATCCATTTCTCAAATTTATTTTATACTCATCCTCAATAAATACAATCAAAGACAAATTAGTAATTCATTTTATAACAATTATTTTTTATTTTTTTAGTCACATCAATTACATATTATAAAAACTTTTAGTTATTTTCCACTAAAATCCAGGTATTTTCTCCTTTCTAAAGAAATATATATATATATATATATATATATATATATATATTTTAAAATAAAAAACATCTAGATTCACCTTCACTCTAAAATGTTTTAAGCGTTATAACAATCTAAACTTAAAATTTTAATTGTAAGATTTAGATTATAAAAAACCTCTTAATAATATTCGACCATTAAACCAACGTAATGGAATAAAGATTTGGAAAGAAAATCAATTATAATTAATTCAAATCAAGGTTAACCAGAAGGATTGAAAACCTCATGGTCATTGATTCACAAAGTACAAAATAAAGAGAGAGAAATAGAAAGTCATGAATTCTATTTTTTTTTTTTCAATTCAAGTATTTTCTTGCTTTTATACAACAAGTGTTGGACTTTCCATGTCACCAAAAGACACCCAGGCTATTTATTATTTTAAACATATTATGGTATTTATTGCATTTTATTTTCAAATAAGCCGCTACATAGATTCACAAAGTCCAGGGGACTGTATTTATTTATTTTTGTAAAAAGTGTGAATTATTTGCAAGTTTTTCAGGCCATGTTTGAATCTCTAGTTTACTTTTCAGTTTCAAAACATGTTAGGTAAGATTGAAAATCACCAGATGATATAAAGATTTGGATGGGATGCTAAAAATAAAACCTACTTTGATTTAATATTTCGTAATAATCTCGTTTTAATAATTTGTTTGCATTAATTTAGTTAATCAACCTGACTTATACACAATTAATTTCTTTTCCTTGCTATTTTGAGTTCTAATTTCTAAATCGTCAAGGTTATAAGTATTTATTTTTTAACTTTTGAATCTTATATTTAAATATTATGTTTTACCTATATGAGCTTTGTCTGTTACATAACTAGGCAAAATGTCATAAGGAGGCCAATTTCTTCCTCCACCTCCAAGTTTGTTCTTGCACCTCTATAACAATTTTAATTCCAAAACTACCCTTGAGCAGCAAAATGTACAGTGTTTTGTTTTTTCATATTTATGAATTGTATACATCTTCTGTGAAATTTGGAAAAAAAAATATTTTATCAATTATTGAGTTTAGAATGTATTTTCCTAAATTCTATAATTTGAAATATAATTTTATATTTTAAATTTTAGAGTTTAGAAGATATTTTTTAAATTCAAATATACATTTAAAATTCTGGAATTCGAAATACGTATTCTGAATTTTTGAATTCAAAAAATATTTTCTTGATTCAAAAATACATCCCGAATTTTATAACTTTAGAAATAAAATTTTGTATTTCAAGTTTTATAATTTGAAGGGATGAATCTGAAAAAATGGAAGCGGAGTATCCATAAAAAAAAAAGGTAAAATTGTCATTTTATATGCTCTATGAGGCGCCGGAAGGAATTGCCCATAAGGAGACAATAATTTCTTCCGCACCATATCAATTTTGACCTCACCCTATCATTTTTATAAAATTTTAAAACTATTATTATTTCGGATTTGAAAATCTGAAATAGTAAATAAAATTCAAAAAAAAAAAAATACATTCTGAACAAAAAAATCTGATATATAAAATTAAAAATGTATTCCAGATAAAAATTTCCAGTATTTAAAATTGTGTTTCGGATATTAAAATCCGAAATATTTTTGGATAAAAGATTCTGAAAGTTATTTTTATTTACACCCTTTTCTTGTAAGGTTATTTTCGTCATTTCTTGTAAGGATATTTTTATCATTTTCAATAGTGGATTGAGTGCATGTTGTAATTGATATGGTGTAGGAAGAAATTGCCTAATAGAATTACGAGTTTGGGCCTGGGCCATCACCTGCTTCTACCAAGTTCTATGGGGCTCTAGTATTCGGACTCAACTTTTTCCTATTTTACCTCATATTTTGTTTATTATCTTTTTGAAAAAAATACTCTTTATAGAAATTGTACGTGTGTGGATGTTGGGGTTTGAGCAATGTTGATTTATTTGATACATAATTCGCTGTCGTGCTGGTAATCTCTGAATTCTTCAAACTTTTTTTTCCCTCGCGTGCGTTCTGCCGATTGGCAGAGGTACCTGCAATTACACTCCGACGTTCAAGTTAGTGCTATTGCTTAGTCTATTTTCTTAGGATATAAAAAACGTACATTTTCCCCCTTCAAAAGTCTTATTTATAGATTGACTTAGGTCTTTTCCCGCATGGGCCAGGTAGTTGGTTAATTAGAACGTGCGTAGTGATTTTCTGATGTCATGGGATTGTCTTTTGTTGTGTCTCTTTGACTTATTCAACGCCAATTATAACCGTTTTCTTACCACATATTTATTATGTTATATTAATAATTTACATCTTCGGTCCCACCGGTACGGAAATCATTTACATTGTTATTATATATATATATATATATATATATATTAAAAAAATTGTGAATCTCAATTCAAATTTATTATACCGATATTTAATAACATTACAAACAATCACCATAAACAACTAAAAAAAAAATCAATAATTTTTTTCTCTAATCTACATCCACGCATTTAATAATATAATCTATGCCCATGAATAATTCACTATACAAAAGGGTTTTCTCCCTTAAAAATATTATAAAAAAAATTCAAATATTACAACTCAAATGGTTACTTTTCACATATTGAACAAGTATACGTGTTCGATCAAAGTTATTTATGTTTTGAAAAATGTGTGTATACATGTATATATGTACATCTATATAAAAAATAATTTCGTAAATCACTTTGTGAATTACTCTAATCATAATACGACATATCAAACATGTTGCTTGTACTAATTTAGGTAATTAAAATGTAGAGTAACTATCAAAATATGCTTACTACCAAATGATTTACATAATAGACTATATATATAAGGTTTGAAACATTAAGAAAATATGATTTTATATTTTTAGTAAGATGAAGGGATAAAAATGCAAAAAAAAAAAAAAGATGACAAGACCTGTGCAAAAGGTAGCAAGGTAGCAAGTGCTGGAAGGGATTGCATATAGTGATTATGCATTGCCCAATTCTCCATCTAGTCTTTGGCGCAATGGACTATGTTTTGGGCTTTGGGCTATGAGGGTTTTAATAGCTTCAGGTGCCTTTCATTTTTCACATTCTCTTTCTGCTAACAGCTTTATCTTTTTTTTTTAATTTGTCATTAAAATAATTCTCATTTAATTTCAGAATTAATTTATAAATAAGTTTTAAAAATTTCATTTTTTAAAATAAAATCCATTTCAAACAATTTATTTCAAAAATAATTTGCAAATTACTTTTGAAATTAAATTTCTAAAGGAAATTTCAAATGATTATGATTCAAAAATAAATAATAACATATCATATGAAACTACCAAGCATGTACATAAATTTGTTTCTACTTCTAATGTTAAATATGCAGTTTATTAAATTTTGAAAAAGTTATCTATAAGCAAATAGTAGTCGCATTAGTAAAAAAGAGTGATACTAAAAGTAGTTACTTATTTGGACACATAAAAACAAAAAGACTCTACACATGCAATGTATATTGTAATAAGTTTTTTTGGAAATAGCTTTTAACTGTTGTGGAGTGTCTCTAAGTGTTCAGTTTATGAGTCTTGGTATCTATGATAGATTCTGGTATATACAGTACCATGCTTCTTAGCCTTTTGTGTTCATATTTTCATATCTTGTACTTGCATTGCTGATGTGCTCTTTCACACCATCTTTGTGTTTGGCATTTCTTTTCTTGTCTTTCTTATCTTTACACCCAGACAAAAGAATGTGAAGTAAATGGTAATTATAATTTTCCTTTTATGTTTGATTCAAATCTACAATAATGAAAAAATAATGTGAAAAAAAGATAAGATGCAAACTTAGGGATGGGAATTAATATGGTTTAAGTATAATACTTAAGTTTCCCTTTTATATTTGCAGTTTTAAAATTAAAATATCCATTTCTGAATTTATTTTAGTGTATATAGTAATTTAGTATTTTGGTAAGATTAGTATTTATTCTTCAGTTTCACTCCAGGGGGTGGCAGTTGCGTCTCAAAGCTAGGGTTGCGTGTGCGTTCTGTAGGTGTGCTGGTATGAGACGACACAGAGTGTAGTGCGACGACGATGACCAACGACGGTGGTGGGGCGAAGCGCCAATGCAGTGAGAACCGTCTGAGGGACTGACCATCCCAGTTCAAAAGATAAACAAAGTCTGGTTCACAAAATCTCGTGCACAGAAGAGGGTTGTCTTTACAAGAGAGAAACCCAGAGCCACAGGTCAGGATTCAGGATGAACGAGCATGGAAAGGTTCAGGTAGACCGGTCAAAGGTACTTGTGGCAGTGGGACTACGGATTGTGCTTCAGCTGAGGTTCCTAGACGACAATGGGTTAGGAAAACCAGTATTCCAGCGGTTGAAACTTCTTCAGAAAATTTCTTGTTGAATATGGAGAGTGTTTGTTCTCAGGTTGTTCCAAGATCCGACAGTTCTTGCAAGTGGGAGCCATTAGGAATAGAGAACGGGTCAGTGATTGACGTGTTGAAACTTAAGGGAGTTTTAACGAAGTCTTCAAAAATGATTAAGAAGGTTGGTGGCAACTAGAGTTGGAACATTGAGTTCCGTCGACAGATTACAGAAGTACATGTACATAGTTGAAGCGCAGGTGAACATTGTTTCGTGACTTCAAGTGGGAGATTGTTGGGTATGAAGCTAGGACCAATTGGGTTGGGCTGACTAGACACCATGTTTAGTGAGTGAGATTAATCATTGTGTCCCCTTTATAATTTCTATTTAAAGAGATCATTGTACTTGTAATTGGTGTGTAACAGGACAAAAATGAAAACCTAATAGTTGCTCGTGTGGATGTAGGTTGCAGTTGGCGACCGAACCACGTTAAATTATGTGTTGTTTATTTTCTGCAGTTGATTCGTGATTATGTGTGTTGCTTCCACGTGCGTTTTTTCCCATCATTTCAAACCTTCCAATGTAACCAACAAACAAAATTGTGAGTGAATTTAAAATGGGGGACAATGAATTTGATTATCAAAAACACATTTATGCAAATGAAAATGAAGATAAAGAAATAGAGCAAACTAATCGGACTATACATTTGCGTCCATCTAAACCATGTCTCTCTAAACCGCGACAGAGATGTTCTTTGCCTTTGCTTAAACTTGCTTCACGATTTGCAACTTAGGTTAGGTGACACCACTTTTTCAGCTTAAGTCACATTGCACTTTAGGTTAGGGCAACTACGATTTTAGGGGAAACTCAATGCTTAGATGGAAGGCAATGACTTCTCGAAAAATATATCTATGACTTCAACAAACAAAAAGAACCTTTAAGGGTGACAATGACTTTTCATATAAAGTAAAATGCTTTGTAAAATCTATTGAGACAAATAAGCTATGCATTTTTTGTGTGTGAATAATTTATTAAAATTCGTATGTAACATGTGTATCTAATGAATGTCTTACTTTATGTACGAATGCGTTAATGTTACATACAGATTTTATCCTTCAAAAAATTTCTCATCCCAACACGTCAACCTTACATATAGATCTTTTATATAAATAACTTCTACAAATTTATTTATTGTTACATACGAAAATTTTAAAAATTTACATATGAATATGGATTCTATGTAACTCACTAATTGCAAACGAATATAAATCCATATGTATTCATTAGTATGTTGTAGTAAAAAAAATACTCAATTATTAGTTAGGAGTAATTATTATTGAAAAATGCTCTCAAACAAGTTAGTGAGAAGTGATTACGATTTAAATAAATATTTTTTAGCAAAATCTCAAAGAAATAATTTTAGTGTTGTGCATGTTGAATTAACAAGAGAAGTTGTGAATCTACATTACACGTCTTTTGATTGTCGATTAAAAAAAAGTCAAATTAAGAAAACGTAAGAAGCTTTTGTTATTTTAAATTTCATAAAAATCAATACAAATGAAACATGGTTTCGCTGAGTTATTTTTTCAAAGAAAATCAATAAACAACATAAAGTACTGTTATATTGTTTTATATATATACATAGCAAATAGTTTCTTGTGTGTATTCCAAAATGTATTTTCGCTAAGAATGTTTCTATAATAGAAAAATAAGAAACAATTGGATTGTGAGAATATGAATACCCAAATATGTTGGCAACAATTAGGAGATGGTCCATTTCTACGTCATAATGATATTTAAAAAAGGTAAAAGAAAATATACAATAAAATTGCAGTATATTTATGGAAAATAAATTAGTTAAATCCGTGTTTGGTTTAGCCAAAACCAAGCACCCACGTGCCTCATCAGTACCGAGGGAATCGGAAGTAACGGAGCACGACCAGGTCCGTGCTTGGAATCTGAGTTTTGTTTTTTGTTTTGTTATTTTTTATTGAAGAAAATATTTTTAAAATAGCAACTTACGAAAAAGTTGAATAACGCTTTGAATATTGGTTTTCAAAGCTTTGAAAATAACGCGGGGCATAAAACGAGCAGAAAAAAAAATAAAAAAATAAAAAGAAAATTAGTTTATAATGGTAAGTGAAGAGAGTGATGCTTTATTTATTTGTTTTTTTTATCCAGATAGAGGTGGGGTCCACAGAGAGCGCACGTGGGGAGGGGATAATGGATGAAGTGGGAAAAGGGTTACAATAATTTGATGGGGCCCACTTGTCTCCATACGCTCTCACTTTTCTGTCTCTTACACGCGCCTTCTTTCTTCAGGTCCCACGTGTGGACGAGTACCATACCCAACAACTTTTAAACTAAACTAATACTACTACTGTATACTTTTTAATTATTTAAACTAAACTGTTTTATTTAATAAAAACTCATCTTAAACTACATCAAACATGATCTCAATTCTTTAATCCTTACTACAACTGATAACAAATCCATTTAATGGAATCTATGTAAGTTTGACCATTGACTTCGCAATAAAGTATATGGCTGTGCTTTATTTCAGAAGCTCTCTATTACGAGGGTATTTTAAGATTTTAATAATATAGGTGTATTTGAAAAACTAGTTTTACCAAAGATGATTAAAAATAAATTCATTTAATTGTGTTTTTAATTTTTTATTCATTTATTTTTTATTTTTTTTATCAGTTATGAATAAATGAACTATTTAGAACATTTAAGAGATATTTCAACTATACACACAAAATATTATGCAAGAGACATCATTATCTCTAAAAAAAGCACCAATCACCTCTCCCTCCTATAAGGATAAAGTTACTATAAAAGTAATTTCATATCCAAAAAGCAACATAAAACATAAAAAGATCTTCCTAATCAGATAAACTATTTTTCTTTCAATCAAAACCAAATGTACTTAATACTACACACCTCTTATCCAGTTAAGACAACTAAATTCAGATTTGTGCAACCGCTCCAACAACAATTTTACAACAAATCTATGTGAAGGTGACAACCATTTTGTCACTTTCCAAGCCTTTTACAATTAGTAACATAGGATCAATTTCAACTCCTACTAGTCACGAATACGTACCCCCAGTCCAATATGAGCTTTAAGTGCCCCCATTTTCTACATGCACATAAATCACCTTCTCTTTCACACCTACAAGACAAAAACACTTCTTATACACTTTGAAAAGAGTTAACATTGTGTATATAAAAAACACATATAGAAACAAGTAACGGCGATATAACACTATCTCACTCTAATTATGAAGTTCTTAAACATTCATTTGAAATAAAAACATCATCCGAATAAAAAAACTAACATTAAAAATTTTATTTGATATCGAAACAATCCATTCAATTGTGCCATACCTAAATCCATTCCTCATTTAATATAATACTTACTCCTTTTCTCACTAATTTCTAACACCATTGAGTTATATGATACTAACATGCTGATTGATTTATAACAAAGAAAAGTTGAATATAAAATCATAACTTAACGTATTTATGAAAAATATATTACATATAGCTTAATTGTATGAAGACCTACAAAGGTACGACTATTTAGTAATAGTAAATAACAAACAGAATATTATAAAAACAAATAAGCATTAATTTAGATTTTAATACTGTTTTTCTTATTATAACTTATCACAATGTATTAAATAATTGTATATTTTTACAAAGTTGTGTTGTTTTATTCATTATTTTTATTTTTATTGATGTAATAGTTTTTCTTTATGTGGCGATTTTTTTTTGTAATATAGTTACACTTTTATAATTAATTATTTTCAAAAAAATTAATTAATACTAAAAATTATATAATATAAAATTAAAAAGTTATATCAGTGATTAAGATAAGCTATTATTATTTGTGCGAAAACTTTTAGTGAAATAAGAAAAACTATACTTAATTTTCAATATCTTATTAAAAATTACTCTTTTAATAGCTAAAATGTTAAAGTATAAGTTTACTGAGTAAAAATATTTAAAGTTAACTTACTAGTTCAAGCAGCACCTAAGGAATAAAAAGAGGTCAAAGACTTGCTAAATCTATCACACATTGTTTTGGTACAAATTTTTAGTGTTAATTCAGTTTCAATTTTTTTTTTCTCTAAATAAGACAAACGAGTCTTTTTAGGCGAAAATTGTATTCGTGCAATTACTAACAATTAGAACATGAAGATGTTTTCATCAGCAACGATGTCTTTACTAAGTATGCAACAAGAAGAATCAGAAAAAAGTTGAAGAGATTATGTAAATTCATGCTATATATAACTTTTAAATCTCAAACACTCTGATTTTGTATATGCTAACAAGCTAAAATTTCATTAACATTGTTATTGCCTAACTTTTGTAGTTTGTCTCTTCTACATGATTCCTCTTTAGACTTGTCTTATAAACGTTTATACGAGATCTCTGGAAGATTGTAGGTGTTCAATGATAAATAATACTTGAATTTATTGATATTTAGATAAAGATCACAATGTTGTAAGAGAATAATAAAAATACTTATTGCAACAAAAATTTATTCATAGAAAATCTTTTAAAGAAAAAGACTGAAAATAGTCTCAAATAGAAAACGACTATTATAAAAAATAATTGGGTTTTTTCTTTCTTTTTGTCTTATCTCATTACACATTTTTAGAGACATTTTATTAATTTATACTAAATTTTAAACAAAGTTCCCCTAAATTCTGGAATATATAATTAAGTCTTATATGTGTTGTCTTGTTTATTTCAAATATAAGTATAAAAAGTTCTAATAAAAGAGAGCATTCCAATCAATCAAATGGTGGAAGACAAAGAAACTCACTAGATAACGTATAGTGATATGTAAACAAATGACAAAGGGCTAAATGATGCAATAGTAAAAAGATGTAATGTGAAAAAAAATAAAGAACTAAACAATGTAACTAGTAAAACCTTATTAGAATGGAACTAATGAAATGAACAATTCAAGCACAATAATAAAATGAAAAAGTAATTAGACTTATTCAAGTAATTCATTTTGTAACTATGTATTAATTGTGGTGCATCTGGAATGCATAATAGATTGAAGCATAGTGCTTCCAGCAAAACTACTAAGAAAACTAAGTATTCAAGACAACTTGTGATTTTGGTCTTTTTTATTAGTTGTTGTATTATTATGTGATGTTTTGAACTTCTAGTTAGGTTTTTATGTTCAAGTCATTTCATGCACATGTTTCATAACATGTATATAAGTTTTTGAAACAATATGTTATTAGATTATAATGACTTCCCACTTTGAAGCATATAGCCTCTTTTATATATATGGATTGAAACATTCCTTAATTATTTCATTTTATTTAATGTGATTAGTTCAGTACAAAATAAAAAATTAATTCATTGTGATTAAGTAGAAGAACCAACAAATCAATTTGACTAATATGGATAAACTTAGTTAAATATTAAAGCATGATCACATTAATCAAAACTATTTTCAGAAGTTGAGAGATTATTGATTGTTACTTAAATGAGAGTATAAGATATGAAAATGTGTGAAGAATTGTTGACATACTAAATGGAAGAAAATTATCATAGGAGGACTAAATAACTATATCACACAACTATCAATAAAGATTAGGAGATCAAAATAACTCATTTACGGAGATATATGGGTAAAATCCACAATAAATACTAAAAGAGTATGATAAAGGGATACTCTCATTAATTAATATTAGTATTTTAACTATTTGCTTATTAATGGATCAAGTATGATATCATGGTTTCTAACTTCCATATACCTACTATCTATATTAGTTATTTTTAATTTAGATTTTTTAAAAAAACAAGTGATTAAATTATTTAGAATTTGCTTTTATATATTTTTTTATTTAAATTTCTGAGAATAAAATTCCTTTTCAAAGAGATTAATTTTATTTAAATATATATTTTGCAGTAAAAATTATTTTTACAAAGACTAATTTTATTTATACTAATATTTTTATTTTAAGATCAATTTTTTCTTTGATTTTATATAGTAAAATTTGCTGCAAGAACACGTGAGTGTATTCACTTCACAAAATAGTGATAGTCACAGGTGAATTATGAAGTAAAAATCTATATTTCTTAGCATTTATTCTCAGAACAAAGCAGAACTCTATAAAAATATATTGATCTATATTTAATTCATATTGGGAAGCATATACGGTGTATGAATATTATGTCATAGATGTGGGATTAACAAGTATGGAAAATGTTAGTTTAAGAATATTGAAAATATCAAATTAAAATTATGATTTGGTCAATATAATTTTAAATTATTTTATTTTAATTAAAAAACTTTTTTTAAGCTGTAATATAGTACTAAGATTCTCAACATAATTAACACTTGAACGTGTGTATACGTGAGCAATGATAATAGCATAAACGACAGTCCATGCTCATCTTTTTCTTGAAATCAAGAACGTCACAAACCTGTGAAATTCACTCACTTATGGTCATTCTTGATGGCCCCCTTTCCTACCACTGTACCCTAATGTTTTCTCCACATTTATTTGTGCTTTAGTTCCATCTTCACTTCAATTTTGCATCACACGTGTTATTTTAGTTTAAACGTAGAATTTTTATAAACTTTTAAAAAGTACTATTATATTAACTATATGTAAAATTTTAGAATATCAAGGCTAAACACTGCTTCTTTTCTTACAAATGTCGAACTTCTTACACATGTTTTCCGTGCACTAACATCAAAACTTTAAAGACCAAGAAATATAAAAAAAAAAAAGTGCATTAATATTTTAGTAATATTTACTTCTTTATTATAGTTAAAATAATAAATAAAAATAACTAATTATAAAGTAAATATATTCTCTTTCTTACTCACTTTTTACTATATATTTTTTAATTCAAATAATCTTATTTTATATTCTCTTTCTCTCTCTTTCTTTATTTTCTTTTTCCATTTCCTCATTTCTAATCATCCTATCCAAACAAAATTCATAAGAAAGTGAAATTAATTTTTTAACACAAAATAAATTAACTTCATAAATTAAGGAAAAAAGAAAAAAAATCTAAGTATTATATCATTTTTCAAGAAAATATGTAAGACAAAGTGTGAGGCGTAATTTAGTTAACTTTATAGGATGACGCTAAAATTAAATATAGAATGAAAATGTTTTTTTTATTATAAATAGATTTAAAATAATTTATTTTTATTTATTCTAAAATTTATCTTTATTATTTATATTTTTTTAACTTTTGGGACTATCTTTGTGGAGAAAACTGATAATATATCTAGCGAAAGAGTCTAAGATGAATGGGGTATTAAGGGGAAATATAAAAAAACCTTCCTAAAGACCTAGTCAAAGAAAAGATAGAGTCCACCTCAGGCATTCGAGCTAGGGATATTAAGTGTTTTAAGTGTCTTGGTAAAGGTCATATTGCATCCCAATGCCCCAACAAAAAGGTTATGATCTTAAGGGGTAAGGACATCTATAGTAGTGAGGAAAAAGTGATGAACATAATTTTATTCATACTTAATAACTTTAATCATATATTATTGGACTATAATAATAAATAAATATATTGTTGTTTTAATTAAGATTCATATAATTGGGTTTATTTGAGTTTTAACTATTATTTTTTGTTAATTTTGTGTTTTTAGAGTAAATGGTTTGAAGGAAATGTTTTCTCCATTATCTTCTCCACAATCTTCTCCAACAAAAATGGTGTCTCTATCATGGAATGTGGATATGATTTTCTGTGTCCTGTTTAATGAGAGTCAAGGAAACACACAGAAGACATCAATCTCTTTGAGTGCATAGTTGTTTCCTCTATCTATTTTTTTTTTCATTTTTGTCTTTGTGTTTTTGCCTCCACATTGAAGGCTAAATCTATTTGGTTGATTCCTTTATAATTCCCCATTGAGTTCTAAGGTTCTAATCAATAAAAGTTTTGTTTTTCAATTCTCTATAGCAGTTGTTTTTAATCTTCTAATCTCCTGGAAAACTGGTTTTTGTGAGAGGTTGTACTTGAATGCATGATTAAAAGTCTTTCTTGTCTTAAACTTTTGTTTCTTAGTTAGTTCGCATTGTTCTAATTAATTTATTGGGCGCATGATTCAAGAGAGAGGACATAAGCATTCCCATGGACTATACAAATGGAACAAAGAGGGTATTGATTAAACCAGTAGACACATGCTTTACTGGTAAGATTCAAGTTAAATTAGATTGACGTATGTTCAATCTGATCTAGCTCTGTGTGAGAATTGAATGGTGATAATCTTTAGATAACTTGTGAGGAATTTATAGGTAGAGGAACTTAGGAGTCAACCTACATTCTTTATTGTTATTAACCTATTTTATATTCTCCTGCTAAACAAACATAAACCCTTTTTTTACTTTTATTGTTATAACTAATCCAATTGTGTTGCAAATATTTTGAGAGTTAGTTTTCACTAGATTCACACTTGAGTTCGGTGGGAGACGAATTATGGTCAATAGACATTCTATACCACCTTTCATCATTGTTAGAAGATCCAAGAATGAGCATCAGACGATCTTTTTGGATAGTCCAACTGCGTAAAAACATTGATTTAAATGTCAGACAATACACATATCACAAAGCAACTAATGAGAGTGAGGAATTAGAGAGATAAATAAGTGAGAAAGCTTATCCATGTGAGGGTGAACTACTCATGATTCAAAGAAACCTCAACAATCAGCCTAGTTCTAACCCAAATTACAAAGGAAAGATATTTTTCATACACGATGTAAAATTCTTGACAAAACTTGTTCTCACATTGTTGATAGTGGGTCATATCGTAGTAGGTTGGTTGAGAAATTGAAACTTCATGCCATTCCCTATTCTTAACCTTATAAACTTTAGTGACTGGCTGAAAGGGGGGATTGTCAGTTAAACAACAAGTGAAGGTCGAGCTATTTATGGGCAAATATAAAGATAATTTTATGTGATGTAGAGTCAATAGAAGCTTGTTGTGTGTTATTAGGATGACCATGGCAATTTGAAAATAAATTCATGCATAACGATCATACCAATAATATTACCTTCACACATAAAGAAATAAAATATGTTGTTCATCCTTTTGACACCTTCCTATGTGTTGGAGGATCAAACAAAATTAAAAGAGAAAATCAATAATGAGAAAAATCTAGCTCTCTTAGGACAAAATCTTCAGCATATAAAGTCTAGATGTGAAAAATTTGAGAAAGAAGAAAAGAAAGAAAAAGGTATGGAAAAGAAAATTATGTACTCCTCTCTAATTAAATCATGTGATGAGTTGTTAGAAAAAGTGTAAAAATGTAAAAAAGAATGGAAACCATATATAAAAAAAAGAAACAAACAAACCTATTTTTAAAAACAAGAACTTCTGTCTTCTTAAGAAGCACATGAATTTTAGAAGTCAGGATGTTTTTAAACATTTTGTGAATAAACTTGTTCTTTATGAAAATTCTAAGAATAATTCGTTTGAACTGTTTGATGACTATTCTAGATGGTTATTTGATTCTGGAGGAAGGACATAACTTTCAAGCAAGAATAAGGTTGATATTTGAAACCAATCTTGCAGATCTGAGGACAAATCCTCTAGAGATGGAGTGGGTGATGGAATTAGTTGTAATTAGTAGAATATGATTTAATTTTTTGTAAATAAATTGGGTCTAAAATTAAGGTAAGTAACATGTTTTTGGGCTTATATTTGAGCCTTGAGTAGGATAGGGTTAGGTTAGGATTTCTAAATCTACTTAGAGTTTAATTGGGCTTCATTTGACCCGTAATTAAACCTTAGGTCGGTCAGACACTTCTAGAAACCACTCATGTATCACATTTTCTTCATATGACAAGTAACTAGCTAGTTTAGGTGGCAAATTTGAATTCAAATTATTTCCTCTCTTTCACTTGTACATGGTCAACCATCTCACCTATAAACAAGGGGGCAAGGCTAGGCAAAATTCATATTAATGAGAGTAGTGTTATGTTGTTGAAATTCACGACCAACACCTTGTCTTCCTCACTCTATGGTAGACTTTTTCTTAATCTCCTTCTACACCTTCCAAAGTGAGTAAGTAAAACCTATCACTCACCATAATTTACCTTTTTTACTTCATGGTTCTTTAAGCTCATCTAGAGTTGTTAGTTGTTTCCGCTCGTTGATACATTGTTTTCATCTCCATTCAGCAAATTTAAGCACACATGGAAGGAGGATGCTATCATATATTAATTAATTTTTTATTTTAATTAATATCAAACTTTTAACTTATATTTAGATTTTTAAAGAAGAAAGATTTAATTTAACATAGTTAAATTTAATAAATGTAATTAAAAGTTTCATATACTATGTAGTAAAAGAGTGACCCGATTAAAACAAATTATTATTATTTTTAAGTGTCTCCATTATTTAAATTATAAGGATAGGAAGATATTATTTCCACAATTTTTTTTATAAAACTATTAAGTTTACTAATTGAGTTAACATCACTAGTAATGTAATTCCTGTAACATTCCTATATTTTTCCATACGAAATATTAAAATAAATATATAAAAATAATACAAATATATATGCAATTCTTTCATATAATGTTTCAAATTATTTCTCCCTTTATAAGACTTGAAACATTTACATAAAAGAATTAAAAAAAATTCAAAAGAAAATAAACATTTTTCATCATCCATCTTCTCACCGAGAAACTTTATCACCTGTAATATCATCTGCTCCCGTGTAAAATACACGATCATCACAGATCAAAGAAAAACAACCACAAAACAAAACAAAGGGTAAGCTAGGTATTTTTAAAACTTATAACATAATATAACTTTAAACATCCACATAAATTCATCATTTCTCATGCATTCCACATAACCATCAAGTGTCTATCAACAATTTCAATATTCATATTTCTCATGACTCATCCTGACTCATAACACACAGACACTTGACTCATACTTCCGGAAGACTCATGCGTTGACTTAGACTTAGAGATCTGCACCTGTCATACTACATCACTGTGAAATCCACACAGCTATGCGCATAATTAATCTCAATATCATCTCTCTCCTAGTATGACAGGGTTAACTCATATAACAGGTCAAGTTAGTTATCTTTCAAACAACTTACCCATTCATATGAACCTCCTTCGACTCTCACCACCTGAATAACTTCATCTATATGATTCCATTATCTCGGTAGAGTCGGGATATCTCCTTATAGATGAATCCCTAGTCAATGCACATCCTAAACAATCTTAACACGGTATTTTCTTTCTTGAAAATACTATGTCTTGATTAAAATTCATATTTTGAACCTCATAATATCCAACATCAAACAATCAAATCATACCAATGTTTAGAATATCTAAAATACACAACAATTCATTGACTAATCATATAAATGTCCAATTAAAGAGATTTTCAATTAACTATACATGAAATAAAAGTTTACATACTTTATAAGAAAAACCATATAGAAATAAATAAATCAATCTTTTAAAAGCAAATAAAAATTAGTTTAATATTTTTATTTATTATTATTATTATTATTTTAGACTTTAGCTTGAGCTAGAATTCGCTAGCTTGAGCTAAAATCCACCAGAGAGCACCCAAAATTTTAGCTTGAGCTAAAATTCGCTAGCTTGGGCTAAAATCCTCTAGAGAGCACCCAAAATTTTAGCTTGAGCTAGAATTCGCTAGCTTGAGCTAAAATCCTCCAGAGAGCACCCAGAATTTTAGCTTGAGCTAGAATTCGCTAGCTTGAGCTAAAATCCTCCAGAGAGCACCCAAAATTTTTAGCTTGAGCTAGAACTTGCTAGCTTGAACGAAATATGCAGAAAAATTATGCATAGCTTAATATACCTATTAGATTATAAATCAATACCTCATTCAATTCATAAATTATAAATCTACACATTACATTGACAGTTCCTGTTCAGCATGATACAATCACTCTCATTGAATCATTGAGTTATTATGTCCATTTATACATATATATGATTTCTAATTCCAAAACCATTTAAATCGAACAACCAATTCTCAATCACAACACTTTCAATTTCAATCAAACTACAATCTACTCAGAACAAGAAATCTTGCAACAAAATTTGGAATTGGTGACCACGTCACACTCACATTCAAATCTTCTAACCTAGGGTTCTATTGAAGATTTTAAACTAGCTTCCCTTACCTGGACCTTAGTAGATGCTCACTAAGAGCTCCAAACCCACTAAAAGCTTAAGGATACCCTAACCTGCACCATAGAGTCCTGATCACAAATCCAACTATATCACTAAGACCTTGAGCTAACATAGACTAATTCTGAAGATAAAAACCTCACATGCAAACTTAAACTAAAAGGCAACCTAACCAGATCAAAACTAACTCAAAGCAAAAGGAGTCAAGAAAGAACTTACTCTATCTAAGATTTTGATCGGTCAATCTTGTAGAGTTCACTTCCAGGAGTCCAATGGCAGACTTTGATCGTTGATCTGATGAGCGAGGAGGTCAAAATTTTAGAGAGAAGGTAGAGGAAAGGAAAATGAGTTTTTAGAGAGATGATGGTTCTTTTAAAATGAAACCTGAATAACTAAATTCCTATTTATATAGACTTTTCACTTTAATAATAAAATATTCAGATGTCATTTTAATTGTACCATTTATACTCTAAGACTATTTTTCTCGGTCCTTACAATTCCTACATAGAAAATACGATGTAGAAATTTCTAAACAAGGACCAAATGATGATTAGGCAAAAATGAAATATGTTCTTTTATGGCTTTATTTAATAAATATCTTTTTTACTTTCATTATATCGTAGAAGTCCATTTATTTTTTGAAAAAAAATCTTTTGTTATTTGAGTTATAAATATATTATTTAAATTTTGAAAAATTAAGAAAATGAGAAAAAGTTTTCATTCTCCCCTTAACAAAATTTCATGCTATTTTAGTAATTGGTATGTAGTATAAACACTCATACGACACAAATACGGACATGAAGATACGTATAATCTCTAAAATGTAGGGTACGGAGACACGGATCTATATATTATATAATTATGAATTATATAAATTGACAATAAAGATTTATGTGCACTAAGTATGTTTCAGATTTTTTTTAGTAGAAAAATGTTTTTACATAGCTGATTCAAAATGATTTGTTTCTTACTTTTATAATCATAATAAAAATTTATACAATCAATTTGAGTTTTTAGAAAATTAATGTTTTATTTTTGTGCTAAAATTATCAGAGATGAAACAAAGGGAAAAACTTTCAAATTTTCTCATGAAATAGTATAGTTTTGATATGTGCATCATTTTCTTTCTCATATACCCTAAAAAAACGATGAATTACTTTTCCTTTCAAAGCTAATCGTGATGATAAAATTTTTATTTGGATTAAATAAATAAATATAAAAGAACCCTATTTAATTCTAAGAAAATTAGTGCCTTCATTAATACAAAAAACTATATCTTATTTAACATGAATATTATTGACGTGGAACTTAAATTCAAAAGTATTTATTTATAAAAAATTATTAAATAATAACTAATTTAAAGATAAAAAAATAATTAATAATTAATTATTTTATTGACTAAGTTAGATATATTTTATAAATTAAAAATTATTTATATTTAAATTATTTTTTATTAATAATAACATTAACTATTAATAATTTAACTATTAATTAGTTTAGATTTTAAATAAATATTTAATTATAAATTAATAACTAATTGAGAATATTAATAATATAATAAAAACTTTAGTAATTCATATTAAATATTAATTTATAAATTATTTTACAAATTTTTATTAATAATAAAAACTATTTTAAATATTAATAATTTTTAATTAATAAAATAATATATAATTTAGTTAATATAATAATTAATTTTTTTATTATATTTAATTATTTTCATGTATTGTAAGTTAAAATAGTTTTATAACAAGGTCTATTATGCGGTTGTTAAAATTGTATATAGAAAAGGGTGGTTATTAAAATATTTATTTAATGACGTTATTTTATTAGCATAGAGCACAGTTTGATATGACATTAATAAGATAATAAAATATTAATCCGAGAGTGGTGAGCATTTTAAGGAATGATCACATGGTGATTATTATTAAAAAGTTTGGGGTCAAATGAAGTGGGACCCGAAAGAGATGGAACGGTATCGCAAAGGCGAGGGTGCAGGGTAAGCTTTCCGACAGAAGAAGGTGGTCCATTGGACCACGTGTCAGTTATCCTGTGCGTGTCATTCTGATAGGTGGCTGGGAATGTGCCAACCACACGAATCTTAATTCTTAAACTCCATTGCCTGTTGGGCTTTCAACACCTTCTTTCATGTTGCAAAAGCTATCTCCACATGCCTCAAATCAAATGCTACAGTTTTGGGTCAACAACACCTTAACTACTGTTCTACCTAAGCCAAACTACCACAACGCCAACTTTTTTATAGGATAAACATGTTTTATTTCACATCCTTGTAACAGCTGTAACTAACACTAATAATAATATATGAAACTAAGTTATTTAACTAAAATATAAATTAAATTATTGAATATAAAAATAATAAAATGAGTTGTAAAACGCCAATGGAAACTTTTTAGAATATCAACAAATCAGGATCCTTTTTATAATTAAATTTATACGAAATAAAATAAATACATTTTTCCCTCAATTATATCTTTATATTTTTACGTACATTTCATTAAAAGAGAAAATTATAAAATATTTACTTACAAAATACTTACTTTTAACGTAATTACTCAAAATTGTAAATAAAATATTTTCTCTTACTAATTCTCTTGTTAGAATTGATTTATAGTAGTTATACCACAAATATTTTATGTACATCTATAAATAGATTTTGTTTCACACGTTTAATTTTTTATTCCTATACAATTTTTTTTATTTGTTTGCTTTTTCTCTTAATAAAATAATATTACTTCATTATTTATTTAGTTGTATGAGCAAAATATTAATTTTAATTTGTTTTTATGTTTTGATAATATAAAAAATTTCTTCAATTTTTTATGTTAAAGTTAATTAAAGTTGAACTTTGTGAATGTTCACCCCATATTTATTTATATGTTTGTTTGATTCTTAATATCTTATATCTTTTTTTAATATTAAGATTTAATCTTCAAGTAAATATATTATGAAGTGGTAGTCAAGATCAATATATTATTTTATAATGACATGTTGCATATTTGGTTTGATGTATTCCTTTAAACTATCATGGTAAAAAACTCTTTCTTCTATTAAACCCTAGTTTCAATAATAATATTTGAATTCTAGAAACTCTTTAATAACTTATATTATTGCAATATACTCAATTTTTGTAGTTGATAAAACATCAATCTTCTATATTTAAGATATCTAATCGATAAATATAGTTCTAAAAGTGAAATTATAACTAGTGGTACTTCTTTGAAGATTGACTTCACTTCCAAAAATTGCATTTATATGTACTATTGTACTTTTAATTTTCTTTACCAAACTACAAATACTTTTTGTGGTTCCTCGTAGATACCTCAAAATTCAATATGCTTATAACTCATTGCATGACAAATATTTGACCTCGTAGAAATCATTGTATACATCAAACTTCGAATGGCTAAAACATGTGGAATCTTAGCCATGAAATCTCTTTCTTTTTATGTTTGAGGAACTTAATCCTTAGATAAGTGAAAATGTCTAACCAAAGGTGTACTATCGGTTTGACATCTCTCATGTTAAATCTTGCAAAAACATAATTAATGTATATGCTTGAGATGCCTACAAAAATCATCTTTGTTTATCTCTTATGATAGGCACTCCATGGATCTTCTTTGTTGGATCCAAATCTTTCATGTCAAATTCTTTTGACAACTGCACCTTCAAGTTTTTAATTTTACTCGTTTAAATTTGTTGCTAGAATACCATCGACACAAAGTAATAAAATGATATAACTAGATTTGTATTTCTTGAAGAAATAACAATGGTTATCACCACACTTTTGGAATTCATCCATGTATATGAAGTTATCAAACTTCTTATACTATTGTTTTCGTGCTTACTTCAAGTCTTACAAACTTTTATACAATGTACACATCATATTCTTTCTCCTTTTCTCTAAAAAACCTTTAAATTGGTGCATATATATATATATATATATATATATATATATATATATATATATCCTCGTCTAAATCATAGTCAAATTTTAGTGTAGCCAACACATCTTTATTGTAATCAATGAAGGTCCACTTCTTTAATTTGGGATCATGTTCATTTCTACCTTGATCACTAATATACACATAAGTCACAAAACCAAAATTTTAAAGATGTGTAAGTTTTATCTTTATTTCACTACATACCTCTTATGGTATTTTCAATGGCCACTAATAAGTAAGTTGTTGTGTTGATAACTTTTTGTCCAAAATTGTTTTGGTAGGCTTGATTGTATACACATAAGTTTAGGTCTTCCAAGTAGTGTGTGGTTCATACACTTGTCTATGCCATTATATTGAGGAGTACCAAGTATCTTCTCCAATTTTCATTTCATGCTCATGGAAAAACTTCTTAAAATTGTTGTTTCCATATTTACTATTATTTTAGTCATATTTTTTTAATCATTAATCCTATCTTATTTTCAACCATAGTTTTCCATATCTTAAAAGTCTTAAATCATTTTAACTTGTATTTTTAGAAAGTAAATTCATAACTTTCTAGAATGATCATACATAAAAGTAAGAAAATATTGTTTTCTCACAAATGGATGAGACAAATATTGGTCCCCAAACACTATAGAATGGACTAGCTCAAGTTAGTTTTTCCTACTTTGGAGTTATTCTATTTATGTAAAGTTAACTCTTTTTTACTTTTCAAATATACAATCTAATCTACACACATGTTAATTTCAAGTCTGGATAATTTTTCTATTTGAATTCATCATCTTCACCCTTTTTCACTTGAATGACTAAGTTTTTTATTTCATAAATTATAATTTATATTATTTGTTGCAAATATAATGGAATGATGTGTCATTGTTATATAAAGAGTATCACTCTTATTATCATGAAAAACTATCATTACACCCTTTCCCTTTTAAATCTATGGGACTGTTTTATAACCATAGTCGACTAACCCATTAAGATTGAGTTCTTCATCCAATTAAATTTATTTTGACATTTTTTAATTTCCAAATAGACTCATCTTCACCATAATTTGTTAATTCAACTTAATCTTCATCGTACTTTGTTAACAATATCAAAGTATTGCTCATTATCAAGGAGAACTTTTTCAAGATTACCAAGGACATAATTCTTAGAATTCTTGTTGGAGATCCCACATCGACTAGAGATTAGAGCCTTTCATTATATATAAGTGGGTGCAAACCTCAACCCTATGAGCCGGTTTTATGGGGTTGAGTTAGGCTTATAGTTCATTCCGTAATATGGTATCAGAGCCATTTCGAGCCTATCCTAGCGAGTAGTTGTTGGGCTTATCAGGCCACCCGCTATCGGAGCTTCTATCTATGAAGTAGTGTGAAAAGATGATTTATAATTTGACATCCAAGATTCTTCCTCACTCTAAAGAACATATATTAATGCATTATGGTGGAGGTAAAATTTACCTTAACCTTCATATGATTCTTTGATGCAATTGTGCATTGATTTTTGTAATGTTTATAGTCTTTACAATTTGAATGTTCAATAACCTTCGAGTTGTGGTACTTTCGATAATTCCTAAATTTGAACCTCCGGTAATCTTTTGACTTATCATCCTCATATTGTCTCGTTGTCTTAACTCTATATGAATAATTGTGAAGAGGTTGATGATTTACCATATTCTCTTAGTCAGATCTATATCATAAACATAATCAAATTTCAATTCTAACAATATTATTCCAACTTTCACTAAAGAAAACAAAGCATATCCATTTTCGTACTTCTTCGTTAAATTCAATTCCAACAAACTCGATTAGGAGTATGACTAGATTGATTTCATTGAAATATTGTGTTGCTAATACACTTTTTTATCGATAATTTTGATAATTACATTCTCAAATTTGTACGAGGTTAAATGATAAAAATTAAAAAACATGTTCATAAGACTTATTGCAGTTGTGTCTTTTATAATATTGAAAGCTACATTACAAAATAACATCAACTGAATAACTTTTTAAGTTAAGTAGATTTTAGTTTTCATCTTTCATATCCTCTTGTTTGTTTCTAATAAAAAATATAATATAACTCGTTCTAATATAAATAATAAATTTTAATATGCATCTCCTCAAAATTAGTCAATATAATCAAACTTTTCAATTTTTATAATTTTTTCTAAACAAATCTTTCTCCCAATCAAATCTTATCCTCTCAAAATTATTACCATAATAACAATATTAAATACCAAAGTTTCGATCATATTATTAAAAATTTACACAAATTTTCCATAACTAAATTTATAAAAAAATAAAATAAATGTGAAATAAGCACACACGAAAATATAATTTTATATCTCCAAAAATGCTATAAAAAATTATAAAGTAGATAAAAAATACTTAATTCAGAACTTAGTTACACTTAATGATATAAATAAATATATTTTTTAATAATAATTATTTTTTTCAATTGTTGAAATTGATTGTACAGTAATTATAACAAAAGTATTTATACAGTACAAACAAACTTTGTTCCATTCATCTAAATTTATTATTTTTATGTGATTTCTTTTATTAGAGTTTTTTTTCAAATATAGAAAAATGTTACTTCATTGATTCCTATTTAGTTGTATGACCACATTCAGCACGAGTACAGTTTTTAATGTTTGAAGTCTCTTTTTCTTTTGTGTGTAGTTGGGGGAAGGAACAAATTCATTGGTAGTGTCACCTTGCCACTGTATTTAATAGTATTGCTTTTTAAGTAACCTTATTTGTTTCGAGATTAAGTGGCGGTAAAAGATGCATAAAAGATTCCTAGGCAAATATCACCATACAAATTCTTAATTTAACGTACACGCACTTATGTACTTTCCTTGCGACCATAACATCGAAATTATCTAATTCAAATGATAAATTAGATTACTGAAGTGTTTCCGACTCCTTTGCACTTGTAACCCAAACAATGGAACAAGAAATGACAACCCAAAATTAATTAAAATTATACTATGTACTATTATACGTGTAATATTTAACTAACACATAAAAATATATTATTTTCTTTTATTATATTTCAAAATATATTTCTATTTTTATAAATTTTAATATATTTACAAAAAAAAAATTTAAAAATATCCAAAATAGCTCATCTGTTTACCGATGAGTTTTATTTCCTCCAACTTCATATCTTTCCCTTTAAATTAATACTATCATTACAAATTATAACATATATTTCTAACATTATTTATAAAATTACTAAAAGTGATACATCATTCGATAATTTTTTTCTAAAAACTTACCTTTTAATAAATAAAAATAATAATTTATTTATTTATAAAATAAATAATTAAACATTTTTTCTATTAATATTTCTTTAAAAATAACCACCACATAATTTTTTAACACTACTCTTACTTACTTTTATATATATATATATAAAAGCATTCATAGGTGTAAAGTTACAGTTACCTTTTATATCTACCCTCATTCAGATGTGTTGTGTAAGTGTTATTTTGTTTAGATACTCTTTTACCATTTTTATCACATATTAGTTATTCTCCAAATAAATATAATAAAAATAATAAAATATAAATATTTATTTTATTATTATAAACGTTTGTCTCTTCGTTACTAGTAATTAATAACAAGATTGAATTTTACAGTTGTACACTTATTTTACCTCTTTTGTCTTTATATTTATTAACAACCTTTTTGTTTATATTATCTAACAAAACCATCCATAAATTTTGAAAGTATTTTTATTGTATAATTATAATCATCAGTTTTTAAATAAAAATTAAAATATTTTAAAATTAATCTTTTATACATATTTTATTAAAATTTTACTCTTTATTTTGATAGAAAAATACCAGTGTAGCTGTTAAATAATTATAATATTATAAAAGTAAATATAAAAAAAATTATTTTTATAATTTTTTTATGTATATAATTTTTATAATTTTAATATAAATTTCAGTAATATTTTTTACTTAATTTTATTATAATAATAATTTTTTATCGTGGTAAAAAATAATACACATGTGCATACACATGGATATATATTGAAGTTAAATACAACCTTGTTTTCTGTAGTTTCTATTTTCAGTTTTAATCAACTTATAGTGTATTTTGAATCACAACCTACAATCATCACTGTTGCTCTTTAGTTATTTTTTATTTTTTAAATCCAAATATTGTATTGTTTTTTGGGAGTTTAAATTTACATAGGGAGGAAATACTGAATACTGTAAATGTTTCTCTCTAAACAAGAGGACACGTGCAGAGTTGAAATTGCACATGCTATGTTTAATAAAATTAAATCAAAACCCTTGCAATTAGTGCGGGTAATCTATTAAAAATTGTTTTTGTCGTTGGCTAATGGTTACTATTCTTTATTGTTGATTATATAAATAGTAATGTTCTGGCACAAGATTTATAAAATAGGTGACCACTGGAGAGGCACATTGTCCTGGCATTGGAGAAAGTAATAATTTAAAGCATCTATGATCCATCACGTGCTTTGCACGACATCCATGGAGAACAGACAAAGGAGATTTATTCACTCCCTTTATATATTTATTTTTTTCTTAATCAGAAATGGGCAATCCCTGATGAGTTGAAGATTCTTGATAATTATGAAAATACTAACTTCTTATAAAAGGTTAGCAATTATGAGATTGGGGACTTTGATCAGAGATGGTCCAACCAAATGTGCTAGCAGGGAAAGTTCAACTCCGTGAAACTGTTTTATTTGTGGTCCGAACTATTATTAATCGTCCTAAATACTAAATACTGTCACAATAATTACCATACCACTCACTTCTCATAGGTCAAGGTTTTGGTCCCTTCATCCTATGCTTTCTTTCAACTTTTGACAACTGACATGCATTTTACTACACTCCTTTATTACACTCTTCTCTTCATTCATTCATTCATTCTAATGACACCCCACCATGCACGCACACCCCACAAAATGTTAAATTATGGGAAATGGCTGTCCACAGAATTTGATTTGTCTATTGTAATTTTCTCTCAACTTGCCAACTCAAGAATTATCAAACATTTAATATTGAGATTGATCCAATAAGCGTGCGCACTCAACAGAGGGACACTGGCGGTGACACCTACTTACATTGGTTCTAGTTCAAGTGCCTTACCTGTTCCTTTTTTCATTTTAGCAGGAAAATTCCATAATAAAATGCGATGTGAAAGTGGCTCGGTGATAGATAATAAATACAGACATACAGACAGTGTATTGACTCCTGATTTGTGATGCTCAATTAGGCCAAAATTATTTATGACCATATGAAGAGAAAATACTATGAGGGGAGTCATACTTTTCCTAGAGGGTAAACTAGCAAACAAAACAAGAAGGGTCAGAAGGTCCAGAACAACTTGGTGGGGTGAATGTGGGGTATAAATTTCTTATTCAAGTAAATTGATGTTAGAGTCGTTTTAGAGGTTTTAGAGGCATGTTTTGACAAATTATATGGCAAATCATCGGAGCAAAAGTTGCAGTTGATCAAATGGGAGAGAACAAATCAAGCAGCCTAAAGAAAGGGTCAAAAGATCCTCCACTTAGTCCCCATCACTGGGGTCGCAGATTAAACAGAACCTTTTCAGGATTATATCTGAATGAAAAAAAGTACTTTGAGAATTCTAGGAAAACACAGATGGTAACAACTGAAGCTGTTTATATACAAGTTAAACAACTTTTTTCTTATGTATAAAATAACAAGACTACATACATCAAAAGCATTCATTCCCCCTTTTAACCGTTTCCCTTATGTCTGAAATAATTTGAAGCGGCAAAGAAGAAGGAAAAACTTTGAGGGGAGTTGAATCTGTCGTCATCTCCTCTTCTCTCTTCTTGTCTGTTTCCCAAAGAATTCACATGACACTTCCCGGAATTTAATGCCTAGTGCTTGCTCAATTCTGGAGCTTCTTTAATGCTCATCTCCACCATTTCAACGGCATTGAAACCTTCCTCTTCGGTGGCTATGGTTGACTGAGAATCAATCCCAGATCCCACCTGAATCTGCTTGAACATTGCCATTACTTGAATCATGGTGGGACGCCTCCATGGCCGATCATCCAAACAGGAACACGCAATCTTCAGGTGCTGCAAAAGTTCCATCTCCAGATTGGGGTCTTCCTTCATGAGCTCCTGATCAAAAATATCACTTATTTTCAGCTTGGCATGTTGTTTAACCCATCCAACAAGATTATTGTCACCAAAATCAGCTGAGTCGGTAGGCCTTTTTCCAGTCAGCAGCTCCAGCAAAACCACACCGTAACTGTAGACATCACCTTTAGTGGAGCATCTGAAGCTCTGGTAGTACTCAGGAGGAACATACCCTGGGGTGCCCGCCAGTGTGCTCACACTCAAATGTGTATCCATAGCACTCATAAGCCTAGCCATTCCAAAATCAGACACCCTCGCTTCTAGGTTTTCATCAAGCAACACATTGCTTGACTTCATATCTCTATGAATGATGTGAGGGATACAATTGTGGTGAAGAAAAGCCAATCCTCTAGCAGCTCCAATGGCAATTTTCCTCCTAATCGACCAGTTCAGCTTTATCCCCGCTTTCTTCTGATCATGCAGAACATCCTCTAAGCTGCCGTATTTCATATACTCATAAACCAAGAGTCTCTCCTCCCCAACCTTGCAGTATCCCAGCAAGGGAACAAGGTTCCTGTGCTTGATTTTTCCAATGGTCTCCATTTCAGCAGTGAATTCTCTGTCCCCTTGTCCGCTGACATGAATCAGCTTCTTGATAGCAACAACACTTCCGTCCTTCAACTGAGCCTTGTACACATCACCAAATCCGCCAGAGCCGATGAGACTGTCATTGTGAAAGCCATTGGTGGCATCAAGAAGGTCTGCGAAAGTAAGCTTTCGGAGAGGCTTCTCAAAAGTTGCAAGGTTTATGCTAAGCGCTTCCCGAGTACTGGTGTGCTTCCAGCTCACATTGGCTGGACCCGAATGCGAATTACCATCCATGTAGGCCTCAAGAGCAGCCTCTTTCTTCTTCCTCCTCTTTCTGGTCTCAATGGCAATTATGATCAAACCAAAGATGCAGAAGAGGGAGAACAGCAATCCCATGGCCACACTCCCGGCCAGAGAAGCCTGACCCCGGTGAGACTTCATATGCTGCGCACTAGCACTGTTTGCGGGGTCCGACCCACATGGAGACAGAGGAACACCACAGAGACCAGAATTGTTCTGAAACCTCGCCGCAGGGAAAGTATCAAATTGACCAGTCTCAGGAATAGTCCCGGAAAGCATGTTGTTGGACAAGTCAATCTCAGTGAGCAAGGAGAGTCCAGTAAGACTCTGCGGGATTTGTCCTTCCAGTCTATTATTGGAGAGATCAAGAATGTTGAGATTCTTCATCTTCCCAAGCTCCTGAGGAATGCTCCCAGACACATTATTGTGTCCCAGATTGAGAATGGTCAAATAGTACATGACCCCAAGTTCCTTCGGAATACTGCCTGACAACATGTTGTGGGAGATATCCAAAAATATCATAGAACCATTATGGTTAAATGTTGGCTGTAACTTACCTCCATAAACCCTAGTGAAATTGCAGGGGTTCTTGGTGGAAATCCGGTTGAGCTGCTGCTGACTGATCCCGGCAAACTCCAGCAAGTTCCCGGCTCCATGACACTCTTTACTCCCATCGTTCTTTATGTACACATAAGTCTTTCCATTGATGAAATTCACCGCAATATTCCCGGACTGCTTGGACAGCTCAGGCGGAATGGGACCCGTAAGTGAGTTAGTATTCAGATCCAACCATATCAGACTAGTGCAATCGCCAAGCTCCGGAGGAATACGACCGGAGAAGGAGTTATTACTGAGTTTGAGTATGGCCAGATTGGAAAGCTTCCCAATCCAGGCTGGTATCTCGCCGCTTAGCCTGTTGTTGGAGAGAGAGATCCAATTGAGCTTGGTGCAGTTAACGATGCCAGAGGGAATGTTCCCACTCAACTCATTGAAATCCAGGATAAGATTCTCTAAGTTCTTCAGATACATCAGCTCCTGAGGTATCTCACCGTGGAGCTGGTTCAGCCAGATAATCAGGTCCCGAAGCTTCGAGAGCGACCCTAGACTTGGAGGGATGGTCCCCGTCAGAAAGTTGAAGCTCAAGTCCAAGGCAACAAGGTTGGAACAGTTGCTGAGCGTGGGAGGAATAAAACCCATGAACCGGTTATTCTGCAGGTAAAGTTCCTTTAAGTTATTCCCAGCATCTCCGCACAGCGTTCCAGGGATTGGTCCGCTGAAGTTGTTGGAACTCAGATCCAGCAATTCCAAACTGGAAAGCTTCGACAGTGACACGGGGAGAGGACCGCCAAACTCGTTGAACGCCACCGCAAGCTCCCTCAGACTGCTCATTTGAGTCAGAACCTCCATGGGCAACGCACCGGAGAAGAGGTTGCTCGAGATGTCCAAGGATTGAAGGGAAGAGCACGCGCCAAAGGCGCGTGGGAAGTCACCAGTGAGATTGTTGGAAGAGAGATCCAGGTGGAGGAGAGTGGAGCAGAGGTCTGCGAGTGCAGGAGGAATCGGACCATGGAAGTGGTTGGCAGCAAGGTAGACGAACTGGAGAGAACCAAGAGGGAGGGAAGGAACCTGACCGGAGAACTGGTTACTGGAGACGTTGAGGTAGAGGAGAGTCTTGCAAGGGGAGAGAGTGCGTGCAATGTCGCCAAAGTATTTGTTGGCAGAGAGGTCCAAGTATTTTAGCGAGGAACACTCGCCCAAGGAAGGAATAGCTACCGAGAAGTTGTTGGAGGAAAGGTCCAAGTGCTGAAGAGAAGTGGAACCGGAGAAGTCAGTATCTCCAGTGATTTTGTTACCTTTGAGCGCCAGGTGTTCGATGTCGGGGTTGAGAAGCCAGAGCAGGATGCCGGAACCGGAAATCTTGTTGTTGGAGAGGTCTGCGATGCGGAGGTTGAGTTTCCAGTGCGAGGAGTTGAATTCGAGAAGGTTACTAGAAAGGTTGAGAGATTGAAGGTTTGAACAAGATGCAAGAAAGGACATGTCGCTGAGAGAACCGGAGAGAGTGTTCTGGGACAGATCTATGGTGGTTAGGGAAGAGGTGCACTTGGAATGAGAGAGAGGAATGGTGGAAGGGCCGGTAAGGTTGGTGGATTTGAGGGAGATGGACTGGAGGTGGTCGAGGGTGAGGAGGTAGGTGGCTACAATGGAGAAGTTGGTACTGAGAGGGATGGAGGTGAGGTCTATAGAAGTGAGGTGGGTCTGGTTGCAGGTGATGCCGGTGAAGGAACAGGGGGTTTGGTTGGGGAGCCAGTTGGGGAGCAGAGATGGGTTGGGAAGAGAAGCTTTGAAGCTGAGGAGTTGCTGAGAAGGGTCTCTGGTTGTGGGAAGTAGAGAAGAAGAAGCTCTCCCAATAAAGAGTAAGGTGATGAAGAATTTAAGAAAGAGAGAGCCTCTGTACAGGGCTTTCATTCTGGGCAGATGTAATACCAAAGAGAGTGAGTGCTGCTTTGTCTGTGACTGTGTTCCTCTCAGAGCAGTAGGGGTTTGTGTTTAGGGTGTGAGTTCTGCCATGAGAGAGACTCTGGTGAGAAAGACAGTGTGCAATGTGCAATGGTGAATAGTATAGAATGAGAGAGAATGAGAGAAAATGAGAGAGAAAGAGAGGGAGAGTCAAAAGTCGTAGTAAGGAAGGTGAGAAGGGTATTTATCAAGTGGAAGAGTGGACACAGCTGTTGTTGCTCACATGCCATGTGACACTCTCTGTTTCTTAATTTCTTTAATCCAAAACTTCCTGTTTTTTTTTTAATTTTTTTTCCTCTTCCCACACTCCCTTCTCTGATCAGTTAATATTATCAATCTCACCTCCTCCTTATTCTTTCCATAAATCAAAAATGTATTAATGAGAAACACAATTAATAATATATCATTAAACACACGAAACACCCTAATCATTTGTTTGTTCAAGTACTGATAGTCATTAGTAAAGATTCATTAATAGTGGTATGATTTAACATTTCTCTTATGCCCGCTCCCTACATCTTTCTTTCCAAACGGTCAAATTTATTGTCCTTCCATACTTCTTTCTCCTATACCATTGGTTACTTCATAATTATCTCAGTTGTTAATAATAAAGTATTTGACATAATGTTTTTTTAATATTTTTTTAATAATTACTTTGTTTGGATTAATAAAATATATTTTTTTAACTACAAATTTTGATGTAACCAACATACTTAATAATATTAACATTATAATAATTTTTTGATCAATTTGAGACCCTATATTTCCATCTCAAAATAAATGCAGTTTTAACTTTAAAAAGGTATTTTTAATCCATTCATATTTTTTAATTTTTTTATGAAATGTTAATTTCTTTATTAGTTTATCCAAAATAATTTACATTAATATTTGTAATTTTAATCTATAAAATATGTATTTATTGACTGAATTAATTATTTTAATAAGTGGCATTTATTATCATTATTATTAATCCATATTTTAAAACCTTAAACTGCAATTATTATAAAAATAGTGAAGTACTTTCTTTCTTATTTAGAAGACTTGTTTATCTATTTCACAAAATTAAGAAAAAAGTAAGTTAGCTGATAACAATAATTTTTTTATAAATTTATATTTTTTCATTATTTTTTTTCTGTCTCTCTCCTAATTGTTTACCAGTACTTTCTCTCTGTTCTAGTTTAGGATATTTTAGTTTGATAATATTTAATATAAGAGACATTATAGATTACATCTTATATAAAAATAAAAAAACACCTCTAATAGTTTATGTCATACAAATAGAAAGGAAAGGAATAAATCACTTATTAAATAATGCTCATGTAAAAATTTAGAGTTTTAGTAAAATATTAAATTTAGAAGAAACAAAAATGTTTACAAACTTGTGCATTATATTGATATTGTTGATAAAAAAAACTTACTTACAAAAGAAAGATAATTAATTTAATTCTCATTATTGTTATGTAGTGTGCAGTAGTTACAAATCATCATCCAATATGAATTTGACTTAAACATGTCATACCCTATTAAATATATTATATATTTCTATTTTACTTTGTCACATTTGGTTTGACTTAAACATGTCATAACCTTTAAATATATTATATATTTTTATTTTACTTGGCACATTAGGTTTGAAAGGAGATTGAAGTTTTTTAGATTTTTCTTACAATAAATTAGACTAGATTCCTCAACAAAATACCACAACATAAATTTATTCATTTAAATTCATAAGTTATGTTTAATTTTATTTTTAAAAAAACTTAAAAGTTTCTACTAATTAAAAAAAAATTATTATAAAAGATATGTTCTGAAAGATTCTTTTAATGACTATAAAAATCATTCTTAATTATTTGAGTATACAAATAACTTGGTTATTAGGAGTAAACAAATCACTCGATTATAACAAATACATAAATTACTTAGTTATATTGTTTTAATTTACTTATGAGATTATGACCTCACTATTAATCTCATTCCCATTATCTTAGTCTAGTTAGATAAATATCTTACAATTTTCAAGAGACATATCCATTCTCTTTAGAGATTTTGCACATATTGTACTATTTCTTCTTCGACACTCGACAAATACAATGAATATTATACATTAATGTAACATGATAAATTCATATGACTTACAATACAATACTCGATTCTATTTCAAACCTTAAGTTAAACCATAAAAACATTTATCAACTATCACCATATGATAACATTTCTTGCTGATAAAAAAAATCTAATAATATTTATTTATATGAATTCAGTATATAGTAGACCAAGATAATATAATTATAAACATCTAAAATTCAATATATTTCACCACTCACATAGTATTAACTCATTGGTAAATATTATGTATACATCACTTTCTCAAGCTCAAATCACATATATTTATATTTCACAACTCATAGTTCATAATTCATAAATATAGTTTCTATACAACATAATTCATTTATTATAATCAAATAAATAAATTAAATATGCAAATAATAATCCTATTCATTTAACCAAAGAAACACATTTTTAAAAAAAATCTTTGAATTGAGTTTTTTAAGGATTTTAATTTGACCAAAGAGTGTACTTGTTTGAGTGACCAAAACTCTTATTTCAACCTCTCTCTCCTTTGAAATAATTTCTCTTAAGTAAAAAATACATTTGTTTGAGCAACAAAAATCTCACTCAAGTGAACTTTAAGTTGTATCAAATCTTTCTCCTTTGGATAATTTTTACTTGTGCGAAAAAAAAAATTGAGATTTTTTTCTTAATTGCTTTTTTGCTTCACCAAAAAATATAAAATCTAAAAACTTGCGTAATGTGCATACCAAATTCATCTAACCCCAACGTATCATATTCTAATCATTAAAAATAAGTAAGTTGCAACAATTTTTCTAAATCAATAGAAAAGTTCCAACATTCTACATATTTTGTAAAAAATCAAATTTAATTATTCCTTGCTTACATTACACATCCCACTTATTTCAAATAAATCATAATATTCATTTAGTTCCATAATTTATTCCAATCAAAACATATTTCATTGGAATACAACTACCATCTAATCAATTTATCAAGTTTCCAAAACAACTATCATAATCACAAAGCATCATCGCAATCTCATGTTCATATTACATCAACCTAGCCATTTCATATCAATAAACTATCCTTACACAAAAAAACATTATTGTAACCAAATTACTTCCACGTAAACGAGACCTTTCACCCTAAAGTGTTATCAAATTTCTAACTAATTTTTCTTACCTACAAATCTAGTTATTCCAAACAAAACTCCAACAAGTATTGGTTTTAACACAAAAGATTCAATACTACAAAAAAAAAAATTATGATTATCAAACTAAATATATCAATAAAATCGTGAACTAATAAAAAATTTTGCTCATCAAATCACACATACAAAACAAAACCCTATGTATGCAAACATCCTTATGCAACTAAAAAAAAAATATTTTAATAAATTTTGATCAGTAACTAGTGTTCTTCTCCGTACTAACTATGACATGCTTGGATATTGAGAATGATAAATAAATCTTTCAAAAATTTAAAGAAAAAATAGATAAAATATATTTGGAAGACAATAAATTTTTTTAAATAAAATTTGAATAATTATTTTTTATTTATAATAAATATTCATATTTCACCTTATTTAAATTATTTTTATTGACAAATTTAACTATATTCATATCATTGTATACAAAGTCTTGTTAAACCCTAAAGCCTAAATACATATACAAACTCTTATAAATATCTCATAAATATATTATCAATCCGACGTGAACATGTTTTTTAGAAGTACAAGTTACTTAATTAACTTAAATTATTTTGTCTTATTTTATTTCATACAATCAACATGTTTATTATAAATATATTACCAATAGGCATCAAAGTAGTAATAAAAATTACATTTCATTCTTGAAAAATCAAGTTTAAAATGCTAGGTTGATGCTTAAAAAAATAATTAATTTTTAATTTGTTTCACTTTTTTAATATAAAAAAATCTCTTTGATTAGTTTATCAACAAATATCTTAGCACTAGCATGTCTTTAGTACGAGTGGCATTAAGTTTCGTCTCAAATTTTAATATTATAAATAAATAAAAAAAGTTAATAATGTTTAGTCACATCATTTATGGTGAATTAATCTGAAAGATATTTTAAATACATTTTTCTCTTAACTTTTTATGTGTCTTTGATAAAACTATAAAGAAACTTTAAGTTCTAAAATGGAAACACTAAATATAGAGTTATTTATTCTAACAATAGTATTTTAATGAACTTGAAGTAAAAACATTGATGTCGTCAATAAAAATAAAAAAATAAGAAAGAGATTTATCTTTAAAATTTTAACTAAAAGATCACATTATATATTCATTTAAGTTAGTTAGACACCTTTTCTACAAATATTAAGTAAATGGATAACTACACTCTAATAACATTATTGTGAAAAAAAAAAATTAGACATACTAATAAAGTATGTTTTATTTTCATTATTTATGTTTCCACATAAATTAAGATGATTTTAAACTAAAGTTTAAAAAAACATAAAAAAAATCAGTATGTCATCTTTATTTTGAAATTAGGAAAATATGAAAAAAAGAGCGTGTTATATATATATATATATATATTATTTTATTTTTTATTTATTTTTTATTTTTATTTTAATTTAACTTGTTTTTATATTTCAAAAAAGTCATATATTATATTTTAATCATGTTTTAATTCAATCAACATATAAAATTGAATAAATATAAAAGTCTTAGGGTACACACATATATAGGCATATTTTAACTAAATATATCATTTTTAACTTTATTATTTAATAATTTTAATTATTTAGCTATGAAAATAACAATGCGTATATATTTTTTCAGTTGAAACGTCTTTAATGCTAGTATCTTTGTAGGTATAAGATTTTAAGTTACATTATCTTATCTTTTATTTCTAATAAAACATGTTTTCATGGAGAGGAAGGTTTCTATAAGATATAATTGCTTACGGCTAAAATCTCATTTATTGTTCTAATAAAAAATTGATATACTAATTTGAAATAAAATTAAATATTTAATAAAAGTAGGAATTGTTTAATTTTTTTACCATTCAAATATATGTATGCATTGGTTAACATTGGTAAATGTTTTCTCTTTAGTAATTTCTCAGTGAACATTTCTTTCTCCATGTTTGGGTTTTTTTTTGGTATAGTTTCATCATTAACTTTTGAAATTAGTTAAAAGAAAAAATAAGGAATAGGTTTTGGTAGTCTCATCTTATCGTTTTCTTACTAGCATTAAATAAAAAAATATAAACTTATTATTTGATCACTAATACTTAACATTCATATTCACATTTCATACTTTTTTTCTTCTTAAACAACCAATATAAACTTCTTTCAACTTTTTACTATTTAGCATATTTATCTATATTATTTAGGTTATAAAGTTTGAAATATCTCATTTCAAATGTTCTCTAAGTTAATACTTACATTATATTTTTATTAGACTAAATTACCTCTGAGGTCCTTCTAAAAATAAATATACTTTTAATTTCATCACATTCACTTATGAATCATGGATACATTATGAATATAACTACACCGATAAGTATAGTCAACTTTTCATGAAATAAGACAATATAATACAATTATACAATACTTATAACATTTAAGAACTAATTTAAACATTATAACATGTCATATAAAACATTAAACTATCACTTGAGTGAGATTCCTTTACTTAAGTGATATTCTCTAATATAATGCACCTTACTGTCATCTTGATTGAACGACGAGTAATCGATTTAGTATTTAGTCGCTTGAGCGAGAAACTCTTAAATTGAAAATCTTATCCTTGACATATGTGTTGTTCAAATACTTGAACGAAGTATGTAAATTTAAAAACTCAATAATTTTGACACAAATTTATTCAAAATATCAAATATTTGTATCTATTTAAAGTATATTTCTCAAATTTCTTATATAATACATTAAATTTAACTAAATAATTTATACATAAGCAATCACCACTTAACTATAATCATTTTGATACCAAGCCATTAAGAGATTTAACTCATCTATCAAAATTTCCAATATTCAAATATAAATGTTTTTGCAAAACATATAAACTTGTATTTTCTTATCATATTAAAGTTTTAAATATACTTAAAATTCAAAATGATCCATATATCCTTCATATATAATTATATATAATTATATATATATATATATATATATATATCAATATATTATCTATGCTAAGACAAATGAGATTTATAATTTAACTCAATTCCTTTACTTTATATTTCTTGTGCTATAAGAAAACTATAACATAAAAGAGGATTTATAGCACTAAATACGCTATTTGATTGCCTCTAAAATCAAATCCTAGTCAAATTAACCCAAATCAACCTAATTTCAAAACATCTTTTAATTTAAAAAAAAAAATTCTAAACTCTAGTCTTTGCATGTAAATTCGCATAGACAAAGTAAGTAGATTGAAGAGAGAAAAAAAAGAGATTAATTATTGTAAAGCTTAAGGTAATGTTGCTACTCCTTTCCATAGCAAGATAGCATTAAATTCCACAAAGGAGGAAAAAGATTCGGAGGTGTGACGTTGAAGAGGAATAAGAATGGGAGATGAAAGAATGAAAAGTATAATTAAGAAACTTTTAAAGGCTATTCGTAACTTTTAATATATTAATATATATTAAGATATCTTACCAATTTGTGAATATTTTGCGGATCCGCGAGTTGAAATATTTTGTCATCTTTTATAAAAATGAATAGTTTTTGTATAAGAAAAACTAAATAAGATTTTTACAAAAGAAATTAATAAGATTTTAATATTTTAAAATAAAAAACATAATTTTGGAAAATAAACTTAGTGCTATATAATAATGAAATAAATAACATGTGTTTGTCAGTTTTTTTAATTTTATTGAAAAAAATTTGAAAATGTGTTAAAAAGTTTACACAATTTCTACTGAACAAAATTCTATTATTATTATTATTTAGATTTAATTTTTTAACGATAATTGTGAACACTTTCACTAATTGAATCCAAATTTAATTATACGTTTTATGTTTCAATCTTACTGGTAAATGAACTGAACATAAAGCATAGACTAATCAGTTTTTACAGTTAGTACTTGAGTATCTGCTCTCTCGCAAAAGAAGAATGAAAAAGTGATCTCTTTCAAAACTTACTGCACTCTCACCGCAAGCTTTTACTATCCTCACCCATCTCACTTCAATACTGTAAAATATTAAAAAATATGAAACTGTTTTATGTCTTAAACTTTTTATACAATTTATAAAGAAATTTGTATGGGATGCTAAGTTATTTATGTTCCTAAACTTCTCAATAATTGAGTAGTACAGATATTATTAATTTTTTGATTTTCTAAATATTCAAAAGTTCATCCGAGAAAACCTCCTTATTTTTTTTATTGTCTTCATAGACGTTCTCATGATGAAGTTTCCTTTTCTATATTGTCTTTTAAATGTTGTTTTCAAGGTATTAAAAAAGTTCCGTAAAAATTCCAAATCAATACTTTTTGGGAGGGAAGAGTATATTGACGCAGAAAGTTTGGTGGTAATTGAGGGTTATGTGTCTGTGAATCTGATTGCGGGTAGGAGAACTTCCCATCAAAATTTTCTACAGAGACAAAATTATTTCTTCATTTATTGTTTTCTTAAATGTTCTTAAATTAAAATTGGTTACTGGTTATTGAATCTTCTTAAAACCTCGTCTTTAATTATGTTCTTGAAAAGAGATTAAAAAAGGTTGAGAAAAGATTCTAAGACGGGTGATAGTTGAAGAATGTGTTTAATGCAAGTGAGTAACGCAGCGGTGATGAAACAATAAAAGGAAAATTTGATTGACTCAGGGCAATGAATGATTTGAAAAGTGGGGCCCAAGTAGATGGGTCTCTCGGAAGAATGAATAAACGGGCACTGAAAATGGGGAAAAGAAGGTTTGGGTAGTTTTATTATGAGAAATGAGAAAAAAGGTAAAAAGAAATTAAAAAAAGAAAATGATGATGATGGTGATGATTATGATGTGGAGGGGCCTGAGGGTGCGATGAACACGTGCTGGTGTCCAGTGTGATGACGTGGCGAAAGAAGAGAATTGTATCGAGCGTAGGTAGGTTTGACTGAAGGGTTATTTTTGTGGAGGGTGAAATGAATATGCATAATAATAATAATAATAGTGTTAATTAATGGTGGCATGGGTGTTACAGCGAACCAATTAAGAGAAGAGAAAGATGAATTATGAATGGGAGATAGAGAGATAGAGAGATAGGGATAGAGAGGACACCACACGTGCACAAGCACGCGCATAAAATAATTGAAGGGTTAAAGGGTCCCACATGAAAGGACTAGGTGGGTCCACGTGGCTCCTCTTGTTACAAGAAAATTGAAGGAAGGAAAGGGGTGGTGGGTGGGGTAAGGTTAGGGATTAAGGACGTGCGCATTAGGTGAGGGTCTAAATCTTCAAAAGTTAATAAATAAATAAATTAAATAAATAAATAAAAGTTAATGAAAGTTGGATGATTACTATTATCTAGTGTTTTTATCATGGTGGTGTAGAGATAGATATATATAGAGAGAGAGAGTGTAGCCGTCTTTTTGTGTTTCTTTGCATGAAATAATAGCAAGTACAAAAGAGAAATGAGAATGAAAATGAATGGCACACGAGAGGCATGACCTTTTGAGAGCGACCCTACCCAATTATTTTGGCAATGAACAACGTAAATGGAAGAGAGAGGGTGGTGATTAACTTAATTCTGGTTTGAATTAGCAAGTGTGAGAAGTGATTGTAATTTTTTTGACCTTTTTTCCATTTTGGTTTTTCCATAATGGGTTTTGTTTTCAAGTTGACCAAATGCTTTTTGTCCCCCAGCTTGGGTGTTCAGGAAGGAAGGACTAGTATAATAGGAATAACATCCGCAACATAGATATCATGATGGAGGAGGGTGTGTCAAAAGTAATTAATTAAGTATGGTATATTAATTTTGGATTTTTGGATTAGGAAAGTTATTTAATGCAAGTGTTAAGAGGTGTAAAAAAAAGAATAGGGGTGGTGTAGAAATAGATAGAGAAAGAGAAATAGGAATTATAAGATGATCTAATAATTTGCATTCCCACCGAATTATAGGTTAGGATGGCTTCCTCTCTCTTACGCATATAAATTCAATAAAGTGGGACCTGGTAGCAGCTGTATTAGAACCTCAAAATTTGTCATTTTTTTAGCACATTTCTTGCAAAATATTTCTTTATCATCATTCTTCCTATCCTAATCTACTATACCTACAACTTCATATACTTTTACAGAATTTAATTCAATTTACCTCTTAAATCAAATCAAATCAAAATTCTACTTTGCCACCTCAGTTATTATGCACAAAATTATAATAACCCTCCATATTTTCCTTCTTTAAACTGGGTATCTTGCTTCAACTAATTGATTCTTTTTTTCTGTAGGATTCATTAATTGCATTTAATCATAAAAACTTATAATATGATTCTTTTGTGTGTGTATATTTTTAATCATATTAAAAGTTATACATAGAGTGATGTTTTTTAATTAATAGTGTTATTTTTGTATTCACGATATACATATAAGTTAAATTCATATTAATTACTGACTTTTTAACTGTCCTTGCATTTTTGAATAATTTACACCTGTTATAAATGAAAGGAAAACAAAAGGTGATTTTTTTACTTTAACAATAATAATTTTTAAACTTAAATTTACGAAATTTCGATTATAGAAGACGTTTGTTTTGGACTAGTTTTTTTTTTTTTATTTCTATTGTATCGTAGGTTATTTTTGTGTATTTTTAAAAAGCTTTTAATATAACAGATTTCGCCAAACTCAAGTTTAAAGATTTTTAAAGGTACAGAAGTAAGAAGTATAATAGATATGTAAAGAATAATTCGTAATACTCATTAATCTCAATTTTTGGATCACATCTAATTTCATTCTTGATTTCAATATAATTAAACAAATAATTTTCTCTATCACTTATAGGTTACATGGTACATAATGTCATCGAAAACCAGTTATAATCATTCATAAGATTAAGAAATAAAAATTTAGTTAGCACTAAATCATTTTACACTTTGATAAGTATTGTTCATCTATCACTCCTAACTAGAAAACAAAAAGGTTGTTTATCTTGACACAAACAATATTCAACTCTTACTCAATTATTAGGGATGACAATGCGAGGTGGGCCATACAACCCGACTCGCAACCCGCTACCAAAAAGTGCGGGACAAACTCACTAATCTAATTCGTTAACCCGCTTAGGGCCACACCGCATAACTCGTAGTCCGCGTGGGCCAACCCAAACGCGGGGCAGGCCAACCAAACGTGGGGCAAGCCTATGCGGGGTGAGTCAACCCGCATTGCCACCCCTATCAGTTATATGTCCTGTAAGATGTTCACTTTTATCATTGTTTATCGTTAAAGATTCTGCTATCGAGGAAGATAAGTATTGTCAGGTATCAAGGATGTTACATGAAGTCGAGAAAAGTAATTAATGTTACATGGAGCAAATTCAATGTTTCTCAACATTCAAGCTCGATAGACAATAAAGAAAGAAGAAGAAGATATCAAAATGAGTTCAAGGCTACTCAATGACCAGAAAATGGAATGTAACGACTAATTTCTTTTAAGCTTATATAAAGACTTGCTTCGAAGAAAAGAATGAGAAGAATAACCATTAGTTGCAATTGTTGAAATTCTGATGAATTTTCTTTATACCCTAAAAAGCTTTATAAGAACATTCTTTGTGTTCATTTCAGGAAACTAACAAAAAAAGTATAAACCTTGTATACGTTGAAAGATGTTATCCTATCTAGTAAGCATAAAATGTGATATTTTGATCACAAAGACATTGTATTTGTCTCAAGCCATAAATGACTTATTTTTTTAAAGAATACTTGTCTTGAGTCAATATTGACTTGTTAAAAGAATACTTAGATTAAGCCAAAAGTGGTTGGTTGAAAGAATATGTGGTTGATCCAAATGTGACTTGTGGAAAGAATACTTGAACGCAGTTAGCCAAAATTCGCTGGGATCCAAAAGACTAATTGGTTGTACTTAGCATGATAATGTGCTTAATGGATATTGAATTCACAATGTTATTTACTTGTAAGTAACTTAAGAAGGTGAAACTTTTAAGATTAAGTTTACAAAAATTTGAATTGGTTCGTCTAATCAAATGCTAAACCTATCATCTGATTGCAAAGTATTAGACAATATTTGTGAAAAACAGTAAAAAATTGAAAATACTATTCAACCTTCTCTTCTTGTGTTTTTCTTGCTTTTTACAAATGTTATATTTTCTTGAAATAAAAAACATTAATATATACATTAGGCGATTTGATATTTTTCTCTTACAAAAAAGTCAAATGTTTCAATATTTCAATTGTCTTAATGATTCAAGTGAAGATAGTTTAATAAGCTTCTCCAAGTTGCGTGACTTTTACCCACTTACCTAAGTTTGCTTCTCCAATGTGTTTTCTTAACATGTGAGCATGGCATCTAGTATGCTCTTTTACTTATGTTAGATCATATGTTGGTTTTATATATGTTTCCACTTAATTGTTTGGTATGATTTATCTCTCATTTCTTCATTTCTTAAATCTACAAAAAAAGTTTATCTAGCTTTGGTAATTCCATATTAGACTTGTACAATTTTGTTAGAGTAAAGTCCAATAGATCCTTAATGATTTTGACTAAGTGTGAAACAATAAAGTGCAAACATGAATATGCTTAGTTTTGAAATAGATAATGTGATATGTAAGTTCTTCGTCTCACAAACGATATAACACATTGTGTTCTCTTGCTTCATATGACAAGTGAAACCTTACTCAAGATATATTCACAAAATTATACTAACATTGTACATCACAAAATTCTTTATAAGCTTATTTTTTGGTGTAGAAAAATGTTTTCATCTTCTTGTCTACTAAGAAGATATCAGAAAGCTTTTGTTAATATCAAAGATCTCTTGAAGTACGAGCTAAAATTGTTTTACACCAACGTACATACAAACACACCTTATGTCAACTTTAGAAAGGCAATTTTTTGTGTACAATTTTACGCTTTACTCCAATTTGGGTGAAACCTTTATGACCTAAACCTAATGTTTTATGGAACCCAAAATGTTAATTCTCACTACATTATATCCAAACTTCATAAAAAGTACTCATGTATACACATCAATTTTAGTTTAGGCTATTTTTTTGAATTACCTAACAAGAATGAGAGGAGTCTTGCTAGAGGAGGACTCCCTTTCCACATTAAAACATAAAAATTTGAAAGAAAAATCAACTGATTAACTTGAACCAAAACATATTAAACTACTCCCGTTAAATGTGCGATTCTCATGTTTACTAGTTGAATCATCACATTTGTAGGTTGTAAAGGTTAAGAGATAAAAAAAATGGAGGCAATAGATAACATTAATAAAATATTCCAAAATTAACATGACATTTTCAAATTTGTTATTACCAATTATAAAGAGAATAGTAAATATTCTTAAATTCTTGCATGTTTTTTCTAGAATTGATGGGTATGTTATGGTCTTGCAATTAATACAAGCTCCTTTTTGTTGATGCTTATTTTCTCATCTCTTTTTAGTCTTTTCTTTTGATTGTATAATTATTTTAAGAACTTGACATGTTTTGGAATGACTTGATATCCTCAACTAGTGGAATGTTAACCTCTAATTCCTTAATGTTTCCAAAATTATTAACCTCATCCATTTTTTACTGTGAAAACTAATCTATCTCTATAGAATGGGAGAGGGACTTAGTGATGCTTAGTATTGAACTGGGAGTTGTAGGACATAGTAAAATGGATGAAGTGTGATGATTCATATGTTTGTCATTGTATTTCTTAAAATCGAAAGTTATATTGAAAGTTTTAAAAATCTCTAGCTTACCCTACTTTCTGTTTTGTGTTTCCTTTAAAAAATTTGTGATGAATGGGTGTTACACATGAGTAGAGGAAGTTGCAGTTGGAAGAACTCCATAGTGGGCGGATGAAGTTTATCTTTTCCTTTTAATGTTTTGTTTTGATATATGTGTGTAAGTTAAAATTCATATGAAGAATGCTATCTTTTTTTGTAATACTATATGAATGAAATATGAAGGATATGTATTTACTTGCATGATATAATCTTCTAGGTTATGTAATTAGGGGTGTTACATTTTTTTGTATCTGAGCAAATCAAACCTTAGGTGACCTATTGTTGTGAGTTGATTTTTAAGATTGCACATTTTATGAGTTTCACTTTGTTTATGATTTTTGGGTTAAGCAGAATATGGTGAGAGACCTAGAGAAGATTGCTACTGGACACGAATTTAACCAAGTGGTTAAGTAAGTGTGAATGTTCTCTTCTAGAGGGCAAAGAGAAAACACAATTACCACTTCACACTGAAATGGTTTTCACTAAGCACAACACAAACTTGTACAAAGAACAAACAAGAACAAAAATCTTAAACACTACAAGATTAGGTCTACCCCTATAACACCATGTTACAATTTATAGCACCCAAGAAACCTTATCTTGCATTGTAATTGATAAGTGTCTAATTTCAGTAATATTTCATATTAAAATATAGGCACTTATGAGGATTTATTGCTAATTTACATATAAAATAATCCATAATTTATGAATTTATACCTTTTTACATTTTTTATGATCTTTATTTGAATAAGAGTATTTTATTCCCAAATTTGGTGTTAATTGCAGATTTCTAAGGAAGATTGGAGATTTGGATTAAAGATGAATGATTTGAGCTAAAAAGGATAAAGATAGAAGGTCCCAGAATGGAAAAGATGCAAAGAAAGATTGGGCCTTTTTTATGTTTTATCATTTAGCCCATTAGCGCGACACAATAAACCTAACCCTAGAAAACTAGGATAAATAGAGGGCTAGAGGCTCAACCTTAGGGGGCCAGATTGAGAGGAAAACACCATAGAGTGAATTGTATCCTAATTGGGAGAATGGAAGGTGATAGAAGTATGCGTGACTAATTCTACCTTTGGGATTGGGAGTAATCTGCTCAAACTCTTATGTATTGAGGTGATATTTTATATATTAATATTCAGTTCTTGATTGATTATTGGTATTGTTGTTTTACTTTTAATTTTCCGTGACAAATTGAGAATCTTAAATCTGACCGGGAGGTATTTTTAGGGTTCGGACCTAAACAACAATACTTAACATATTTGAGTGCTAGGAATAGACTTGAAATGTTAATTGCTATTAAACGTCTGAGCTTCGTTCTAAGTTGTTCTTATAATTATGCGAGGGATCGATAGTTAGGGGACATTCTTAAGGATTTTATATGCGAGGAATCGATATAAATGATTTTTATACGGACATCAATTTCAATCAAAGAACTTAATATTGACATGCTAATCAAAATACTTGAGAGTGAGAGATGAAACTAATCCTTATTTTTCCAATTGAAACAACTAATTCTTTGTTTGTTTTCTTATTGATCAGTGCCAACACAATTAATTCAAAACTCTTTTAATTGTTCTGTTTTTATATTTAGCGATTATTGTACTCGATAATTCACTGTTCCTTGTGGGATCGATATCCGTCCTTAGGGACAATTATTACTTCTGACAAACGCGGTGCACTTGCCGTAAAAAGTCATCAAGTTTTTGGCGCCGTTGCCGGGGACAGGTTTGATTTGTTGAGTATAATTTCCTAAATATTGTGAATATACTAACTATTTTATTTTTTTTATGTGAATAATTTTTTTTTAGTTTTTATTTTTTTTTAATTTGAATATTTTTGTAAATATTTTGTTTTTCTTTTTAGATGTGAATAATTTTGTTTTTTTGTTTTCTAGATTTTTTTTATTATTTTGTAAAGATTTTGTTTTTTTCTCTAGTTTTGAATACGTACAAAGTTTTTTTTTTTAATGTGAATATGTTTGTTTTTTATTGTAAAACTGTTATTTTTATGTTAATATTTTTTCTTTTAAGTTTTTTTTTATTTGTTTACTTTATTTATTTTATTTGTATTTTGTTTTGTTATATTTTATTTTATTCTTTACTTTTTTGTTTTTATATTGTTTACGTAGTTTTTTTACTGTAATTATTTTATTTTGTTTTGATTTTTGTTTTTATTATATTTTTATTTTATTTTGATTTGGATTTTGTTTGATCATATTTTATTTTTACGTTTAGCTTAAGTTGTTTATTTAGAGTTTACGTAGTTTTTATTTATTTATTATTTATTACTATTAGTTTCTGTTTTATTTTTGTTTCATTTTTTTAATAGTTATTTATTTTATTTTATTTTATTTTTATTTTTATTTTTAGTTTTATTATTTTCTTTGATTTCATTCTTAGTTTTTATTTTACGCAAGTTGTTTTTCTATCTATATATTCTGTTTTAGTTTTCTTAGTTAGTTATTTAATTTTGTTTATTTTGTATATTTTTAGATTTTATATATTATTCTTGTTTTTATTTATTTTATTTTTCTTTTTGTTAAAAATTATAGTTTTAAAAAATAGTTGTTAACATATTAAAATTGTTCACATAAAACACTAAAAACTTTTCAAGTATTTTCAATCAATTGATTTATGAATTTAACTGATTAAAAATTTTAAACTATTTGTAAACCATTTCAAAAAAAATGTAACCATTATAAAACCTTTTTATCTTAAATCCATAATCTCATTTAGAAAAGGATAAACTATAGACACAAGACAAAACTAAACTAAAAAAACCAGACTTCATCAAACATAAATTAGACAAATACCCTAAGATGTCCAACACAGTAGGTGGTTCTCAACAAGTCAGAGTTGAAGGCAGTAGGCAAAGTGTTTGCCCTGACATGACCAGTGGCTTCCAAGTTAGGTAATTTGGTACAAGGTGTATGTTGTATAATTTGTAGAAATATGAAAGTTTTGTATAATTTTGGAATGACACACTCCTTTGGGTGGAAGAGCTGGTTTGCCAGTTAAAGAATTATCATTTTGAGCTTCTGGTCTCTACACCCTTATCAGAAAAGGTAATGACCTTAGTAGTTGTTTTGAGTGTCCATTATTTGTAGTGGGGAGACATAGGTTTAAAATAAATTTGATTTGCTTACATGTTTAGGAGTTAGGTGTTATTCTAGGAATGGTTAACTATTTACCAATCGCATTCTCATGTGTCTATTAAGAGCCCCAATAGTAAATTTAAAAGCTATAATTAAATGTTAAAAGCTATAATTAATATAGTAAATATATGGACATTTTATTTTGAGTTAAAGTTATAATTATAAGTTGAATTACAAGTATTCTACCCTAATTTCACATGAAAAATACATCAAATATCGCAAATTTTTAAAAAAATTATGTAAAATAATGGGTGAAGAATTTATCAAGAAAAGCAAAAATCAATACTTAAACTAAATTTTATCATTAAAAATTAGTTAAATTTTATCTATGTAAGGACCGAGAAAAATAGTCTTAAAGTGGAAGTGGTACAATTATGACACCTAAATATTTTATTATTAAATTTAAAAGAGCATATAAATAGAAATTTAGTTATTCAAATTTCATTTTAAAACAACTATCATCTCTCTAAAAACTCATTTTTCTTTTCCTCTGCCTTCTCTTTAAGATTTTGATCTCCTCGCTCATCGGTTTGACGATCGGAGTCCGCCGTTAGACTCTGAAAGTAAATACTACAAGACTGTTCTATCAGAATCTTTAATAGAGTAGGCTCATTTTTACTCTTCTCCTTGAGTCAAATTTTGAACTTGTTAATTCTGTCTCTGTCTAGGCTTTGCATGTGACCCTTTTAACTCCATGATTAATCTTTGTTACCTTAGGGTCTTAGTCATATAGTTAGATTTTTTTATCAAGACTTTGTGCAGGTTAAGTTACTTTTGAAGTAAAATGAGTTATTGAAATTATTTTTGTTTAACTATGAATGATGAAATTAGGAATAATTATGCAAATTTCTCTACATATCTCACTCAAGCGAGCTAACTCCCGCTCAAGTGAGAATGGAATAGAAAGATGGGGTGCTCTCGTGTCCATTTTCGTCCAAGCGATAAGGAATCTCACTTAGGCGAAAATGAGGTAAATTTTGGGGTTGCTCTTGGGTTTACTCTCACTCATGCAAGAGGATTTTTGCTTGGACGAGACCCATTCTCGCTGAAGCGAGCTAATTTTCGTTCAAGCTAGACTTTTTGTAAAAAAAAAACTTAAAATGTTTTATTCTTTCTTTTGAAAGCCTAGTTTATTATTGCTTGTTGTTTTTCAGTGAAAATTCTAAATTTTGTTTAAAAATATGGTTAAAGAAACTTAGTTATGTGTTTGTCTGAATTTTGATATATGTTTGGATTGTTTAGAAAAGTTTAAAATATGATGTAATTGAATGGTGTATTGATGTGTTACATGAGGTATGAAATGATGTGAAAGTATGATCAAAATATATTATTTTCAAAAAAGGAAATATCGTGTTGAGATCGCTATTATGGTGTATTGATTTGTGAGTATCATGTGAATTAGACGATTCTGACTCTAATAATATAATGAAATCACATAGATGAAGTTATTCAGTTAGTGAGAGTCGAAAGAGGTTTATTTGGTTGAGTCTAAGGTTTGAAAGAACTTATCAGAGCAGATCAAATGGATTTACCCTGTCATATGAGATGATGAGATATTAAAATGATTATGCGCATGACTGTGTGGATTTCACAACGAGTAGTATGACAAGTGCAGGTTTCTGGTTGCTAATTTCAATACACGAGTCTTCCGAAAGTATAGTCAAGTGTCTATGTGTTGTGAGTTCGTAGAAGTCTGACACGAGAAAGATGAATTGTGAATTTTGATAGACACTTGATGATTATGTTGAAATGCATGAAAATTAATGGCTTTATGTGAATATTTAAAGTTATATTTATATTACAAGTTTTAAAAATAGCTAGCTTACCAATTGCTTTGTTTTGTGGTTGTTTTCTTTAATATGTGATGATCGTGTGTTTACACAGAAGTAGATAATGTTACAGGTGATAGAGCTCCTCAGTGAGAAACTAGATGATGAAAATGTTTATTTTCTTTTTTGAATATTTGTTTTGATTTTATGTAAATATTTAAAATCCTATGAAGAGGGATATGTTTTGAAACACTATACGAAAGAGTGGTAAACATATTTATATTATGTTCATATATTTATTTTGATATTTCATACAGATTATGATTATTAGACATGAGAAAAATGTAGAGATGTTACAATCTAAGACAAGAAAAGATAAAAATATAGAAAGTAAATATCATTCTTATATACACTAAAATTATATTTAACTTAATAAAAATAATATACAATATAATTTTAAAATAATTATTATAAAGATAGTATATATTATTATTGGTAGATACTCATATAAAAATATACTATTAATATATTCTATTTTTTTAAATCTAGTTTTATATCGCTTCTTCCATTCTTATAAGAAAGTAATAAACATACTAATTAATTCAATTGATTTTGTTAAACTCTTAAAATAATGTTACTAATTAATGTACTAAATTTTTCCTCGTAACTTTTAAAATTCTCTTTAGATATATATTGATAAAAATGGATATGTTTATACATACTTATAATTTATAACAATATATAAAAGAGGATTTATTTTTTTACACGTTTTCAAATTTTATCTTTTATAATATTAAAATATAACAAATTTAAAAATTATTTATTTTAAATTAAAATTTAGAGAAATGCAAATTTTAAAAAAAATTGAATTTCTTACAATTTCACCCTTTAAATAACTATTTTTCTAATTCAAAATAATTATTCTCAATTAAAAAACAACATACACAATAAAAAAATTACATACAACAATATTCAAAAATTATTTTCTATAATAATTTTTGTTCCTACTAGGAAGATGAAACCTAAAGAACTATTGAAGTCTTCTTCTCCTTCCTTCGGTCGAGCAGGTGACTGGGTGATGATGAGATTCTTCTCGTCCTCCTGCTTCTCCCTCGACACTCGGTCTCGGGTGAACACCGGATGGTGGGGATACCTGCGAAGGCACTTCGACGCTCAAGTCAGTAAAGCGGGTGATCAGCTCTCAGATAGGTGAACAGTAATAAATGACATACCTTATTCCTTGGGATGCGTGCTATTTATATTATTCTAATGGGCCTACCTTGTTGGCCCCGTTTATCGAGGTGGACACCGCTTAGGGTTGCATTACCTAATTCTTAATGATGGATTAACTTCACTGATCTTGGTTTGAGCGTTAACTGTGATAGGGGTCGGTCATCGGCCAAGTCGTCATGGTATGGGTTGGCCAACGACCAAGTTCGTGTGGTCTCGGTCATCTCGGCCAAGTCTTCTAAGGTCTCGGCCAAGAAGTCGTCGGCCTCGTCGTTAGGCCATATCTCTCAGGTTTGACTGGGTCTTGGTCAGGTTGGCCATGTTTCGGGCAGCCAGGTGGGTCTCGAGCAGGAAGACCAGGAGTCGGCCTCGCCCATACCGGTACAATTTTCAATAATTCACTACAAGAAAATCATGAAATAAAAATCAATTTTAGAGAACAAAAATAATTAGTTGTTATAGTGACTAAATTATAAACCATTTTAGAAACTAAAAAAAAACTTTTGATTCCTAAATTAATTTCTATTATTCCTAAATTGGTATCTAATTTACTACCAAGGTTTTTGCTACAAATTTAGAAACTAAATAAATGGCAGTTAAAATCTTGGTACCTAATTAGATACCAATTTAGAAACTATTTAACAATAATAGAAACTAATTTAGAAATCAAAATTATTTTGTAGTCTCTAAAATAATTTCTAATTTAGTTAGCAACTAATTATTTTTGGTATCTAAAATTTGTTTCTATTTGATGATTTTCTTGTAGTGATTTTTTTATAGTTTAATAATATATTTTTATTTCAATAGTTATTATAATAACAGTAATTTTTTTTCAAAAAAAAAGGGTGTAATTATTCATTTTAAAAAGAGAATTTATTTGACTATTTAATAAACTAAATAATTGAATAATTATTTTTATTTTAAAATAATTAAATAATTTATCTTTTTATAAATAACTGTTACATATATATAATAACTTTTACCTTTTAATATATATAATTTATCCTTTAAAAAAATACTCTAAATGAATGTTTTTTTATGTATATAATAAAATTTATAAATTTACATAATCTATTAATTCAAAAAAATGATAATCATTATAAACATACAATATAATATTTTTAATAAAAAGAACAGAAAAAATTTAAAAACAATTTAAAAAATACAGACACAATCGCTGTCAGGTCTGTGTTTTCGTTAATATTTAATGAAGACAAAAAGAAAATTGATACAAATTATTAAATATCTTATAGAACCATAAAAAAATTTAGACTATGATTCCAAGGAATATAAGTTTGTTCTACTTTATTATATATATATATAAATAATCAAAACAGTTAGGAACATGGTACATCGGAAAAAAGACGCTTCTCTTTGGATATTGACATCGTAGGAAGAAGATAGTGATAGTGGGAATTCTCATTCAGTCGGCAGTATCTCAACAACAAACATAATAAGATCAGAAAGCATAGGCTTTCTCATTGGTGATCTCATTCTGCAACTATAACGAATTCACCCATTTGATTCCTCCATATTGTCCTCAGCACCCAACAAATCTCTCCATCGTTTAGTTTAACATCTTTGATAATAAAGAATACTCTACAAAAGTCAATATACCCATATTCCGAGAACTGGTATTGTTTTCTTTTGTTTCTGAAAAATGTGCATGAGTAAACTGGTTCAAAACTCTTCAGAAAAAAATATGTTAAAAGATCGTGTAAAACATTTTTTAAAAATCAAGTTTTTATTTTAAATATTTCCTAAAAGTTAAGTCTTTTTTAACTATTATATTAGTACAAATTATTCTTACTCAAAAGCATCTCCTGAATTAAAATTAGTTTATTAAAATAAAGGTTACCAATAAAAAAGTGAAGTCTTTCGAAAATACATTTTGATCAAGAAAAAATCATGATTGCAAGGGAAAACATTGAAGTACTGTATTAGGAAGTAGAAAAAGAAAAATCACCGAAAATGTATCTTAAAATTAGCCAAACCTCAAATTTATCCTGTAAAAGTAATTATGAAGCAAAGAAGCATTTAACGGTCTAAAATTTATTCTCCAAAATAAAAAGAATGCACAGTGGAGTTATCAGAAACTAGCAAGTTAGTAGCACGCCGAGCAATTTACATTGAAAATTTACGTGGAAATGAATAGTAGAGAAGGGGAAAAACCCAAATATTTTAGCGTTGGACAGAGCCAGGTGCTGACCTGCTACTACAGAAGTGCTGGTACGTGACGCCATAAATGTCAAGTTTTAACCTAATTTTTACTGTTTTGCATGAATGCATCATTCCCCATGTCTCAGAAAATCAGGCTTTTATTACAGGTCCTGCTTTCCCATTGTCTCAAAAGTGCTGTGTAAAATATGCAGATCTAGCTGTTATTGGGACCATGGCAAGTGAATCCTACAAAAACCTTCCAGAAAGCAACTTCAATTATTCAGGATTAGGTTACTGGGAAGCCCACCTAACATAACGTTAGGCATTTACTATGCTCTTTTATTTAGCTCTGCCAATCCCTGGTACAACTTACTTCAACCTTTCTTGTTTTTTTCCTACAGACAAATGAGTGCCTAATACAGTTCCACCTATAACAGATATAAATTTTACTTCAACTGTAGAGAATACTAAACATAATAATAGCAGGCCTTATTCATATTTTCTGAACCAAATTCCTCCTACTTAAACCTAATTGGATACCAAGGTATTATTGGCCTTACAAGGTAAATAACTCTCACTAATAATCCACTGATTGACCCTCCATTTATTATGCATGCACATTGCCCGAGTGGTCAAGGCAATATATACTTTTTATTTCCTGTTTATTCCTTATATGTCGGTTTCTTTGTTGAGTGTTTGCTTCCTTGTTGCTTGTTTTAGCACAACAATCCATTTCAAAAGGAAATTGATACTTGTTTATTTACGAAAGGTTCTATTGATTCTAAGGTGGAGCCGAAGTAAATCACACAAGGATTATAGATCATCTACCAACACACATTCCTATATTTGAACCCGACACATTCCTTTGAACCCCTATAACGTATAACATGTTTGTGTTACCATGGTAAAACAGCCAAAAGTACTATTGTAGAGTATTAGGTACAGAGAACATCATTCTTCAAAAGTATGTTCGACATATAAGGAATGCAATCCAAACACGCTAGTAGTTGTCATGAGCAGAAGGTTAACAACGGAACCGTTCCAAATGGCAAAAATGGAATTAAACTTTACTATAAAAGTAACAGTAACATTATCTGTAATTAAAAAATGGAACATACCGTAGATTTCCCCTCTTTTAACAACGCTGTTTCCTCCCATTTCCCTCCCAAACAATTCATTAACACAAGCAAGGATATGACTATGATCTATAAATAATTGGGAATTCACTCCAGGTATAAAGAAAATTAATCCAGCTCGCCTAATAGACACCTGATTTTCCATACAGTTAACCAAAAGTTGCAACACTTTCTCTCTAGTGAATTTCTATACCTTCGGATCTGGTTCAGAGGACACAGGTAGTGAACTATAATCTTGTGTTTTGGGAAGGGAAAAACTACGACGCTCTTTCCCCCCTGGCTTAGAAGAAGCATTGCCATACCAGACCATTCCTGCTATTGCAACGATCATACCCAGAACAACATGTAGATTGAGACCCTCTTTTCCAAACAAAATGAATCCCAGGATTAGGACCAGAATAGTCTTCATGTGACCAAGGACTTGGAATGTTACAGCCGTGAACCTACCAATGCAGATGAACTGACTGAGGTTTGTCCCTACTGCAATGGTGCAAGACAGAATGATGAACAGCTGCAGACATCACGAGCAGCTCAGTTTAATAATAGAGTTCCAGGAGTCACAGTATTCATTATTTTCTTGAGTAAAGGTACTACACTGCACAGTATTTATAAAGTTGACATAAAGTGTATACATATTTGGATTCTCCCCTTTGCTTACGAAAATGCCCATGTCATTTTCCAGAGAAAGACAAACAAAACGTGCACAGTCCATACACAGGAAACAGTTGGTCCCTCCACAGAATAAATGTTTCTTAAAAAAATGACAGTATTTTCCTAAGGTAAAGGGGTAAGATCCAAATCCTTTAGAAAAGAAAATGACAGCTACAACATTTGGTTCTAAGGGAGACCAAGGATGGGCACCCTCCCACATTCTCTGCATACCGACCAATGGTCAAGAATACACCGCTTTTATTTATGAATAAAAAGAGCTATATGCATGCTGCTGCTAACCAGTATAGTGAGAGAAGCAAATTTACATGGATGTAGTGAGTTTTTCATGCATATATGCCACCAGTAGTATAGAGATAAAAGCAAAATTTACATGGACGTTAGAAAGTTGTTCATGCCTTTTACATGTACTGTATGAATAGACACGCTACCAACTATATTTAGCATTAGTCTCAAGCAACAACATAGATCAAGGAAATTATTGGAGAAGTATTACTGGCAAACCAGGATGGACGAAATAAAAATCTCCAATACAAAATTAGGGAACTGGTCAACTGAAACACGATTGTATAAATCTAATAAAAATCTTCAACATTCAACAAAACCTCAGAAAAAGTAATGATTCAGAAAGATAGTTTTTCCTTCAGACGTACATGATAAACAAATATGATGGATCTTTCTAAATGAAAATTCCTCGTAACAAGTTAATATTTTAAACTAGATTGGTCACATTATGAACACAAAGAACCAAACATTCAATTTCTAAATGAATTTAAAGGATCAGTTAACCCAAGCAAGCAGTACTAGTTTGCACCAAATACAGAAACAATCAAGTGCCACTTTTCAGGAATATTATTTCTTTTCTAGTCTAAACATTTTGAAAGAGAAAATTAGATATGAACATGCATTTGATTTTAAAAGACGCTATTTGTTGTAAGGTTATAAAGTTAACTAAATATCAGCTACAGGGAGTAATAAAAAGGGCACAATGAACACATTTGTTAAAAAAGAAACTCCAGCTCTTCAAAAGAGACTAAGAAGGTCATTTCCCTCTAAAAAAATAACGTGCATTTGGGGAAGTTATCTTGATTGTTATGACACTTTGAACTTCAAAAGCTATTTATTGACTCTAAACAGCAAATCTGGAATTTTGAAAAATTCTTTAAGGAGCCATCCAGAACTTCTAGCTGCAAGCAACACTTAAAGGACTTATAAATTGAATATGGGACAGTTTAAAATAAGGATGAATTAGTTAAGATTAAGACTAGGCTTACTCTCAGTCAACCTAAGGATGCTTTCTCAATGTCACTATGCAACCTGACACTGAATTTGGGCAGCAGAATTTGGCACTCAGTTCTATGATAAGCAATAAGTAGTATATTAACTTATATAACAAATAGGAAATCCATCTAGAAGAAATACACAGCAATCAGGAACGGTCCTTACAGTTAAGAGTAATTTTAAACTTCTCACCAGAAAAAATAAGGCAGCCTAAACCTGATACAGAAATAAATTTCACAAGTATCCACTTCTCTCCCTAATCACAGCAAGAGATTTAAAAGAGAGAAAAAAACTAGAAAAGAAATAGAGAAAACTTACAGTGGATGTCAACCCATATCCATAGGCATCAACTCGTTTGCCTGTCAACCAATAGTCCAGAAAGGGGCCTACTAGCAGTAAACTTCCTGCCTGTGCTGGTGCTGTGTGGCCCAACAAGTTAAATGACCCAATAGAATACTTCCTCTGAAGATAATGCACATACTGTAGAAAAAATTATTGTTAAATATAATCCCAAGAAGACTGAGTCATGAAACCAACAAAAGCAAGAATACTTAGAAGTGTTGAAAACTAAAGCTAGTTATTGAAGTCTGCTCTAGATGCACCTGAGAATACTGCTTGTGATAAAATTGCAGAAAAAACACAGAAAAATAATAGCAGGCTTCCCAATTTTTTAATTTTAAGTTCTATAACAAAGATATTGATTGTTAAATAACTGAATGTTGCCAACAAGTATCATGTACCAGAAAGTGAACATTTACCAATGCAAAACAGCCTTTATGACATGGAATTCAATTTGATTGGTTTGTATCTCCCAACTAAAGATTCAGGATTCTATGTTAGTGTATGTTACTTACATACTGTTGCAGGGCTGTGCTCCAAACTGCTATTAAAGCAGCAATAAAACCCTTTGCATTGACGCTGACATCGGTGACTGTACAGACAGCAACACCAAGCAAAACCAAAACAATACTAAGCTTTGTGTCCCTTGAATATCGTACATTGTCCAAGACAACCTCCAGAAAACAGGATACTGGAATCATGCTTAGCTTAGCAATCTGACAATTTTATTTCAAGGAAGAATTATTATAAATATAGCTTTATTATAAAGAGAGTTCAAAATGTTATCTTTGCTCTAAGTGTAAATGTTACCTGATAGAAACCAACTGAATTCCACATTAAACTCACATTCATCCCAACGATGGAGAAATTTGCAAATAATACAAATTTGATTATATCAGATAATGGAAGATGAGAGGTCTGAATATATCCCAGCGATTTAAGAATCAGCGTCAACAAAGTTGTCGTGGCAAAATGCAGACCAGTTAAAGTAGTAGCTGCATAGTAGCATTATATAATACAGAAGGTCAGGATTCAGGAGAGGTCTAGAAGTTCAGAAACGATCATTTTGTAGCCTTACAAGTTACATAAAAAGAAACCATAAACCAAATTATTCTTTGGTTGACCAGTAATAGAAGAGATTTTAAATCTATCATCCAATGCTTTTCTCAGTACGTTTATGTTATTTTAGTTGAGATATACAAATAGTAATACTGTTGTTATTGATCTAAACCCATGCAAATTGAAAGGTTGTTCTAAAAATACTTTCATAGTGGAAACTTTGAATGCCTATCTTGAACATCACAATTAAGTTTTTTACGAGAAGTTTTTTTGTGTGCAGATTTTGCTCATATTTTTGGATTTCACATCACTGAAAAAATGTTTGCAATCTGTACCACCTCAGCTTGTTATCTGAATGCATACCTTTAGCTCAGATTTCCTTTCTATCAGTTTTACCGAACAACATAGCATTGGTTACAGTATCTGTGATGCTAATTTATTCCCTATTCAACTACCACCTCGACATAACGGATGCCTCTTCAAATCATAGGAAATTTTATATCGAACGTCATCAATAAAAAGGTAGACACAATAAAAACATATTAACTTAAAGTATTAGCATTAAGAGAATGAAATTAAAGTCAGGAGTAAACAAGACAAAGTCCCTACATTATAGCTTTTCACAAACCACAAAGTAAATGCCCATCCTATAGGATCTTTTCTAGTTCACTTCCACGCTACATCAAATTTCCAGTCTATTAGGTCATTTTGTAGTTATTACAATTGAACCACATACTCAATGACCTAATTCAAGATGCTATTGTAGTGAAATCTGAATGATGCAACAGATAATATCAAAAAGCTTACTCCTTCTTTACACCTTCAAATACATACATGTGTGACACCAAAACAGAATGCACAAGATAGTTAGTTTATAGATACAACGGATAGAAAAAGAAGTGTGGCATCTTTTAAATCAAAGGCATGCAAAACAGAGATTCAGGAGAGGGAATGGGAAAAGTAAATGCAAGGTCATACCAAAACTGAAACCATATGTAGCCATCAGGGCCTTATTCACGAGGATTATTCCCACAGACGTGACCACATTGAACAACCATGATGCTGCATCAAGAGAAGCCTTCCTATCACCCTTGCTTACAGAAGACATGTTGAACTAGAGCTTCCAATACACAAACTGAATTTCTTACAGCTCTGCCTTCATGCAATAAGATGAATCACTAGTTTCAGAATCGCACAGCTTTATCTGCACAGAAAAATAAATCATGAGAAGAAGCGCATTCCTAATTTCCAATAAATAGAGTAAAATTCTCATTCTGCTCTACATTTCACAGCGAGGAAAACGAAACAAAATGCAATCTACCATAACCAAGTAAACAGTAGAAGTTTATAATAGTATAAAAGGAGACTTAAAACAAGGGAAATCAACAAGAAATATAAAAATCTTATTTCACCCTTCATTGATATCTACGTCCAGAGAGTTGACATGACATCTGCAGCAATATAGACATAGATACGGTTATATATAAAGTTAAAAACAACTAATTCTGATATTCTTATGAGAAGCTCTTGTTTTATTGGTCAAGACATCGCAAAAAATGGTCAAACAAAAAATTCAAAGAAACATGCGAACAGGGACAATGAATATTGAAGTTGACGAAATGCACAATTACACAGTGACCTACAATTAACTACAACCGTAATCCTAAATCCTCAAAGACACGATTCAGCCTATAGAAAACAATACCATGCTAAATCAAACCAGAACAGCACAATCTCATCAGATCCATTACTATTTTCAACAATATACAGGAATTCAAAGCAGATTGGAGCTCCAAGAAAACAAATATCACGAAATTCCAAAAGTCTCAAAGCAGAAGAAACAACAGAAGCAAAAAGCAACCTCAAACAGAATCCCGAACGCGGATCCGCGATCCCTAATTAGAGACTGCGGCAGTAAGAACTAAGGAACAGAAGAATACCCTAGAGTTAGGAATCTTAAAAGAACGAAAGAAAGAAAATAAGAAAAGAAAAAAGCTTGGTGATATATATTGGTTGAAGGTGTTAAACGACGCACCGTTGAGATGAAGGCGAGAACGTGGTACGTGGTGGTTGTGCTTGGTTCTTTCCTTTCCGTGTTGAGTTTTAAAATGGAAAATTGGTGCGCGGTGTGGTGTGGTGCGTGGCTGGGCTGGTTTAGTAACGTCCAGATTCAGTATCGAGGAAAGGTGAGTTGCGGGGAAAGCAGCAACGACCGCAAAGTAAACGGTATGTCATCGCTAATTAATCCTACTGGTCAACTTCACTCGCATAATTCTCCTTCAATCACCACCATTTTTTTCTCTTTTTTTACTGCGTTTCCTTAATTAACACTTCTTCATGGGATTTATCACATCATTTTATAGTTATTCCAATTGAACCACATCTCCAATCACCTAATTCAAGATGCTATAGTAGTACAATCTCAATTGGATAAATTTAATTACTTGAAAGACTTAATTTACATAATTACAATTTAGAAGGCTAAAATCATACATTTACAGTTTTAGTAGTTTAATAATTGGCACGACTATAATGTCAGAGGCTAAAATCGAATGATTACAATATTTCAAAAATATAAATACAGTTCAATAAAAAATAGAAACTCACAATAAATAGACTTATCCCATATTCTAGGAACAAATATTTAAGCCTGTTTTTTTACCATTTATTATGAGTTTATCAGTGTTGTTTTATTTCAGTTTGGTATGAAAATTTTGCCGTCTTTTCAATTGGTGTGAGCATCATCGTGAAACTTATTTCTTGAGGTTATTTTTCCCAGTCCCACTACTTTGGTTGTTCCCGTGTGTCTAGAATTCTGTTAAGAAATCTTAATTTGTATTTGTATTTAATTGGGTTTTATCGTTTTTTATTTCTTATATCTTTAATATTTGAATGTACACTGAATTTTCAAATTCCTTGTGATTTTGTTATGTTTACATTCTAAATTAAGTGTCCTTACATTGTATAAACATTGCAAGTATTTAAAAAGTACAAAATAAACAATTTAGTTGCTATGGTTGGTGAGTTTTGTGAAGTTATACATGTTATTGAGGAAACTCAAAATATGAGACTTACTAATGTCTGACTTGAATATAATTATATCTTGGTTTGTGCCGTGTTTACTGCTATGACTAATGTTTCGTAATCGAGAAAATACTTGTCTTAATTACTGTGAGAAAATCAGGTTTAGGATTACTCATATTTTTCGTGAAGGGAATGAACGTACTAATAAGTTGGTTAATTTATGATTTATTTATAGAGAATAATTTCATTGGTATAATAGGCTTTCATCTAGTATGTTCTTAGAATTCTTCATGAATTGGTATAGTCTAACTATGTATTGTTTTTGTCAACATATGAGTTTTGGTGTAATCCTCCCTATTTTTGTATTTTCTTTCTTTTTTCTTTTTTAATAATATTTTTTTATGTGATAACAGATTATTGTTATTACTTGATATGTCAGTGTAGCTGAGATGTCAAATTGTACAGTGATATTTAACCTAAAAGCTTTTATAAAAAAAAAAATACATGATACCTAATTTGCTTCTTATAAACTAGTAAGTTAGAAAGTAGATTTTTTAATAATCATAATATTTATCATCACTACTAGTAAGACCTTCAATCTCCGAGAAAGTAAAAAAAAACAAAATAACGAGTATTCTTTAATTTTTTATAATTTTGTTCAATAATATCTGAGAATGTAAAAAAATAAAATAATGAGTAGTCTTTATTTTTTTATAATGTTCTTCAACAAGAGTTCAGTATAGAAGAGTGGTTGACTATTGATATACCTAAAATATGGTTAATTTAAGTTAGTTTCTTGTATTTCACTAACATTCTTTTTCTATTATTTATCACTTAAGAGACATAAACCTCAATTGAAATGAAAACTATTAACTAGATATAAATCTCAATTGTCATAACTAGCAAATACCACACTAAAGACCTTTATAAAAAACTATTTAATCCTAGATAAGACAAGAACATCATGAAACTAACAAGAAGAATTAATCTCGTCTTAAAAAATAGGTATTATAGGTAATGATTAAAAGAATAACATCATTAAGATAAAGTTGGTTAAAATCCTATATTTATAATTATCTATTATGAATATAGTTATCCTAACCCATTTTTGGTACATCATATATAAAGTGGATGTACCACTTAACATTCATTCTTATGCTTTTGAAATAATTATAAATATGGAAGTATATTGATCCTCGTTATGGTGAGAACTATTATGAGATCCCTCACCAAAGTATTTGAGTATATCAAGATTAAGGACAATTCTTTAATTTATAGAATTGACTCTCCTCGAATATGCTTAATCAATTATTAGAAAACAAATTTCTAAATAGTCTTTAAAGTAGAATAAAAAGGACAATTTATGAGTTTGAAGAAAAAATTGTTTCTACCAACTCCAAAGAATAAATGTTGCTCAAATGTCAAGACATCTCGTCCATAGGTTCAAATCCTATAATCATTTTATCAAATGTTTAGTGTTCTATACAATAAACTTATGATTGAATTTCACACTTAACGTTCGATCTTTAATTATTATGACTAGATTTCACATTTACCTTTATGAACCAACTACTCAGATTAAGAGTGTTACAACTTTAACTTTATTTTGTCAGCTAGTTTTGCAAACTAAGAATGTTGTAGCTTTAACTTTATTTTATCAGCCAGTAGTGTAACCTAAGACGGTTGTATCTTTAATATTATTTCCTCGTCGACCAATTGTGTTAACTAAGACCATTGTAATTTTGAAATTATTTTCTCATTAACCAATTGTGCTAACTAAGATTGTTGTAGCTTTAACATTTTTCTTATCGGCTTGTGGTGCAAACTAAAATTGTTATAACTTTAACATTATTTTCTCGTTAGTTAGTTTTGCTAATTGAGACCGTTGTAGTTTTAACATAATTTCCTTTTCGATCAGATGAGCAAATTAAGATTATTCTAACTTTAACATCATTTCTTTATCAACCAATTGTATTTACTAAGACCGTTATAACTTTAACATTATTTGATTGTTGACTAGTTACGTAAATTAAGACCATTGTAACTTTAACATTATCTCCCGTTGACCAGTTGTGCTAACTAAGAATGTTGTAGTTTTAACATTATTTTCTCATGAGTTAGTTTTCAAAATTAAAATCATTCTAGCTTAAACATTATTTTCTCATTGACTAGTTGTGCTAACTAAGATCGTTGTAGCTTTAACATTGCTTCCTCATCAATTGTTCCAAATGAAACCATTGTAGATCTAACGTTATTTTCTTATGGTCCAACTGTGCAAACTAAGATCATTGTAAATTTTAAATTTTTAAAATAAAAAAAAAAGAAAAATTTATTAAATATGATAATCCTCAAAAATATGAATTAGTGATGATGTCAAAGTGATTCGATCTATGGTGACAATAATTGAGATTTAAAGATAAAAAAAAAAGTATTTTTGAACTTGACTAGCAAGTTTGTGCCTTTCTCTTGATATAATGTCATCAAGAAAAGGTGTGGTGCGAGACTCACTTCTTGAGGAACTATGAACTTCAAAATACTTCACTGAAATGTTTTTAAGTATATCAAAATCAAAAATATTTTTTAATTTATAAAATTGATTGTCCTTATAAATATTTAACCTATTACTTAAAAAAACATACTCTTAAACAACCCCTTAACAACCCTCCAAGCATAAAACTAAAATAAAATAATAATAATTTTAAAATTATAAGAAAAAGTATTAATACGAAAGTCAAAATAAATAAAGTTGGCATGAAAACTTATCTATAAACCAAAACCTAATGTTTACTCAACGCTAATAAAACACTTAAAATAAAATAGATATTATAATTTAAATTACATAGAGCTTATAAGCACGATGTTTAAAAGTTAAATATGATTAGAGAATACAGCATACTTTTATTTTTCTAAGTCATCCAAAAAAAAAACTACATCTATCAGATAACCTTCTTCCTCCTAAAATTTACATATTTAAACTGAAAGGCACATGCACAACCTTGATTGAAGGATCTAATGGCAGAAATATATCGTTTCGACGCAAAGGGTTTATGGATGCTTAGTTTTGAACAGCTTCAAAATCTACTATTTTTTTTTAATAACTTTAAATCACCTTCTAGATCTATTCACACGCTTTTCGTTAAATTCGTAACTTGTTCTACCAAACGTCTATTTTATAATGTTATTTCAAATTGACTTGGAAACATCAAAATCGCAGAAGAATAATTTAACGTGTATATTAGACATATAAGACAATGTCCATTCCTCTCTTTTTCTCTCCTCTGTTTCAATATCTTTGCACACAGATAGATAATGGTAAAAAAAAATAAAAATACACAGACAGAAAGAAATTAATTTTATATAATTCTAAAATATTATAAAATTCAATAAACTTATCATAAGCTTAATTTTTAATTAAAAGAAAATATATAATTTCTTTACACTTTAAATACATGCTGTAGAGTAATCATTGTAATCGGACGCAAATCACTAAATTAAGATTATGTTAAATTTAATTTATGATTAAGTTAAATTTAACACGATTGAAATTAACTTGTTTATACGGATTAAATTGAATAATAGAATTTAGTATAGATGATCTAAAACTTAATTTGAGACTCATTATAATTGTATTATAAATAAATTATTTTATGTTTTTTTCTCACATCTTGAATTAATTTTGACAAATTTATTATATCTTAATTTTTTTGATTTATTTGAAGTATTAAATTATTATTTTTTAAATCATGTTATTTTTAATTATGTAAATATTTAAAAATTATATTTTTTAACAAATTTTTTCAAAATATTGATTTAATTTACCAAATCTAATCCAATTTATTCGCTTGAGTTGTGTCATACTGAGTTTAACATAAAAAAGTACATAAATTTAACTCAACTTAAACTTAAATTATTTATTTTTTAGTAGGTTTTACCAAATTCTATTCAATCTAATCTGCACAAATCCTCAATATGACTTTAAGTTACTCTTAATGAAATTGTTTCTTTTTAATATCCTTAAAAACAGAGGCATGGTTCTCTGAATTCTCCAGTCAAAGCTTTTCCGAATGTGGGCCAAAAATTAGGCAGGGAGTGGGACAGACTGACTATAAGACAAGTCCAATGTTGGCCCAATATGTAACTGGTCCCTACCTCTCTAGCTCAATATAGCCTGCTAGAAGTAACAGACTTTAAAAAAAAGTAGTAATCAAATAAATTATTTAAAGTAATCATTTTGGTAATTTTAATTTTAAAAAATAAATATTTAATAGTACCTTATAATTTAAAACATGAGATATTTTATCCTTATAAAGTGAGTTGGAATAAAAAATATATATAATTACCCTTTTATCTCACATTAAGAGTCAATGTCAATTTGATCTAGTGGTTTTTCTAAAATATCTATTTTGTCCTAAGTTTTTAAAAAATGTATGTAATTTGGTCATTTATGTTAAACTGACATAAACAAAGTTAAGAAGTGATGATGTGGCACATAGAGTAACATTATTATAATGTATACGTGTAATCTAGTTTGTTGCAAATTCTCCATCATCTGCGATCTAGGATTTTCAACAATTATGGACATTGAGCCTTAGAAAGTGTTTGACTTTGTTAGAGTGCGGGTGACCTTCGAGAAGAAACGGGTTATAGAGCTTTAGAAGAAGGAGTTTTACAAGCTTATCTAGATTTTCTTCATCCTTCTCACTCTCCTCTTCCTCAAGTCTTCATGCCTCCAATGTTGTCACTGTGGATCCACGATGCTCCTCATCATCCATCTTATCTTCTACGTCTTCGTCATGTATACCCTTTGTTGCATCAACGAATTAAAGTATTAACGTTGTTGCCACAATGTAGGTTTTGTATGATTTAAATGATGAAATTGGTTTGTTTCCTCCTAAGAGTTGGTTCTGAAATCAAATACATTCTTATTTCAATCTCTCGTTATTCCTTATACACAAGTAATTATTCTTCTTCTTTTTCATCATTTTTTCCAAGGACAACCAATTTAGACCACTTTGAAGAACTCCAACATAACAAACTTAGCATAAAAAGCAAAAAGGTTCATTTTTTCTTCCATTTCGCCATTGGTTACCAAAAGCTATCCCTAAACTAACAAAAAAAAAATGATTTATTTTCTTTCCACATGGTCAATTAACTATCATGCAATTTCAGAATCAGTTGTAGTGAATCCAACACAACAAAACAAACAATCAATAAAAAAATTTAAAAGTTCACAAAAAGCTTCCCTGGTTGTGTTTCGAGGAAACATGAATAAAGCTTGTACTTTTTTATTTATTTATTTGCACTAGTCTGTGAAATTATTTTAGTGTCTATTAGAAAATTGAGAATTTTCTTATTTTCTACATTATTGGGTATTCCTAATTGGAAATGCATTGCAACTTTTGAAATTATTGGGCTCTAAGTAAGCACAACAACTGTTTACATCAATGTCAAGAGTAGAGGACTCTTTGCATATCACTAACATGGTCGTTTACACGTGGAGAAGAAGGATTAATGTAGATTACATGTGGAGACACATGTTTATAAATGTGTCAACTTTGTATGTCACGTCAACATCACTTAACATCCTTTATGTGAATTTAACAGAAGTGACAAAATTGCATAAATTTAAAAAAGTTTAGGACGAAATTGATTTTTTTAAAAACTATTAGACTAAATGAACCATTGACCCTTAATGTAGGGACCATAAATGATAATTATACCTAAAAAAATAAGTAAGATGAATTAAATAAGTTTATTATAACTCAATAGAAAATATCCTATCTTCGTTCATTTCTTTTAAATTTAATTACATATTTAATATAAATGTTAATTGAGTTACATTACTCATAATCTAACTCATCTCAATCTCATCCAATTATATTAAGTTGAGTTTCATTTATGATTGGAAAACTCAAACTAACTCACTCTAACCCAAACCAACTCACTTTTATATGATTTAGGTGAATAATTTAATATGATCAATGACTTGAGACTCACTCTTATACTTGTGTTATGAATAATTTGTATTATTTTTATTTTGATATCTTGAATTAGTTTGGACAAACCTCTTACGCCTGAACTTATTAAGTTACTTGAAACCTGAATTAATACTTGTAAATATGATATTATTTTTAATTAGGTTGATACTTGAAAATTATAAATTTTAACAATTTTTTTTTTCAACATCTTGACCTAACCTAATCCAATCCATTCACTCAAGTGTGGATTTAGTTGAACTTAGTATAATATAGAAGGATGGAAATTTAACTCAACTTAACCTGATATTGTTTACTAACCCAAAAAAACACTCTTAGTAGTTTTTTTTGTATCGGCAACAAAAATATAAATATAGAATAAAATAGAATATTACAGGTATTCAAACCCTTTTACACTATTGTCCAACATGCATTTGTGTACAATACTGCACATTAAAGCAAACAAAAATTATTTCATCAATATTGTAATACAAAATATCTATACGTGCTTTACATTTGAGTGCTAATGCATCTCATTTCATCAATAAACAATACAACCAAAACATTTATCAATTTGTCCATAAATAAAAACATCATTCATAAAAGGTCCCAACAAAAATATAAATATAAAATAGAATAGAACACTAGGGTGTTCAAACTTGTCCAACGTGCATTTGTGTACAATATTGCACATTAAAGCAAATAAAAAAATATTTCATCAATATTGTAATACAAAATACCTATAAGCGTTTTATATTTTGAGTGCTAATGCATCTCATTTCATCAATAAACAATACAACCAAAACATTTATCAATTTTTCCATAAATAAAAACATCATTTACAAAAGGTTCCAACAAAAATATAAATATAGAATATAATAGAACACTAAGGGTGTTCAAACCCTTTTACACTATTGTCCAACGTACATTTGTGTACAATGTTGTACATTAAAATAAAAAAAATCATCAATATTGTAATACAAATTACCTATGACGTGCTTTACATTTGAGTGCTAATGCATCTCATTTCATCAATAAATAATACAACCAAATTTGTTCATAAATAAAAACATACTTCACAAAGGGTCCCGACAAGCATGCATCTCAGTATTGTAATATTTCATTTGTTCCTTAGAGAATTGTTACTGGTTTATAGTCTTTTATGCTATGAAGATTATGTAACAAGATCTGCATCATACTCAATAGAAATTGATAGGTACAACCGTGGAGGAAGAACAACTTCAAAAAATCTGAAAAAGCATAGTTGCAACTTAATAGAAAAAAGAATAATAACTCTCCTAACTTGAAAAAAAATAGGCTGGTAAGTTTGATAGGATTAACTCTTTAGTTTTTATTAAAGTGAATTTATTTTCCATTTTTTATAAGATGACATACGCATAATTTAGAAATGATTAAATTGGTAAATATGAAATTTATCCCATCTATTAGCTTTATTTGTCCAAAAATATAGTATTGAACTTTTCAAGTTTGAATTTGAAAGATGATAGTCAACCCATAAAAATAAGGATAATATGTTAGGATATACCTTTTATTATACAAATTATTCAAAGAATAAATATTATTTTTTACCTTTTTTTCTTTCTTTCTCTTCACATCTTTTCTTAGTTTTTGTTTTGTGATTACCTCCTCCATAAAAATAAGGATAATATGTTAGGATATACCTTTTATTATACAAATTATTCAAAGAATAAATATTATTTTTTACCTTTTTTTTTTAAATACTCTAAGTTACTAAGCCCCAAATAATGTTTCCAGTGACCCGGGAAAGCATTGACCACTAGACCAGACAAGTTCTTTGGTCATATTATCATTTTTATTATACTTATACATATTAATATAATTTATACATGTTAATATAATTTATACATATTAATATAATTTATACATATTAATATAATTTATACATATAATATAATTTATACATATTAATATAATTTATACATATAATATAATTTATACATATTAATATAATTTATACATATTAATATAATTTATACATATAATATAATTTATACATATTAATATAATTTATACATATTAATATAATTATTATTAATAATAATAATAAAATAAATTATATTTATATTATTATTATTATTAATATTATTCATATTATTAATATTTATTAATGTTATAATTAATATTATTATTAACATTATATTCATATTATTAATATTATTATTAATATTTATTAATATTATTATTAATATTTATTAATATTATTATTAATATTTATTAATGTTATAATTAATATTATTATTAACATTATATTCATATTATTAATATTTATTAATGTTATAATTAATATTATTATTAACATTATATTCATATTATTAATATTTATTAATATTATTATTAACATTATTATTAATATTAATATTATTAATATTATTATTATTAGTATTAATATTCATATTATTATTAATATTTATTAATATTATTATTAATATTATTATTAATATTATTATTAATATTATTATTATTAGTATTAATATTCATATTATTATTAATATTTATTAATATTATTAGTATTAATATTCATATTATTAATATTATATTCATATTATCAATATTATATTCATATTATTAATATTAATTTTGATATAAATATACATTTAGATATTTATTGTGTGTGTATAGTAGTTTTATTTGACTTGAGTAATATTACTTTTATCCGGATATAGATAGATAGAGAGAAAAAGGAAGAAATTATATAATATTAATATAACTTTAATACTATAAATACATATATATATATTAATTAATATATTTATTTATTTAATCATTAATTTTTTAAAACTCATGGTTAAATTTAAATTTACTTTCATATTATATATATATTAATATAAAATTATTTGATATCTTATTTTCAAATATAGGTTATTATAGGTAGTTGTGAAGTTTTTGTTAGATGGCTATATAGGTGCTTGTATCTTACACTTCTTTTTTGATTTGAGATTCTTGTATAAGGATTGAAATATCCTTAAAATGTTTTGTTTAATTTTTTTTATTCTTTGTCGATAAAAAAAATCTTATTTTCAAATATTTACTTACATAGATTAAAATTGATATAATGTATAATTTTTAAAATATTTTTAATTATAAATTATTTAATCACTTTGTCATTATGATTTATATATTAGTAGAAAGAGTTATTTAGTAACAACTTTTTACATAGATTTATGGAATAATTAATATAGTTTAAACTATAATGATATGCTAACTAGTAATCTGTATTAGAGATTTAATTAATAGTTAATGTAAAAATCATCATTTTATGTTAAAAGATAATATTGTTTGTTGACAATATTCTTTATTATATATAACACGTAAAACCAACTACCTATAATGAACTTAATTAAGTCAATATGATCGTAAAATAATAATTAATATGATAGTTGATTTTAATGTAATAGGTAATATGATGACTATGAGTATGACATATATTAAATTTGATTCATACTAATAGATAATATAATAAATTATGTTTAGATTCAAGTAGATTATAGATAAATTAAATGTGATTCATATGTTAATATTGTTAGTATTATTATTATTATTAGTATTATTAATATTTTTAGTATTATTAATATTGTTAGTATTATTAATATTGTTAATATTGTTAGTATTATTAATATTGTTAGTATTATTAATATTGTTAGTATTATTAATATTGTTAATATTGTTAGTATTATTAATATTGTTAGTATTATTAATATTGTTAATATTGTTAGTATTATTAATATTGTTAGTATTATTAATATTATTAATATTGTTAGTATTATTAATAATAATAAGTATAATAAAAATCATAATAAAACTAAAGAATTTGCTTAGTGTAGTGGTTAAATTTTACTTGGTTGCTGAAAGATTGTTGAAGGAACCTTACATACGGATTTTGATCCGTATGTAATAATCTGTATGTAATTCGCGTTTTTCTTGTAGTGAGTTGATACTTAAACTTGCAAGTTCTAGTAGTGTATTAATTTTTGTTATTACATTGGTGACAAATTTTAATAAAAACAATTGAAATGTATTTAAGCTGAAATAGGATATTGACTTTTTTTCCACTTTTTCACTTTTGAAAAAAAATGCCCAAAAACTAAAAACTAAAATTTAGCAGGTAAACATAATTATATAGATTAAAATTAGGTACAGTTTTTTTTAGTAAAAAAATGTGTTATGTGAAGATAGACACAGTAAAAAAGCCTGGGTTTAACAAGAATGAAATTGATACTTAGATTTTTTTTTTATATTAGCACTCTCAATAATAAAAACATACACTTCACATCTTAATATTTTATTTATTTTTTATTTTATTTTTTAATTTAAAAATATTATTATTATTATAAACAGTATCAAATCAAATGTATATTATTTTCTATTTATAGTGTCAATAAATTTTTTAATTAAATAATCAACCCTATGCTGATCGTGTTTTATTTTGTGCATGTTATAATGTTTATATATATATATATATATAAGAAAAAAGCATGGCCAGCTAAGAGTTGAATTGGCATGCAGTGCAAAACCAGTGTTAGCATAGGTGGATTTGTTTGGTGGCAGCTCAAATGGATACATTGGAGAAGTTATTATTGCTTATTCAAAAAGTGGAGAACTGGATATTGTAGATGCAAAAAGACGGTGAAAAGACAAAAGAAAAAAGACAAATTTCTCTGGAACCTTTGGTATATTAAGGGTATATAGCTCTGTAACCTTTTTGTTGCTGAGTTTCTTTCACTTTTCACTTTTAAATATGCATTTGATCATTTCAATTTTAGTAATTGTTTGCTTTAACAATTTGGAAGGAAAAATGGAAACTATTGAGACTTTATTTATTTATCTCCTGTTAATCTTCTATTATTAAGAGTATAATAATATAGTATTGTTGGATAAAAAATTATTTTAAATTAAAAAACATAAATCATAGTCTTTCAAAACTAAATTTTATATCAAGTTGAATTTTATTTAAACAGAGCTAATATTGATTGAGCTAGATGGTAATTATTAATTTTAATATTCGATTGTATATCTTTGTCATTATAGAAGAAAAAAAAAGATTTTTTTTATAAATTAAAATGGGTGATGATACTCAAGCACCTCATTTCTTACTAAATACCCACCAATGGTATGACACTTTTATTTTAAAATATAAAATAATTTGAAATGAATAGACTAAAAAATAAATATTTATTTTTTATTAAGTGTTAGAAGACTGTAGGAAAATTTAAAGGTGTATATGTAAAATTTTCCAATTAAAATTAGTTATATGGATTAAAGTTAAGTTCATGGTAAGGTGAACATGATATTAAAACCGAATTTGGAAGTGTTTTTCGAATTGTCGAATCCGTAACACATTTTAAATATACTTGAAAGAACATTTTGGATTTGGGTTTACCTTCTAAATTTTACAATGTGGAATACATATTATAGTAAGGAGTTGTTACGGATTGTATAATCCAAAATATATTTCGAAATCTAGGAATACCTTCCAAATTTTGTAATCCAGAATATGTTTTTTTTTAAAGAAAACAAATATTTTAGATTGTAAAATTCAAAATTTATATTTTAAGGACAAAATTGTCGTTTAGCCTGACCTGTGGAGGTACAGTAGAAGCTATAAGGTGACGACAGTCCAATAAATCCATTTCAAGTAAAACACTTGGTATGTTGTCGAGCCAATGTTTGATCCAATCAAATAAAAACCATTTCAAGTAAAACATTTGGAATGGTGTTGAGCTCAATACTCAGTTCAATAAAAAATCATTTAAAGTAAAATAAGAGATTGAATGATTTAGTTCAGGGTCACCATTTTTTGTTGCCTTCAACACATTGCAAGATTGAATGATTTAGTTCAGGATCACCATTTTTTTGTTGCCTTCAACACATTGTAAAATGGAAGTAAAATATCTTTTAAACCTTTGGTGAATTATTCCTATATAAAAAGATGGTTTATATAGAAGTGCAGTGTCACAGTTCGGTCAAGTGCAATTATAAGCTTCTAAGGCTCGAGGTATCATAGGTCAAATCCAATTAGTTAAAAAGATAAAAATGGATTTGGAAAGAATCTTAAGAAACAATAAACATGAAATATAATAATCCTACTATTTTCTTCTCTAAAATTTTAAATACCGAAGATTGACCTTTAATGTGTAATCTATATTTAATAAAAATGGAGAACCTAAATATGACTAAAAATCCCTATGTTTCTCACTTAAACTGAATGCTATAGTTGAAATTCACCATTCCTTACTAATACAATTGAATTTGATTTAAAATTTAAAAAAAAATAAAAATATGAATCCATAAAACTAATTTAAATAATTTTTCACTGCAAAGTATTGGATGATGAGAGTGTAATCTGAAGCTCTCTTAATTATTAATTACATATGAAGATGTAGTCGATTATATCTATTTTAAATGAGAATAAAAAACGTTTTGATAAGTTTGAAAAGTAAAGGTTAATTTGATTTGTGTTTAATAAAGTCAATTGTAGTTTTTGTTCTCTTCACTTACTTTCTACCTGTCTAAGCCTCTCCCTGCAGTTTCTTTCATCCATATTGAATACGTTAATTAATAATTTGACTTTGTGTAGTATAACACCAGTCTTGTGAGGAAACAGTTTCCATGCTGCCGTTTCGTTAGTACCAACCATAGTTGTGGGTCTAATGAATAATCCAATCATTAAATTTCAAGTGTCTCACTCAATCACATTGCATAGGACTTCTCACCATCTTTTCACTATTCTTGGACATGCCAGCACAGCTTAGACTCAACCTTCTATTTACCATCTTCTTCTTAATCCTTTCCTACTCTACTCATCAATTCACCAACAACTCCAACTCTCCACCCTATTAATATCACTTTAGTTTCATGAGACATCACTATCACCCGGTTGCTATCTGCTCCTAGGTTTCATGGGATGCGTTTGTGGCAGGTTTTCTCCCCCTCCCCAAGCTGAGAGGCGGAAACAGCCAGTGAAGAGAGTTTTGAGCCGCAAGGGTTCCAGGCCACGCTCCTCTAATGTGGGAGAGAGGGTGAAAAGGGAGACTCAGAGAGTGCGTGTGAGTGTGAATAAGGATTCAGGTGGAGCTGTTGTAGGAGAAGGAGGAGGAGAAAATGTTGCTAAAAAAGAGAAGAATAAGTTATGTGAGGATGCTGATGCTGCTAAAGAAAGTAAGAGTAGTAAAGATTTGGATTTTAAGGAGTCCAAATATGAATCTGTGGAAGGGTGGCCAAAGTGGTTACTGGATAACATCCCCATCAACGTTCTGGCTAAACTTATTCCCAAGAGCGCTGATTCCTATGAAAAACTTGCCAAGGTAATAATCCAGTTCTTTAAATTATAATAATATCATGATACTACTTTTACTATAAATATTTTCACATTGAAAATTTCATTAACCTTGTTTGTTTAACTTACATTGTGTGATGAAATATTTGCTCAGTTCATTTATATGGCATGCATCAAGCCAAGAATATTTATGATACTCAAAATTTCAGTAGAATCTATTTATGAACTCTAGTACAGATGATTAAGATCCAACAACATATTAAATTTGTGATGGAAGTTTGCACTGAGTAACTGAAATGGATTTCCAATTTGGGATGCAGATAGGACGTGGAACATATAGCAATGTGTACAAAGCAAGGGAGAAGGGGACGGGAAAGATTGTTGCTTTGAAGAAGGTACGGTTTGACACATCGGATTCTGAAAGCATAAAGTTTATGGCAAGAGAGATTATGATGCTGCAGAAGCTTGATCATCCCAATGTCATGAAGCTTAGAGGATTAGCTACATCGAGGATGCAGTATAGTCTTTATCTTGTTTTTGACTTCATGCAGTCTGATCTCACACGCATTATCTCTCGACCCGGGGAGACACTCACCGAACCGCAGGTTCGCTTTTCTACCTCATTTTCCAACACTAATGATATATAATAAAAGAGTGGTGATATGTTTACAACATGGAGCAATTCATAAATTGATGCATTTCAATGCGTAGTTTGTCAAAGTATTTACATAATAAAAATATTGAATATAGGTGAGAGATACTTGTCAACATATAAGCTAAGCTTTAGAGCTTAGAACTATGTTACTAGTTGCTTTGAGTCTATTAGACTATCTGATATAGGTCATCCAGCACTATAGAGTTCATGTCTAAGATATGTTGTTCTTAATGTTGTATATAAGTGAGAAATCACCCTTAACACATTTAAACTTTTGGGATTAAGTTAAACTTAAAACTCAGCTTTTAAGAGTTTTGTAAGCCAATACTTTGCTGGTTATATACATTGAGTAAATGATCACCATAGGTTGTTTGTCATTAGTATGCAGTCTCTTGTGACATAATTAATAATGCAGTATTTTTTATTAATTTGTTTTGTACCAGATCAAGTGCTATATGCAGCAGCTACTTTGTGGTCTCCAACACTGTCACGAGAGGGGAATTATGCACCGAGATATTAAGGCTTCTAACTTGTTAATAGACAGAAGAGGGGTGCTGAAAATTGCGGATTTTGGACTTGCAACTTCCATTGAATCTGAAAAACCTCTAACAAATAGGGTGGTAACACTTTGGTATAGAGCTCCAGAACTTCTTTTGGGTTCAACCGATTATGGATATAGCATTGATCTCTGGAGTGCAGGGTGCCTCTTGGCTGAGATGTTTGTTGGAAGACCAATTATGCCTGGCAGGACAGAGGTAAAACTTTGGTACCTTTAGATTCCAAAGTGAAAAATAATTCTCTCATCAACATCCATTTCATGCATGTTCACATGTTTACAATAATTTCAAAAGCGTTTTATTATAACCAAGTTTTTTCTGTTAAGAAAGTACACAAATTGATGAACCCAATCCTATGATCCAACCTTGTGGCTTGTCTACTTTATGCATGGTATCTTACGTGGGAATATGACTAATTTATTTTATCATCAGAAACAAAATAAATAGCAATCAACCGTTATCTTTACCAACAAAATCCGGCATTAAGAGAAACAAAAAATATCTGGAAGATCTCTTTATGCCATGTTTCGAATCTTGAAAATATGCGTACTGTACGGAAAAACCAATTGTCCTCTTCTGTTTGAATTTTTTCTAAAAGGATCTTTTGTATGAGTTTGATGAAGGCCCAAAAGGTTAGTGGAAACAAAAAGGAAATAACAATACAGAGAACATCATAGTTTTGAGGAAATAATACCTTGCCGTCCAATTTTTTAAATTTGGATATTATGTTTTTATTTTGCGGTTGAAAGATGTTTCCTTTTACGTACGATTCCGAGAGAGAAGGTTACAAATTACAGTTTCCATGGTCTTGGTCATGTCTGATGCATGTTAGAGGAGTCCTTGGTTTTGTTCTTTTCTCTTTAATTCTATCTCCTTCCTCTTAATTTTATTCTGGATGGACTTATTATACATGGTTGTTTATGTCTTTTACAAATCTAATATGTTTTTATTTGTTGGTAATTAAATAAAAAATACTTTTAAAATTAGCTACTAAATTAATTGACAAGTACTGTAAAATGGTATAAAAGGACATGTTTAATCAATTACTTCATTGTAACTTTAAATTTGATGACTACATATATTAATTTTCAAATACATTTTACTTTGTGTTTTAATAATATAAAGAAATTGTGTCTTGATGTTTTGAAAGCCTTCTTTTAAAAAACAATTACAAGCAAGTGAAAGATGAGTTGTTTTAAAACTTTTATTTTAGTCCAGTGGAATTTTATTAAATTAATTAAATGGGATAAAAAAAATTTATATATTTACTTTACAAGAGCACTACTTGTCATTGTAACTGTAATCTAATGATAATTAATGATATGATTTAAGTCCTTTGTAACTGAAAATTTCACATCTAGGGTTTATTTTTATTTATAAAATTGTATCAGAAACTTGTGGGACTTATTTTCTTAATCCTGCAATTTTGGATTTTTTGTTCGTATCTTATGTTGAAAAAGGTGATTGTAGTAAGAATTTAATGTGTATATGCAGGTTGAACAGATTCAGATGATCTTCAAACTTTGTGGTTCTCCTTCAGAGGATTACTTTAAAAAACTGAAGCTAACAACAAGCTATCGACCTCCACAACATTACAAAGCTTCTTACCAAGAGAACTTCCACAAGTTTCCTTCCTCTACCCAGGCACTCTTGGCTACACTTCTTGATCTCAACCCCACAAATCGTGGAAGTGCTGCCTCTGCCCTTCAAACTCAAGTATGTTCATCTGCTAATGCTAATTATGCATCTTCTTGCTTTTTTTTTTCTTTCAGTTCAGTTTATTCTGATTCATACTTTTTTTTTATTTAAGTTTGGGAATGGTGTTGATACTTTTTTTTTTTTTTGATACTTTAAAATTGATTGTAATGAAGTTTTTTTTAGTCAAGAGGCTCCTATATATAATTTCTGGATCGATAATTCGAAACAGATACAATTTCATAGACACATTTTAAAATTATTTTTTAATACTAAAAAATTATTAAATAAAAACTAATTTTAGAAAAACAAAATAATTAATTATATTAATTAAATTGAAAACTATTTTATAAACTAACAAATTATTAGTGTCTAAATAATTTATAAATTAATATTTAATTAGTTATTAATATTTTAACTATCAATTTTAAAATTTAAAGTAATTAATAGCTAAAATATTAATAGTTAATTATATACTAATTTATAAATTTTATTAATAATAAAAATTATTTTATATACCAATATTTTTTTTCTAAAATAATATATAATTTAATTAATGATTAATTATTTTTTGTTTTTAAAATTATATTTTATTTAATTTAGTGTTTATTTTTATTTATTTATTTTTAAATTAATAAATAATATTAATTATTCTTTTTAATGGAGCTTATAATGCTAGGGTAGAGAAATTTGTTTTGGTGACCATAGCAAAATAATCTTGCAAAGTTCTTTTTGGAGGATAACTTTAATCCGACAAACAGAATATAATTCTGTATTCACATAAATTTCCAACAAATTTTCTTAAATTTTTTGTGTGCACTAACAATATTTATTGCTGTCAACTTGCCACGTGCTAACTTTTTACTACTTCCAGTTCTTCCTAAGTAGTCCATTAGCATGTGACCCTTCAGCTTTACCAGTAATCCACAAAGACGACGATGAACGCTTACAAACTAAGAAAAGCAAAAGGTACATTAATTAGATGGCTTGTTTACATTTTTTCCAAGCACAAGGAAATTTTTTCACAAATTCTAACCTCCAATTTACAAAAAAAAAAGTGATTTCTCTAAATTATGGTACTCGAAAGAGAAAAGGTAATTGAGGTGAGTTTTCTATTTCCACATAAAATTTATGATGTTTCGTAAATTGGATAGCAAAGTTTGTGAAATTTTAGAGGTAAAAAAATATAATGGAAAAGGTTTTCTTAAACCATTCCTTGCACTACTAAAGGAGATGAAGAGTTAGAGGACAAAATACATGATATTTCTGCATTATGAGGTTTGAACATGATATGAACTAAATTATTCGTTTTTTGTTGGCAACAGAGTAAATCACTTGATTTCATATACACGACTGAAAATATTAAATGTTTAATGGTTTTCATGATCTAGGCACAGGGTTTCTAAAAGAGGGCAACCATCTCAAACGAGTAAAAGTGAAGCAGCTGAATCAGGAAAAAACCAAATTGCTGAACAACCCCGTGAAGATACAGAATCATCGAAAGAGGTGAGTCATCTTTGATGTACTTTTGGTAAATATGTGTAGCATAAGACACTAAGTAACCATAAAAATTATGTACCTTTTTTGTGATTAACAGAAGAATGTAGAACAACAGAAGCAGGGTCAAGAAACTGGGTATAGTGCTAGCAGCACATCATCTGGTTCAAGACAATTCACGAATGAAGGGAGCACAAATGCATCTTTATCCCCAGCTTTTCTCTCAAGTGGCAGTGTGAGAAATCCCAAAGCAGAGGGTAACCCAAATGCTCTTAAGAACATAAACCACTACAATGCACTTTTACAGGCCTCTATGATTGACATGATCAACCCCAGTGAAGGTAGCGAAGTTCCTCAGCTTCCAAAATCCTTCTCTCAGTTGGATTTTCGACTTGGTCCAGACAAGCTATCAAACCTCTATAGCTTATCAAATAAACATATTTAATCTGGTTTAATTAAGTTTCAAGTTTCTCTTAAAACTGAATTTTTTTAATTAAGTCTCTAATTTTTTTCATACTCAATTTTTTATATTTTTTAATTCAGTCATTGTCATTTTTTTTCTTTTGGTAATTGATATCTTACTTCATCATCTTAATTATTTGTTTCCATGTCTTAATTGATGTAAAGTGTTGTGATTAATATAAAATAATAATTTATTTTTATTGTTTTTATATGTTAGATAATAATAATAATAGTTATCACTTATATTATCACTTTACATCTTTTACTGAGATTTTATATAAATTTTTTGAATACTTAATAGAATAAAAAAATTAATAGATTCATTCAGTTAAATGTTAAATGTTAATGAATTTTGATGACTAACTTACATAGTTTGGTAAAAAGTCTAGAAATATCCGATTTGATTTAGCTATAGACAGAATGAATCTATTTGGTAATTTGAGTATGAATCACATTTCATAGCATGTTTTACTAGTTATTTACAACTTACCTCCTGGATCGTGCATGAAACGAAAATACATGAAGATGTTGTCTATGATGATATCCGGTCCAAGACAGTCAGGAAATGACATAAGATGTTTATCTAAGTCCCCTAATTGAAGATTTAAAGTTAATGTAGGATCAAGATGTTGAATATTTGACGAATTTGGTAATGAAACTTTTAAGATGCATGAGATGTTATTTTGCACCATCAATGACTTTCCGGCATATGGTAACTTATCAGGGTATAATGTTAAGGATCATAAAGCATGTCTAGTATGCGAAGAAGATACCGCTTCTCAACAATTGAAACATGGAAGGAAGACAATATATCTTCAACATCAAAGGTTTGTTAGAAGTCATCGTTCTCACCACAAGTTGAAAAAGACCTTTAATGGACATCAAAAGATTGAAAGTCCACCAACTCCGTTAACTTGGGTTGAGGTTTATGAAAAGGTAAATAACATAAACCACATCTTCGGTAAGTAAAAAAAAAGAAGTCATTTGTGACAAACACATGTAAGAAAAAATCAATCTTCTTCGATCTTTTGTATTGGTCTAAGTTAGAAGTTGGACATTATATAGATGTAATGCATGTTGAAAAGAGTGTGTGTGATAGTGTAATTGATACATTTCTTAACATTAACGGGAAGATGAAGGATGATCTAAAGGCTCGTTTATATTTGATTGAGATGAACATATAAAGCGAGTTGACACAAATACAAATGGGTAAGTGTACATATTTGCTCTCAGCCTGTTACAACATGTCAAAAGATGAAAAAATAAGTTTTTATCAATGTCTAAAGGGTGTGAAAGTGTCACAAGGACATTCCTCAAATGTGAAGAACCTAATATCAATGCAAGATTTTAAGCTAATTAGGTTGAAGTCTAATGATTGTGCAATTGGAAAAGGAGTTGGAATTTGACAATATTTCATATTTGCACCACGAAATTCATCCTCCTCCCCCGTCGCAGATACCAAAGCAGAAATGGCATCGAAGATACGACAAAAATTAATAGAGGAGATGAAAAAGGAGATTGAACACGCGTGCAGCTAGAGTTTGTGGAGAAGAATCTTTTGTTATGACAGGAGTTTCTTTCACATCAGCATTGTGTTGAATCACTTGTTGCTCCCACTCTCAGAACACAAAGGGGAGTTGTGCAACTTGTACAACGTCATGGGAGGATGTCATGAACGACTTCAAACCAGTGAGCTACCTGCTCCAAAAGTAATTCAACAAGTGTTGAGAGTGTTACAACATCCAAATTTGTAACATCATGATTCTAGAACAAACTATACCATTAGTTATACATACACTCCAAGATAATACGCCACTGCATATGCTCACAAACATGAACATATAATTGATGAAACTGAAAATCAACATTTGCCATATATCAAACTGTTAAAATGCCAATCCATAAAAGGCATTGTAGCAAAGGTAAAAAATGCTGCTAACTTTTTACCTTCTAAACAAAAATAAGCAGAAGTGGGTTTGATAATTATGATGACTATAAAAAATTTATTCAGAAAGATCTTGGGTATAATATATTAAACTTGCTAAAAGGGTTATCACACCAGGTGTCCAAATGAATCAAAAAATTCAAACATAATAAAGTAATACAAGTAACATATATATGGGTTAATTGAATTGGCAAAATAAAGATATAGTAATTTTTGTTTGGCTTGTCATGAAATTAGACTATAACCTGAATCAAGCCAGCGAAACCCAAATCCTTAAACAACAAATTCAAGTGTTATGCCTCCACGCAAATTCACTACCCTTTATCATATTTAGTGTCCACAACATTTAGGCTGTAGCCTCAAAGTTTCCTGTAGCAAAATCACAATTTCCTACTATATTGCTTTTTTTTTTTTTATCAGCTCCTACTATATTGCTTAGTGTTATGCATAATAAGGTACCTCCATTTCAATCACATATCCAATTTTCAAACATGAAATATTTCCATTACCATTACTAGAAGTAATAAGTGAATACGAAAAACTTTTGAATACTAATCCACCTCTATATAAAACAAATAAATTGTTAGGAGCCAATCAATTTATTCAAATTCAGTGATTGTCGTCACCAACAATATATGATTTATATTCTAATTTCCAAGAAAAATAACAGCACAATCAGCTTTTTAACAAATTCAATATTCCAAATTAACAATTTAAAGTAAATAAACTATGAGGCATAGTTCTTGGGCTGCGAAGAATATCTAGAGTAAGTTTCAGTCAATATTATTTGAAAACCTAGAAAGGCAAAAAGTATACCCGGTAATTTGGGAAGTCACTGTGCACAGTTGCTTCAAACTGAATAAGAAATTGATCTAGCTCCACACTACCAGTCAGAATTGGTAGTTTAAAAACTTTGGTCAAAGATGATATTAGAGGCTACTCTTTCATTAAAAGAAGCAACCAACTCAAAGCAATCTGAAGGTCATTCACAAGTCATCCAAACACCTTCACTTGTATTACAGTAAAAATTATGTGCACATAACAATAGAAAATTAGTAATTCAAATATGATAATATAACCTTAAGTTTAACTCTCATACATATTATCAAAAAATACTATTGCATTAAAAATCCCTAACATGCATATATCAATTATCCAGCTTGTGACAACGAACAATATGATTAGAATTCTCCCTATATAGCTTTAGATAAACTTTTCCAATACCAATTTCATTGTTTATGTATTAGGCGCATGTTTTTCTTTCTAAGCAATGCAGTTTCCCCATCTCTATGACACGAAATATGTGACCAAGTGATTTAGACACGAGAGACACTAGTATATCGATATTGAAATGAGATGTTGCCAGCAAGTTTTTTTTCACACTAAAATGAGTGTTTAGCTACTAAATGAGTGAAGAAAAACTGTTCAAAATTAATACTAACAAATAGTAAGTATATCTTTTACAAATTCTGCATAAAAATAGTAGCAGAAACTTACCCTCTGCTTCAAGGTGGTTATTTTGACAATCCGGAGGGACCTTCATTTGATCGTCCGACTCATTTATACTGGCAAGGTAGGTGTCTCGGATTCGTGGTTTTTGTCCCTTCAACCTCCAACAAGTTTTCCTTCAGCATTTTCTCCTTCCTCTCCAACACCTGCGTCCGACATCCACGTCTTCTCCTCAAAAGATGATCTGAACCTTTCCTCTTCCACAACGTTTTCCCTTTTCGCGCTTTCTCCTTCCTCTCCGACACTATTTTCCTACAACCTTCCGTTTCCTCTTCTTACAAGGTGTCTCGTCTCCAAAACCGTTTTATTTTCAAATTTCGAGTGTAATGACGATTATGTCCTTTGACATCTAAGCATCATTTCTCATATCCTCGTTCTCAAAATGGGTAATTTTTTTTTATGGTGGTAACATGATATTTTCAAAATCAGGAATGATATTTTGATCGTACTAAATAAATTATTATTTTAGTATAATATAATATTTTCTTTCAAAGAATAGTTATTTTTTATTGTTTAAGGTGTCAAACAAACTAATTTTTTCTAATGTAAATATGGTATCAAACAAACTTTTTTCTTTTGAAATATTCAATGTAAATGTGTTATTGGATTTGTGAAAGAATTGGTGATTTTCCTCCGTGATCATCTCCTCTTCAGATTTTTTTGATTCTACATGGGTTAGAATATCTATAATATCCCCCTTCATATATTATTTGCAAATAAAAAACTATTTACTATAATATATTATTTTTTATTTGCATAAATATATAATAAATTTTCTTTTAAAATGGATAAATAAAGAAACAAAAAAATATCTACTGCTATATAATACATTTTTTTAAATTATTGAGGGTGGATGAATGGGTGTCACTCCCGTTTGCTTCTGTGAGAGAGAGAGGTTGAGGTTGAGGGTGATTGAAAAGATGGGAGTATTGAGGGTACTCTCATAATTGAAGAGAAAGAAGAGTGAAATGAGATGGAAATCATGTAAGATGCATGTAAAAACCATGATGCCCTTCCTTTCTCACGTTTTTGGACAATCATTATTAACAATAATTTTATATATATACATAACATAATTTAAAGAATCATAAATAATATTAAAATTATTTAAATAAATTAACTTAATTAACAAAATTAATTTAAATTAATAAAATGGAAAATAATAAAAATTATACTTCCATTTAAAATTATATTTAATTATGTCTTCGAATTTTACATTTGTTTCTTTTATTTATAAATGAAACTTTAAATTATTTTAATTAAGTAAAATATGCACAAAATTAATAATTATTTATTCTTTTTTATATACAAGGGTAAATTTGTAATCTTAAAATTTACATTATTCAAAATAATTTAAAATACTCTTACCATCATCACATTACTCACGTATTTCAATAAATTGTTCAGGCATCCACTATAACATACCCAAATCCAAACAACCTCAACTTTCTTTTCAAAACTTCACACTTCCACTCTCACACACCCTCAACTTTCCACTCCCCCACATCTCTAATCCAAATCATAAAGTACAACATTGTTCTAAGAATGTAATTAAGTCATGTTTGGCCAATACGACTTATGTGTTGATGAAAAAGTTGTGTGGTTCAAACACAATTTTGTTTAGTTTAATTTGTTGTTGGTTAACATTTTTTTTTAAATTTTGAGTGAAGTCATCCTAGCTAGAGTTGCACGGCTTGAGTTACGTGTTGGTAAAAGTTAAAGTCTTGCCTGGATATTTGACTTTAGGGTTGTTACATGACTTTCGTTGTTTTTATATTGCACTAAAGTCGTGTACTACATACACCTTTACATGTGAATTTTTTAAAATTTTCTTTTTGTGTTTGTTGTATTACTATATGTAGTTTTATTTAAATAAACTAATTAATATTTTATTGTTAATTTTTTATATTGAAATATTATTTATGAAAGTAAAAAAAAAAAAGGAATTGTTATTAATAACATACAAAGTGATTTAATAAAAAATTAATTATAATAAAAATAAGGCATGCTAGTTTTTTTTTTAAAAAAAATAACAATTGTGAAATTATAAAAAAAAAAGTAGTTGACTTTTAAAAAATACAAATTATGAAATTTAAAGAAAAATAACATATATTAAAAATATGGGAATTAATAAGATTTTTTTTATTAGGGTTAACATCAAAATTAAGAGGTTTAGTTTTATGCATTTATATATTGTTTTTTTTTTATGATAGTGGAAAAAGATGAAGTTATAATTTTGACTGCAAAATTAAAATTGAATTTCAATACCAACTTTAGGGAAAATAATTTATTTATGAGAGAATGTGTCACGAGGAGTACATTTTCTTTATCTTTTAAGGGTCATGTTTAGTCGACATTGGAGAAAGTGAAATTGGATCATAATTGTTATTTACATCTTCATCTTTGTGATCCTAATTATCAAGTCCTTCTGAGTTGTGAGGGTATTTTGAGAAGATAATAGTGCACAAATGATGTGAGATTATATGTCTATTGATGGTTGAATGTTGAAGTTCCGAAGATATTTGGTGGATTGGGAAAAACATCTAGGTTATTAGTAAAAATGTTGTATATATACACAATCTTCTGCCTTCAAAATATTTGTAAGGCTTATGAGATCCAATTTCATCATGTTCAAAATGAAAATTATTGATTTATTTACAAGGGACAAAATTTCAAACCTAACTTTCACATGCAACATAAGGAATTAGGAAGATCAACTAATAATCGTATTCATAAATAATAAAATAGATGAGTTAATTCAAAAGAAGTCAAAACAATATTCTTATTGTAAGAAAGAAAGTCATAATAGGATGAATTGTTCACAATAACATATTGTAAGATTTTCATGCTCACTAAATTCAAATTGTTATTACATAATTTAACATGCTTAATTGTTTTATTTACTATTTTTTACACATGATATATCACACATTCAATTTTTTTTTTGTCAATTTAACACATACAAAAATTTAATAATTTCACCTAAACAATTTTTTTAAATACATCACAAAAAATATAATATTTTTCAATATTTTTTAACAAAATAAAAAAACAGAATGAACGATTTCATACAAATCCTCCAAACAAAACAATATAATATTTTACTAACTTTCATCTTTTTAGTATATGCCATCTTGCTTATCATTGTATAATTATTATTGTTTAAGAAATCAACTTGTTATTTTTTATTAAATCAGTTCATATGTTATTAATAACAAATTAATAATTTTTCACTTTTCATAAATAATATTTAAATATAAAAAATTAATAATGTAATATCATGTTTTTAAAATAATATTTATACTAAACGCAGCAAGAAAATTTTAAAAAATTCACATGCAAAAAAAAATTATGTAATTAGCGCACCACTTTTTACAATATAAAAACAATTGAAGTTGTGTCATTTATATACGATTTTACATTAGAAAAATAATATTTTACAACATTCCTCCTAATAAAGAAAATCATAAAAACTCATCATTAATTATACACTATCTGTAAGCTATTAAGTATAGAAAAGAGACACGTTAACATATTATCTATCACGATTTTTGATATATTTTAGTTAGTTGAAATTTGAAAGTTATTTAAAAGTCATATGTAATAAAGTAAGTTTATTTTTATGTAATAAATTCCATTTTTTTTTTTTTTACAGAGAGATGCATTTTTACTTTAGTTATCAATTATTTTAGAGTTAATAATTAAAACTTTATATTAATTTAGAAACTAATTTATAATTTTTATTAATAATATAAACTAATTTAGATATTATAAGTTTTTTAGTATTTAAAATATAATATAATTCAATTAACATAATAACTAATATTTTTTTAAAGATTGATTTTTGTTTAATAATTTTCTTTCAGTGTATTTGTAGTTTTTAAATGCAGATTTAATTTTTAGAAACAATTCATTTCTCGTTAGGGTCTCTAAGCTTAAATTTTTGTTAATTTTTTACCTTGGGTGTCTAAATTTAATAATACCAATTTTTTTTTTATATTGTTCCCTAACTTCATTCCCTTCATAAAATAAGAGTCAGTGAACTTAAGATGATAGGAGAAGTAGTAATATAAGGCAGGTATATTTATTAGTGAAGTGAACAACTTATATAAGTATCTAAACTTAATTAAACATTTTTTTATAAGTTTGTTTTGAGATAAAATTTAAAAGCACACATTTCTTTATAATTTTTCTTGGAATCAGAACCGTCCTTTGATTATAAAGGCATACTTCGTACAAAGAATATTTTTATTTATTTATTTATTTATTTATTTATTTTGATGTATATGCTGATCTTTAGATTATAATAGAATGTAAATTTTTTGGATGAAATAATAATTCAATTATTGAAACTAAATGTATAATACTATTTAGATCATTTAAAAAATGACACTTAAATGATTAATGAGATATTGAAATAGACAATTAAAAATGTGAGTAGTCTTGTGTCCATACTTGTCTCTCTAATGTTGGTTGTGAAGGTAACACAGTGGTGATATTGATAGTTGTGACAATACAACAAATAAAAATGGTGATAAGAACATGATAGCAGTATTGACAATGATTAATTAGAAACATTAGTGGGATGAGACTATAACATTAGTAACAGTGATAGAAGTAACAGAGGGTGATGCATATAGCAATAATAAGGGTGGCTGCCACTGATAAAAAATTAGTTTGTAATGTTGGCTAAGTTTTGTTAATTTCTTATCCTCAAAAAGATAAATTGAAAGTGATAGGAAAACAATGGTGGTGAGGTCAACAATATGCCAAGTGCTGCTTAGAGAAACAAGGGAGCGACTTTGAGACATATAGGAAAACCTTTTTGTAATGGCGTAGATTTTAGATGAGATCTCCTAGATGATACATGAGAACGAAGATACATATATAATATATATTGTAATGATTCTAATATTTTTTTTTCTGTTTTAAATTAATAAAATATTAGTAATTTATTAAGCAATTTAGAACAATTTTATTTATTATTTTTCCTGGTCTTTAGTTTTATATATAAAAAAATTTACATATGTTTTTTTTGGTTGTTTCATTTGTTCAACATTCATAAGGTTATCTCAAATTCACAATATAATATTTTTAGAATTAGTTTTAGAATAGAATTTAGTTACTTATGGTTTTAGAAGGGAATAAAAATACCGTCTCATGAGTACTACACCAATAAAGTTGATTTAATTTACAATAATAATGTACTTTTAATCTTATCACAATCTTAATAACACTTTTTTTTTATTTCATTAAAATACAAACTCCAATTCCATTGATTCAAATAATTTTTAAAACACATATTTAATGATTTATATTTTTTTAATATTTTTATTTTTGTCACATCAGAGAATGTTTCACTCTCAATTTTAAATGTTTAATAATTTAAATTTTTAATTTTTTTGATAAGATAAAAAACTTATCTTCTCTATTATCTTTAATCCTTAACTTAGTTTCAATTTATTAAAAAAAAAATCATTTTTTCTCAATTGTTCGACTCATTCGATATCCAATAAGTTTACTTATATCTTTAAGGTGTTTTTTTCTCTCATCACAATCTTGATTACAATTTTTTTTTCTTTATATGATTTTGTTCAAATGGTGTTTGCATTTATGAAAATGAAATATTTAATTTCATCAAATCAACATATTTATCATGTTTATTCTTTTTCTTTATGTATTTGAGATTTATCATTTTATCATTAAATCTTTGATAATATCATGCTTAGTTTGCTTGTGAGGTGGGTTTGGAGGCTAGGGACTGAAAATATAGGATATTGTAGAGAAGTGTTAGAATCTAAGTACGGAGGTTGGAGAAAATTAAAAAATTTAGAGGTAAATAATCAAGATTCAATTTGGTGGACAAACATAAAAATATATTTCGAAAGCGAAGGACTGGGAATGGATTTGAAGATAATATTATTTGGAAAATAGGAGACGAGAAAAACATTAACTTCTGAGAGGATGGTTGGATGGAAAATAAATCCATTAGAGAAGTCTTTCCAAGATTATATATAGTTTCTACATGTAAGGGAAAACGACTATATGAAATAGGGAGGTGAGAAAATAATAACTAGTTATGGAAGTTGGAGTAGAGGAGAAATCTTTTTGAATGGAAAGATGTTCAACACCGACCAATGAAATTACTAAGAGGTATGTCATTAAGGGGAGGGAGAAGACATATGGCAATGGAATGAAGGGGAAATAATGCAATATACATGTGCTTGTAAATTTTAATACATGATCAACATGAGAATGTCTTAAATTAAGGGTGGACAAAAAATCCAAATTGTCAAATCCAATTCATAATTATCCAAATTCATATTACATTTAATTCATTTAAATGGATTTATCTCAAATCCAAATTCATATTTTTGGATTTTAAGTCCAATCCATTTAATTGGACATGGATTAGATATGAATACATTTTTGGATTATACAAAATGGATTTTGGGATGGATTTTGACTAAGCCTGAGTCAAGATTGAGCCAAGTCAATTTGGGCCTAGGTCGAGCAAAGTCGGTCCGAGTCCATGTCGAGTCGAGTCGACAAAGGCCCAAGTCGAGCCAATTTGATCTGACTCAAAGTCGAGCCGACTCGATACGAGCCCAAGTCGACCTGGTCAACTTAAGCCAAAGTCGAGCCGAGTCCACCCGAGCCTAAGTCGACCTGAGTGGGCCAAAACCCAAGTCAAGTCCACACCAAGCCCATGTCTAGCCAAGTCGACCCGGGCCCAAGTTGAGCAAAGTCGACCCGGGATGATGTTGAGCCAAGTCGACTTGGGCCAATGTCAAACCAAGTCGGGTTGTGCCGATATCGAGCAGGGTCGCCCCAGGCCGATGTCGAGCCGAGTCAGTCGGGTCGATGTCGACCTGATTCGGCCAGGCCCTATGTCAAGCCGAGTCGGCCAGACCAATATCGACCCGAGTCAAATCAGGCCGATGTCGAGCCAAGTCGGCCCGAGACCATTTCGAGAAGAGTCAGCCTGGACTAGTGTCGAGTCGAGTCGGCACGGACCGATGTCGAGTCGAGTCGGCACGAATCGATGTCGAACCGAGTTAGCCTAGGCCCAGGTTGAGTCAAGTTGAGCTAAGTCATCCCGACGTATGTCGATCCGAGTTGACCTAGGCCCATGTCAATCCGAGTCGAGTTGGGTCCATGTCGATTCGAGTCAAGCTGGATCCATGTCGATCTGAGTTAGCCTAGGACCATGTTGACCCGAGTTAGCCCAGACCCATGTTAACCCAAGTCAGCCCAGGCCATGTCAAGTTGTTTGGGCCTAGGCCCATGTCAAGCCAAGACGGTTCATGCCCATGTCAAGTCAAGTCAGCCTGGGCCCATGTCGAGCTGAGTCATCCCAGGCCAAGGTTGAGTCAACATTGGGCCATGTAGAGTTAAGTCGACCCTAGCCTAGGTTGAGTCGAGTCGATTAGGTTCCATGTCAAGCCGAGTGGGTCAAAGTCTATGTCAAGCCGAGTGAACCCGAACCTATGTCGAGTTGAGTTTTTCAAGACCCAGATCGAGATGAATTTAATCTAATTGATAAAGTAAATTTAATATAATTGATAAAGTGGATTTAATCTATTTAAAATAAATTTAAAAAAATCTAAATAAATTTGATCTAGTTTAAATGAATATAGATTTTAAATCCAATCCATTTTATTGGATTAGATTGAATTTTCATGACAACCCTTACCTTAAACAAGCATGATGTGTTTAAGAAACTTTATAAGAAAAAATATATGATTAGTATAAAATTAATTTTTTTATATTATTAATTATACGAGAATCCAAAGTATACATACAATTTTATTATAATAAGCTATGCATACCATTTATTTTACAATACGATCTTTCCTATCATATATGTTAGTTAGTGACATCTAGGAAACTTGGTTGATCTATGATCTATAATATCAATCATCATTATAACATTATGCAACTTGTATTAGCTCCACCACTTATTATTTTTCAAAGATTTGGTAAATATTACATGATATACATTTAATTAATACAAATTGTACATGCACTATATATATAAATGAAGAATTTGTATCTCATTTATTTGGGTGTAAACACTATTGTACTGGTATGGACGATCGGTCAATACCACAACTTGGCTCCCACGACCGAGTCGACCAGTTCCCATTTGTCTGTGTGGGTCGACCGACATATCTGGTCCATTAACGCTCAAATCAAGGTCAACAAAGCTAAATCACCATAAAAAAATTAGGTAATATGCCTTTAAGCAAGATCCACTTCACTAATTCGGCCCAATAAGGTAAACCCATTAAAATAATATAAATAGTGTATATTAAAAAAACAAGGTACGTCATTAATTACTGTACATCCGAGTGTCGAACGCCCTTTGCTTACTTGAGCATCAAAGTGCCTTTTACAGGTACCCCCATTCGATATTTTTCCCAGAGACTGAACGACCAAGCAACTGAGACCTAAAAGAGTGGTGCGAAGACTAAGGCTTTGTTTGGATTAGAGGGTGTGGAAGAATGGAAAGTTGAGGGTGTGGAAGAGTGGAAAGTTGAGAGTGTGAGGGAGTAGAAGTGTGAAGAAAGTGTTAAGAAAGTTGAGGGTGTTTGGATTGAGGTATGTTAGAGTGGATGTGTGAGGAAAGTTTATTGAAATATGTGAGTGATGTGATGGTTATAAGGATATTTTAAATTATTTTTAATTGTGTAAATTGTAAGATTACAAATTTACCCTTGTATATATAAAAAAAGAAATAAATGATAATTAATTTTGTGAACATTATATTTAATTAAAAGAAATTAAATTTTTAATTATAAATAAAAGAAAAAATAATTTAAAATTCAAATAAATAAATAAATAATTTTGTATATTTAAAAATAATTTTATTATTTTCCATTTTATTAATTTAAATTAATTTTTTTAATTAAGTTAATTTATTTAGATAATTTTAATATTATTTATGTTTCTTGAAATTATGTTATATATAAATATTTATATACAAAATTATTATTAATAAGGATTTTTATTATTATCATTAACAAAATAAATATAATCAACAATGCATGCAGGAGAAAAGCAAGGATTTGGCGCTGCATGGAGAAGAAAAACAAGATACATGCGTAACTTCATACGTCTGATGTGGCATTCTCTTGGGTAGTCTCTCCTTTCTCTTCATTTCTTAGATGATCCCATATTCACTTCACTTTCTCTCTATCCCCTCCCTCACCCGCATGCAACTGTGTAAGCAAATGGGGTGCACACATACATCTGTCGTCGAGAACAGTACCACCTCCAAAAGTAAACAGGGGCTAAAGGAGTAAGCTAACCGACCGATAGAAGGAACGAAGACGAAGTCAATCAATAATTTTCTAAGTCCATCTCTCTATAAACATATTCTATTATATTTTCAAATTAATAAAGGGAGAGACATTTTCCTATATTATTAGAAACAAATCCATGAGTAGTTTTTTTTTCATATTACTTGATCTATTTATATTTAGTTCTTCTTTAACTTCGTAGTTATTAAATTTTTATGTAATTCACTGTTCATTTCAAATATTTTTCAAATCTATTACAAATGATTGTGGCTCCTTAAACCTATGTCATCATACAAAATAATAGTTATTTTAAATAAATAAAAAAATTTAAAACAATTTTCTTCAAAATAAATCTAGTCTATCTATCATTGCTCAACTCGTCCAAGAAGAGGGTATCTTACTACTAAAAGGGCCGTGATTGAACTGTTTCTGTCAATTGTCATAAAATAATTGTTTATTAAGAACTGAAACTTAGTCCCTAATAATAATGACTTTTTCTCCTTCTCCAAAAACATGGAAGCCCATCATGCTAACGGCCTCAACATTCATTAGACAAGACAATTAACATTGAAAAAGGTTCCAAATTTTGCTGGCTGGCCCCCAATGTCATGAATTGTCGTGCGGATTAGAACAGATAGGAGGAAAATGGATGGAGATTAACACCAAGAACCATTAAAATGACAAATTAGAACCAGAACTATTATATTAGAATTATAAATAATTAAAGGGCTACTTTAATAATTGTGATTTTGATACATGATTATCATTATTATGTTATTATCTAATCTTATTAAAACATTAAATATATGATAACATATATACTTTGTTTTTTTTATCGAGATATGGTAGCAAATATACTACCTTGCCAAAAGATTATTTGATGAGCATAAAAAATTGAATAATACTCCTATAAAGTTTATCGTATTCTTCTTATACACTACTCATATCTTATATAAAACTCATCCATTTCTTTTTATAGCCATCAAATCTTGTTCCTTAATTTTATCAACTCAAATGTTGTGATTATTTTATTAACTTAATCATATTTTTTTATTAATAAAATAAATAAATAAATGAAAGTATTCAAGGGATACTCTCGCATAAATGATATTACTTCTCATAGTTCTCCTTAAACATATTTCAAAGTGGAAACTTATCACATAAATATAATAAGTACTGATCTTATAAAAAAACAGTCATAAGTTGTATATATTTATTTTTAGAAAACTATGTATGATAAAAGACTCTGAATGAAAAATATAAAATGATTTTTCTTCCTATACCACCAATTTCCAACCCAAGCACCATGATAGTAGTCACATTTCTATTAGTTTTTCTCTTGTGCTTAAAAATATTTTGTGCTCTTCCTCCCTATATTATCTAGTGGATCTAAGAAACATCTCTAGTGGATCTAAGAAACATGCATACAAGATATAGATCTAGAGCTTCCATAACCACTAACAACTAAATGTAATGATGTGGGGCACTCCTTCAGACCTCTCCTTTCCTTTTCCTACAAAATAGAAAATATACATCTTTTCTGACGATTTAGATATGAAAATATAGTAGAGCTAAACAAGATAACCATATAGAAGCATAAAACAACACAAAGATAACAAGGAAGCCATTACAATACAATTCCTGCTAAATGTATTCCAAGTCACTCAACCTTTGCTCATTACCTAATTGTTTTCAGACACAACATAAGGCATAAAATCCAGTTTGTATAAGAAAAGTTAATAGAAAAAACTTTGCTTTTCATCCAAGTTCAGGTCTTAAGTTGGGATATGTGAAAAATTTCGTCCACATCAACTTTTCCTTGTTTAAAAATTACTTTGTTTGTTTCCAAATACTTGACACCATGATATCAACAATCCCTTCCAAACCAAATTTTGTTTTTTATTAACATCAAAGAGATGAAATTGTTCAAAATGCCACACAAGTACATTGTACTGCACATTCACGATTCCCACCCAACTTCAACATGTATCCCAAATGTTGTACAATTTCTTGAGGCTGTTGGCATAAAGGAAAATTTGAAGTTTAAGTAGACTTCTATTTTGATTAAGTTAAACCTTGTTAAGCATTTACCAAGTAAGACCCTCCATGCATGGGTTTGAGTATTATGGGATTCTCTGATATAGGTGTCCAAAAATTGTTATTATCAATCCTGGGGCTTCAACAATAAAGCATAAGCTGACCTAACTGTATAAGAACCATCTTCTTCGTCGAGCCAAATCCATGTGTCTTGTAATCCTCAATGCAATTGAACATTACTTATTAAGTTCCCTAGTTGTGATTCTAATAGACTCCTCCATTGTAGATTCCACTGTCATCCTGTACCTGTCTAGTTTCCTACCCCCCTATAGTTTTATGTTGGTTTGTTGAAATGGAAGAGAGCCTAGGGAAGCTATGTTTAAGATTATTTTCAGCTACCTATATATCCTCCCAAAATCTATTTGTATTACCTACACCTAATTTTCAGTGAAATGATTTCTAAAATTAGTTTTGATTACTCCATGCATTACATACTTTTCTGAAGTCCTTCCACCACTAAGACTGATGTTTCAATGCAATCCCATTTTGTTGCCCAACTTTAGGTTCATATTTAGATACCAAAAATATCTCTCCAGATCTCCTTAACTTTAGTCTCAAGTTGTCAATTCCACTTAACAAGTAGGGTCTTATTAAAATAATTTATGTTGATACCCAAACATTCCTTCCTGTTTTGTTATCCCAACTAATTCAAGTTATTTTTCCCTTTTCACTCCCCTAGTCCCATAAGAATTTTCTACGTATCTTAGTGATAACATGACAAATAGAGATGAGTGTTTTGAAGAAAGAAGAATAGAATAAGGGGATAGAAATGAAGACAAATTTCGTATGTTAGAGTTAGATATATACCCTTCCAAACATTGAGTTTGCTCCTAATTCTATCTATGACATGTATTTGCAATTGTCTTTTCCTTGGATTCTCACCAATAGGTAGGCCTAGGTACTTGAAAGGAATGACCATTTGACTACAGTTTAGAGTTTTTGCAAAACTATCCATCATTCTCCTTTCAACACCAATGGTTCCTATAATAGATTTGTGGAAGTTAACCCTTAATCCTGAGGCTAACTCAAAACATCTAAGAATAGTCTTTACAATAAATACATTTTGGTGGTTAGCCTCACACATGAATATGGTACATCTACAAACTAAAGAACATTAACCTCTATGTCATGTTTCCTATCTTCACCCCCTTAAGGTATTTTTCCTTTGTTGCATGTCTAACTAGTCTCGTCATACCCTCTGTCACAATAAAAAATAAGAATGAAGTCATATGATCCTTTATCTCAACCCCCTAGACAGTCTAAACTCGGTAATATGACTCACATTTACTATTATAGGCATGCAAATTCCATGCTACATTTAATCCAACTAATCCATTTATCGTTAAAATCTAGCTTATGCATCATGTGATACAAGAATTCTCATTTGACCTAATTGTAAGCCTTCTTATAATCCACTTTAATTACTAATCTACTTTTCCTTCGTCTCCTTAAATTTTTTACCACTTTTTTGACCACTAAGACATTATCCATAAAGATTGAGATTTTTCTATAATATTAGGTAGTACTAGCTTAATCACATGACCTATCAATTATTTTCCTTCCAACCCTTGCTTACATCTAGAAAGTCATAGATTTGCACTATCAAGTAAATAGAAAAACAATCTAAGGAAAATGCATTTTCCCTCGGAGCTATACGTTGAGATTAATTGCTTTCAAGTATATAATACATTAAATTCGACAATGTGTACATTCTGAGAGGTGTAGTTGTAGGCAGAAGTTGGAAGATGATTGAGTTAATCAATCAATCTTAGTCTTTGGATTGAAAAAAGAAAATCAAGTGATAAGATTTGGTCACCTCCCATTATTTGAGCATTTTCCTCCCTCCATATATCTGTTGTACGTATAAGCAGAAAAAAAAAATTATTGAACAATAAATGCAAAAGCCTTCACAAGACATTCCGGAGTATATAGCTATAGTACAAAGTTTTGTTACAATATCAACCCACACCAAGACCCCATTTAAAAGAGGACATTTAATAGTCACCCTTTGAGGACTAGTGATGCTATGAATGATCATCCTTCGCCTATGCAGTTGTGTTGGTAAAGTAGCAATTGAAGATCTTTTTTGGTATGCAACAAACCGAAGGAAATTTAGATGAGTTTTTAAAAGTTGAATCAAACTTGGATATTGGTAAAGATATTGTGCATCCCTAACTGGTATAATATGTTCTTGAAAGGAAGCATGGTTGTCGGAAAGTAGAAGGGAAGGAAAGGACGAGGTTAATAGTTGTGAGTTATGAGGAGGGACACTGTTAAGGTAGTGCAAATGACGTAGTAGCGTAGAGGAGCAACAAAAGCACGTGAGTTTGTGCCCTCTAACCCCACTCCTTTCTCCAACTAAGCAAAGACAAGTTAAAGGTCTTAGTCTCATTCACCATTCTTGAGTTGAGCAAAATCCCAAACCAAAGCTTCAATAATAATTTTCCTAATTCATCTCTAAGTCACAACCACATGTTAACATGCAATGCAAAGTTGCATGCCATCACGTGATGGACCAAAAGTGAGTTGGGACCACTTTTCCAAACAAAGCCATGACCTTCTTTTGTATGCATGTGATGGTCACGACGTGGCTCGAGTCCACGCGTTTCGATTGAACCAAGGATGTGACCCACTGGCCCCTACCCGGAAATCCTTATGCATAATGGTTTGAGACATGGTCACACCCTACCCCAACTTCTTGTTGCTCAATTAGCTTACCCTCTTCCCTTTATTAGGTTTTCTTCCTTGTCACAATTCCTTCCTTAACTCAAATGCAAAAGGTTAATTTGACAACTCAATAGTTAAATCACAAATTTACAATCATTCAAAAACTTTTACCTTTTTAAGTGGACTTACATTTTAGAAAAAAGATATTTTGTTTCTTACATTTAACAATTACAATATGAAACAATTAGATTATCATACACTACTAAAAAATTATTAAATAAAAATAAATTTTAAAATTAAAACTAATTAATTATGCCATTAATTAAATTAAATAATAAAAATTAAAAAAAAATCTAAATTAATTTATATTATTGATAAATAATTTTTAAATTAATATTTAATTAACCATTTGATAATAATTAAATACTAATTTAAAATCTATTGATCAATCATAAAAAATAATTTAAATATCAATAATTTTTTTAAGTTTCTAAAATATTATCTAATTTAATTAATATAATAATTAATAATTTTTTGTTTTTAAAAATAATATTTATATTATTTATAATTGAAATTTTTGCGAAATTTAAGCCTAACATGCCAACCATTGAGCATTGAGATTGGAAATGTAAAGTGTGGAAGATTCACAACCGTTGGGTGGTGTTCTCCAGTTTATTAACCATCATTAACAGAATGAAATAACGTAACTAATAACAAATAAATTCTAAAGCTATGGTAACAATCACCAATAGTAAAGATGCAAATGATGAGGAAATCTTCCACCTAAGAGTTGGCGAAAAGGAAAGGCTGACTTTAATGTATTTAGTTCTTATCTTTGAAGCAAATAATTTATGTGCTATAATTTCTTTTGGTTGGATTTTCTTCGAGGTTCAAAGCACTTCATGTCACATGGTAAAGGTTGTCACTATTTTTTTATTTTATTTTAGGCAATATTAGCCTACCATTGAGCAATAAATCCTCTTCTTCTTTTATAGGCAAATCCTCTTTTATTCATTTTTTATTTAATTTTTACTTCATATATAAGATGTTACAAATACTATAGACATATTATTAAAATAGATTCTATAAATATTGGTGGGACATTAATTGTTTGGGAATTAAATTCAACTTTATCTCTTTTACTTTCATTCCATTCAACTCAAACATTATTTAATTTCTAATTGATTCTTAAAATTATTTCTTTTACAAATAACTATTTTTATCTTGTTGGAGTTAAATTATTCATCTAAATACCAACCATTAACAATCATTTAATTTTTATGTTACAAATATAACAACTAATTATTTTTAATTTCTAAAATAAGTTTCTATTTAATGATTTTCTTGGAGAAATGAGGAGTTTCACCGAGTTTTCTTAATTTATTTTCTTCTTTGAATTCTTTTCTTTTGCCTTCACATGAAATGCTAAACCTTTTTAGTTGTTTTCTTTGTAATTTCACATTGAGTTTCGAGGTTTTGATTAATAAAAAATTCATTTTTTAATTCTCTATAACATTTGTTTTAATATTCTAATTCCCTGAAAAACTGGTTTTTGTGAGAGGTTGTACTTGAACACATGATTGATAGTCTTTCTTATCTTAAACTTTGGTTTCTTAGTTAGTTCACATTGTTCTAATTAATTTCTTGGGCGCATGATTCAAGAGAGAGAAGACAAACAATCCCATGAAGTATAGACATGGAACAAAATGGATTAAACTAGTTGACACATGTTTTACTAGTGAGTTTCAGTTGAATCCGATTGAAGCATGTCCAATCTGGTTTAGCTCTGTTGGAGGATTGAGAATTGATTAATCTTTACAGAACCTAAGAAGAATTCAATAGTGAAAGAACTTGAGGATCAACCACTCTTTATTTATTGTTTTAATCTCTTTTATATTTTATGCTAAACAATTTCAACTCTTTTTATCTTTATTGTTATTGCTAACTTCTCTTGCTTACAGATATATTCTGAACACTGATTTACTAATTTCATTGTTGGATTCGTTGAGAGACAACTTTAAGTCATCTGACTATAATTATACTATCATCTAGCGTTACATAACTCTATGCTAAAATCATTTGAATCTGACAACAAAATAACAACTATTACTCGTAGATATGTAAAATATAACTTCACATACTTAGAAGGAAAAAAATAAAGACACAATAAATTGTAAATCAATTAGTTAAATTAAGATTATGATTGACTTATATTAATCTAATAATGAAAAGAATAGAGGATTAAAAAAGTTAGAAAAATAAAGTTACAAGAAATGAAGAATAAATTATTTTAAACTTATTTATAAGTTTTTTTAACAATATTTCATCCTCCATTTACTTTAAACTATATTTTCTACACCATTTACTTTAAATTATATTTTCTAAACTCAAATAAATCAGGAATTACAAAATGTGTTTTTTACCTCTTGTCAAATTTTGTTTAGTCTACGCGTTTTTAAACAGATAAATTATTCTTTTAACTTTTATAAACATAAAATTGATATTTTTTTTATATTTAACTTTAACACTGAACAAATTATTTTCAAGTTAAAAATAAATAAATTTTCATATTTCCTAAAATCAACTTTATTTAAAAGTATAAGAATTAAAATGACATTTTTTATTTTGTTTTTTTTCTTGATGCAAAGCGTTAATGGGATTTGAATCCATAATGTCATGAAAATTATTCAAACTTTTTACTTGATTAATCTTAAGGGCTTAACTAGTAAACTAAAACCTTAGTTGACATTAATAAAACATGTTGGTTTTGTTTCTTTAACATATCAACTTCTGCATCACTAATTCAAATTAAATCTAGGTTAATTTGTTAATGTATTTTAGATCTTTTAACTAATTTTTTCAATTTAATTTTATAAAATACAAATTTTAAACTTCTCTTTCTATTTTTTTTGTTTACTAGTCAATTCGTTGGTTCACTAACCTCTTTATCAATTGTCTCTATTTGAATTGAGTCATAATTTTAAGATCACATTAGATTATGAATCAGTCTATCCCAACTCATGGATTGGTAGGTGTACTACAAAATACCTAAAATATAAGGTTTTATAATATATCATGCGTTACACTACAAAGAAAATCATGAAATAGAAACTAATTTTAGAGACAAAAAAATAGTTAGTTGCTATAGTGACTAAATTAGAGACCATTTTAGAGACTAACAAATTTTTTGGTTTCTAAATTAGTTTCTATTATTGTTAAATAGTTTCTAAATTGATATCTAATTAGCTACCAAGGTTTTAACTACCAATTATATTCTAAATTTGGTAGCAAAAACCTTGGTAGCTAATTAGATACCAATTTAGAAACCATTTAACAATAATATAATTTAGAAACTAAAAGTTTTTTTTAAGTTTCTAAAATGGTCTTTAATTTAGTCACTATAACAACTAATTAATTTTAGTCTCTAAAATTGATTTTTATTTCATGATTTTCTTGTAGTGTTAGTAGATGAGATCTGCTAAAAAGTTATGATAGTTTACCTTATAGTTCAACAGTAATCACCCTCGTTAATCACAACTTGACCTTAACTGCCAAGTAACCTTAATAATGAGAGACACATGTAAGAAATAACGTTTTGGAGTTTGTGTTGTTTGTACTATGGAATATATATGTTGTATAAGATTGTGAGGTAGCCAAGTATATCTGAAATAAGACATTATTCATGAAGTTATCAGTGGAACAGAGTTTTCTACAAACTTTTATGATAATATTGGTTTTGGAATACAAGAGTATGTAGTTCTCTTGGATTTTGTAGGTTTGGTTGAAGACTCTCTTTGTTGGACCTTCCCTTTGTAATAGGGTTTGAGCACCTCCTCAAGGATTCCATATTATTTTATTTATTATTTGCCAATAAAAAAAACATAAAAGAAAGAACATGACCTAAACTATTATGATAAAATAGTCATTTTCATTGGGTCTCTATCTTAGCTCATGAGTCTATAAATACCTTATTTCTCTCATGAAGTAGATCTATCTTATTTTTCATTTACTCACTTACAAATTCATATATATTCTTATGGACTTGAACATTCAAGAATTCAATCTTCTGCAGATGTCTCATCACTCAATAGAACAACTCAAAAAACTTAAATAATCATATACATCTTGAAAGAATGACATCTCAACCTCAATAAGTAAAGGAGTAAAAATATATATATGAACTTAATATAACGTGTTTAGGATAGGAAAAAATAAGAAAAAATAGTTAAAATTCTTTTTTTCATTTTGAAATAAAAGAGAATTGGTGTTATATATTAATATTTTGGTAAAATTATATTAATATTTACAACGATGATGTGACATGAATATTAATTATAATATGAATTTTTTTTCTTATTTTTAAAATTTTTTGCTTTTAATAACCTAGTGACTTATATATCATCTCATCAAAATCAAGTGAATAACATGTTAATAGAAAAAAAAAATATAGAATTAAAAAACTGAAAACAAAAGGTTAAAAATTTTGGATTAAAAAATATATTAAACCATCCTGTGCGAGAAATTTCACCAAGTGATCCTGCATGGGAAAGCATTATCAACCATATCCTCTTTTCGTCATATGTTTCAATTTTCTTAAAAAATAATATCTGATTGGGTTAGGTATTGTTTGATATAACGATCAAACTATAGCTAGCAACCTAAATAGTAAAAGATCTACTGCTATTGTTTGTCAAATCTGTTTTCTATTATCAGCGCATTCCACATCAATATCATAATAATAAAAAAAAGCTATTCTCTTTTCTAGTTCATTCAGGATTAACTACATTATCTGAGTTGTTTATAAAAGAAATTATACCACATAAATTTTAGCTTAAAATTGGATCGAGTTGTTTAATAATCCATAATTTCTCCTGCGTGTTTATTATTTGCGTTATTTATAAGAGAAAGTATAAAATATTGAAGAAAGGAAAATATAATATCTATAACTAAAGCAACTTGATAATAAAAAATTTGAGCAGAGTAAAAGGTAATTGAATAAACATTCTTAAAAGATATTGTTTGATAAGGCTATTATCCAAAATCTATGATTTAGTTTCTTTGTAATTGCTTAGGTAAAGGGTATATCTCTTTGTTTATTAATTTATTTATTCCTAATCCTTGTTTTCCATCAGTGTTTGTCTTTGATAATTGTGATGAATATAAATTGATGTTTAATTTGGAAGCAATTAAGGGACAATGCAGCCCCACAATTAGATATGTGAGCACTCCTCCCACGTGATTTTTCTCTGCATAGCATTGTTGGTCGCCTTGTTTGAAAATGAAGGAATAGCCTCCATCAATGTCGGTTATCTTTTCTGGTTCGTTATGTGGTTTCCTTTCTTGTTCAGTCAAGAACTATGCATGATTAATGGAAACGATATTGTAAAGGGACATAATTAGATAATGCAGTTCTTCCTCTTTTTCTATCCTTAATTTCTTTGGGTATGCATGGATTCATATCAGCCACTCCATGCATGTGGTAGGCAAAGTGCCGTGTGCTTCAGAGAAACTTCTTCTGCCAAATCTGGCTAAATACCAGCTTTTGTACAACATTCACAGACTCACAAATTTTATGTACTTCATTACCTATTCATAGAGATCACACTAGCTAAGTATTATACAATTATATACGATTTCTAATTTTTAAATGGTTGTGAAGAGAATTTTTCACTCACGTGCCCCTGCGAGAGAGAGGAAGAACCTTTTGTAGGCTAAATTATGAAATAAAATAAAACAATACTTAAGGATTATAAGTATGTTAGGAAGCAAAGTGTACATCCAGGAACTAACTAGCTAAATGCATGATATGAAGTTGAAGGGAGATTCTGAATTTGAGCTTGCAATCGGTGCAGTTTTTGCAGTGGAGCTAAATATCTGGGAATGGTGGGCACATAAAATATCTGGGAGAAATTTTCAGTGAACTTCTAATACTGAAAATGTCAAAATCTAATCTATCCATTGCAATTTAATGTATCAGGTACATTCATGTAGGAAAATAACAATTTCCCTTCCTCCACGTTAAGAATTAAAAAGTAGATGATGATTGATTAATGCTTGGTCAAATCAATTCAAATATTTTTCAGATGCTTCCTACCTAATTTTACACAGTAGTTCTAATAGATAGATAGATGTACATGTATCACGTGTCTTTATTTGTATCAGTTGTGCAATAGACATGGCAAATGAAGAAATTTCATAAATTGCGTCACGCTAGCAGTATCTATATACGAGGGAAAATTAAAATTCACCAATATTATATTATTGAAAGATGTGAAAGAAAAAGGTGATAGCTTTGATCCATTCAACATTTTTCTTTTTCCCAGACATTCTTGTTTGGAACATCTTCAAATTTTAGTTACGTTACATGTTGTAAAGAGTCCGAAGTTGTGCAAGATCCAATCTAATCCAATGGTATGCTCCAATTTATATCCCATTTTGAACAGTAAACGAAGATGTTGTAACTAGGAGATCGTATATGTCAATTAAAACCAAAGATAAATTATAATATATAAAACAAAGCTTAATATACAAGTTGTTGTAAATTTTATTTTATAAATTGATTTTATAAGATGGAATTAAATTACCCTAAATTATAATGAAAACTTATAAAATTATTTTTACTTTTTTAATTAAATAAATATCTATTAGCGTCGAACGTTAATAGATTTAACTTTGTCAACTCTATTAGGATATAAAAAGATTTTTTAAAAGAAAAATCAAAAAATTAATTTTAAATTTTTTTAATAAGTAAGAGTCTTCTTAATGTTGAACGCTACTAGAGTCGGCGACTCTTAGTCAATTCTATGATGATGATAAATATTTTTAATTTTTTTAATAAGTAAAATTATTTATTTTAGTGTCAGACTAAAGAGACGCTAACTAAATTAAATAAATTTTAAAATAAAAAAAATTAGCGTGGATTAAACTAACGTTAAATTAAATAATTTTTAAAATAAAAAATATTAGCGTGGGTCAAACTTCTAAAGATGGAATGATTGCAATAGTAAGTGAGATTTGAAAACTTAAGAATAAGCACATACTTAAAAGGTGGAATGATTGATCATTCTGAAATTTTCTCCATGGCTCAACTGAAGACCTTGTCCCGGGTAACCTCTAAAGTCCCTTCTTCTTGTTTTTTCATTTCTAACTGGTATCTGGATCTCCTGGTTTGTGTGTATTTGATTAAAAATAAGTTATTTATTTAAGTTGGTCAAGCTGTATTTGTTTAGTAGGAAATTAGTGGCAAGCTTCTGGGATGAGGGGTTGTTCGTTTCTGTGTTTAATTTGTACATGGGTTGAATCATCCTTAAATTGATTCTTATTTATTTATTTTTTATTGTTGATTAAAAAAACAATAAAGAGAAACCTTAGATTATTTTTAATCTAAAGGTCTAGGTTTAAAGATGAAAAATCTTGTCACCCTAATTTTTGTTTCTTACTTTCTATATAACTCTCCTCACATTAATTTTCTTATTCATACTCAAATCTTCTCACACTCATTTTTTTCATCAACATTTCATCTTCTTCATCCACAATCATCTCCTTCAATCACACTCATCTCTTCAGTACTCATCACATTCATCCACACTCTAGTTTTAATTATTTCATTCACATTCATTTACTTCATTCATATTCATCAACACTTCTCTCCTTTATCTATTACAATTTTATTTCTATTTTTATTTTATATTTTATTTTGTTAAAGATGAGATGTTCTACTACAAACTTCTTTTTGAGATTTTTTTCATTAGCGTTGACCAAATTGACACAATTTAAATTAATATTAAAATAGATTTTATTTAGAGTTTGCTAAATCGACACTAAATTAAATAAGTTTTAAAATAAAAAAACATTAACATCGATTAAGCTGACGTAAATTAAATAAATTTTAAAATAAAAAATATTATTTTTATTCAAGCCGATGTTAAATTAAATAAAGAGTTATTAGATGACTTTTAAATAACTAGTTCTAATTATAAATAACTAGTTCTAATAAAAAATATTACAAATTCCACATCAATTAAATATAGTCTCGCAATAAAAAAATAACTTCAATAAAAATTAAAAAAATAACTAAAACAAACATAACTCCACATGTAACTAACTAATTCTATTGTTGCAGTAAATTTTATTATTGTGTTTCCCTATTAACCTCTTAGATCAATATTTTTAAATAGGTTATAATTTTTTTAATTTAATATACATAATATCATATATAAATTTTGGTATAGTCTTTTCATATTATTTTTTGTATTTTTTTTAATAATCATTTTTTTATGTGATGGAAGATAATTGTTGTTACCTGATATGTCAGTCTAACTGAGATGTAACATCAAAACTTTTATAAAAAAAAAAAATATGTATCAAAATATTATATTCACTATAAGAAAATCATGAAATAGAAACCAAAATAATTAGTTGCAATAGTAACTAAATTAGAGACCATTTTAGAAACTAAAAAAAAAAATTGGTTTCTAAATTAGTTTATATTATTGTTAAATAGTTTCTAAATTGATATATAATTGGCAACCAAGGTTTTAACTACTAATTATTTAGTTTATAAATTTGGTAGCAAAAACCTTGGTTGCTAATTAGATACCAATTTAGAAACTATTTAACAATAATAAAAATTAATTTAGAAATCAAAATTTTGTTTAGTTTCTAAAATGGTCTCTAATTTAGTTATTATTGTAACTAATTATTTTGGTATCTAAAAATTGGATTTTATTTCATCATTTTCTTGAGTGATTATAGTTGTGATGAGTCCTTTTAAACTCCAATTACATTAATAGAAAGTAAATATTTAAGCATAATGCACCTCACAAATGAGTTAAAGTAAAAAATAAATATTTGTTATAATGAAAAGTTAAGATAATTTCTTTTTATAGACAAGAAAAAATAAATAGATATGAATCACTTTAAGGGTGACCCAATCTTTATACAAAGAGAACCTAACCCTCACAACCTAAGTTAGAGAAAAATTATGAATTAAGTTGACTAACTCGGGTTGATTATCTTTTCATTGTACTTGTACGAATGTTTTTAAAAGAGAGGGATGGAGTCTCTTATTTATCAAGCTGGTATTATTTACTTTCTTTTATATAGGCACCATATTTTAGGTTAAGGATCTTTGTTGATTAACGAATGAGAGAGTGCGAAGTGTTTATGGACGCATGGTGCCAATTAAATAACATGAAGGGAACGAAGCCATTCCTGGTCTTAGGTTGGATCCTGTTTTCCAAGCAAAAGGGTGTCATTTTCAGGCAGGACAGAGCAGGAGACAATGATTTGAACCAAAATTGTAGCCATTGTTTTTCTTGTCCTGGAAGAGTGCAGTGCACCACATGTCTTCACATCCTATTGGAAACTGTTTCAGCCTATAAAATGAGAGCAACCAGAGGATTTTGAAGCAAGTTCAAGGTTTCTCACTAATACCATACATTCAACTACCATGGCTATGTTACCCACCAAACGCTTCCTTCTGCTTGCTTTTCTCTTGCTTTACTTCCTTTCCATTAATGCTTCAGGTGACCTTACTTTCCTGTGCCTTTATAATATATCTTTTTGTGCTTCTAAATTAACTTCATTTACTTTTGATATTTTTTAAAATTGTTAATTTTAATCCTCCTAGGTTAACAAGAATTATCTCTAAAAAACATAAATAAATAACAAACAAACAAATAGAAAATTAGAACTACATTAAATAAAATATATTGGAGTAAAAACATATTTTACTCGTATGTAATCTGAGTGTATAATTTAGGTGTTCTTGATGTTTCCTTACAGCCAGAAGTTTAAGAGAGACTAAGGATGAATTAGTTCCAGTTTCTGTCGAGAAGAGCCACGAAGATCAATTTAAGCTAAATCAAGGAGGGGAACAAGATATTGGTGACTTGACAACAATGGACTACACTCCTGCAAAAAAGAACCCTCCAATTCATAATTAATTCTTAGCTTTTTTTTTTAGTTTTGTTGGAAAAAGCGCACAGTGATTTTTCTGGGATTCTGAACTTCGATGAACTTTGATCAAGCACTAGTAACTGTATGAACTTAGAAGTTAGAACTATGTGAATAGTTTTTGAGCTAAGAGAATGTTTCAGGGACCATATTATTAGTGAGAAGAGTTTTGTAGACGTGTTGATCATAATAAAGAACACAGATGCATAATATATATTCATCCTTGTCTTTTCCATTCTCAAACATTCATTTTCTTCCCAGAATCGCATTATATGTATATTTTCGTACATCTCAGGTAATTAACTGGAGTTAATCTTGGAGCATATGTAAAGGAAAGAAGATTTATGAAGAAGTTGTTGTAAGCAATTTGAAAGACTAACCAATCGAGATGTTGTTTTCTTGTGGTGATAAATTAGAACCTAATGTAGAAGCTGTAGAAATACATGAAGGTAAATGAAACAGTATATGCAGACACAAGTGAGTGGATCAGTCATCACAGCCATTATAATTAAATTATATATGCATTATATTTATGACCAAAAGTATATAGTACAAATGAAGACAAAAATATGTCCACAAATGTAATAATATATTTGAATACTGAATTTACAAATTTGAAGCTAAATATAAGATTCCCATGATTTCATGAGAAAGTGCTTTTTTAAGCTATCAATCATTTACTTAATCATGGGGAAATGGTAACAAAGATTGGTGAAAAACTGTTAAACAAATACCAAATCATGGAGCATGTAAAGATTCCAAACATATCAGTTTGTTTCATTATTCCATCACTTATTATTATTGAATCATTCCAGACAACTGTTCTTGATGCATGTGGGTTGATAAGAAGGAAAAAGAATATATAATATTGAATTCCCTTTATTAAATTAAGATAAAAGTAAACATAAGTCAATAAAGATATAAGAAAAAAAAATAGTAGGCACAAATAATAGAGTGAATATGGATTATGGTGACTAATTAAATCTTTAAGCCATCACAAAACATATAATCTGTCAATCTTAGTTAAAGTAGGTATAGCTGCGGCCATTTTCATGCATTTAACTCCTAAAAACTGAGTTTACGACTTTATGATGAAGAATTTTATTAATTAGCCTTAAAATTAACATTTAAATTTGATAGACTGTTCGAATCAACTAACAAACTAACTGATGGCGAGATTTCATGTTTGAATTAGAAGAAATCTAGATGATTTGAAAAATTTTAGAGTTATATATAATTCTTAACATGATTATATAAAAAATGTACATTAACATATATCATTACTCTTTCCAATTTTAATCCTTTTGCAAGGATTAGAACTTAATTCCTATTTCGTCATACTGCAAAAATTAAAAACGATACAATTTACCATCTAATGATAAGTTATACGAAAATTCAAAATCTTTTATATGTAAAATCTTAAAATATATAATTTTTAATATATATTTATATTGCATAACCCAAATAAATACAATTAAAACAAAGAAATACGAGATATTTAATTGCAACTCTATAGGTTCCTTTAATACATCCTAATGTAGAATAAGATATTAATCAATTACATTCTTTCACCTTCTCTAATTAGCATCCATATCCTTAAATAAAATTACATCATGCATATGAATGATGGAACACTATTTTACCCAAGATATGAAGAATTAAATTTTAATTATTGAATTATAAAACAAATAGGGAATGCTGTTTAAATAAGAAGTATGTTGTATGAGGGATAACTCACATAGTTGGAGTAACAATATCTTTGCTCAAGCATTCCGATATATCACTTCAATGTTATCGATTGAGCAATATATATTTGAAAGAGAGACTTCCTTATTTGAATGACCAACCAATATTTAAGCATTCAAGCTTTTAGTGAAGAGAATATCACAATTGACTCCCCTTTTTCAAGCATCACACCATTGTTTGTTTGAGTTAAGTCACTTAATACATCAACTCACCAAGTTCCAATCCACAATTTCAATCCACTTATAAAACTCTTTCTCTTCATCCACTACAAAAAAAAAAATGTTTGGCGACCACCAAAATCGATTGCTATTATGGTCGTACTGACTCTCACTCACGGACTCAAGAACGAATACCAAGATAGTTATTCCCTTCTCCTACTCCTATTTGAATCAACATATTGAGATGAAGCAACTAGCAACTATAGAACTAATGATAAAATGGTAACTTTCATTACCTTCTTTCCCCTTCCTTTACTTCTATCACCAGTAGCACCCTTTTGTTTGAAAGTTAAAGTAGCCTTTTCATCCTTTACATCATTTTGAGGGAAATGAACACTGAGATGATGAAAAATATAGATCGGTGTGTCATTGGCCTTTTCTTCGTAGTGGGATAAACTAACCTAAATAGTTAAGTGAAGGAGACCCACATGCCCTGAAGTGGACCTTGGAACTCAAGTCCCGGGTTTGGTTACCCTAATTTTTAGGAGACCAATTCAACAACTAAAATCAATGTGTTAGAGAGAGTCAAAGTCAGGTCCTATGAGTAGACATAAAACCTATAATCATTGCACCAAAGAATTTGTAATCATATTATGACTAATATTATCATAATTATGTTAATTATTATTTTAGTAATATTATTACTAACTTTATTATTATTACAATTAATAATATTATTATATTAATAATAATTAAACACAATAATCATAAAAAATAATTATAATCATAATAATAAAAGAATTATAATTTGGTCGCTAAATCGGTCACTAATTTGTAGTGATATATTTGTATTTAGTGACCAATTTGATTTTGGTCGCTAAATCAATTAACAATGAAAACCAAATTTGATCACTGATTTATATGGATTTAGCGACTAAAATCAAATCATTCATTATTTTGTACTGATATATTTGTATTTATTAATCAATTTGATTCGGTTGTTAAATCATTGCAAATTAACAACAAAAATCATATTGATTACCGATTTGTACTAAATTAGTGACCAAAATCAAATCAATCACTAATTTGTAGTGATAATATTTATATTTAGCAACCAAATTGATTTTGATTGCTAAATTGGTGTAAATTTGCTACAAAAATTAGGTTAATCACTAATTTGCACTAAATTAGTGACTAAAATTAAATCATTCGTTATTTCAGTCATAATTTATGACCAATTTATTTTGATTGCTAAAATCGACTAGTAAAAATATCTTCTTTTTGTAGCGATCACTTAAAAGATGAAAGTTCCAAAAGAAAGAAAAATATTTTGACATCTCTCTTACCCAAACCCTAAGTTAAAACTTTAACAATGAACTCTATCCCTTGAATAACCAAATTCGAATAATTTCTATACCTACAATAAATATTATGGCTTACTATCGTTTAAATGAGTAGTCAATACTTAAATAAAAACTCAATAAACAATATAAAAAACAAAAAAAATATTCTAATTTCATATATAATGATTTTACCCAATAAACCCATTTATCTAAATCATTTTAAGATGTTTCTAAACCTACTTAAACTCATAAAACCAACAAATATATCAATTCCATAAAAAAATGTATACTACACCTAATACTACCTTAACAATTTCGAAAACAAAACCCATTTACTTTTACAATTCATCCATCTTAACTTAAGCTCGAGAAACAACATATACAACAGTCTACATCAACACATCTATATCATATAAATTCAATTCTAAACAAACAAGGAATTTTGAACCAATTCTTCCTACTTAATAGGCATTTATTTCTCCAAAAACCTATGAAAAACTCCATCTAAACAACTAAAATATTAAGCAGAAACTAAATATATTCAAATAACAACTTTATCAACTTATTGAATCTATTAAACCCTCATATACTCACTGTGAAACTAAAAATAGAATAGATAATGATTTGTTTCAAATGAGAACTTATTCCAAATCAAAATCTAGTCAACTAAAAAATCCAAGAAGTAGCCATTTCCTAATCTGGAAAATCTAATCAACTAAAAAGATCCAAGAAATGACGTACAATTTCAAAAAAAAAATTAAAAAATTATAAACAAAATAATAAACTTTTCAACATAAATAACTATAAATAGTTGACATTCTAATGAATATTTTAAATATCTTAATAGTAACTTAAAATATTAATATTTACCCATTCTAAAAGAATTTATTCTAAATAAAAAAAAATTGTTATTACATAACACTTTCTGATTTTTTATTTATTTATTTTTATCAGAAAAAATGAGTTAATAAAATGGTGGTATTTCAGGAATATCTCAACTTTTATACAAATAACTTACGAAAAGTTTTTATAAAAAAAAATTATTACCAATTCCCCAGATTAATTCAATTTTAAAAAACCAAATTAATAAAAAAATGCAGTTTTTATTTAAAAAAAACAGTTCTAACTAAATGATTATGAATTTAGTTAGTTCAAATATTTTTGAAGAACGTTAGTCCTCCTTAAGTAGTATACTTTAGATTGATGTTAACATGCTTCATAGTTTGACAAAATGATTTGTTCTAGTAGTATCCCAAAATTGATATAAGGGAGAAGAATGTAGAAAGCAGCGATGTGTGAGCATAAATGTAAAATAACGGCATTAGTTTAAAATTGAATAACGAAATTATTGAGCAGGAAAGGTGAAGAAGTTCTGGGTTGTTATTTTTCGATAATAGTTTTGGTGTATGGTGAAACTTGCACATCGCAATAGCGTGGCTACTTGGTGTGGCTTATTCTTCTTCTTCTGTATTGTGTGGATGATGACACAGCTTTTATCAGGCCTCTAAATCATGTTGGGTCCATGTGCAATTTGCAAGCGACAAGGAAGGCCTACCAAGTAGATAATCGCTGGACTCGTCCCATGTGATATATACGAACACTGTCTATTGTCTTACTCTTCCAAAGAAGAAAAACATTGTCCAATGTCTTATCTGACACTGATCTTAGTCTCACCAATGTCGCCTTTTCTCCCTCCATCCATTAATGCTTCGCATCTTCCATCATTAATTAATCAAATCTTCTGTACACGCAATCTAACTCGAGCACAAGAAAACACCCACAACAAACAAAACCACCATTATCTCTTTCTCTCACTCACTAAGCAATTCATAACTAAATCAAACTCAGAATCGCCTCCATCACCCTAGATAGAAATTGAATGATTGCCACTAGCCCCCGAATGATGCATGAACTTGAAAACTTTATTAGTTAATTAACTACTTCCACAGTGTTTTTCCTCATTACTTTATCAAGTGCTGGAATTATTAGCATTACCCCGGTTCCAACTATGTGTAATGTGATCTTAATCATTTGAATGATTACTTAGAATTAATTAATTAACTAATTACAATTTCCACAAGGGCCCCCTACCATAGAGATTGATTGACAAAGGACACATATATAAGAGTAAATCATTCAATTATTAATCAATAAAAGAGGGAGAAATTGTTGATTAGGAAGGCCATAATGTTGGCAGGTGGTAGCATAGATGTTTCACTAAATCTTTTCACATTGTAAATTAAGGGATTGACAAGGTGAGGTACGATGCCTCAGATTGGCAGGGTAAACAGGTTGCAGGCCTGACACATGGCCCCGCAGCAATGTTGCAGGCTTGAATGTGTTATCTTGTCTGCACTGCCACACAGATCCAATGGCCCAACTCAAATTCTCATATTTTCTCCTAAACTGTAGCAAGCCATCGGCATGAATCATGAAGGTCACTTTCTACTGCCCTAGATCTATCTGATATTTTCAACTGGTTATCAGTTATTGAACGTAACTTCAAATTTCCAACAACTAGGTCACATGTAAATTTCAGAAATAAAAAAGGACTCTTGCATCTAGACTCTTGATCATTCTAGAATGATACCATTATGCTACAACATCAACATATAACTCTGCATGCACATTTATATATTAGTAATTTAAGAAAAAGGACTTGAATTTCCCATTTATGTGAAAAGAACAATGCCTTCTTCAATTAGTTTGCTCATACTTAATTGAATCCGAAGACAGAGACAAGAGTCCTATATGGGAGTTTCTGGCATGTGACCGAATACGGGTTGAAAAGATAAAATCCTTAACTTTTGTTCCAGATTTAGGGACAAAAGCTATCACTAACTAATATGCATGGAACAGTTGGGGAACAATATTAATATATAGATGTATAGGAATGAGAATAAGGGTATGAAAGAAAACCAAGAGTGCCCGAATACACGTATAAAGTATATATAGTTTTAGTTTCACATGTAGATGGTTGATTTCTGTTTTTCTCGTTTAAATCTTTTCCCCAACAAAGCACATATAGCCATCTATTTCAAGCCAGACAGTGTTGATGTGACACCCTCGTAGACCATTAGCCTCATGTACAAAATTACCATTGTTTTCCATGGATACGTACCTAATAATCTCAGTGGAATGTGTCAATCTTGCGTCTATAAATAAGAGTGAAATAAGCACAGGTAGAGCACATTCAGATAAAGAGCCAATTAAGAAATAATAGAGCATACACCACAAGTCTAATAGTTTTTTCTCGAGATGGCTGTTTCACAGAACAAGCGCATTCTATTAGTGGCTTTCGTCATCCTCTGCCTCTTCTCCCCCCAAACTATAGGTACTTCTTTCGTCACAAAACTGTCAGAACATTCGATTCAAAATTAAATATTCCCATGTTTCAATATCCTGTTAATTTCTTTCAAGTTTTTTATTAACGTGTTCTTTTCAAAACAAAATTGTGTATGCAGCACGAACGTTGAAAGAAAAAACCAATATAACTAGTGGGCATGCCAACACAGTTCAACACAACAAGGAATCGCATGCTGAGGTATTTAAACCAAAAGATGAGGATGTTAACGTTGGTGGTGATGTGTTCTCAATGGATTACACTCCAGCCTCCAGGAAACCACCGATTCACAATTAAATTACTTCGCAGTTTTGGTAAAGAAAGTAGATAGTATAGAAAAAAGTGTACTAATATTCAAGAATAAGTTGTGCCTTTTTTTGTATAAAGTTATTACCTAGATCTAGCTAGAGCATAAGGTAATTAATTTATAAGTATTATCATTTTTTGGCAACAGTGAAACTTTCGGTCTCAACTACGTGATTGAAATTAACTTCACTTTGTTCGATTTCTTCTTATGTTAAAGATCCTTAAAAAGTTGAAACTACACAAAAAGAAAGGTGATGTTTATGAAGAATTCAACTACATACAATTATTTATTGCTAAACGTCTCCAGACATATGCATGTGTACAGTGTACTACACACTCAACCTATCTTTTATCTACTGTCCATACGTATTTCTTTGTTGGGAACAAAATATTGCATATAATTTATGAAAAACAAACTCTTGCAGTAAAGTTTTTATCTATGAGTAGCCTTAGCTAAACAAAGATTTTGAACACACCCACACAATCAACCATGACAAACTTCAATAGTTTTGGATACAAAAAATTAAAAACGCAAGTCTCCTCCAAGAAGTTTATATGGATACAACATAGAATTCAGCTTAAACTTGGAGACTTGATATCATGAAATGAAAATATATGTAATATGTGTTGATATAATGTTATATATATATATATATATATATATACAAAATTGAATGCAATTTTTAATAGAAAATTCAAAATAAAGGGTACTGCATATAAAATCATTATTTTATTGGCACAGACATGAGTGCTTGCGAAGAGGCCAAAATGTATAATCTGAAGCAACAGTTAATTGATCTTTGTGCACTGTGTGGACGTCCTTTCCAGATGCAATATATTATTATAATATATGGAAGTTTGTTTCAACTTGCAATCCTCTTTGCCATGCACTTTATACTGTTATTTATTAGTTCTATATGATTGTTGCTTAGCAATAGGTTTTCATGTCTGCATTTGTTTTGGTGTTTTTCTTCTTCCTCGATCTTTCCTCTTTTACTTAGCAATAGCAATAGTTCATACCTTCGTCTTTTATTCAATTCCAAAACGACAAAAAAAAATTGTTGTAACTGGTATATTAACTTTTGATGTTGAAACTAAACCTCCAAAATTTAGTGCAACTCATCTATAAGCATGAAATTTACTGTGGAAGTTGATATCACTACTGCATATTATTATTAAAAAAATACTATACATCTTCTGTGTAAAAGTATAAATAGTTATTCGAAACTGTTTGAATTTGGTTTATTAAATGTTTAGTCAAACTTATTGATTTACCTATCAAATTATGGAGGCTGAAATTGGACTCCATTGTATAAATAATTAAAATCCATATACTTTGTAGGTTAACATATCCATGACCTCTATTTTTAGGTACTTTTAGTTTATAAGTTAACAACTACCTTCTAGATAATAAGTTCTTAATTTCTAGTTTATATATTCCTAACTTTTAGTTAAGCTTTTAACTTATAAGTTTTAAGCTAATAAATTATCTTATTAGATTAAAAGCGTAAGTTAGTTAATAAATGTTAAATAACATAAAAGTATATAACTATATAAGTTTTATTATGTAAATAAAATTTGTGTTTCTATGTAAAAATATATTATTATATAATTATAATTTTATATTTTTTTAAATAATTAATTTTTTTAGTATTTTTGTTTATTTTTTAAAAGTTATGTATGTTTTTTTATTAGAAAAATATGTTATTATAATCAGTTTATTTAATCACTATTAATCAAATTTATTAATCATTTCTTTTTTCGGTTAAAAATTTGTATCCCTTAATTTAAATTATTGTTACATTAAAATTCTTTTTTAAAATTTTTGTTATGTGTAATTTTCACATAGCACCATATAATAAACATTTGTTACCTGTTAAATTTTTTTAATTTGAACTGCACTAACAATTAAAAAATAACTCAACAAATGTTAAAAATAGTGTAATGATTAACTATTTTCCTAAAATATAAATAGATAATAATTGTAAAAAAATTGAGAATAAAAAAATGTATTAAAATATAAAAGATAATAATAAAAGAAAATTAAATAAGTTATCAGTTACTTTAGAACGAAAAGCTCGTTGAACGTTTATATCTTATAAATTAAAAGCTCCTAAAATAAATTAATTTGAAATATTTATTAAATATTCTTATATTAATAACTAATTAGTCAAATAAACTAATATCTTACCAAACAAGCCTTCCATAATTATTCTTCTCAAATAATGGTTCTTTATTTGAACTCCTCATAATTTTGTCCTTTACCCTTTTGTCGTGTCTGAAATAGTAACATAGTGACAGAATAAGTTTTCTATGAAATTTAATAAATTATAACCATTAAATTTAAACGGATAATTGAGAAAAAGTATGAAATAATGGTTTCATAGAAAATAATTATGTGAATTCGATAAAAAAAAAATCAATGAAGAAAGTTTTTGTTTTTAATTCTGGAAAAGTGTTCAGCTCAATAACTGCATTGAAAATCGAATTTGGTTTTTGAATTGTGTGCATATATAGAGAAGAAGTAAATAATTAACTCCAAAACTGAAAACCGTACTCCTTTGGCCAATCTGAATTCTATATTCAATTTCCTACATAAGTTTTATGCTGCAACTACTGCTGCTGAGATGCCAAATTTTTCAAAGGTATTATTATCGTGTCTAGCATTTTGATACAACACATGCTTTTGTTCTTTACCATTCCAGGGGAAGTTGAATATCATACCATAACTTGCTTGGGTCATAGAACTTGTCTTTTTGGGGTAATGACTCAAATCAGATAAAGCCCTTAATTCCCAGATCCCATAAAACCACAACGCAACATAATTTTCTGGTTTTTAGCTTCTTTTTATCTCATAGGAAAGCAAGCTTCCCTCTGCATAAAACATCTTCCGTTGTAACAGGATGCACTGGAATCTGATACACTATTCAAAGGATGCATTATAAAATTGAGTTATGTTTACTATTTTTTAATATTCTTATGCAGAAAGGACCTCAGTGCAAGAATCAAATCTATCATCATCTGACCTGTTCTGCTGTTCCATAAATGCCACCCAACTTCAGTATTCCTCTCTCTTTGTAGATTATGATTATTTGGCAGAGAATTTCTTCTGTCCTTTGTTTCTTTATGTCCGGTTCACTCCCTGCCTAGTTATAAGATATCCAAAATCAATGGTAAATGTCCTGCAGCACTATCATCATGGCAAAATATATGAAATTAAAAGAATATTTGTAATGTTCTCTTGGAGAAGTTTTGCATACTTAATGGTCTAGTACATGTCCAACTAACATTAGGTCACTGGGATTCATCAAAAGGGGAGGAACAGGGTGCTACCAGAAAATTGAGGCATTAAGGTGTTGAGAAATGATAATCTGACCAAACATTTCAGTACTTCATCATAGACTCTACAAGAGTACATATTCTTGAGAAATATGAGAAATGGTAGAATTCACTATTCACCCAAATTCCTGTTTGAAAGGAAAAGAATGAGGGGAAAAAATTAACAATTCACAATTCTCATTCAATTAAGCTTGATCAAACAAATGAGGGAAAAGAACCCAATCTATCAGGCATTAGGGTAATCCAACCATGTACTATCATTCATTGCTCTCATAGCAGGTCACATCAAATTTAAAAAGCAGGATAAGAGTATGTTTGGATTGGAAAGAAAATATGCAGGAATTTGAGGTTATGTAAGAATTTTATAAAAAAACTAGAAAGAAGGTAAATGTGTTTGAATTAAGGAATGTTTGATGAAAATTTATTAAAAATTTTTAGTGATGTAATAATTATGAGAAAATATTAATTTTTTTAAAAGATATAAAATATAAGTTTATAAATTTATTATTGTCTTTAAAAATATTTAAATATTGAAATATGAGATATTTTGTGTAAATTTAAATTAATTAGAATTTTGTAAATTAATTCTCATACTATTGAATAATTATTTTTTTTAAATTGATTTTTTTTATTATTAAATATAATTTTTTTATAAAAATAATAAATTTGTGAGTGACGTGTATGAGGCTCCGACACTTCTCTTAAAATGACATATCGGTGTCGGATACACACGTATCAGTATCGACACTCGTAGGACACTTATCGGTTAAGTATTCAATTCAAAAAATATTTGTTGGATATTTTAAAATTCTAGCATGATTTTAACACAATTTTAAAAGGTATAAATACAATAATTTTCTAAAAACTCAAATTTTTTTGTATAAATTTTTATTATGATTATAAAAATAAAAAACAAATTCTTTTGAATCAGTCATGAAAAATATCTTACCAGCTCTCAAAGGAATCTGAAACATATTTTTACACATAAATATTTATTTTCAATTTATATAATTCAAAATTATATAATATATAGATCTGTGTCCCGTGTCCTACATTTTAGAAATTATATGTATCTCTGTGTCCGTATCTGTATCTATGCTCCATAAGACGTGATTAGTCTGATTGAAATCTTAATTTTTTAAATAATAAAACATTAAGATTACAAATTTATTTTTATATTTAAAAAACCAATTAATTTATTTATATATTTATTTTTTTAATTAATAATAATAATATGATATGAAATTATTTTTTATATAAATAACTATATTTATTTTTATTATTAATAATCTATATTATTAAATACTTGATATAAATAAAGTAAAATAAAATAAAAAATTATAATATTATCATTATTTTAAAAATATATTTTAATTTATAATTTTATCATTATTTTATAAATTAATTTTATATATTATTATTTAAATATTTATGATATTTGTTATTATTATAAATATATAAATATATTTATATTATTATTATTATTACTAGTGGAAACACAGGTTTTGTACCCACATTTTTTTTATCATTTATACCTATATTTATGTTTAATATTAAAATTTGAATAAACAATGTTATTATTTGTACACTTTATATTAACAATGTAAATATATAATACATTTTAATAAATATGAATATAGATGAGAAGGAACATAAATACACTGTATTGTGAAGGAAACATAGCAAACAAGGTAGTTATATATGGTCAATTTACAAATATCTTTAATTTTAAAAATAAAGAAAAAAATCAGTTTAAAACAGAAAAACTGTTTCCTAAACAAATGGGTCAAAACTCAAAATCAAATTGTTTCGTGATTAATTTGAATCAAATTGAAAATTAAAAAAAATAATAAGAATCATTATGCCATAATGAATCAGATTAAAAACGGTCTACATAAAGTCAATCACAAATTTCATAAATTCATAATTGTATAATAGCAATTGGAAAAAATGAGTCTCAAATAGCAGGGTATCAATTCCTCTACTCTCTCCAAATAAGGTCCACATCTAGCAATGATTAAGTGACAATAAATAAATAAAAAATATAAAACTAAAAAACTACTTTGTTAACCGCTAAAATTACAAAATAACAAAATAATCAAAATAAATTAATAAATAAAATATTATTAAGGATAAAATAGGAAATTCAAAATTATATAATAACAATTGAAAAAAATAGTCTAAAAGTAGCCTACCAATTTTCTTCACTCTCTCCAAATATCACGGTTCACATTTGCTGAAATTACAAAATAAAAAAATAAACAAAATAAAATATTAATAATGATAAAATATGAACAAATTTTTGTACACCAATAACTCTTATAATGAAAAATTATCTTTATATAATATTATTATAATTAATTATATTATAAAATTTATACAAATTCTACATAGTCTTATCAACAAAACAAGCATACACTGATGTATTCAGTATCACTAGTTCCAACTTACTCGTGAGATGTTTATCTTCTACCTCTTGAATTAAACAAATAAGAGATTCATTAAGACTAAGTGAATTACCCAATAATACCAATTAAAGAAAATAACCAAATTCTCAACAAGAGTTAAAAAACAATTCTTTTAACGAAAACCAGATTTCAAAAAGACTAATAGCAAATCACACTTTGTTAGGGAGAATTTAACAATAAAACTTTATTGACAAAATTCTCAAAATTCATTGCGAAATCACAAGAGAATCAATCCCAAAGAGTTTAGTCTTCCATACGAATGTCAAACTTAATCCTCACACAGTGTCAAACTTAATCAAACAAACGTCAATCAAATTCAACGGAGTCTTATCAACAAAACAAGCATACACTGATGTATTTAATATCTCACTAGTTCCAACGTCTACTCGTGAGATGAGATGTTTATATTCTACCTCTTGAATTAAACAGACAAGATATTGATAAAGACTAAGTGAATTACCCAATAATCTCAATTAAAGAAAATAACTAAATTTTCAACAAGCGTTAAAAAATAATTCTTTTGATGGAAACCAAATTTCAAAAAGACCAATAGAAAACACACACTTTGTTATAGAGAATTTAACAATAAAACTTTATGGACAAAAATCTCAAAATTCATTGCGAAATCACAAGAGAATCAATTCCAAAAAATTTAGTCTTCCATACAAAGGCAAAGCGAAAGGATTAACATGAAGAAAATAAAGAAAATTAAGGAAATTATAATACTCTGTTTTACGAACCCTTAATTTGAAAACTTGATTTTTCTCTTCAAGTTTATGCCTTTTTATATATTTCTTTGCACCAAGGATCTCGAAAAACAATTTTTGTTTCAAAATTTATCTTGTAGAAATTTTGGATTATGTTTCCAACTTTAATGTTTTGTCTGGATTAAGGGGGTGAAAATGAGTGAATGAATTTGAGATGATTTGAAGGAAAAATGTAAAGAAAGTTAAAATGTTTGGATTAAAGTAAATAGAGTAGAAAGTGTAGGAAAAATTTATGAAAGTTTGTGAAGGATGTGATTGAAATTATATTTTTTTAATTGATAAAAGTGTAAGTTTACAAATTTACCCTTATATTTAAAAATTAATTTAATTTATTTGTTTATAAATTATAATTATTTTTTATTAAAAATATTATTTAAATATTTATAATTATAAATATTTGATAAAAACTTATTTTTATATTAAATAACATTATTAATTTTTAATTAATATAATTATTATATAAATTTATTTTTTTATTATTAAAAAGTATTAATTATGTTATTTTAGAAGAATTATTTTTTTATAATCTTAATTATATTTCTTATATTTAAATTATAAAGGGTAAAATAGTAAATTGTAATTAATTATATATATATATATATTCAACTTTCTTGGAAACAAGTTTATAATGCAATTTTTTTTGGATTTCGTGTTTTTTTACAATTGATTTTCTAACTTTCATTTTGCACAGTAAAACTGTGTTTTTCATTGTTTAGACTCTAACTGCAAAATCTTTTCTTTATATTATTGTATAAAATTTACTTTAAGTTTGAGATATTGTAGATTTTATTTTGTTATTTTTTTTTGCAAATTTTATTTTTTATTTTGATTTAAAAAAACAACTTGTATTTTTCCATGAGTCCAATGAAAGTGGTAAATCATTCCTTTAGTTTTGAGACAATTTCTTCCTACACCATATCAATTTCAACATGTACTAAATCTTTTATTTAAAATGACAAAAATATTCCTCATAAATAATGAAAATAACCTTATATAAAAGAAGGGTGTAAATAAAAATGATCTTAGAAATATTTTGGATTTTGATTTCCCGGAATACACTTTTTGAATTTCAGAAATTTTTATTCTGAATTATTTTTAATTTTGTGTTCTGAACTCTTTTGTCCCGAATGTATTTTTTTAGTTTTGAATTATATTTGCTATTTTGGATTTTCAAATCTAAAATAAGGATAATTTTGAAAATTTAAAAAAATAATGGGTAAAGGTTAGAATTGACATGGTGAAAGAAATTGTATAGTTTTTTTTATTGTTTTTGTAGAAAATCACACCTTTTACCTGGACACTGGATTTCTCATAGGCATTTGTGCATGTCATGTTTGAAATGATCGGAACTTGTCAAATTTACTGTTCTTAAAGATAATTTTGGAGTTATATCTTTAATACATTTCATATTTAATAGGAAATTCATTACTAAATAGATATCTAATATGTTTAAGCCCAAAGTTTATTTACTTTATATATGATCATATAGATAATTAATTACTTCCTTAAGTATATAAATGTTTTTACATTTTCTCTATGATTGTTTATACATTATTAGGATGTAAATGTTTATAAATTAATTTTATTTTGATGAATTTTGTACCACATGTATGTGTTTATTTTTATGTGTTGTATGGTATATTACTTTTTGAAAAACTAATTGAAAATTAAAAAATATCATTAGTAATTGGTTTAGTGATTAAAACATTAATTACTAAATCGATTATTAAATCAATCATTTTGCCTTAGTAACCAAGGAAATAATGACAGTGACCAATTTAATTCTTTAGTAACTGAAACACCTACTTCATGGCATTTTAATGATGGTTTTAGTGGGACGATATTTAGTTATGGAAGACCCTTGAATCTCCTTTGGAGTCATCTCTTCAGGTTGTAGCACACATATGCTCTTAATAGTAGTCTGAAGGAGAATACTTAATCACACAATAGACTAAATGAGTTTAGGTTGAGTCAACCAATACACTTGTAAGTTAGTCCCTTTTATAAAATAATAATTACATTAAAAAATAAAACTATTATAACAAAAATATTAACAACATATCAAATGTACTATGATTTATATATTAAATCGTATAATATAAAAGTATTTTTTACTTTTTAATTTCAAGATCTAAAAATTATTGTTGAGTTTTAAATTATATAATTTAAAAATTATTTTTTTTATAATTTTATTTTGATCGTGTAATTTGGGAATGTCGTGCATATTATATAATTATGAATTATTTTTTTTATAAAAAATTGTTTTAATTATGAAATTCAAAAGTTATTTTTGAAATTATGAAATTTGGAAGTTATTGATGAGGACTGAAAGAGTCTCCATCAAAATGAGTCTTCGTCAAAATGCAATTAATGTTGATATATTGATCTCTTTTAAGTTAAAAAAAATGTAGGACCAAAAGAAAATATAACCATAGAGATAGAGAAAGAAGGAGATGAGAAAAGACCATAACGACATAGAAATAGATGATAAAAACTAAAGTCATATTTTTGTCTTTTACACACCCCAATGAAGATGTAGGAAGAAATATAGTGAAGTGATCATTTTGCCATCCCAATTTTATTGAATGCAATAGTATAGAAACGAATTGGGCCAAAATATCGGATTACATGGAAGGCCAAGCATAGTGAAAAAGTTAGGCCCATAAAAATAGTTTAATGTTATGTTATGTATGTGATTCCTTTCTTTCAAGTAGAGTAGAACACAAGTTCGTCTCTTCTCCCCCTCCAGCACGCAAAGTCGCTAACTTCAATGGTTATGGCTATGGTACGCCCCCGCTTTTCTGTGCTAATGTTTTCCAAATGTTCCTCACACTCCAGATCTCAACTCTTCTTTATACGCTTCCTCTGTTACTACTCGATGTCACTCTCTGTCTCTACTTTTATTTATACCTCCCTATGAAGCTGCTCGGCGTAGGTTTTAGAACAAAATAGGAATGGTTGAATTTTGGATTTTGATTAGCAGAGTTGACGATTCTTCTGGATTTTCAGGGGAACGCAGGGAATTTAGATGCGGAAATAGAGCAATTGCTGAATGCAGAGAAGCATGCGAGGCTCGCCGGCGATGTCGCCGCCACAAGAAACGCCGTCACTGAAATTTTACGGCTATGTTTCGAAGCGCGTGCCTGGAACACTCTCAATGACCAGATTGTTCTCTTGTCCAAACGACGTGGCCAGCTTAAGCAGGTAAGGGTTTTTTCTTTGTTTTTCACTGGGAGCAAAAACCTATCTACTTTTTGTTTTCTTTTTTATCTTGATAAAATGTGTAGGTGAATTTTATGTTAGGTTTGTTTGGGCTTTAATTGACGTGGCCGTGATTTTCTTAGTTTGCTTTAGAATTGGTTGTCGTCTACTTCGTTATCTATATTCTATAGTGTTTCGTTACTCGCCAGGTATTGTGTGTTAACCTATATCTATGGAAATTTTGTTTCAAATATCAATGGGACATGGGCGCAAGTAGAAGAAGTTTAAGTATTGTGATCTTGGTTGATTTCATCAGTTTAATCTGAAATATATTTTAATTATCATTCTAACTAGAAAAAGAGAAACGTTATTTGTATTTTTGGCAATAACTATTCATGCTAGGACCTTGTAGACTTATGTTAGAAAGTTTAGAGTAGACATTCTGCAGGACATGCGTCTTTCACCACTTATAATTTTATTTTTCGTTGTTTATTTGGAAAATAAATGCTGGACTGGTTTGCTGGAACACAAGGGTAAAATCAAAATTCTTGGTTCGGTTTGCAAATTGCAATACAACGTCTCTAATAAATTTGATCTGGTAGTCGTTCTACCTACACGTTAGTTTCTTACCCTATAAGCTATAAACTGATCCGTGAAAATTTCTCGGTTGTTTTTGCCCTGATACTAAATTGAACCCATGTTATTTATAGGAAGCTCACAGCTTTTGCATTTGACAAGTTATAATCTATTTGCTTTGAGTAGAGATTTTATCCAGTTGTCTTGCAATTGGTACAAGAAACATGATCTTCATTCATAAGCCTATCCTTTGTACACAGGCTGTAACAGCGATGGTCCAGCAAGCTATGCAATATATTGATGAGACACCGGATATTGAAACCCGTATAAAACTCATAAAAACCTTGAACATTGTATCTGCAGGAAAGGTGAGCATATGATGTTTTCTCTCCTGAATTTTTTTATTATCCTCCGATGTAGTCTAATAATAAGATAAGATGCATATTTAATTGTATTTGTATCATCTGTTAGATATATGTTGAGATTGAGGGAGCTCGATTGATCAAGAAACTTGCAAAAATTAAGGAAGAACAAGGACATATTGCAGAAGCTGCTGATTTGATGCAAGAAATTGCGGTCAGTGTGAATATTAAATGTATTGTGTTTTTTTATTATGCACATTTGATTTTGATATGTTATTGGCTAATGCAACTAGCTGTCAGGTGACTTACATGATTGGTTCTCTTAACAGGTAGAAACTTTTGGTGCCATGGCAAAAACTGAGAAAATTGCTTTCATTCTTGAACAAGTACTGGACATTCTACTTTATACTTAAGTAATAAAATTACTAATTTTGCTGATTTGTAGTTCTCATGCATTTACTTGTGGTGCAGGTTCGTTTGTGTCTAGACCGCCAGGATTATGTTCGTGCTCAGATACTCTCAAGAAAGATTAGTACCAGAGTATTTGATGCTGATGTTTCAAAGGAAAAGAAAAAGCCTAAAGAAGGTGATAATCTTGTTGAAGAAGCTCCTGCAGATATACCATCTCTACCAGAGTTGAAGCGAATCTATTATGAACTAATGATTCGGTACTGATTCCCTACTTGCTATCTTGTTTTGATTTCTCAATTCAGTCTGCTTCCTGATGGGGGGGTGTTAAAATATAGATGGTGTTCTGTTACAACATAGTTATCAGTAGCGGTATATAGTGCTACTATCGCTATAGATAATAGAAATCCTATAAATTCAAGGGTTGATATATCTGTTACTAGTTCATGCACTTTGGTGACAAACTTGCTATTGAAGAACTTTTTCCATCTTTCTTGCTCATATTTTCAGTTCTGCTTCCGCATATTTGGAATAAGTGATTTTTAATCTTTTTTCTTTATCAATATTTTGAACTTGATCTAGGGAACCATAATTTTTTGCAGAATTTTTTTCTGTGGAGGGGTACAGAGTAGATTTAGAGCTCTTCAATTTTCATGGGACACTAAGTGGTTGGACCAGTTTTTAGTATAAATAGAGAGTAAGGAAATGGAGAGGAGGAAGATAGGATGGAAATGTCAAATTCCCCCCATTTGTTTTAGAGGAGAAATAAAAGAGGAAATTTTTGTGGCTCCCACATATAAAAACTTTTCCCATCGAACTAGCTGCAAGAGTTATGGGAACAAGCTCTTCACTTTTCAAAATGATTTTTTCATAATATAAAAAATAAATAGTAAATAATTTATGTTACGAAAAAATAATATAGTAAAAAATTAATTTTTTACCAACTAATTTTCTTAATTATTATTTGTTTGCAATTTATACATTATTTCCTCTTTCACTTTCACTTATCCAAACTAGAGGAGAAAAATATTTCCACTGCTTTTCTTATTTCTATTCATTCAAAAAACACATTTTCTTCCTTGCTTCTCTTTCACTTCTATCATTCTCTTTCTTATCTGTTTCACTCTTGATCAAAACAGAATACAAGTTGAAGATACTATAATTAGGTTTTATAGAAGCTCTATTTTTTGGGCTTTTATTCATTTGAAAACAAAAGCTACTTATAATTTAAGATCTTTTCAAAATTGTTTGGTTGGTATGATTAAACACCATCTAATTTAAGCTCCATTGAGGATGGATAAACTCGGAGATGACAAGTCACAAGTGTTTACTTGCTTCTATTCTAGAAGTCCTTGCATTTTTTTTTTTTTTGGTATCAAAGGGTTGTTGAGGTGTAATTAGGTGTATGGTCAAAGGTGAAATTTATACGGTTGATACCTTAAATATAGGTTGACACTACAGTGAGCCTCTTCATGATTTATGTTATATCATGAAAGAATGATTTGTTGAGTTGTACAGTTGATACCTCAAGTATAGGTTCACACTACCGTGGCTTAACTTGAAAGGACAGGGGAGGTTGATTTATTGAGTTTCCTACAAGCCTGTGTACATGTGCACTTGTACATGATATTCAATAAAACCTGAAACAGGATGTTCTAGATTTTGACAATCACTTTCTTCTAGTTATTTGACAATCACTTATTTCTTTCTAACTATTAAGAATGAAGAAAATAAATATAGTGAAAATATCTCCTAGTTGATCATTTTGAATTAACAAATTCAGTCTTGATGTCTTCAGACACAATCATTTCTCGAATGAAATGACAATCAATCTCCATATGTTTGGTCATTTCATGATTTGTGCTAATATTATCATAGATGAGTGTCATTTGATTGACTTCTTCAAATTTCAATTATTTGAGTAACTATTTAAGCCAAATAAGCTAACAAATAGTTGAAGGCATAAATTTATATTTTGCTTCAACACTAGATCTTGTCACAACATTTTTTTCTTGATCTTCCAAGAAATTAAACTATCACCAATAGAAACACAATATCCGGAAGTGGATCTTCTAACAGACGTAGATCCTGCCCAATCAACATCTGAATAACATACAACTTTAGTATGATTATTGTGACCATATAACAAGCCTTTCCCAGGAGAACCTTTAGTGTATTTCAATATATGAATGACTACATTCCAATGATTAACATATGGTGAATAAAGGAATTGACTTACCACACTAACAACAAATGAAATATCTAGACGAATGATTGTAAAATAGTTCAATTTTTCAACTAATCTTCTGTACATCTCAGGATTTTAGAAAGGCTCCCCTTGGTAGGAGTTTGGCATTAGTATCCATAGGTGTCTAATCTTCTTACATGGGTCAACCCGCAGACTACCTCTTATGCAAGACGAGCCAATGAAATGAGCCCGCATTTTGTTGGCTAAACGGGGGTTGGGCCTATCTGGGGAGAGCCAGCTTGTATTGCCAGTCCGTATTGCCACCCCTAAGACAAACTAGACACTTTGGACAGACTTGGAACAAGGTACATCTGGCAAGACTAGGATGACCTAGTTGAGCATGAATGAGAGATTGAGAATCCATAACTGTGCCAACATATGCAAATGTTCGTAGGTGATAAAGACCATGAGACTCACACCCGGTGCCAATCATCTGTCCCAAACTTTGGTCATGTAAACAAACATAATCTTTGATAAAAGAAATAACACAATCAATGGATCTAGTTAGACAACTAATGGATAATAAATTAATGGTAGAACTAGGAACATAAAGAACATTATCAATAGATAAAGAAGGAAAGATATGAATAGTACCAACACCATGGGATGAGACCCTAGAGCCATTGTCCATGTTAATGAATGATAAATAAGAGATAGACAAAAAAGAAAAAAAAGATTTATTACCAGTAATATGATCTATGACACCTGAGTCTAGAACCCAAGGACCAAGAGAATTGAAGTGTGTAAGGCCAGCAAAAGGTGTACTTGAATGTGCAACAGAAGTAGTAGAACCAGAGTTATGACAATCTTCATACCATTTAAGAAATTAATTGAAAATTGTAGGCTGACTTGAGATATCAGATGAAGTAGGGTCCATAGTAGAAGGTTTGCACATGAATAGTTTGGGCAACCGCAACTGATCTAGGAGGACAACCATGTAAGGCATAACACCGGTCAATTCTATGGCCAAGTTTGTCACAATGGTCACACTTATGACATCCTTTGGCCAACTTGGACGCTGAGAGATTAAAGTAGAATAGTCATCAACTAGAAAAGGTATATTAGTGATGCATTTACTTGGCGCACGCAAAAGAGCATGTAGTTTACCCATATATTCAACCATTGTACAAATAAGATGTTTGGGAGCAACAATAAGGGGATTTTGAAACACACCATAAAGACGTTAAGTATCATTAGTGTATAATAATTTAGCCTATTCCCAAACTTCTGAACATGTCTCAAAAACACCGAAAGATTTGTTTTAAAGATGAGTGAATAGTAGATTTAATAACAATGCGTAATTGAACATTAATTTTCAACCAACAGGAAACCTTATCTGCAACAACATTGTGAACATATTGGGTAAGATGATCTACATAATCTTCACTCTTAAGCCATAATTTAATATCTGAGACCTAAGTGTAGTTCCATCCAATTTGTCAATAAAGAGATGAGCATTGACATAATTAGTATAGATAGATGGATTGGGTATGGTGGCAGTTGAAGAAGCCATAGATCCAGTTGCCGACGGCACAATGGTAGGAGGTGGATCTATGGAATGGTAGGAGACGAATCTATGGAAGGTGAAGTTTGCAACCGTTTATACACTATGAAATGTCTTTATTTCTAGTGGATGTGGGATCTCCAACACACCTTCCTCACGTCGATATCTGTCAACTCGTGCGTGAGACTATATATTATAGGTGATCCGATCACAGCCCGATAGCGGGTGATCTAATAAGCCCAACAAACTGTCGATAGGATAGACTATTAATGACTCTCTTACCATATTAAGAATGAAGAAAATAAATATAGGATTGATATCCCTGCACATGAGTGTTTATTTATAGATGAAAATAATAATATAATCAATAATAATAGAATAATATAAACTATGGGCTAAGTCCGTTGCATTCAACACTAACTAATCAATTTACATTTTTTACGGGTCTGGTGTAGTGTTTTTATCAAAAGCATATCCCCTTTTTTACCATATTTAAACCAACTCAACAACTAGTGTTTATGTCATTCACAGTTTTCAGTCCAGGTATGATGCTAACTGTATCATGAATTGACTGACCTTAGAAATGTAAGGAATGATATTTTAAAATCAGCAGGATACAGGTTCTATTTTTTCCTTACTTTACAAACATAAAAATGCCTTTTTTACTCTTGATTATTGTTTTGAGAATGACTATTATTCTGTAAATACGTTATGCTGTGAACTCTGAAGTTGACACCCTTTCAAAACAACATTATCTAACTTTCATTTAGTGACTCTTATCAAATGATTTTTATTTTCTGTTTGTCATTATTCAAATGGATACTCTGTTCAATTCTTATAAACTAGTACTCAGCTTCTTTTAATTTGGTTCTATTTTAAAAATCAATTTCAATGATCTACAAAGATTTTTGTTAATGGTTGTTTTGTTTCATTTGCTTTGGGTGTTGCATTCTTTTGATGCTACTTCCAGATGATGCTTGCAGGCTGATCATAATTTTTTGGTTGTCTTGTGATGATTTCTGTAAGGTACTATTCCCATAAAAATGATTATCTTGAAATTTGCCGATGCTACAAGGCAATATATGAGATTCCATCTGTCAAAGAAAATCCTGCCGAGTGGATTCCAGTAGGGTTCCTTTTTACTTATTTGATTTATCTATTATTGTCAGATTGAGTTTCTTTCTTTTTTTCTGAATATTTTCCTTACATATAGATCCTGAGGAAAATATGCTGGTACTTGGTTCTATCACCACATGATCCAATGCAGTCAAGCCTTCTCAATTCCACCTTGGAGGATAGGAATCTGTCCGAGATTCCAAACTTTAAGTACACCATCCTAATCCTGGGCTTGTGTCTTGTTAGACATTTTAGTCATGCTTTCATTCTCATCTAATGCACCTGTTACACATCATGTTGTAGGTTACTGTTGAAACAGTTGGTCACTATGGAGGTTATCCAGTGGACAACTCTTTGGGATTCATACAAGGATGAGTTTGAGAATGAGAATAACGTTGGAAAGAATTTGGGTGATAAAGCAGCAGAAGATCTGAGGGAAAGAGTAATTGAACATGTAATTCCCTCACATTGTTATATTTCTTTTGTCCCTTCCCTCCCTACAAATTGCTTGGGAGGTATTTTGTGGATATCTTATTTTTCAGTTTTTCAAAACTTCTTAATTTAGGATGTGAGCATTAATAGTGTATTTTTGTTTACCTTGTCAGAATATTCTTGTAATATCAAAATACTATGCAAGGATTACTTTGAAGAGACTTGCAGCGCTTTTGTGTCTCAGTGTTCAGGTTAGTAATTATGATTATGTGCTGAAAGATTTTCTATGGCAAATGATAGTTTTTAATGTGTTTGGGTAAGCCTCTAGTGTTTCAGATAAATATCTCAGTTCTTTCACAATAACCAGTGGTAAGGTAGTTTCATGTTATATGCCGCTTTAGTCAGGAATGGACCTACATATAAGCTTTTCAGGGCAACTGCCTCCTCAGAGATTCTCTTTGCCTTAATAGGCTAATTTACAACTTCGGTCTCACCTTTGATTCCCGATTCGTGATTTTGATCTCCTTTATTTATTTATTTTTTTACTCCACATTTTTGTAAATCCACAATTTTGGTCTAACTTTCAATTTTGCATACCTTTTCTCTTGGTCCAATTGAACCCTAGATCCGACATATTCATTAAAAGTTCCATCGACAAATAGTTCAATTAATTAATTTTAAAAATAAAGAATTAAACATGCAAAATTAAGGATTGAACCAAAATTGCAGGTTTTCTAAAATGTGGGGACTGAAATCATGATAAAAAATAAGGGGGCCAAAATTGCAACACAGCTTAAAATATCTGAATAGTACATTTGCCCCTCATACCGATCGCTATATTGTTTGCTAATGATCTACCTATGCATATAGATGTTGCAAACTGTTCTAATTTCGTCTTCTGTTTTGAAGATTATAACTAATTGTCCTTGCAAACTTTAGGAAGCTGAGAAGCATCTTTCAGATATGGTTGTTTCCAAGGCATTGGTGGCGAAAATTGATAGACCCATGGGAATAGTTTGTTTCCAAAGTGCCAAGGATAGCAACGATCTTCTTAACTCATGGGCAGCAAACTTGGAGAGACTGCTTGATCTTGTGGAGAAGAGCTGCCATCAAATACACAAGGAAACCATGGTGCATAAGGCTGCCTTGAAGGTTTAAGAATGTCCATGCCACTATTAAAAGTTACAGGTACTTCCAAAGGTCCTTATGAAAGTAATATATGGAAGTACCATGGTTCATTGCTGAACTTTTTCCATTACTATCTATCACAATGCTTCTATCTGGTAACTGCAGGAGAATCCCAATATAGATGTTATTTTGGACTGAAGTTGCCTTGACAGGATGTTCATTTGAATTATTGCTGATTAGGTTGGTTAGGTATTGGATTAAACGACAATGATTTATTTTACCATTTTATTGTCAATTATGAAATTAGGGTAGAGCTGATATATGCTTCTTACCGTTGTATACTAATGGTGCATACCTTACCGCCGACTTATGACAGGATCCTGAACGGTCTTGTTTGTGGGTCAGTGGGAAGAGAATGAGTGCTGATATTCTTTTGTCCTTTCAATTCTCCCTCATTCCTTGGGCTCACTATTCCAGTTTCTTCTGCATGTTGGATGCGGTTGTCTTGTTATTTTTCTCCTTTACATTTTGCTAGCTGAATTTTCTTTTGTTTAACAGAAATTTGGAGTTTGTCAAGGGTGTGTTTGGTAGAAAAGAATAAAAAAGGTAGAAATCAGGATGGATGGAAATAGGAAGGGAAAAGAAAAATAGGGAAAACGAAAGCTGTTCAGTTAAAAAAATATATGATAATCGATTGCCCTTTTTTACATTGAAATCTGGTTTTAACTAGACAGCATTTGTAACATGTATGTATACTGAATGAATAAAAATGTAATTGTTTTTGAACGGTGGAGCGTTAGTTTTTTCCTTAGTTTGACATGTCACACGATTCTTGGCCGTGAAAAAATCAGTTTGGTCACCATTTTGCGTGACCTTGAGAAAGACTATAATTAATTTTATCATTAAGGAAAATAATGACGATGCAATTACTCAACATAAACGCAAGTGTCGTTTTTTTCAAATAATAATTAAACTTCATAATAAACGATTGAGTCAAAATGTTATGTAAAAGTTACAATTGCTTGAACGACTATGTTACTTGCACAGCATTATCATTGTTTTCGGTGTTTTACACGCGACTGAGTTCTTACGTGTGGCTTAAGTGTTCATAGTACTTTCTCTCCGTGGTTTGTGAGAGGGACGTGTATAAAGATAAAAAAGGAAGCTTTAAATGAAATTTATTTTGGAGTTACTTTGCTCAGACGCAAGGAAGCATTATAATAGTAAGGCTTTGCCAACCTTGGTTCACACTAAGTTTGTTTTCCTGTTTTATTATGATCTTCAGCTCAGGATGATAGCAGTCAAATTGAGGGTTTCCTCCTTTTGAACTTTAGTGGACGGTTCATCTGACCTTAACTTGCATATTTGTATACACAAGTATTTAACGGAGGCATTTTGGACCATTTCATCAAGAGGTTGTTTGAACGAAATTTTTCAACAAGGTGAATATAATAATCCGCCGAATGAATGTTTGAATCTCATTGTGATGACGACTTTTGGATGATTAAAAGGAAGAAAAGAATTTGCAAGATCAGGAAGATGTTGCCTTTATAGAAAGAAAATACTAAAGCGCTCGATGGAACAAAATGTCAAAGCATTTTTCTCTCCCAACGTTACCAACATGCAATGTCAGAAGACCAGCCACCGATTATATTATAATTGTAATTACTTCATTTTAGTAAGATTTCAAGCGTGCTTTACTTTTTAACTTCATATAGGTTCCTTCTCATCTCAAGTATTATTTTCTCAATTCCTTTTGGAGTAAGGTATCAATCAATCACTTTAAAAGCCTTAGTGACTATTTGCAAATTCACAAATTAAAATAGAAAACTTGATAAAATGAACAATTAAAATGACATGTATAATTTCAAAATTAGTCTAGGGATTTATTAATGCATATCATTCCTAATAGTAAAGAAATCTTAGTGAAGAAAATGTGTCAAGTTTATCAAACCTGTTAAACTGTACTCAAGTCTGGTTTAAACATGGCGATTTATTTTCCTCCATAAACATCGTCAGCCAAAATAATGAATCAGAACTGGATTGACAATGCAATTACAAACAAGAGAGGAGGGGGCTATAATGGTTTAAAAAAAATTCATGAAGAGGTATAATGAAAGAAGAAAAATACAGAGAGAGAAGAAATAAACAAAAGGAATCATCCTGAGGAAGAAGAGCTAGGAGCAGAAGCAGACCAAGGTGGTGGTGGTATCTGGCTAGAATAAAAGGAAGAAAGTGAAGTGTCCTGCGAAGACGATACAAACGCAGAAGAAGAGGAAGAAGAGTGAAGTTGAGAAGCCATGGAAGACGTGACAAGCGTCCTGTCATTATAAAGGTTGGTGGGGTAGCCCGAGAGCTGAAAATACTCGTAAACGTTGGTCGCTGCTTGAGAAGGGAGAAAAGATGGAGTATGCACAACTTGATCCCTGGACGTTGAAATGGACGCAAGAGAAGTGGCGGAATTGGAAACACTAAACTCAGGTTGCCGGAGAGTGACATTCTCAGGGAAGTTCAGTTTCGCCTTGTTTCCTCTAAATCGAAGAGCAGCTTCATCGTATGCTCTAGCAGCTGCCTCCGCCGTGTCAAACGTCCCTAACCACACCCTCGCCGCCTTGAACGGATCTCTTATCTCCGCCGCCCATTTCCCCCACGGCCTCTGCCTCACTCCTCTGTATTTCCTCCTCTCCTCATCCCTCCTCACATTCTCTGTTGTCTTGTATTCATACACAGCATTTCCCATTTCCCTTCGTATTCTGCTTCTCGAATTGTTTGAACATTCTCCACCTGTATTCACATGTATCTTGTTAGTTGGTAACCAAACCAAATAACACATATTACACTGCAACCTTGAAGCTTCACTACTCTTCTAATCTATGCTACAATTAATATGCAATCAGAGAAAATTGAAGAAAGTAACATAGATGGTAAAGATTTGAAGGCGGTGCTTACTTCTTGGTACAGAAGAGGCTTGTGAGAAGCATGGTGTGTCTTGTTCCCTAGTTCTCTTGCTAGAAGAGGAGGCAAGAATATAATTAGATGAAGAAGGTAAAGAGGGTGTTGTAGAAGCAGAAGAAGGCACGTCTGGTGTGACAGAATCAGTGGTTGTTGGAACCTCTCCGGTGACGACGTGGGTCAAAGCTGAGACCATAGCAGACATCTCTCTCTCCCTATTCATGCCCGGAAATAGCCTTGGCAATGCGGTACTGTTCATCATCCCTCCCTCGTTCTCGTTCTTGTCAACCTCGTTTTTCTCTCTTGGATTCGCCACCTTAAATAAACACGTGTAAACAAATTCAAATCAGAGACACTTGGATTAGGTTTTGTGCATGCAGACACCCCTTCAATCCCACAACCCTCTCAGTTGTTTCTTATATATACGAAACGATGGAAAGGTCCAATTTGTTCGCAGGCGCCGCCATAGGAGAGTCAGTCGGTGGTGATTTATTGAACAGTTCACACCTACACAACTTCTCTCCTTATTTACCAAGTAACTGTAATAAATTAGATTAAAATGTAAAGCGGTTTGAATAATTCCTTCCATTTTCTCTATCTCCCAATCTTCTTTTGCACCACATAATTAAGGTTCGGGAGATTAATTAAACAATTAAGAACCTTTTACATTTTATTTTAATAACTTCCATAAAAAATTTAAATGTGAAAAGCATAAATTTGCCGGCGCAAGTGTTGTGTGTGGAGAGAACCTCCACCGGCAGTTCCTGCTAGTCGGCAAAAAGTGAAGAAAAAGTAGACACCTGTATCAGCCGACATTCAAATAAATCGTAAGGGAAAGACCAATTTTTGTCCTCTTTGACTTTTTTTTATGGGAAGTGTTAGATAATAAACTCCTTCATTTTAATCCAAAATGTTTAGTCAAATAAAAAATCATAACACACACGGTTGGATAATCATATCAATTAGGTGTCAGGATAATTTTTATCAATTATCACTTTAAAAGTTTGTTTTATAATAATAAAATAGTCTAAATTTTTTAATATAGTATCAAAACATATTCTAGCAGAATTTCTTGGAAAAATTTTATATTAATTAAAAATAATAATCACCATACATTTTTAATATTAAATGTAAAAAAACTTATATTTTGTTTGGTGTGAGATTTTAGTTAATAATAAAAATGAAGGTGATAAGTTTTTGCAAGTAAAAGCAAAAGGGATGTATCCAAGAACTAAATATAGTAATTGTGGCCCACCAAGGTGGGAAATCCTGTTTTTTTGTGTCCATCCATTTCCTAAGAGGATATGTATTGAAGTAGGATGAATCGAAAGGTGCGAAATTAACATAAGGACCCACCTAATCGGTTTTTGTAAAACGACGTTACAGAAGAAACTCAACACTATTTGAGAACAATCCCATCCAGTGCAAGTAGATGAATTAATACATGTAAGCAGTGTGTACGTTTCTTGAGTTCACATTCTTGTTCAATATCAACCAACCCTTATCCACAAGGACACCGGAGATCAGCCGGAGGGTTCATCCCATTCTGCAATAAAAACATAAATTTAACTCTAGACATTACGCATACATATACATATAAATATAAATATAATATCACTAATTACTTTAAATTAGAAATTAATAATTATTTTAGAATTTAAAATAAAATGGTTAATATTAGATATCAATTTAGAACTCTGTGTGGATATCAGGACTAGAGTAAGTTGATCTACGTCGATACATAATTATTGTCGTGCTTGTAGCTACCTAATTTTTCGAGTCCTTCTTCCTTCACGCGTGCGTTCGTCCGGTCGGCGGGATACCTGCGATTGCACTCCGACGCTCAAGTCAGTGCTAGTGTTTAGTTAAGTCTCTTTGATATTATGAAAAACGTACATTTCTCCCTTTCAAAAGTTCCTTTTGTAGGTTGACTTGGGCTTTGGCTCGTGTGGACCAAGTAACCGATTGCTAAAGACATGCGTAGTGGTGTTTTAGTCGTGTGTAGTGGTTCCCTAATATTAATGGAGTGCTTCTCTGACGTATTCAACGCTAGTTGTAACCGTTTCCTTGCCACGTATTTATTGTATTTAGTTATTTAATGTACAACTTTCGATCGTCTGGACGACCGGTACATAACTTATTTTATAAATATTTATTAATAACAGAAATTATTTTAGATATTAATAATTTTTTAATTTATAAAATTGTGTGTTAATTATTTTTTATTTTTAAAATTATTTGTTAATTAATAATTTTTGTATAATATAATATAACTAAAAATAATAATAATAAAAGACTCCTTTAGTAGATTACTACATATTTTTAAATAAAATCAAAGTCAAATGTGTCCTTAATTTATTCATTCTACGTAAGAAAATTGCTGAAGGTATGAAGTCAAAACCGAAATAAAGGTTACAAAAACTTAATATTAATAACAATACTCCTTTGATAGTCAACCCTCTCATTTTTCTTTTAACTTTAATTATCATGAACCATTAACACGGATTTTGAGCATGGATTATTTTTTTTCTTTTTATCAAAATGGGGTCCGTTTAAAAAAAATTACAAATTTATGTAAGTCGTGCCAATTCGACACACGCACAAATCGTCCCAATTGTCATACTGAAGTCGTGTCAACTTAACACGACTTTTGCCACGTCATATTTTTATTTTATTTTATTGTTTATATATTGGGTAGTAAGTTATGTAATGTTAAAAATTAATTTGATACATAATTTTCTAAGAGTGTTAGTTTTAAGGAACAAAAAAATTGGATAATCGTGTATGGATCATGTTTGGATAATCAACTTATTCAAATTTTGAGTCATTAACTCCTTAGGACATTGCCACCGGACATGGTTTCCCACTAGCCAAAAAGTATATTTTGATATTTAATGTCTCATGTATGCAAATTTTTTGATATTTTGATATTTAATGGTGTCGGACATGATCCATACACGATTATCCAATTTTTTGTTCCTTAAAACTAACACTCTTGGAAAGTTATGTATCAAATTAATTTTTAACATTACATAACTTACTACCAAATATATAAACAATAAAATTTTAAAAAAAATGATGTGGCAGAAGTTGTGCCAAGTTGGCACGACTTCAGTATGACAGGGCAGAAGTCGTTTCTAGTTGCGACTTCAGTATGACATGGCAGAGTCGTGTCAAATTGGAACGATTTGTGCATATGAAGTTGTGCCGAATTGGCACGACTTGCCTAAATTTGTAATTTTTTTTAAACAGACCCTATTTTGATAAAAAGTAAAAAAAATAACCCCATCATGATAAAAACCCCATTAACATTTAGATATACATAATTTTCGTCATATAAAAATGGTGATCTTAGACACCCAAAATGGTTTCTGAACTATTTAAAGAGTGACCCTTGACTCTAATAAGAAATAGTTCTTACGTAAAGTTTTCAAAAAAATATGTTAATATTTACTAGAAAAATACACGTCTTTCATTTTTGTTACCCTACTTAAATTTTAGAGTATATAAATATAGCCTACACTATTATACTATTTACCAATTTTTTGAATCAATTGTTATAAACATCAAATGTGTCAAATCTAAAGGCGACCTAACTATTGTTATAAGAGAAATTATGATGCAATTTATATTAATATTGATTGCAAAATCTATATTATTATGGTTTAATTATTGTGTTGATAAAAATTGTATATATTAATAATACAATAGCTTATATAAATTATGTTTTAATGATTTTGTAATTGGGTAACTTTATTACAAAAACTAAGTAATCCATTATACATGTTACATTTTAAAATTTTATACTAATGAAATAATTCCTTCTTTATAAATATCAAAATTAATGTAATACATATTTTTAATATATATATATATATATATATAATATAAATTATTATACTACCTTTTTATTTATTTTTAATAGACCATTTATGTTACATTTTTATGTCAGTTCTTCTTGATTACGACATAAAAAGAGGGCGATGACAAATTTGAAAATAAAGTTAAGTGTTTTACATTGGTCCCTATGTGATTTGACGTGAAACGCTTTATATTTCCGACACGAAGCTCTTCTTTCCTACTTCATCTCTCGCAAAATGATGGTTTCACTTTAATTTTCCCGTTCTCATTCTCATAACGAAAAAAAAACAAAGGTTGTGGAAGCTTCCATATTGGTTGGTTCACTTACATTGTTGGTTCCATGTGATGAGTTTGAAGTATAATGATTATGTATTGTACAAAGATAAGTTTGTTTGCGTTGAAGGTGTGTCCAACATGTGGATTATCACGATTTAAAAAGAAACTTGATAGAGGTAGTGGTGAGGAAGAAACAAAGGGTCTCCCTACTAAGGTGTTGTAATACTTGCCAATAATACATAAGTTTAAACGATTATTTGCCATTAAAGAGGATTCAAAGAACCTAACATGACATGCAAATGAAAGAAAATGTGACAATCATCTTTAGCATCCAATTGATTCTCCATAATGAAAGAAGATTGATGAAACATTTCTAAAAATTTGTGCAGAGTTAAGTAAGTTGAGACTTTGACTTGCCATAGTATAGACGTGATACATTGATAAATATCATAATCCAGTAATATTTTATACAAAAAGATAGGTACTTATAGACTTTAATTGATAAAATAATTATAATTCAACCTCCAATTTAGGAATTTGAACATTATTATATATTTTTTTATTATAAGATGAAAATGAACGATTTACTCCTAATTTTGTGTTATTTTTAAAAATTTAAGGAGACATGAATATATATTATGAATAAAGTAAGATGAATATATATGTTATAGTATGTAGATTATCTATAAAGTAGTATTTTAAAATATTTAAATATTTTGTATACTTATAATTATTTTATAAATTAAAAATAATATTTATAAAGTTCTTTTACTTATTTTAGAAAAAATTAAATATTATACGTAGACTATTTATAAAGTAGTATTTTAAAATATTTAAATATTCTGTATACTTATAATTATTTTATAAATTAAAAATAATATTTATTATGTTCTTTTACTTAATTTTAGAAAAAAAATAATATTATATGTAAACTATCTATAAAGTATGATTTTAAAATATTTAAATATTTTGTACTCTTATAATTATTTTTTAAATTCAAAATAATATTTATAAAGTTTTTTTAATTTAACTTTTAAAAAATTAAATTTTACATAAACTCTATGTATCTTCAAATACCAGAAAAAAATAAATATTAATAAGGTTTTTTTTTTAACTACTACATAAAAATAAAATTCATTCTAAATTTCATTAATGCTTATTAATGCGTTTGAGCAAAGAACTTAAAAAAACAAAAGTTAGTCATATATATCTATTAAAATAAATAAATAAACATTACAAATTCATTTTCAAGACTTGATTCTCCACATTTCAAATTCATTATCTATGAAATTAACACCTGCAAAAAATGTAGAAAACCACGGTGTCGACGACAAAGCCACCAACGACCACTACGAATCACAATCGTCCATCAAGCACCACCAGCGAAACCACCACCGACCACCACCAATGGAACCACCACCGATCACCAAGCACCACCAACAGAACACCACCACGAATGGAACCCACCCACACCTTGCACCTTCAACAATCGCGCACCTCCAACGATTGCGAGCCTCCTCCGACTGCAACACACATCCACAATCACACACCTCCGACCACCTCTAAGGTCCTCCCTCAACTCAAAACACACAACTCACTTCTTCTCTCATCCCATATTTATCATCCCTCTCATATTTATTACTCTATTAACTCATCACCCACCACAATTGAAGTAACCCACCATAATTAAGAACCTAGTACAAATTTGTGTGGGTGGAATCTCACACGCGCGAATCTATGCAACTGCATGATAATGTTATAACATATAGAGATAATAAGTGACAAAAGATAATATAGTAAAAATCAAAACTTTCTCACCAAATCTTCACGAATCAGCAAAGAACCATTCTTCATTTTCTTTACCTTTCCATTCTTAATGATGAGAAACACCTTAATCCAAATATAAAATTTCTTTGCTTTTCGAACAGGATATGAACAATCATCCAGATCCAAATCATGTGTTAATATTTTTAGAAAATACTAATGTCAACGCCCACTATTTCATACTAAAGATATTTAATGAGGGAACATGAACGTGTGCCACATATATTCTCTCTCTAGAAACAACAAATTTTGCTTCAACTTCTCATTTTTCCTTCTATTATTCTCTTATTACTATTATTACTTTTTTAAAAAAAATAAATTCTTCTTAACTGTTAATTAATATAATATGAATTTTAAATTTTCTATAATTAATAATTCTCTAAAATAAATTATTAAAAAAAATTTCCCTGCTTCCCATTTTACTTTTAATTATATTTTAAATCTCAGAATTATTATTTTACTACCCATACAACAATAAGAAAATACTAAAGATAAATTATCCATTCACACATCACTATTATATAATAATTTTATTTTTTTTCTCTTTCTTTTTCATGTATATAATTTTTTTCATTCAAACTATGAATTACACATCAAATTAAAAAAGAATACATATTTTATTCAAATAAATAGATAAAATTAAAATTAATATAAATATTAAAATTTAACACATTAAAATAAGATAGTATAATAAAAAAACATTACAAACACGCAATCTCTATTACATATATATATATATTTAATGTAGTAATAATTAGTATATTTAAATTCAAGTATTTGACAAGTTTATATTATTATTTTTAAACTTTAACCCATAAACAGTTTGATGCGGACATCCAAGTTCAAGGCCACGCACAACAAGATAGGAATATTAAAATAAAATAATATTATTTTATTTGGAGTTAGGATTTGAACTCAGGACCAAGTTCAGAGTATCAACCTAACCACTGGAACAATGATCATTCTTGAAATATAAGGTTTTTCCCTGTATTTTGTGATCTTATCAAGAATCCACTAATTCTTGTGGCGATCATCCTTAGGCTTATCAAACTTTGTTTGTGGCGCCTTCCTTTATCCAGGTTTTTATTGTTACTGTTTTGAATTTATTCCGTTCCGTAATCCTAAATTCCCAATTTTATTGTCATGTCTATTTGGATTCATATCATAGTTGGAAAATAAATAGTATAATTAAGTTTAAGGGGATTTGGTTGCATTATATTTATATTATTTTAGTAGATAAAATCCAATCTTTAGTTGAGTTATTGGGTCAAGTAACTATAAAAAAATATTTATGAAATAGAATAATTCAAATAAATATTTTTAATTTATTGTACTTGCATTTGTAATATTCACATGTTTTATAATAACTCTTCTAATTAACTTGAACAAAGGTATCATAAGTGATAGTAGTACATTTTGGACTTTTTCTTTCCTCTTTTTCACTCTACAGTTAAAATATATCATCTAAAAACTCTCAAAACTGTTATCACAAACTATAGGATCTTGTTCTTACATTGCTCTATAGTTTGGAGATTCAACATCTATTATTGATTAAATATCAAGCATTCAATGTCATCAATGACAACCATGTTCATCATGAGCTCATATTTTCGTCAAACGCTGAAACATAACTTAAATTAACAAACGTTGAAAGAAAAAATTTAGGTTGGATCACCCCTTGAGTTTTTTTTTTTCTGATAAATAAATAAAACGTTGAAAAAAAATTGATGTTAGAGAAGCGTTTTGGAAACAAAATGGAATATTAATTGAATTGAAAATGGTGATAAAAAAACAACTTTAGACGACTAAGTTAAATGAAAAGACAAATAATAAACTAAATTTAGATAACAAAAATTATAATTGTACATTTATAAATACATGAAATTCTTTTTATAAGAACTCGTTTTCTATATATATATATATATTCTTTTAATATAGAAAAAAATGAAAAAAATCTATAAGAAACTCATAATAGTTTCATACTTTATTTCTTCAGAAATTTCATTTCTATACAAAAAAATACTTTGTATTTTTTAGGAGTTTAAGCTAAAATGTCATTCATTTTGTTCATAGAGCATATTTTTATAGAGAAAACTAAGAGTTGATTAAGAAAAACTTATTATAATCTTAATTAGGGTAATGTTTTAGTTTACATTTGAGTCAATTCCTTTCTTCCTTTTTTTTGAAATTTGATATGTGGAAGGTAGCAATGTCGTGATCAAGTAGGATGTTTATCGTGTAGGTTGTAGTCTTGAAAGTTTTGTCAACCTACTAGAAAGTTTGAATTTGAAAGTAGTTTTTACTTGCATTATAAATTACCTTCAAATAAGGAAAGTTAATTAAGGATATTTACTTCATTCAAAGTTGACTTAGATGCATTGGACTTTATTGATATTAAAAATTAAGGTAGGAGTTTCCTAGAAGTGATAATAATTTGGGAACAATAATGATATTTGAATTAACTTATGCTAAGATGCACTTAGATATTGAGGTAACTAGTATTTGGAGTTAAAAATATTTACAACCATTATTGATATTAAAATTGGAGTTTTAGACAATTAAGACATAGTATAATTGAAAAAATAGAAGTTGCAACATGTATCTCAAAATGAACTTTTATAATCTCTACCTATATTACTTTAACAATCATGTCAAATTTGTTTGTTATTAATTCTGATTTTATTATTATTAATTCTGATTTTATTACCCTTAAACTATTTTACCCCTATATTGCATTAATGGTCAGTTTATAGGCGTGTTAGTATTCCTATTTGATAGCTTACCATAATTGTAATTTATTATATATATGATTGAGTAAATCAAAATGAATAAGATCAGTTTTGCAATTTTGTGCAATTACGTTCAATCAGTTGCTATAAGCTTTTGCCTTTTCTTATTTTCTTCAATCAGTTCCTACAACTGGTATCAAGAGCTAGGTTGTTATCATGAACTCTACCCAATTATCAGTCATTATCCTGCAACTGAGGCGCAACGAGTAGCGCATCGTGATCAGAAGAAGAAGGACAAATAAGGCTTTGTATCTCATCCATAAAGGGATGAATGACGAGACATTTGAGCAAATAGAAGAATCAACAACTGCAAGTGATGCTTGGACCATTTTGTCAACCAATTATAAAGGTGATGACAAGATCAAGAGGGTGCGTCTTCAAACCCTAAGACGTCAATATGAACTGCTATAGATGGAAACCACAAAGACTGTTGATGTCTATATAAATAAAGTTCTTGCCTTGGCAAATCAGATGAAGACCAATGGTGAAACACATCCGGAGCAGGCAAATGCGGAGAAGATTTTGAGATCTTTAACTCCTAGATTTGAACATGTTGTTGCCGCAATTGAAGAGGCCAATGACATTTCAAAAATGACAGTAAGGTTATTGTCTGGTTCTCTACGAGCGCATGAGCAACGGATGAATGACAATAAGATTGAAAAACCAATTGAACATGCTTTACAAGCACAATCCTCAATTGGTAGCTCCTATCATAAACATGGTAGCTATTTCAGCAAAGGTCGTGGTGGCCAGAATCATGGAGGCGCTTGGCGCGGGGAACGTGGTCGCGGAGGACGAGGAGACATTTATAATAAATCAAATGTTGAGTGTTATAATTGCCATAAACGTGGCCATTATGCAAATGAGTGCAGATCAAAAAGTGATAATCATGTTGCCAATTGTGCTCAAGAAGACAGTAATCACGTACAAGATGAAGAAGATCATACAATACTAATGGCAGCCACATCGAATTAAACCCCAAACAATCAGACTTGGTATTTGGATACAGGTTGCACGAATTATATGTGTGGTAAGAAAGAGTTGTTTGCAGATTTGGATGACTCATTTCGCACAAAAGTGAAATTCGGTGATGGCAGGTTCGTTCCGGTAACTGGAAAAGGGCGAATTCTTGTCACATTGAATAATGGTGATCACAGGTACATCTATGATGTTTTCTATGTACCTGATATGAAAAGTAATTTGTTGAGTATGGGACAACTGGCTGAAAAGGGTTATGAGATGCACATAGTTGAAAATAAATTATCAATTTTTGATAAAAAAAAGTAGTTTGATTCTTAAATCTTTTTTTTATCAAAAAACCGCATGTTTCCAGTAGATATTCATATGGGTGATTTCAAGTGCTTGAATGCAATAGTGAATAATGAATCGTGGTTATGACATTTACACTTTGGGCACTTCAATTTTCAGAGTTTGAAAAATCTCTCCAAAAGAAATTTAGTGAATGGTTTACCCCATATTCATCACCCTGATCAATTGTGTGAGGCTTGCATTTTTTGAAAGAATAACAGGACACCATTTGTTAAGGAGCCTTGGCGTGAAAAATTTCCTTTGGAGATTGTTCATACAGATGTTTGTGGCCTGATGAACATATCATCAGTTGGAGATAATAAGTATTTTTTAACCTTTATTGATGATTTTTCAAGGAAAACCTGGATTTATGTATTGAAAAGCAAGGATGAAGTATTCCACTACTTTAAAATATTTAAAGCATTTGTTGAAAGAGAGAGTGACAGACAAATTAAGATGGTGCGTAGTGATGGAGGAAGTGAGTACAAGTCTAATGAATTCAAGAGAGGCACTGTGAAGAACTTGGGTTGTAATATAACATAACTTGCCCCTACACACGGAGTTGCTGAGAGAAAGAATAGAACAATCATGGACATGGCGAGGAGCATGCTTAAAGCGAAAGGTATGCCAAATTATTTTTGGGCTGAGGCTGTAACATGTGCGATATATTTGATAAACAGATCACCCACTCGGAGTGTTCCTAACACAACTCCGATTGAGGCATGGAGTGGATTCAAACCCAATGTGCAACACTTGAAGGTATTTGGGTCAATTACTTATGCTCATGTCCCCAAGGCAGCAAGATCAAAGTTGGATGATAAGGCAATGAAGACCATTTTCATTGGATATAAGCATGGGGGATACAAACTGTACAATCGAATGACAAAGAAGGTGATTGTTAGTTGTGATGTTATATTTGCCGAAGATGAGGAATGGCAATGGAATGCAGCAGCTGAAATAGATTAAAAAAAACGATATATTTATGTTTTGAACGATGATATGGAAGATGGAATCACTCTTGAAGCACCTGCAGTACAAATAGTATTGATGATTGGTTGAAATAAAAAAATATTTTCACTTTTTTTATTATATTCATATTTTTTATTTCCATTTTATTTAATCTATCTCTATTATTATTATTATTATTATTATTATTATTATTATTATTATTATTATTATTATTATTATTATTTTCATCCACTTTATTTCTCGTAACTAACTTTAATAATATTATTAGAATTCGAGGAAAGGATTGGCGACTCGAAACATCTGTTATTGTGTGCTTGGGTGAAAAGATGAAAATTATTTAGTAACAGAAAACATTTTTTATAAAAAAAAAAATAAGATTGGTTGTATTAGTTTTTCTCAAAAAAATTACCTCTTTCAATTTTTATTTTTTTTATCAAATACTCAGAATTTTCATTTTTTTTATACCTATTTGTAGTCTCTCTCTAATTTTCTCACTCGTTGACCCATGATTATGAGTGGATGAAAAGAGTATGATGTTGCACTGAAAGTGGGTTCATATCAAAGTACAAAGTGTCACTTCCATGGTACGGTGAGCCACTAGTCAAAGGTTTACGACATTTCTTTCACTTTTCTTTTAAAAAAAGAAAATCAGATTAGAATTTGGTTTCGGAAAATCGAATTCTACACAGTTTTCCAATTAAAAAAAACAACGAATAACATATTCTCATCGTAAACATTGAATGCATCAATTTAAATAAATAAAGTCGGTTGAGATTATTTTCTAATTTAAAAAAGTTAATAGGGATAAAGTCTCTAAATTACGTTACAAAAACAGTTTAACTACTTTTAAAAGAAAAGAGTGATGATATACTTATAACTTCAATTTTTTATACAATTATATTATAATTCTTAATATTATTATTTTTAAAAATTATATTATTTATTTATAAATTTATTTTTTATTATACATATTTATTTTTAAACTTATTATTAAGAATTGTATATAACTTGAACGAGTATCAAACTATCATTTTTCTTAGAAAAATAAACTATTTTTAAAATAAATTAGTTCAAGTAGGTATTTAACATCTGGAAGCATTATTGAAGTTTGAGTTTAACTTTACTAAGTAAATTGACGACTCATAAGCATATTTTAAGAATTTTAAAATCACTGATATTATTTTAAAAATAAGGTAATTTAGTACACTGAAGTTATATTTGTTTTATAATTCATTATGAATGGAATTTTACACACACATGAAAAACGATTTTTGAAAAAATGTAATTGTATAACTAAACTTGTACTTCTCATTTATCATGTAGAATTTCAGTTTAGTGACTATTTTAGGAAAAAAATTGTTTTTTTAAAAATGATAAAATAATTTAAGAAATATTTAGTTGTGTTATTTTAATTAAAAAAAATGTATGAAAATTAATAATAGCGGTAAAACCCTAAATCTGATAGGCAAAAAAAAAACCGTAAATCAGAGAGATCTAAATCACGAAGGCACGTGTAAACGTAGCCCTTATCTATAATGTGTAACCCTCTAAACATAAATCCAAAAATATCTTAAAGTAAAAGATTTATCCTATATCTGAAATTATAAAATGAGAAACCGTAAAACCATAATACTTAAAGCTAAAGCATTGAGTATTTAAAAGATTGATTATTATCCATACACATATTCATATCTAATCAATGAAAAAAAAAATCCATAAAAACATTTCATATAAACAATTTTATTTCTCAACTACTTTATATTCTAAAGTTTGTAATTAATAGAAAGAAGTTTATAATTAATAGAAAGACATAATTACTTCTTTTGTCCTTATATTTGTGGTAAATATTCAATTTAATATAGTGGTTTATTTTAAAAAAATAATTTGGTTCCAAAGCTTTTTGAAAAGGTTCAATTTGGTCCCTCCCACTAAGTTTTCACCAACAACGTTAATTCTTGATGACGTGACACACATAATTATATTAGTCTACACACGTGGCGCATAAGAGGTTGAGAATCTCACCAAGGAGGAGTACATCGCGAATCATCCCCCGACAAGATCAGGAAGAGTCTCATCTTCAAGGTCCTTTTTCTATTCATTTGCATATGCGCTTGTTTTTCCATAATTTGTTGTTGTTTCATTCAAATATGAATTACAGGTGAATCATAAGCAAGCACATTGGCAAGATCCCATCCAATCTCAATCACCATCTCGACAAAAGTCTCCTTTGCACCAACCACACCGTTGTCTCCTTCTCCCTCCCATCCTTCCATCAAAATGGCGTAAGAATCGACATCCGATCAGACAAAATTCTTAGCAATTTGCAAGTAATCACAAGCATCAATTGCCCTACCATTTCTACAAATTGCACTCAACAATGAGTTCAAAGCAATCACGTCCCTCACACAATCGTAATTCTCCATAACCTGCCACAATTGCTTCTCGGGTTCGGTTGGAGATGACATAGCTCCCGAAGACAGAGGCGAAAGTGGCCAGTGAGAGTAGTCATTCTTTTCTGCATTGACTTAATAGCGTTCCACATCACGTTGAAGAAGCGATTCTTGTCCAAGATGTCAACCATGAGGTTCCAGGAATAGGGTGTGTGGTTATCGCGGAGGTAGATGGCATAAAGAACACCCAAAAGTCCTCTTGCTGCCACCCCAATTGCAATTCAAAAAACCCTAAATCTCCAATTAATTTTTGCTATCAATCCACGTCACCTGACACCGTAAGGTGAGACTTAACCATAAGTATTATTTGGATATATTTTAAAAAACATAGGAACGAAATTAATTTTTTTTAAAATTACCATACTAACTTGAATATTGTCCCTAAATGTAGGGACGGTAATTATACCTAATAAAAATTACTTTAAATAACAATAATTTTTTTAATTTCTAAAATAGTATCAAATTTAGTTAATACAATGACAAATTAATTTTTGTCTTTAAAAATGATTTATATTTAATTATTTTTTGTTTTTAAAATTAATTTATATTTAACTATTTAAAGAGTAATAAATTTGAATTTAAAAGGAAAGAGATGGGTTAAGAAAAAAATCCTCATTAAAGTACTAGATAGTCTTTTAAAAGAAAAGTTATTAGAAAAAAGTATACTTAATTTTAGTGTCATGATAAAACTAAAATAAATTTAAAGTGAAAACAATGTCATACTTATACCAACTATAACTTAAATTAAAATAAATATGTAAGATGCCAAAAATCAAATTTCACTTCATGAGATAAAGACGTTAAATAGTGTACGCAAAAAAAAACTCTTCACCGTCATATTTGTTTCTATCCGTACAATTTAAGTCACATGTCATATTCAATAACTTTTTCAAATGGATGAAATATGGCACCAAACCAAAACATGACATTTTCTGAGCAACAAAACATGGTTCAAATTTGTACAGCAATTCAGATACCTCTTGCTCAACTTGCACTTCCACATGGTTTTCGGCTTCTTTAAAACAACCCTAAGTCAACACCTAAAGTAGGTTCAGTAATGAAACACACTTAAACACAAATAAATAAGCTAGAACCATTCAATGGTCGATGCACAATTGCAAAGGTGGGTTTGAAAATTAATTTATACTTGTTATTTTGGATTTGTCAACCATTTATGCCCTTTGATTGCTCCTGAGTTTTGAAGAAATATGTGACTGCAAATCATTTAATTCAATACAGGTCAACCCAAGCTTTGTTTTCAATATTTTCTACTCCTTAACTCAAGTAGACCTTATTACTTTTCTTTTGAAAATCTTGAAAGCAACAATAATGATGTTAGATGCATATAAGACTTTTGAATTTTTCAATCAGAAGCATGTTTCACCACGCCATTAGACGACTTAACCTACTTTTTTAAATTTTATCAAATCAATTTTAACATTCAAAATAAATTCACCTTCAAATTCAAATATTAGACTTGTAAATTCATTAGAAAATTGTTAAATAAAAATTAATTTTAAAGATAAAAAATAATTAATTGTTATATTAACTAAATTATATACTATTTTAGAGATTAAAAAAATTATTGATATCTAAATTAGTTTTTATTATTAATAAATAATTTTTAAATTGGTATCTAATTAATTATTCAAATTTTAGCTACTTATTATTTAGATTATATAGTTGGTAGTGAAAAGCTTGATAGCTAATTAGCACTACAAGAAAATCATGATATAGAAAATAATTTTTAGAAACTAAAATAATTAGTTGTAATAGTAACTAAATTAGAGACCATTTTAGAAACTTAAAAAAAAATTGGTTTCTAAATTATTAAATTGGTATCTAATTAACAACCAAGGGTTTTGCTACCAAATTTAGAAACTAAATAATTGGTAGTTAAAACCTTGATTGCTAATTAGATACCAATTTAAAAACTATTTAACTAATTCAGAAACCAATTTTTTTTAGTTTCTAAAATGGTCTCTAATTTAGTTACTATTGCAACTAATTATTTTGGTTTCTAAAAATTGGTTTTTATTTCATGATTTTCTTGTAGTGTAGATACAATTTAAAAATTATTTATTAATAATAAAAAATAATTTAAATATTAATAATTATTTTAATCTCTAAAATACTATCCAATTTAATAATTAATTATTTTTTATTTTTAAAATTATTTTTTTAATAATTTTTTTATAGTGATTGTTTTGAATTTGAATGTTTTTTTTTTTTCAGAATCCACATAATTCCAACTTAAAAGTAAAAATTGCTTCAATTTGTTCAGTTTTCAGCAGATTTTGGAGGTGAAAAGCAATTTTGATAGCTATTCACATTACTATATTGGTTTAAGATCAACTATGCTAATTAATTAGATTATTATGAACAATAATTTTATTAATTTTACAATAACTATCTTGAAAGTAATTTTTTTAACTAATTGACAATACAGGTGCTCCAATAAAAAAACAAATATCGTGATTAAAATAAAATGTGCGAGTGTAACTTTTCGAAAATTTGTTTTGGCTTTCAAATTAATTTCATGACAAGATCAACATTGATGGATATATGTTATAAATGTTTGTTTTTTTTAATTAGTAGTCCATAAATAAATTAGTGGTAATGCAACTTTAAATATAAAATAAACCATATTAAAAAAAATAGATTCTTGTCTTTAAGGTTGTGACGATACTAATAATTAATAATTACCTTCGGGGATGATTAGTTTATATGAAAGAATAAGAACTTGATTTTAAGTTAAGCAACATTGTTTTATAAACTTTATCATTGGAACAAATAACAAATTAAATATTTTAAAACTAAAAAAAAATTATTTTTACATATTTCTAACATGAATTTTTATTTTAAACTATATATGACAATAATTTTCTTATAGTTTTTAAACTTTTAAAACTTTATATTGTAAAAAATCTCTATAAATATATCAAAATACAATTTTAACATTTGGAACTGTTTTTTTCAAAACATCTAATTAGTTTAATAAAGAAAAAACAAATTGAAAACATTTAATTAAATACCTATTTTTAATATATAAGATATTTTTAACATGAATTTTTAATTTAAACTATTGTATATTAATTTTTTAATAGTTTTCAAATTTTTAAAATCTTATGGTAAAACAAGTCTCTATCAAAAATATCAAAAATACAATTTTAGCATATGAAACTGTTTTTCTAAAACATCATGTATTTTTAATTAATTGATTAAAGAAAAAATAAGTTGAAAACATTTAATTAAATACATGTCAAATATTTTTACATATTTCTAACATGAATTTTTGTTTTCAAACTATTATATTATACTGTTCGGTCATGATCCGATAATTAATGGTTTCTTGCTCCATAACGGTCTCGAATCTGATGATGTATGAACTCGCCACATCGTCCTTCAATGTGTCTATCGTCTTTGAGAGCTTGGCCTCCTTCCGAGCCAACTTCTCCTTCTAGTTGTCCATGTTTTTCTCTAGTAACTTGACTTGATTGTACAAAACAACTTTCTCTTGAGCCCAACGTGTCGACTCTGAGCAAAGACGATCAACCTTAGTTGTCTTGATCTGAAGACGACTCACTTTCTTCTGCTGATCGACGTTCTGATGAGCCTTCTTGTCTTCCGCTTTCTTTCGCTCTTTCGCTTTAACATTGACCAAGCACACTAATATAGTGACTTGGCCAAGTAGACTTTCAGCGTCGTCACAAAATCGATCTTTTTCAGGACTCTTTAGTCGAGCCACGTTGTCCTCAACAGGTATCACGACTTGTTAAGGAATCAGATCGAATCCCACAACCCTTCGAGTTGCCGGCAACGTCGTACTCTTAAATCGTAAGGATCTTCAGGTCAGAAGCTCAGCCATCCGAGTGAGAATGTTTGGAAGAAATCGGACCCTTTAACCTTTTTCACTTGCAGACGAACCCTGAAGCGGTGCGTTCGTTTTGCTCGGATTGAACATGCATACCGTCGCCTGAGGCGACCTAACCTACAACCAAAGCATCCATGGCGACCTTCATCATCTTAATCCGCTTTGATGGAGGAGAGCATTTTCTCTACAAAGAAATCAAAGGCACGAAATTCAAAATCAAAGGCTAGATTCATTCTTAAACTAAGTAAACTTAGGCTAGAAAGAACGTAATATACCAATATAGGCTTTAAGAGAACCCGGTAGGTATTCTCTTTTCAAAATCGTCGACGTGTCAAAAACGAATTTAAAACTTTCCAAAAATTCACACACTCCTCGCTATCTTAGGTCCAAGTCTTTAAAACGACAAGCACTCTAGAAACGAGGATTGGACGACCAGTATAGAGGAAGCCATCCAACAAAGTCGGATCACCAAACGAGAGACGAACCTTTATAAATCGACCTTTAAGGAGGGAAAGCAAACCCCTTCCGTACACACTATTTAAAGATACCCACAATTGTCTACCAGAACTTTTAAACTCAAAAAAAATTAAAGAGTATATCCACAGTCAGCGTATAGTCAAACTAAGAACACAAGATAACAAATGCTCAGATAAATATCCAGTTGTTTGGATGCAATTTAGCAGGAACAACATTAAACTCAGACAATAATTCTTTTTCAAAAATAGTTAAAGGGAGATGCAACCTAACCTTGGTAAAGATTGTGGTGTAAAAGAAACAAAACGTAGGATCAGACAAATTGTCACAACACACAGGCTCGTCTCTCCACACACTACGACTTTGACTAGGTGCTCATCGATTTTACTCAAACTACTGAACTCCCTCAACTTCCTATTTTTTAAACAAGAGGTTTCTCTAATCAACTTATTTTTGGCCCAAAGTACCGTGAAAACATAATCCATCTCTAAATAACTAAGACATACAAACAATAAAATGTGATGAGCAATTCAATAAAAATACCATATGAATAAACCAAACAAACATAACGAGGCATAATCCAACGAAATTAATGATAACAGTAAAAATCACCGTCTAATAAGATATAGGTAAGATAAAATATACCTAGTTTGCGACGGTTCATGACAGAGCACAGAGACACGAGGGAAGCAAGAAGGAAGTTTCCTTTTATTTTCTTTGGGTTCTCTATGAAGGGGCGAAATAAAAAAGTGAAGAAGAAGAAAATGTTTTCTATTTTTCAAAACGAGAAGTTAAAACGATAGTTCGCTCTAGTCGTTGATCGTGAGACACGTGTATGCACCATAAACGTTGACATGAAATCATCCCAGCAAGTGACACTTCAAAATTCGTGAATCAGTCACCCTTTGTGCCAACGTCTTTTCATAACAGACATAAATAATCCTCTTCACCTCGCCCTGCTCAACTTGAGGTTGTGTATCATCCAATCGTGATCAAATCATAACTCAAATCATAACTCGATCACTTAAAAACGTATTTTTTCGGTCCACTTAGCTCAGGCCCACGTATTTCTTCGATCCACTTAGCTCAAGCCCAGCCCATCCAATAGACAGAGCTCGATCCAAGTAATCTAAATAAAAGAAAGTCCAATGACCCGATCCAAGTAATCTAAATAAAAGAAATAAAAGAATGTCCAATGACCAGAGATAAACTTTTCAACCTTCATAGATGACAAATACATGGAATGTTTTAAAACAACAAGAAAAAATGGACAACTGAATCAGTTATTTAAATTTATTATAAGTTCAACAAAAACAATCAGGAACGATATACGAGTATTATGAAAGACTTGAGACCTCGAACTCGCTGATAGAACTTCCTTCATTATAATCTTCAAACATTTCAAAGCAACGATATTGAAAAATTGACCCGAAAACCACCACTTAGACTCGACCAGATTTGTTGGCAAAAACATATATATTTTCATATAATTTTCAAACTTTTAAAACCAATTATAAAACAAATATATATTAAACATATCAAAAAACAATTTTAACTTATAAAACTATTTTTCTAAAACATCCGAAGTCTTTTCAATTAATTGATTAAAGAAAATAATAAGTTGAAAACATTTAGTTAAATACTTATTTTCAATATATAAATTATTTTTAAATAATTCTAACATATTATATATAATACATATTTTTATGTAAGTTAAATAGTTAAGGAACACAATTGAGTAGAGAAGCTATGATAGTGTCATTAGAAGTTGTAATCTAAGCTAAGAGTCTCTGTTTTGAAACTTGAATGTTGGCTGCTATCTATCTATGGCCTGATCAAGAAGCTTCTATATATATTATATATTATAATAACATAAAGAAAGCCCCCCTGGTTAAAAAGGAAACACAAAAATGAGGAGCATAAGAGACGGGTGGAGACAGCATCAATCATGAGTTAGCACTACCAATAAGGATATCCTTATAAGGAGTAGGAGTAGGAACAGGTAAAGTAATTTTGGTCTCTTGAGGTTCATGGCTTATAGTTTGTCGTTCAATGATCAGGGGAACACGTCCTTCTCTTGAACTCACCAGACGCTCGTGTGCTCCACCTCTTAGTTTCTCCAGTCTTATTCCATTCATTTGTTGCATCTTGAACACTTTGATTAAGTTTGTGAATCCACCAGTAAGGAACATTAGGCTTCCGAAGATGCCTAGCCAGATCCAAGTGCTACCCTGTATCAATCATCACCATTGACCCTCATTAGTACTCATAGTAATCAACAATCACCCCACCAAGCAGTGTGCACTGCCTCTATGGAGGAGAATACTGCTTCCTACTGCAAAAGGTATATTGTTTGGGTTGCAAGTTTATGAAAGTAAATGAGACTTGTTATGTATCAATTTTTAATACTGTTTGAACTGTTTCTTTTTTCCCTTGCTTGTAACATACAGTACTTATTCTTGTACCTTATTCATATTATTATTAACTAACCTTTCTGATTGGTTGATAAAAGTAAATATCAAATATGAAAAGATTAACTAGGCCAACTCATAGCTATGCAGGTCTCACTCGTTGATAAGTACTCATTGGCCTCATTCGCATAGAAGTGTTGGCTGACCAACTAACACCAAATTAAGAGAGCGGAATTGTTGTTCAATATATGTAGACTACTTACAAGTAAGTGAATGTCATGGTGAATCGTTTTAGATTTCTCCTGATAATTGAGAATCGCACTGAGCATAAATGACAAACTCCCCATAAAAAATGGAATACAAACACACTGCTGCAAGATTTGAACATGACCGTCCGCTTTCTCATAAATTTGGCATGAGTTATGAATTGATCCTATGACCCAAAATACAGAACCAGCAATAAGCATGTTAAGAGCATTCTTCTCCAGTTTGAAGTACCCATATCCTTTCTCCTCCTGTGTTTTGGTTCACACACACCAAAAAAGATGATGTCCAATTTAAATAGCAAAATAACTAAATAAACAAGACGACATTGATTAAAAGACACACATGCAAACATCAATATAGACAAACAAAAATGCATGCTAACAACTACTGTAAATATTCAAATTGGTGGCTCAAAATTGAATGTGTTGGCTAATATATAGGTCCTAACTAAAATTTATATGGGGTCCTTGAAAAGTTCAAGAATCCATTTGTATGAAAATTTTAATCATGGGTCAACACATTCATCTAAAATCTACCAATTTAGGTATTTATTCTTAACAGTTACCAATTGTAGCCATTTTGCAGTTTTTCTGTTTATTCTGTTTGGGTGTATACAGGGGCTAATAGCCTTTTTGTATAAGGGAGCATCCTTAAATGCTCCCAAATTATTTTATTATATTTTTGTTTTTACCTATAAGGGTTTTAGCATCCTTAAATACTCCAATTTATTTTATTATATTCTTTTGTTGATAAAAACAAAAAAAAATGGGTAGCCAAAAGTTAAATGTCTAAACACTATCTTCATTTTTCATGTGACTTGAGCATTTCTTAGACATTTTAGAAATAACCTTTGCTTTAGGTATAGTATCCGGCACCTGTTTTAAGGTTTTGAATTTTAAAATAAGTAATTATACAATACCAATTACACCATCTCCGTGCTAGACATAGATGCTTGTATAAGATTCATTCTAATGAAAAATAGGTCAATTCTACGACTAGTGCTGCAAACCTGGCCTTCTTTGGTAGAAACGAGTTAGACCTAATTAATTTTCTAAGATCTTTCTAACTCAAGTTATTTTAGCAATTGTCCCTCATGTAAGGAGGATGCCTAAGTTTATATAATAGAAAAAATACTATGGGTCTAACGTGCATATATGTGGCAAAAGATGTGAGATTAAGCACTTGTTACTTTTGAAGTTGTTGATTCAAAGATAAGTTGTTTAACATATAAAAAAAATATGAAAAATGATACATGTACACCCAAAAATAATAAAGAAGACAAATATAAATTTCATAACGATGTATCATTACTGTTTGTGTGTGTATGAACGAGAGATGTAACGGTGGGATTGGTATAAGAACTAAAAAAACCTTATTATGATTAGATTGACTAGCAATATTTTCTAATATGCATGCCTTAAACTCAATCTTTGAAGATGGCAGTATTTGAGGTGTAGTGAGACACTAAACAGAGAGATATAAACCTAATTCGGTTTGTGTTAGTTTAAACTCTACATTTGAAACATAGAACGTGAAGAATACATTATGATTTGAGTAAGAAAACGTAGGAACCAAAGAAAGATAAAGTTTAAAGCATATTTTAGGCAGGAAGAGTGCAAGAAGATGCATATATACCTGAATAAAAAGAAAGAGGACTCCGAGGAAGGCAAGAAGCGTTCCGAGCATCTGAAGGAGAGGAACGGCGAACTCGACGAAGGCGAGTTGAAGGTCGAAGGTCATCAAGTGTAACTGGAAATCGATGCCGGCGAGATGGGCGAAGAGGTCATGGAGATTGACGAGGAGGATGAAGGCTAGGGCGGCGATGATGAGAAGGAGGCCCAATCGGGGTTGGGAGGAAAGCTGAGCAGTGAGGCCCGAAAGCAGGAGGATGGAGGCAATGAGGTAGAGCCCTGCGTTGATGTACTCCAAGCGGTTTTTGGTCAGGCCCGGCCCGTAGGTGCGGAAGTCCCTTGCAGATGCTAGCTTCACCATTTCTTAATTTGTTTTGGTCTTCAGACCCTTACCAGATCACAAAGAGGGTTGGCGTTCAGATATTATTTGGACACGTGCCCACATGCATGCCATTATGTTTGTTACTCTTCACGTTGCGCTGTGACGCGTGGCGTCACGGAGAATACACTGCCGATGGTGCTGCACATTCCACTCCTATTTCGCTAATTTTGCCTCGCCCAACCTTTTCTCTAAGCCCACCTATTGCCCTTTCGCCTCCCAATACTTTGTTTTTTGCTTTTTACGCGCGGCCCCTTCTTCCTGCACCCCATAGTTTCAAGAACCACCACCATCACCTACTGAAACCATAAAATTGTCCTCACTCACATTTATTAAATAAGCCTTCTTTTTCCTTTATCCTCACTTCATCTTCTTCCTCACCCCTATACCTTCTGCCTCCTTCACTTTGTGTGTTAGAATTTTTTTTTATAATTACACATCATATACTAAATTTTATAATTTAATAATTTAGATGGAAAGAAATTTAAAAAAAATATATATTACGATAAAATACACTTTCTTACTTCCATGTTTCTAATGCTCTCTCGTATGCCTCATATTACACACATACCAAGTGGAGCTAAAATACAAATTATTCAGTGAAACAAACTTTGGTGTGACTTCATAGCTTGCGTGGAGACAACAAGATTACATAACTCTCACACGGCTTAGCAAAACTACAAAATATTCACTAATAAAACCTTGGGGTGACCTCACAGTTTGCACACAAAAAAAACAAACACTGATATGTAAAACAAATGCGGCTATTTTAAATTTACAAATGCGGTCATAGAACCGCATTTGATCAGCACGCATTCGTAAATCTGGAATTTACAAATGCGGTCATAGGACCGCATTCATAAATCACATTTACAAATGCGGTTACCTAAAATAACCGCATTTGTATATTATTCTGAATGAGGGATGTGGGTTTGGGGTTTAGGATTTATGAATGCAGTCTTGGTAAAAACCGCATTCATAAATCACTATTTACAAATGCGGTCTTGGTAAATGACCGCATTTGTAAATAGTGTTTTTTTTTAAAGTTCAATTTGTTTTGTGCAGAAACCATATATTTTAATAACCTACATAATGATCAAACCCAGCCAGACAAATACAGAAATATAGTAATCAATTGAAATCATTAAAATGTACATTTACAAGTGATCAAATTACATATAATAAAACCACTATTGTTTACCTATGCTAGAGTTATAAAAATTAATGAAATATGTGGACCAAGAATCTCTAACATATGAAATGTCTTTCTCACTAATTGGTGTTTCTTCTATGAATAACTGCATTGCAAAGTTGACATAAATTAGTATTTAGATATATATATGTTCAAGAATTATAAAAATGATTTAACATATATAGTACCTCTTTCCAACCAGTTTTAACACCTAGTCTTATAATGGTAATCATCCATTGCATAATGTAATAGTCACACTCATAGCTTCCTGGTTGTTTATTACACTATAATTCAATAAAAAGTAATATGTCAGTATATTGATAAACAATGATAATAGAGAAAGAAAAAAATTACAAACCTTTACTCTTATGTAGTTCAAATTATTTGAATTGGATCGACCTTTTAGGATGTTATATCCACGTCATGAACTGGTTAATACAAAAAACCTCGTTAGTAGATGGTTAATTAGTAACATATTTAAAGTTAAGTTTGTACTATACTTACGTATCAATGATATCCTTAAATTTTGTGGGAATCTTCTTGTGTAGGGAACAGAACCACACAGCAGTCTTATCAACCATTGATAAGACAAGTAACTGCCAATGATGCCTATATGATCAATGAAAAGAGTTAGTAAATATTTAAAACATGAAATAATAATAATTGATGACATATAATTAAACTTACTCATTAATATAAGGGCATAAATAAATTTGTTTTCCCTCTTTTTCCAGGATGTTAGTGACGTATGCTTGAGTCTCAGTTGAGTTTGGTCCAATGGGATTAGTATATGCAGGATCTAAGAATCCATACATATTTTCCTTCCCCTCAGTGATACAGACTCTATGCAAAAACCTACAAGTTTTTAGTTAAAGCATAATCAATAATAATTTAACATAAAGTAAATTGAATAATAGGTAAAGATACTTACATCATAAAAAATTGAATTATACTTATATTGAGCTCCTGTTTCCCAGATATAAATTCTGATAAATCTGTGTTGTAAATCATCAGTGGCAGTTCAGTGTTTATTTGAAAAAATGTATTATCCCACGGAACTGGAAAAGGATCATTGCCAATCTGACTAGCAATGAGACGTAGGGAAGCCATAGGATCGTCAACTGGAACCTCATGCTTCTTTTTCGGACTTGGTGGCTGAAAAGGTTTCTACAAGATAAACAACATTTGTATTAAATTATATGTAATATATAAATATAAATAAAAAATAATATAATGAAACGAAATTATTACATGAGGTTCGGGCATAGATCGAATGAGCTCTCTGGGCCAGGCAACGAATGTCTGAAATGCATCGGCCACAGTGGTTACCTCATCTGAAGGTAGTGGAACACGAGCATCAGGAAATCGTACTTTTTCAACTGTTACCTTCGCCACATCAGGGGAGAGAGGAACGTTATGTAAGGTGGTGGCGTTTTTATAGACTTTTCCAAGTGCCACCACCCGAGGAAGTTTGCCGCCCACTACCAGTAGCTCACAATCCTCTGTCTGCCCATTGATATCATCCCCTGATGTTGGAGAAGCCGCACAACTCCCCTTTGTGCTCTTGGGAGTGGGACTAATAAGGGGTTCAATCGGCTCAGCACAAACTTGTTACGATAGAAACTCTTGTCGCATTCGATCATTCTCCTTTTTCATCTCCAGCCACATCAAATCAGTCTCCTTTCTCATCTCCTCCATTATTTCTTCACGTAACTTAGTCTTCATTTGAGTTTCCTTCTTGGAGGAGGAGGATGGCTGCCGTTCTGAAACTCCAAAATAAAGTTTAATTCCGACCCCTTGTCTAGCTGCACGAACACGACCAGAGTGTTCAGGTCGTCCAATTGCTTCAACCAGGATATCGTGACGACCTTCAACAACAAATTTACCGTCAGATTCCAAGGAATCCTGCAAGAGTACACAAAAATCATATTTTCAATCATTAATATAATTAATGCTTTAAAAAAATTGAAAATAACAAAAATAACTTACAATTTTTTCGATTATAACCCCGGATTGCTCAGAACTTGGTGCACCCGACTTTTTAATTCGGGCCCTCTTCCATTTTACATGGCGAAAAGGTGGTGATGGAGGAGAAGTGACCCCTGTTTCCACATTCTCAGACAACGTCCCCTGTTGAGATTTCTCCTTTTCCACCATCAGTGTTTGCTCAAGTTTTCGATACCCCGAACGAGACATAACGTGCGGGGTAAGATTCTTCAAAGCTATCTCTTGAGCTTTCTTCCGACGATCCTGTCATAATTGAAATAAACAAACTGAAGTAAATAAGATAAACTTATTAATGTTATATAAACAAAAAAGTTACTTCACTTACCATCCAAGCCTCATTTTCACGGCTTTCTCTAAAAAGATGCCATGTCTCTTCATCAATATGTTGGTACTTTAAACATGGATTTTCGTCTTTAAGGTCGCCAAAAATGTATCTCGAAGTCAGTCTTGACTTAAAGGTACGAAATTTAAGTGCGATATTGGATAATATCTTTGATCGAAGCGGTTCCACATCAGGAATGTCAAAGTTTGCCTGGAAAATAACATCATCAAATTAAAATTAATTAATCAATATTAAAAAGCATTATATGATAACAATAATAATGTAAAGCTTACCAGAACATCCTCCCATAGCATGTTCCGATCAACCTCTGAAACCTCATCCCATGAATTAATCAAAATGGAGAGCCTTTCACGAGAAACAACTCCAAGATAGCTCATAAACTCATCTGCCTTAGGACCAAAAGCCACTCCAGTGTTGACGTCAATGTCAACATGTGTCTTCTCACCAGCAGCACGTCTCAATGCAAGACGCTTCAATCTAGTAGGTCCTCTATTGCCTCGTCCAGATCGAGGTCTGACTGGAAACTGGTCGTCATCCATGTCTCTGTTAAAAAAATTAGGTAACAAACATTAGTTAATGTGCATCGAATTAAAATCATATAAAAATAATACATAAAATTCTAAATGTTTATTTACATGTTGCATGTGGGTTGAATGTTTATATGTAAATTCCTTCACTGTGGTCTTTACGGGTTGCATGTACATCATCAAGTACATCGTCATCTTTATTAGTTATCATTGGTGTGAATGAACGAGTTTCGCCATTTTCAATATCATCTATGGCTTCCCCTTGTTTTTTCCCGTGTAAAACGACATACCAATGTTCTGACGTAGGATCTTTCACATAGAAAACCTAAGATGCTTGTTGAACCATTATAAATGGCTCATCTCGATACCCTATCTTTCGAAAGTCCACTAGTGTGAATCCTGATTCATCAATTTTAACCCCACTTTTATTGTCAACCCACTTACACTTGAAAACTGGAACGGAAAACTTAGTGTAGTCAATCTCCCATATCTCTTCTATAAACCCATAGTATGTCATTGATCCAAGTACTGGATTTGTATCTTTCGAAGTCAAAAACTGCATTGACTCGGCTTCAAGAGTAACACCAAAATTTTGAACTGTACTCTTTTCATCCATGGACTTCGTGTAAAATATACAATTATTCACTTCGTACGCTGTACATGAGATGACATCAAACTTCAATCCAGCAGCCAACCAAGTCAAGGTCTCTGATGCCGTTGAATCCTTGAACACCTCATCTTTAAACCAAGGCATGAAAGTTCTATTATGTTCCATCAAGACCCATTTCTCTGCTTATCTTGGGTTATTTGCCTTCACAATGGCTTTATGAGCTTCTATGTAAGGTACAACTTCATCTGTGTTATTCAATATGTACAAATGTGCTTGCAAGACTTCTGATCGAGATTTGCTTACAATATTCACACCACGTAAACATTTAGTTGTAGAACGCCTGTGGTGCCATGAATTAGCTGGAACACCTATTGGATTTGCTTTTGTCATGTACTCTGAAAAAAATTCAATACTTTCTTCAGCTATGTACCTTTCAATCATTGAAGCCTCTGGACGATAATGATTTTTCACATAACCTTTCAAAATTTTCATATATCGCTCAACAGGATACATCCATCTTAAGTACACTGGTCCACACAATCTAACCTCTCTTACCAGATGCACCACTAGATGAACCATGATGTCAAAAAAAGACGGAGGAAAAAACATCTCCAATTCACACAAGATAACAACAATTTCATTTTGAAGTTCATCTAGTTTTGAGGGATCAATGACTTTACAACAGATGGAAGAGAAGAATGAGCACAAACGGGTTATGGTATGTCTAACATTTTTTGGTAAGATCCCACGGATAGCTACCGGCAACAACTGTTGCATCAAGATGTGACAATCATGAGACTTCAACCCAATTAACTTCAAATCTTGCATTGACACTAGGCTCTTCACATTTGAGGAATGTCCTTGTGGCACTTTCACACCCTTTAGACATTGACAAAAACTAATTTTTTCATCTTTTGACATTGTGTAACAGGCTGGGGGCAAATATGTACGCTTACCCATTTCTATGGGTGCCAACTCGCCGCGTATGTTCATCTCAATCAAATATAAACGAGCATTTAGACCATCCTTCGTCTTCTCGTTAATGTTAAGAAGTGTACCAATTAAGCTATCACACACATTCTTCTCAACATGCATTACATTTATACAATGTCTGACTTCTAACCTCGACCAGTAGGGAAGATCAAAGAAGATTGATTTCTTCTTCCAAATATTTGTCACAGATGACTTTTTTTTTTACTTACCGAAGATGTGGTCTATGTTATTTACCTTTTCGTAAACCTCAACACCGGTTAATGGAGTTGGTGGACCACTACCCTCTTGGTGTCCATTAAAGGCTTTTTTCAACCTCCGGTAAGGATGATGACTTCTAAGAAACCTCCGATGCCGAAGATATACTGTTTTCCTTCCATGTTTCAATTGTTGAGAAGCAGTGTCTTCTTCGCATATTGGACACGCTTTATGACCCTTAACACTATAACCTGATAAGTTACCATATGCCGGAAAGTCATTGATGGTGCAAAATAACATGACATGCAGCCTGGAAGTTTCTTTACCAAATCCGTCAAATACTTCAACACCCTGATCCCACATTAACTTCAAATCTTCGATTAGGGGACTAAGATAAACATCTATGTCATTCCCTAGCTGTTTCGGACCGGATATCATCATAGACAACATCATGTATTTTCGCTTCATGCACAATCCAGGAGGTAAGTTGTAAATAACCAATATAACAAGCCATGAACTGTGATTTGTACTCATATTACCAAATGGATTCATTCCATCTGTAGCTAAACCAAGTCGGATATTTCTTGATTCTTTACCAAACTTTAGAAACTCATCATCAAATTTCTTCCACTAAATAGAATCAGCTGGATGTCGGTACATGCCATCGCATTTCCTCTCATCTGCATGCCATCTAAGATTCTTAGCATCGTCTGGGTTTGCAAACAAACGCTTCATCCTTGGAATGATGGGAAGATACCACATAACCTTCATTGGGGGTCCATGCTTTTCCATCTCATCAATAGAATCATCATCTTTTTATTTCAACTTATAACGTGATAACCCACACCTCGGACAACTTTTCAACAATTCAAAATCTTTCCGGTATAATATACAATCATTAGGACATGCATGTATCTTTTTATACTCCATACCCATTGGACAAAGAATCATTTTGGCCTCGTAATTACGATTAGGTAGAGTATTTCCCTCTGGAAGCAAATCCTTCAACAGCTGGAGCAATTCCGTGAAGCTTTTATCAGTCCATCCGTTTATTGCCTTCAAATTCATCAATCTTAATACCGCCGACAACCGTATGAAGTTAGTTGATCTAGGATACAATGGAGTCTCTGCATCGCTTGACATACTTCCATATCCATGCACTTTTGCAAAAGACTCAACTCCTACATCATGAATCATGTCTTCCAATCGATCATCTTCTACATCATCGTGTACTACTTCATCCATGATGGACCCCACATATTCTTCAGTTACGGAAACACGTGGTAAATTTAATAATTCACCATGCCATGTCCAGGTTGTATACGATCGAAGAAACCCATCACATAACAGGTGCTCCCTCATTAAATTAACATCCAATATCCTTCCATTCAAACAATTAACGCACGGACACCTGATCTTTGTTCCATCATGACCACTATTAATCGCGTTACGTTGTGCAAATTGTATAAATTCTTCTACTCCTCTTTCGTACTCATCACTTATACGAACAGAATTTATCCAATTTCGATCCATATTCTGCAATAATCATTGAGAATCAGGGTTCTATCTAACATTTTTGACGAGGGTCAAACACCCCGAACTCAATACCAGCACGTATTATTGCTGAAGGTCGAACACCTTCGGACTCAAAACAACAACGATAATTCTATTCAAAACCTAACAACTAAACTAACATAATATAAATACAAATTATAATAAATATTGAATAATATAAATTCAAAAATACAAATTATAAATACAACTAAACTAACATAATATTACAAATTATAATAAATACTGAATAATATAAATTCAAAAATACAAATTATAAATACACTAAACTAACATAAAAATCCATAAAAACTAACATATAAATACAACTAAACTGAATAATTTAAATTCAAAAATACAAATTATAATACATAAAAAAAAATAAAAATTCATAACATTAAAAAAAATCAA